>NC_135575.1:13036666-13644000 GCF_965152235.1 Eretmochelys imbricata | reverse complement strand
CAAACTTTTTGGCCTGAGGGTCACATTGGGTGTCTGAAATTATATGGAGGGCTGTACCTCCGCAAACAGCCAGGCATGGCCTGGCCCCCGCCCCCTATCTGACCCCCCCACACTTCTCGCCCCCTAATGGCCCCCCCGGGACTCCTGTCCCATCCAACCTCCCCTGTTCCTTGACGGCCCCCCAGGGACCCCTGCCCCATACACACACCTGACCACCCATGGACCCTCCCGCCCCTAACTGACCCTCTCCGCCCCATCCAACCCCCCCTCTCCTTCCTGACTGCCCCCCCGGGACCCTTGCCCCATCCAACCACCCCTTCTCCCTGACTGCCCCCGCTGGGACCCCTGCCCCATCCACCCCCCCGCTCCCTGTCCCCTGACCACCCCCTGCAGCCCTATCCAACCCCTCCTCTCCTTCCTGACTGCCCCCCAGAACCCCTGCCCCCATTTAACCCCCGTTCCCTGCCCTCTGACCGCCCCGACCCCTATACACGCGCCTGCCCCCTGCCCCACCCCCCAAACTCCCCTGCCCTCTATCCAACCCCCCGCTCCCTGCCTCCTTACCGTGTTGCCTGGAGCACTGGTGGCTGGTAGCGTGGCTGCACCAGGACAGGCAGCCATGCCATGCAGCACAGAGCCCCCGGTCAGGCTGGGCTCTGCAGCCCCCCCGCCCAGAGTATGGCACCACGTGGTGGCATGGCTGCGGGGGAGGGGGGACAGCCTCCTGGGCCAGGAGCTCAGGGGCTGGGCAGGATGGTCCCGCGGGCCGGATGTGGCCCGCGGGCTGTAGTTTGCCCACCTCTGTTCTAATCCCTTGGGAATCAGGAAGAAGGGAAGTATGTGAGATTTGGGCGGGTCTGGCCTGTCTGCTTTGGAGAGAAGTCATGAGGGCTGCTTATTGGTTCTTGGCCATGAAGGGGTGCAGCTCCTGCGGCCAGGGGAGGGGGAAGGAGATAGCATGGTTAGGATCCTCTTGCATGTAATAGGAATGAACTGAGAACTGGGGTGACTGCCCACATGATGATCTTAGGTGAAAGGGGCCTTAATTGTCACTCAGCATACAGCACTCCAGGGCTCTGATCCAAAGCCCATTGATGTCAAAGGAACTTGTCCCATATGATAAAGTGCCTGAAATGTTTTTAGATTCTTAATTATTCTGCTACTGTTATTACTCACTTATTATAATAAGGCTGGTGGGTGGAGGTTTTTCCACTGCTTTGTTACGTCTGACTTAATCGCAATAACATTTTTATGACTGGGATGTGGCTCAGGCAAGCTGCCTCTTAGACAAGCCCCACCAGTGAGCTTTCACCCCAAAGCTCTCAGCTGACCCGGGGAGACACCGCACAGATGCATGGACCAGTGCCACGGCGTAGGGTCAGTCAGAGCTTTTCTCCCCTGACGAGCTGTACTGGTGTGCAGCACCCTCCACTGACCATTGACAGGTAAATAAATCCTGGATTTGCTAAATAAGAATGTACAGAGAGCATTTAAATATCTGCCACGCTCCCTGTATCTCCATTCAGAGGCTGAGACTCTCGGGATGGAGACAGCCATTTTAATGCTACTTTCTGTCAGGGGCTCAGTTTTGTAATGCAAAAGATGGACTGTAAAAGCACTGGAAATCAAGGAGTTCCAGCCTGCACATTCGGGGGCTAATAGGACAGTTGGTTTAACTAGTAATAAATTTATACTTCTGAGAGCGGGAGGGGAGTTTGAATACCCGATAACAAACATCCATGAAACTGATCTTCAGTGCCTTCTAATTCGCCAACCTGGCCAGCTGGGAACTCCTTGGTTTGCTCATACATTTTTCAGCGTTGTTATATCTGACACTCTAAAAAGAGTTTGTGATCGACTCTCCTTTTGTAACAAGGTGAAATGCTCGGCATATTGGAGTTTTCATACACAAATGTGCCTCTGGGATTGCTTTAGGTCCTATAATACACAGTTCATTCAGCACTCAGGGAAACTAGGCAACAGATGAGCACCTGTTGGAGGTTATCGGAGGTGCTATAATCTCATTTTATCATTATTATATGTTTATATTTTACGGGGTGTGTGTGTGTGGGGGGGTGTGTTTAGAAGCAGCTTTCATAGAATCACAGAACAGAGCTCATAGGGACCTTGAGAGCTCATTTAGTCCAGCCTCCTGCACCGAGGCAGGGCCAAGTAAATCTAGATCATCCCTGACAGGTCTTTGTCCAACCTGTTCTTAAAAACTTCCAGTGATGGGATTCCACAAACTCCCTTTGAAGCCTGTTCCAGAGCGTAACTACCCTGATCATTATATGTTTTTCCTAAAATCTCATCTAAATCTCTCTGGCTACAGATTAAAGCCCATAGTTTCTTGTCCTGCCTTCATTGGACATGCAGAATAATTGATAACAGTCCTCTGTATAATAGCCCCTAACATATTGGAAGATTATTATCAGGTCCCCCTTCAGTCTTATGTTCTCAAGACAAAACATGCCCGTTTGTTTAACCTTTCCTCAGAGGTCAGGTTTTCTAAACCTTTGTTCATTTTTGCTGCTCTCCTCTGCAGTCTCCCCGATTTGTCCACATCTGGCCCAAAAGGCGGTAGCTAAAACGGGACACTGTTCTCCAGTGGAGGCCTCACCAGTTTAGACAATTACTGCCCGGGTCTTATGTACAACACTCCTATCGATACACCCCAGAAAGACATTAGCCCTTTTTTCCCCACATTGTTGACTCATATTCAATCTGTGATCCACTATAACCCAGGGATGCTTTTCGGCATACGGTACTACTGCCTCGCTAATTATTCCCCAGTTTGGAGTTGTGCGGTTGATTTTTAACTTCCTAAGTGTAGTACTTTGCACTTGCCTTTTACATTTTATTTTTATTTAATTATGTATTTAATAAATAATGTACTCAATTGCTGTGAGAGGCTCTAGGGGAGGGCTGTGGGGGTGCTGAGGGAGGCGGTTGCGGGGTGCTGCTAGGGAAGGGCCATGGAGGGGCTGGGGGAAGATTGGGGGGGCTGCTGGGGAGGGGTTGGGGGCGAGTGCTAAGGGAGGCTGTTGGGGATGGGGGTGCTGCTGGGGGAGGCTCTGAGTGAGGGCCGTGGGGGTGTTGCTGTGAGAGGATTTGGGGATGGAGCTGTGGGGGGTGCTGCTAAGGGAGGCCCCTGGGGGTAGGGCTCTACTGGGGGAGGGTTATGGGGGGCTGGGGAGGCTCTAGGGCAGGGCCATGGGGGGTCGCTGGGGGAGGATTTGGGGATGGGACTGCGGGGGGAGGCTCCAGGGCAGGGCCGTGGGGGCGGCTGCTGGGGGGATTTGGGGATGGGGCTGCAGGGGGAGGCCCCAGGGCAGGGCCGTAGGGGCGCTGCTGGGTGGGATTTGGGGATGCGGCTGCAGGAGGAGGCCCCAGAACAGGGCCGAGGGGGGGCTGCTGGGGGGGATTTGGGGAGGGGGCTGCAGGGGGAGGCCCCAGGACTGGGCCGAGGGGGGGGCTGCTGGGGGGGAGTTGGGGAGGGGGCTGCAGGGGGAGGCTCCAGGACAGGGCCGAGGGGGGGCTTCTGGGGGCGAGTTGGGGAGGGGGCTGCAGGGGGAGGCCCCAGGGCAGGGCCGAGGGGGGGCTGCTGGGGGGGATTTGGGGATGGGGCTGCAGGGCGAGGCCAAGGGCAGGGCCGAGCGGGGGCTGCTGGGGGGGAGTTGGGGAGGGGGCTGCAGGGGGAGGCCCCAGGGCAGAGCCGAGGGGGGGCTGCTGGGGGGGAGTTGGGGAGGGGGCTGCAGGGGGAGCGGGGGCATTTGGGGATGGGGCTGCAGGGCGAGGCCAAGGGCAGGGCCGAGCGGGGGCTGCTGGGGGGGAGTTGGGGAGGGGCTGCAGGGGGAGGCCCCAGGGCAGAGCCGAGGGGGGGCTGCTGGGGGGGAGTTGGGGAGGGGGCTGCAGGGGGAGGCCCCAGAACAGGGCCGAGGGGGGGCTGCTGGGGGGGAGTTGGGGAGGGGGCTGCAGGGGGAGGCCCCAGGGCAGGGCCGAGGGGGGGCTGCTGGGGGGGATTTGGGGATGGGGCTGCAGGGGGAGGCTCCAGGACAGGGCCGAGGGGGGGGCTGCTGGGGGCGAGTTGGGGAGGGGGCTGCAGGGGGAGGCCCAGGGCAGGGCCGTAGGGGCGCTGCTGGGTGGGATTTGGGGTTGGGGCTGCAGGGGGAGGCCCCAGGGCAGGGCCGAGGGGGGGCTGCTGGGGGGGATTTGGGGAGGGGGCTGCAGGGGGAGGCCCCAGGGCAGGGCCGAGGGGGGGCTGTTGGGGGGATTTGGGGTTGGGGCTGCAGGGGGAGGCCCCAGGGCAGGGCCGAGGGGGGGCTGCTGGGGGGGATTTGGGGAGGGGGCTGCAGGGGGAGGCCCCAGGGCAGGGCCGAGGGGGGGCTGCTGGGGGGGATTTGGGGTTGGGGCTGCAGGGGGAGGCGCAGGGCAAGGCCGAGGGGGGGCTGCTGGGGGGGATTTGGGGTTGGGGCTGCAGGGGGAGGCCGCAGGGCAAGGCCGAGGGGGGGCTGCTGGGGGGGATTTGGGGTTGGGGCTGCAGGGGGAGGCCCCAGGGCAGGGCCGGGGGGGGCTGCTGGGGGGGAGTTGGGGAGGGGGCAGCAGGGGGAGGCCGCAGGGCAAGGCCGAGGGGGGGCTGCTGGGGGGGAGTTGGGGAGGGGGCTGCAGGGGGAGGCCCCAGGGCAGGGCCGAGGGGGGGCTGCTGGGGGGGAGTTGGGGAGGGAGCTGCAGGGGGAGGCCCCAGGGCAGGGCCGAGGGGGGGCTGCTGGGGGGGAGTTGGGGAGGGGGCTGCAGGGGGAGGCCCCAGGGCAGGGCCGAGGGGGGGCTGCTGGGGGGGAGTTGGGGAGGGGCTGCAGGGGGAGGCCCCAGGGCAGGGCCGAGGGGGGGCTGCTGGGGGGGAGTTGGGGAGGGGGCTGCAGGGGGAGGCCCCAGGGCAGGGCCGAGGGGGGGCTGCTGGGGGGGAGTTGGGGAGGGAGCTGCAGGGGGAGGCCCCAGGGCAGGGCCGAGGGGGGGCTGCTGGGGGGGATTTGGGGAGGGGGCTGCAGGGGGAGGCCCCAGGGCAGGGCCGAGGGGGGGCTGCTGGGGGGGAGTTGGGGAGGGAGCTGCAGGGGGAGGCCCCAGGGCAGGGCCGAGGGGGGGCTGCTGGGGGGGAGTTGGGGAGGGAGCTGCAGGGGGAGGCCCCAGGGCAGGGCCGAGGGGGGGCTGCTGGGGGGGAGTTGGGGAGGGGGCAGCAGGGCGAGGCCCCAGGGCAGGGCCGAGGGGGGGCTGCTGGGGGGGAGTTGGGGAGGGAGCTGCAGGGGGAGGCCCCAGGGCAGGGCCGAGGGGGGGCTGGTGGGGGGGATTTGGGGAGGGGGCTGCAGGGGAGGCCCCAGGGCAGGGCCGAGGGGGGGCTGCTGGGGGGGAGTTGGGGAGGGGGCAGCAGGGCGAGGCCCCAGGGCAGGGCCGAGGGGGGGCTGCTGGGGGGGAGTTGGGGAGGGGGCTGCAGGGGGAGCGGGGGCATTTGGGATGGGGCTGCAGGGCGAGGCCAAGGGCAGGGGCCGAGCGGGGGCTGCTGGGGGGGAGTTGGGGAGGGGCTGCAGGGGGAGGCCCCAGGGCAGAGCCGAGGGGGGGCTGCTGGGGGGGAGTTGGGGAGGGGGCTGCAGGGGGAGGCCCAGAACAGGGCCGAGGGGGGGCTGCTGGGGGGGAGTTGGGGAGGGGGCTGCAGGGGGAGGCCCCAGGGCAGGGCCGAGGGGGGGCTGCTGGGGGGGATTTGGGGATGGGGCTGCAGGGGGAGGCTCCAGGACAGGGCCGAGGGGGGGCTGCTGGGGGCGAGTTGGGGAGGGGGCTGCAGGGGGAGGCCCAGGGCAGGGCCGTAGGGGCGCTGCTGGGTGGATTTGGGGTTGGGGCTGCAGGGGGAGGCCCCAGGGCAGGGCCGAGGGGGGGCTGCTGGGGGGGATTTGGGGAGGGGGCTGCAGGGGGAGGCCCCAGGGCAGGGCCGAGGGGGGGCTGTTGGGGGGATTTGGGGTTGGGGCTGCAGGGGGAGGCCCCAGGGCAGGGCCGAGGGGGGGCTGCTGGGGGGGATTTGGGGAGGGGGCTGCAGGGGGAGGCCCCAGGGCAGGGCCGAGGGGGGGCTGCTGGGGGGGATTTGGGGTTGGGGCTGCAGGGGGAGGCGCAGGGCAAGGCCGAGGGGGGGGCTGCTGGGGGGGATTTGGGGTTGGGGCTGCAGGGGGAGGCCGCAGGGCAAGGCCGAGGGGGGGCTGCTGGGGGGGATTTGGGGTTGGGGCTGCAGGGGGAGGCCCCAGGGCAGGGCCGGGGGGGGGCTGCTGGGGGGGAGTTGGGGAGGGGGCAGCAGGGGGAGGCCGCAGGGCAAGGCCGAGGGGGGGCTGCTGGGGGGGGAGTTGGGGAGGGGGGCTGCAGGGGGAGGCCCCAGGGCAGGGCCGAGGGGGGGCTGCTGGGGGGGAGTTGGGGAGGGAGCTGCAGGGGGAGGCCCCAGGGCAGGGCCGAGGGGGGCTGCTGGGGGGGAGTTGGGGAGGGGGCTGCAGGGGGAGGCCCAGGGCAGGGCCGAGGGGGGGCTGCTGGGGGGGAGTTGGGGAGGGGCTGCAGGGGGAGGCCCCAGGGCAGGGCCGAGGGGGGGCTGCTGGGGGGGAGTTGGGGAGGGGGCTGCAGGGGGAGGCCCCAGGGCAGGGCCGAGGGGGGGCTGCTGGGGGGGAGTTGGGGAGGGAGCTGCAGGGGGAGGCCCCAGGGCAGGGCCGAGGGGGGGCTGCTGGGGGGATTTGGGGAGGGGGCTGCAGGGGGAGGCCCCAGGGCAGGGCCGAGGGGGGGCTGCTGGGGGGGAGTTGGGGAGGGAGCTGCAGGGGGAGGCCCCAGGGCAGGGCCGAGGGGGGGCTGCTGGGGGGGAGTTGGGGAGGGAGCTGCAGGGGGAGGCCCCAGGGCAGGGCCGAGGGGGGGCTGCTGGGGGGGAGTTGGGGAGGGGGCAGCAGGGCGAGGCCCCAGGGCAGGGCCGAGGGGGGGCTGCTGGGGGGGAGTTGGGGAGGGAGCTGCAGGGGGAGGCCCCAGGGCAGGGCCGAGGGGGGGCTGGTGGGGGGGATTTGGGGAGGGGGGCTGCAGGGGAGGCCCCAGGGCAGGGCCGAGGGGGGGCTGCTGGGGGGGAGTTGGGGAGGGGGCAGCAGGGCGAGGCCCCAGGGCAGGGCCGAGGGGGGGCTGCTGGGGGGGAGTTGGGGAGGGGGCTGCAGGGGGAGGCCCCAGGGCAGGGCCGAGGGGGGGCTGCTGGGGGGGAGTTGGGGAGGGGGCTGCAGGGGGAGGCCCCAGAGCAGGGCCGAGGGGGGGGGTGGCAGGGCGGGGCTCAGTGCCCGGCCGCCGGCAGCGCTGCCCCAGGAGGAGGAGGAGCCGGCAGCCCGGCCCCCGCCCCGCCGCTGTCCCGGGCGGGCGGGCTCGGGCTCGGGCTCGGGCTGGGCGGCGCGGAGCCGGCGGGCGAGGTCGGTGCGTCCCCGGGGTAGGGGCCGGCGGGCCGGGCACGTCTCTCGCCCCGCGCCGGGGGCGCTGGGTGGGGCGGTGCCTGAGCCCTCCGCGACCTGCACCCCGCGGCCGGGCTCTCCCGCGGGCGGGCACCGCAGGGTCCGTGCGGCTGGCGCGGGGGCACCGGGGAGGCGGCTGGGCTGGGCTGGGCTGGGCTTCCACGGGGGTTTCGCTCGCTCCAGCCCGCGCTCCTGGTCTCTCCCCGCAGCTTCCTGGGGACTCGACCGCTTGGCGCCTGGCGAGCCAGCGGCCTGCTCTCCCCTCGCCGCGACTGGCTGGCTGGCAGCAGGTAAGTCCCCTGGAGCACATGGCTCCCACAAAGCCGCCGGGCAGCGCCGCCCGGGGCTCTGGCCGGGATGAGCTCGCCAGCCCCCCCCAGCCCCGGCGCCCACAGCCAGCTCGGGGAGAGAGCGAAGCGTTGGCAGAAGCTTTGCAAAGGGGGACAGGGAGTTTTGCATAAAGTTGTGGAAGGCCAGAGCGTTCGCCAGTGTACGGAAATTGGAAGCCGTGGGACAAATGTGGTCTGCCTTTGCGTTTGTTTGACTTGAGCTTGCTTTCACGCTGCATCCCCGCCGTCGATTGGGTTAGAGTACACCTAAAAAAAAAAAAAAAAAAGTCTTAAAATCGTGTTTCGACTCTTAACTCCCTGACTTTATTTAGCCAGCTGCCATTTCTTCTTTGCCTGCTTGTGCTTCTTTCCTCAGGAATATCTAAACCTGGCTAGGTTGAGTTAAAATTGCCTTGGTTATGCCTGCAAGTCAGACCCTTATCACCTTGGCATTAGTTTAACAGACTTTACAACCAGCTAGCCTCTATTTTTCCATCACCCAAAAAGCATGTGATATCTTTTAGTGGCTTTTTATTTCATTGAAAATTTGGATTCTTTGAACTTAGTGATTCCAGGAACATTTGGTTTAGCAAGTTTCTACCTGTTGCTTGTATTTAATTTCTTGTATTTTGCAGTATTGGGAATTTTTGTGCATTTTGTAGTAGACGTATACATTTAAAATTACATTGCAAATCTATATTTATGGAAATCCTCTAGCATTGTATTGACTTCACAGCTCCAAGTGACTTGATTTATCATTAGTGGAAGTGTTATGGACAAATTTTTATATATAGATTCCTGCTGAATAAGATTTTGCATGGGGGAAAAAAAGGAGTACAGCTAAGTCTGTGACTGGTGTCACCCTTTTGCAGAATTTGCATGACTGGGATACTTCTATTACTCCCATCATTGCTCTTCTGGACCTGTGATAGTATCAAAACTTACTGTGTAAATTTCCTTTGATTTAAAAATAGTCATTCTATACTACATAAGGTAGATACAGGGTAAAGTTTTGCTAACAATTTAATTACTGCAATGTGGCTGTATATGGTGGTAGTTGTTCTCAATGTTGATGTTACAAACCTGCAGCGATTCAGGAAGCCTTTTTCAAACAAACAAAATCAGAATGTGATCTTCCGTTCTTGTCCTTTTGGCTCCACAGATAACTTTAGGGATGCAAATAGGTTTACCTTTTGAGCATTTAATGCTGCAGAATGTGTAGTTAATTAAATGTCTGAGAAGAATGTACACTTGTATTTTCAAATGTGAAATTATAAAAGGTGCATGCAGTGACTTAAATGACATCTTTGGCCATATGTGGCACAATGAGCTAAAAAATTAATGAATTATCATCATCTATTGCAGAATTTCTTTTTGCCTAATCCACTGCAAAGGATTTGGGGATATAGAGTCACAAGAACAAAGGTGAATGGGTTTGTGGGTCACAGGTGCAAAAAGGTAGAGATCCCCATCTTAGTATATTCTTTAGAGTGGTTATTAATGTTATTTAATTAAAATTCATTAAAAATGAAAATGAGAGAAGAAGTAATTTCTAGCTTCTTTGATATGGATTTAAATGAACTTAGCTGTTATTGCCCTCCTCTCCAATTATTTTTATTTGTCTTTAAGTTGTGTCACACGACACAGTAGCTCTTGTTTCAGAGGAGCAGCCGTGTTAGTCTGTATTCGCAAAAAGAAAAGGAGGACTTGTGGCACCTTAGAGATTAACCAATTTGAGCATAAGCTTTCGTGAGCTACAGCTCACTTCATCGGATGCATTCTTGTGTGGCTAATTTAGCAATTTTTGTCATGGTATTAAACATGTTTCCCATTACAATCCTTTTGCCTACTTTTTGATCCCACTACTGGTATAAAAGGGAAATTCTGCTCTCCGTCTGTCCAGACATTCAGAGTTCTAAAACCGTTAACTACTGCGTTATAAATCAAAAGCAATTTGAAAAATCTGAAGGGAAAATAAAGCAGGAATATATTATTTTTAAAAACTTGTAGGCTACGGTAATGTGTTAATTATACTGAATTGTGGAGCTCTAGCATTCACCCCATAGTTAATGTTGCAATTGAGTTTCCATTAGTACCATATTTTCCTCCTCCTGGAATCTGCCAAAAAGTAACTTTTGACTTGCTTTCTCTGTCTTTCTCTGAGAACTAGTGCAGAGCACCAAAGTTTAGTTGATCAAAGTCTAATTTCAAAATGAACTTTTAAATTTGGACCATGGCTAAAAATTGTTGACTCTTGTGAGCTGAGTATAATGCATCAAATGACTGAGTTTTTTTAAAATAAAAGCGCAGCAATCTTTAGCCCCTTTTCCTTGCAGAGAGAGACTTCAGAATGTAAATTATTAGGGAGTCTTGTCAGTGTAAAAAGGATTGGTTTTCAACCAAACAACCCAGGAGCTGCCAAGTCTCCTGAGGCTTGCATGGGACTGATGATTCCTTCAGCACTCAGGAGGACCATGGTGATATGTGCCTACAACGTTAATTTCATTTTAATAATGTTTTTGTGCGGCTGAGACTTAGCATATGATGTCTTTGTAGTGCCACCAAAGGATACTGGAGCCTCAGTCTGCAGCCTCAGTCTGGTAAAGCTAGTGCTCTTTGCTTTAGGGGATTTTGTTGATAACACTCAGCTGTTGCGATGGGTTAATACACTATAACACAGAGGACAGTGTATACAAAAGCTCTTATTCAGAGTTCAGTACTGAGGCCTAGGGGTACTGCTATCCAAAGGATTTGGGAATGACTTTGCTTCAAACCCCAGAATTTCTCTCTCACTCCCTAAAGCCCTGATTCTTGGAGTGCCCCAAACTAGTGAGAGTTCCTAGGAAAGAGAGTTGCTTCACCTTGCTTTACATTAGCATCTGTTGACCAAAGGAAAGTTTTAGGAATAAAAGGCTAAGGGAGAACTCAGTATGGAAGGATTTTCATTGAGAGACATGTTTTATCTGCACATCTTCCCTTCTCAGCAACCCCATGGTTTTCCTGGGGACAGCTAAATTGTCCCTGATTTCTGGGACTCCAGTCCCTAAAGATTTCTCTTAGGGGTTAGTTTCAGGTAGCTGTTGCGAGAATTTGGTTAAACTTGGCAGTAAAGAAAGGAGAATGACCCAAAACAGAAAAACTGTTCCTGGGGAATTTTCTCTTTCCATTACTGGAGAGGAAAGAGGGACAGGATTCCTCGTCTGTAACTAATCCAGGAGCAGAGAGTGGTTAATCTGTGAGTGTTCAATTTCAACCTTGCAGACAGTTAACTGAAACTATTATTTGTAACTACAGGTAACACAGATAAAAGCTTTCTTTCTCTCAAATCAGATCCAACAGCAGATTAACAGCTTTTGTTTCTGTGTCACCCTTTTCTTGGAAATGGTTTCTATTACTTTCCCATATAATCCTGATTTAGCGTGTAACTACTGTTAAATTTCAGGGGGATATGGTGGCTGCCAGGGCACTGGGTTACAGGACTCTAAGCTCTACCCTTTGCTTCACTAGTCCTGTTTCTTCCAGAAGTAATTTTATGTTTAAAGGGAATTTCTCCCCCACATCCCACTTTCACAACCATGAATGGATATTTACAAGACACACCCTCTGTATCAGTTGCCCTTACCCTTGGTCTAGACCCAGTACGAGTCTGGTTATATGTGCTTGTTAAACAATGAATTACTTCTCGAAGGAATGCTGCTTGTTTGTTGTACGCTCCGTCCTTGTAGAGTTATGCATAGAGGCTTTTTAGGTGATTGTATAGGCTTTACCTAGGCAGTGAAAGAAGCCTTATAAACAGCGAGCCTTTGTAGTGAAAGTAGAGTAAGTGTAATTATAACCTCCCCCACACCCCCCTATTTAAATGAAAATCTTCCAATTGTCATGTATAAAACGTTCTGCCTTTCCAGGTAGCTCAGCTACAGGACAGTCTAAACCTTTAAGACCATCTTCAAAGGGTGAATGCAAAATGAACAGCAGAGCTCAGTACGCAAGATGCAGAGGGCCATCTGTCTGAACCAGGAGGACTTGAAAATGTCTGTGTGCAGTAACTTTGTGGAGCACATTTGGAAGCCTGGCTCCTGCAAAAACTGTTTCTACTCCAAACGTTCCCACAGGCTGCAGGCATCCCTGGAGCTGGAAGCTAGTAGCTTGCCCTCACGCACCCTGAATGGAATTAGAGCAAAGGCTGAGGATACAGCTCTGGAGGATGTGTGTGTAACTGCCGCACCTTACTCGAAGCCAACGATTGCAGTGAAGCCAACAATGATCAACCCAGATGTTTCTGACATCTGGGCGGATGTGAATATGAATGCAGATATCTCGCAGGTAATGATTAATAAGGGGTGTGGTATTGTACAGTGCTGCACCCGTTATAATATTTGCTTTTGGTGGGGAGCAATAAGGGTATTTGCTATGACAAGACTATTGCGTGTCGACCTCCATTACTTTTTATTTCTGGGTGCATGTAAGCCAAGATCTTTCTTTTCTGCCTCATCTGCTTTCCACTGGGTTTTAAACCCCTCGACACCAGAGGTTTGTGTTTCCGCTGCAGAATGCTTGGCTTCCTGCGACACCACTCGTTAAATCTAGTGGGACCTTGTGTAAATTAGATAGTACTGACCAAGATCACAAACAATTCTTGAAGAATCATGTATAAATCAGATACTTTAAAATAATGTTAGTTGCTCAGTATCTTGTTACATTTTTAATTTTTAATTTTTTTTTTCCTGGTGAAAATTTTCTGCTTGACAACCTAAGGACTGAAGTCCTCTGTTTATATGCTGTCTGGGGCAAACAGGGCCTGCTTCCCCTCACAGCCCCGCCATGTGTCCCTCCATCCTGACTGGGAGGGACCACCCGTAGGAGTGAGAGGATCTTCATGCCCAGGTAGTCCTTGGCCTCTCTGCTGAGACTGAGAGCAAGTTTGCCAAATGTAGCCGTTGCTGTGGTGTAGATACCTGCTCACTAATAACTGAACAATTTATTTCACACAGACCATCAAACCACCATCAGCTGTTAATGGTTCGCTGTCAGGGTGGGCTGATAACCTGGCAGCCTAGTGAGTGTTTCTCTGTTCCACTGTGAATCTCCTGAACCATTCAGTCCCCTTAATATCTTCCTAAATCTGATGGCTGAGGAGAGAACTGCGTATTGAGCAATGGTTACATCCAGAGATGGGACTAGGCAGCAGAATTCAGCTCGGTGTTTCTCCCGAAGTCTGGGGGCATTCAGCTCTGGAGTTTTGATTCCCAGTCTTTCTCGCTATGCCAGATAAATGCTTGGTTAGGAGCTTGAATACTATGTGTTTTATCTTTGCCCGATCCTACTCGCTTCTCTCATATCCTTGAAATCTCTGCCTAAGCAAACTGATGACTAACTGTGCTAACCCCCCCCATACACCTCCCCCTACGACTAACCAGTGAGCAGAGGGGATATGTCAGTGATACAGCTGCAGGGCAAGGTCTTCCTCTGGTGGCTGATCATTATAGCTATGTTGAATTCATCCTGCACCAGCCAGCCCTTTCTTTGAAACAAAGACTGCTCCCACCCAGCCAGAAAGCTGGAGGATTTCCTAATGTGTGCCCTTCTCCCCACTTACAGTGGGGGCTGCTGATAATATACTCTGCTATAGTGAATCATTTTATAGTGAAGTGGAATAAAAGTGCTCCAATGCATTTTATTAGCGTTTCAGTACTCTGCTTCTTTTTAGGGCCAAATTCTCATTCAGGTAAATACAGCTTAACTTCATTGAAGCCAATGGAGTTACACTGGTTTTCCTCCTGTTAGTGAGAGCAGAATTTGGCCGATGATGAAGCTTTAGTTCCTTATAAGTGGATTCTACCATGTCAAATCCCTAGGAATGCAACAATTTAGCATTTAACAGGCATGGGTTGCGCTCTGCATTCCATAGGATTCTCACTTCTCTTCCCTTATTGAACAGAGGACAAGAAGATTTATCACAATCTCATGGGGGAGGGAGGTGGCAAGGAAGATTCCTTGATTCTTGGTCTTGCTACAGCTCCTCTCCAATGGGAGTAAAGATAAGGTCTTCCTGAATTCGATGGGCGTGCCCCCAGATACAAACAGTAGAACTTCAGAGTTACGAACTCTGTTTGGGAATGGAGGTTGTTTGGAACTCTGAACAAAATGTTATGGTGGGTCTTTTAAAAGTTTACAACTGACCACTGACTTAATACAGCTTTGAAACTACTATACAGAAGAAAAATGCAGTTTTTAACCATCTTAAATTAAACAAACCCAGAAACAATTTCCTTACCTTGTAACATTTTTTTTTAAACTTTCCCTTTATTTTTCTAGTAGTTTACATTTAACACAGCACTCTACTGTATTTGCTTTTGGTTGGTTGGTTGGTTCTGCTCTGCCTGATTGCGTTCTTCTGGTTCCAAATGAGATGTGTGCTTGACCGGTCAGTTTTTAACTGGTGTTCATAACTCTGAGGTACTACTGTAGGTACGAATGCCTCTGGCAAGGGCAGGAAGGAAGAGGTACACTGCTACCACTTCCAGATGGAAGAAGGAGGGATCTTTTGCCAAGTAGGCCCTCTCCTGTTACAGTGGAAATTCCACATATAATGAAGTGTTTTTCATGAGGGGAATCCTTAGTTATAAGAGGGTTCCATTCTGTAAGATGTACAGCTACAAAGCTGGTTTATAAAATGGAAAGGAGACCTAATGACCCATGGAAGATATACTCTTTGTAATCTATGCCTCTTTAATTCTATGTCAATGGCTCTAAATAGAATACACACATACCATGCGACAGGTTGAAAACGTTATTCCCTGTCCTGGATAAGAACCTGACTAGGAAGGAAAGGGGATGCCTTATTCACTATATTGACATAATTAATAATGCAAGGACTGCAAAGGGTGCAGAAGGTAGGACAAGTGTAGCTTCAGCAGACAAGGCTGCAGTAATCACCTGTGTGGTGAGTACGCAGGTGCAGAGCAAAACTAACCACACACCTGAGGGGAGTCGGCAACAAAACACCATTTGCCATTTTTCTTTTTTAATGCCCATCCTGAATGTGTGTTTTTATCTTTGGCCCATGTAGGTCAGCTGGAGAATGGCATCTGAAACCCACCTCATTGTGAAGCCAGGAGAAGCTCAGAGGACATGCCTCGACCACTTCAGCACCAGTGCTGTGAGAAAGCCCTTCGTTCATGATACACCGAATGACTGTCCTCCTCAGTTTCTCCCAGGCTGCTCCAGGGCGGGCCTGAAAAACAGAGGGGAAAGAAATATCCCCTTCAACAGTTTGGTGTTGGAGGGCGAGAAGGGTGGATGGGAGGGCAGAGCTATGCTTTGTAACAAGGAGAAGCTCGCCTGTCCACAGAAAGGGTTCTGCCACCAACCATCCATCTTTGCTGACCGAAGCACTGATTCCACCCTGGACTCTACTGGATGTCCAGCCTTTCGGCAAAGGGAAGGCACACCGCTGTCCTCAGAGAGCAGTGACAGCTGCTGCTCTCCTGGCTCTGAGAGCGAAAGTGGGGAGTACTGTTCGATCGCAGACTATTGTAGAGAGAGTCCTGTCCTACTGGACGCTCCCTGTCCACAGAGCAAGGTGGCGTGGCATGACAGTGAAAAGCCAGCCCCAAGGTTCTGGGGGCAGCAGGAGGCTGCGGGGAATCCACTGGCAAAGACAAGGGCAGTCAAGTTTTGTGAAGATGAATGCAGGCCATTGAACTTAGACTCGAGTTTGCAAAGGGAACGCTGTTTACAGGACTCTCTACAAAATAATACACGTTCGGAGCGAAAAACATTAGCACTTCTCTCTGGCACTACAGCCCTGTCAGACAGTGTGGTGAGCAGCAATAGTAGCAGCAGTCCCCTGACTTTGCCCCAGGAGAACGATTGCTGTCCTCTCCTTGAGCAATCGAGTCTCGTGCGAGACAACCCCGGGGAAAGCTCGAGCGACCCTCTGAGCACCGTCCCAGCACCACAACATGCCCCTCATGCACAGCCTGGCCACAGCGAGCCCATTTATGCCGAGAGCACCAAGAGAAAGAAGGCGCAGGTAAATAATTCTGGCGTGCAAACAAAGAGAGAAGGGCCGGCACGCAGCCCTCTCAAAGAGCAGGCCCATGGCCCGTGGCGAGATGGGGTGCGGTACCTGAGCAGCGAAAGGGAGTACCAGGATTCAGCCACACAGGTAGCAGCAAAGATTACCATTATGGCAGCGCACACAGACGAGGATAACAGGACAATATTTCTGAGCAGCCCAGACTCCGCTGTTGGGGTCCAGTGGCCCTGCACTAGCCCCACCTCTCATCCAGACTTTGCGATCCCTTCGCCTTCCTTTGGGCACAGAGAAAGCTCTCAAGCCGGCAGTGAGATGGGTTCGGGTGAAAGCAGCCCGAGGTTTCACCAGCAAACGCAGAGCAAGGGCGTAGTTAATGAGAGTCCTGCTGTTCCCCCAAAGATGTCCATGAGCAGCCCGCCTGGCAGCGAGGGGACTACCATGCCTTCAGTCAAGTCTCCTGGGGCAGAGCTCTGTGACAGTAATGGCCACGGTGACACCAGCACCCAGTTCTCATCAAGGAACTGTACAGATCCTAGTGCCTTGGGGACTCTGCCTTCTCTCTGCTCTCATAGTAACAGGGTCTCTGCAGAGGAGCTCAATCCTCCAGGCTCGTCCCATGAGAGGAGGCATAAATACTGCAGTGCAGGGTGGAGCAGGCAGTGCCGGATAGAGGAAGAAGAGGAGGAAGAACAGGGCTTTTTAACCTGCACACAGGCCAGGGAAGTGGAGAATGGAACAGCTTGTCCCCATCACGGGGAAGACTGCTCTGGGCAGGACAAAAAGACTGGGATGAGCAAATCAGCATCTTTTGCTTTTGAGTTTCCTAAAGACAGCAGTGAAACTGAGGAATTTGCACCACCTCCTCCACCTCCAAAGAAACAGCCCAGGTATAGACCGATGTGCGTGAGTGTACATGTGCTAATTTACATACTGTGGATAGTCACAAATGATCTGTTCTAAGTCAGTGGTTCTCTACCTAGTTACCATTGTGGGCCGTGTATGAGGCCAACAATGTGTTACGTGGGCCGCACCCAACACTACCTGTGTGGCCCTGTGGATGTCACACATGGGCCGGAACTTTGTTCTGATTGGGCCACAGGTTGAGAACCACTGTTCTAAATGCTCCCAGCCAAAATGTCTGCTGCAGGGAGAGATTAGAAGGAAGCTTCCTCCTTTTGTCCTTAGTTAAAATCTAAACAGCCTGATAAAAACTGACTTTCTGGAACATAGGGAACTGCTGTGTAGCTGTATAATTGCTTTCTCAGCATACCAGATTGCCTGTAAGCCCCTCTGCAATGCTGTGATTAGTTATGGCAAGGGGTCGGGGCTGATACGAAGAAATAACCTGTTTTGTTTCTCCTTTGATCATTGTATTCATATGCCAATCACATAAAGATCCAGGAAATTCAGCATTTCCCTGACATGGGCAGAGAAGCCCTCGCATGTGCAGGTATATTCTGGTACAAACTGATGAACGTGGTACAAGATCCTACATTATTTATCGGCCTCTGTTATGAGGGAGCTTATAGCATTGCCTGTCGATAAGGTTGCTCAACACTTCCCATAATAAGACCCTGTGTTCAGTTGCTTGTAACTTTGCCACACTTTAACCATCTGCGCTGACATTTTCCATGCTGGGCATCTGCCTCGGTTGAATTTGTTTGGAAATTTTCAGCTAAAATGGTTCAAGAACAAAGTCGGGGAAAATACCTTGTTTATTGTGTGTTTAAAAAATAGGGCATTGCAGACATCTGGTTGAGAAGCTCTAGCACCTCCCTGCTGTGAAACAGGGACTTGAAATTTGGTGGTACAGGATGTGATCATGTAACTCAAGACTGTATCATGATGTGTATACACAAGAAGGGAGAATTAAGGTTGCACAAGCCACCTTAATTTTGGCGTATTCTAACTTTGTATATATATGAGTGAAAGCTGTCCATCTGGGAAGGACATTGTTGTGCTAGGTATTAAATCACACTAGGCTTCCGCTATATAATTGGCACTCTCAAAATGCGTTCAATTCTTTATCTGTAGCTGAGTGTCCCTCAAAATTGAAATCCAGTCAGGAGCTCGAGTAATGAGGGATAGTGACTTTCCTCTTCCAGTCACTGGTTTGAATTCAGCCTAGGTCAGTAGTGACTGAAGTACTAACACCTGATTGCTGCCTGGTGAACCGGGAAAGGCATGTGGTGGGCTCTGTCCCATCTCAGTGCCCCGGTGACCCCATCTCAAAACCCAGATCCATACCTGGACGTCCCCAGTGAGTGTTAATGGAGAAGCTAAGTATTTCAAGTGCATGGAGGCTGAGCTGCCCTCTCCCCCCTAGCTAGGGCCCTCTCAGGCCATGGTTAAGGTATATTTATTTGCCGAGGAGAGTGGGGAATTTTGCAGGCCTGCTGCCCATGCCCTCCCTGTATTTGTTCTGGGCATAAATGTCAATGGAGGAGCTCAGCCTGCAGGGCTGTCAGCAGTTTCTGTCAGAGCAACTTGAAACAACTCAGCCCAATGCCAGATCTCTCAGTACGATTGCACAGACTGAAAGCTCTGCCAGCCAGGCGCGCAGCCGCTGCAGTGACGCGGGCCACGCAAGCCCTTAGATCAGTGGATGTGAGTGAGGGTCACCGCCACACCTGAGAACTGGGTTGGGGGTGGTAACGTTTGAGCTGCCTGGCTGCGTGTGAGATGATAGATTCACAGTGTAGCCGGAGTCAGGGGGTGACTTGCGGCACCACCCTGGGAGAGTGCTCGGAGAACAGACCCCAGTTCCCTCGCTCACGTGGGTTTATGAAGGTTTCTTACAGCGTAACTAGGAGAAGAAATGAGCTTTTTGAAATGGTTTAACAGTGAACAAATGACATTGGGGGGAGGGAAATGAAGCAAAGAACAAAAAGCTTTAAAACTCATCCCAGGCTGAGGGACAAGAGTGCGTTCCTAGCATGGCATCTTTTCTGAACAGACCTACCTTACGTGGCCCCTAAGCAAAGCCAACTTCAAACGCTCTTCCTGCTGAACTGGGGCACCTCCAGGTTGCAGGCACAGGCAAGAAAGGGGCTACAGAGAGAATGAGCTTTCATGCTTTATTTTGAGCCTTTAAAGATATCTGCCGAGACATTTTTAGCTGTGAACCCAGGAATTTCCTTTCAGGGCTGTTCCCCGCTCTGTATCTCGCATTAAACTGTGGTTTATGATTGAGATTTGGTCTAGTTCAGACCTAAGAAGCAGAGAAGGTTGTGGTGGCTGGTTGCTATTGGGAAAGGATAGTTTTAGGACCTCCCTGAGTCTCACTTGAGCATGCTGGAATTCATACAGGAAATGATTCATAGGAGAGAGAAACAGAAGTCCCAAGCAGGGCCGGATGAAGGCAATCTGCGTCCCTTGACACCATCAGCCTTGACACCCTGCCCCTCCATTGTGGTCTCAATTACCATTTAGCGTGGCAAAGAGCTCCCTCCCTCACCCAGAGAGGCAGGAGCAGAAGTAGGGAGCCCCTTTTTCCCGGCAGAAGCAGCAGCAAGGATCGTTGTCCTCCTCCTGTGAGCAGCTGGGGTCTTCTTTCCATCTAGAATGGCAGCAGGACCCCTCAGTTCTAACACCCCAGTAGCTGGGGTATCTGCTTGAATGGGGGAGTCAAGCCTGCTGCATTCTTCCCCTCCTGCTGGGCTGAGGTTGGAGTTAGCACCCCTCTGGAGGCAGGGGGCAGCTTCCTGCTCTCAGAGGTATTGTCTCAGGCTCTCTGAACACTCAGGGTGAGGTTACTGCAGTTGTTCCTCTTGAGTCACCTTTAAAGCTTTTCTTCACATCTTTGACGGCCAGAAAGTACTTAAAAATACTGCGATTCTGACATCCCTGTTGCATGGCTCCCGTAGCTTGGGTCCTAGTTACGGGGGTGGTTCTATCCACTTGTACCTGGATGACAGACATTGGTCATTATGTCTCACTAGCAAATGCCTTGATCCAAGCTGCCAAATCTACCTGCTGTCACCCAAAGAGCACAGACTTGCCCAGCTGTCAAATCTCCTGCAGCCACCACAAGAAGCTACCTGATCAGGGGCACAGCTGCTCCAGTTGGATAAATTCACAAAGATTGGGGTCCTTTTGAGTGCCCTCGTTTTCCTTTTAACCTCTACTTCTTTGAGCATGTTTCATGCACAGGATGCTGTGCTCTTATTTGTGTGTATGCGTGTTTGTGTGTGGGTACGGGGTGTGTGTATATATTACTCCTCTTGATCTTTGACAAATGTTGCAAGCAACAGTTATACAAACTATTTATTTGCTTAATATATGAAACCTTAATAAATATTATTGATTGAAGTGGTCAGAACGCAGTCAAAACTTGGTCATGGAAGATGGGAAAATCCGTTTCTTTGGCTTCCATGACATTGAGACTCACGTGGACGTGTGAGGCTAGATCCTTACCTGTGGCTGAGGAACACTCAGTGCAACTTGGGAGGGGAGAGGTGTGCGCAAAAGTGACTTTCCGCCAACTTTGCACTCCTCATCCGGGGCAGTCTGTGTGCAGGTCTGGCCCTAGGCATACGTTGGAATTGTCTAAAGGCTGCTCTCAATTATGCTAGCTGTCCGTGGCCTTATAGCAGCCATGCATTGCCCGTGTGCAGGGAGGCACAGAGCATGCCCGCTGTCCACCAGCCATGCCCCTGAGGGAGCCTATTATGCCAGCCTGAGGGAGGAAGGGTGGCATAGGAGTCACTGTGCCAGCTCTATGGCTCTGAAGGATCTTTCCACATTGGCATGATCCTCCCATGGCCTGCTAAAATGGGTTAGGGCCATTTTGTGCTAGCAGAGCTATGTAAAGCAGACTCAGTATAGGCGAGAATCTGGGCCTTAATATTTCTTTCTCATTTAAATGTCTAGTTATAATAGTAAACAGATCTTTGCTATGCACTAGAAACCAAACAGAAGGTGGCATTAGTTTTCGGGAGACTGGTGAGCTTTCCCACTTGGTAGTCAGGCTAATGGAAGACCGAGCATGTCATAGAACCAAGCGGGGAAATGGCTTTTCTTTGGGGCGTAGATAAGGAATGCTTGAAAATAGTTACCTTAAACTGTACCTTGGTGAAAGGAGCTTTCCGCATCTATCAATGTATGGGGAAAGTAATGGGGAGGGAAGAGAGAGAAATATGAAGGCAAGAATGGTCCTTTGAAGGTGTCTGACTTTTCAAGGTAAAAGGCATTTCCCATTAACTTCTGTGGTGCCTTCAAGCAGGAGTCGCCTTGAGACTCGACAAGTATAAACCATGTGTCCTGACAGTTTGACAGTGCAGGAAAAGAGGGTCACAGTAACACATTGTATATTAAAGTTAAGCCTCACGCACTCTTCCCAGTGTTAAATTTATTCGTTTTTCCTTTTACATCTTGTGCTTTACTGCATGCGTGTGGTTTTGTGCGGGGAAAACGAAACCTATTTGATTAGTTTTTTCTAATGACAATTACTTATTTTAAAGCAATCTAGAATATATTTTCAAAGTCGAGAAACAAAGACCAAACATGTAATGTGTTAAGGTTGTTCACCCTCAGCTATAACAGTTTAAAAAAAACAAACCAACAAAAGCCACCTTTGCAGTATTTTCATGGTGCAAATAAGGCTGTGGTCTGGAATGAGAGTTCTCTCCAAGGTAGCTGCAAGCACATTTACAGACAGGTTTTAAATAATGGGGTTGTGCCCCTTTTTTTGTATTTTTGGATATATACAAAAAGTTCTGGACCTCTTCTGTATGTTTAAGGGGGAGGGGTACTGCTTGTTTTAAAATTAGACTGTTAGAGCTGGTCTCTCCTGGAACTCTGTGGAAAACCAAAGAACTAGTTGAATTATGACATCACAAGAAAAGAGATTAAAAGCTGATTAATTGAAAGGGGAAGGAATGTTTAGTCGGTTTCAAATTAATTAGCCATTGTAACAGTTTACAATGCGATGTGGTAGATTCTCCGTCACTTGGAGTCTTTAAATCAGGGGTGGGCAAACTATGGCCCAGGGGCTCCCACCGGGGAGCAGAGTCCGGGGCTTGCCACGCTCTGCGTGTACAGTGGCTCTGCGCGATTCCTGGAAGCAGCGGCATGTCCCTCCTCTGGCTCCTATACGTAGGGGCAGCCAAGGGGCTCTGCATGCTGCCCCCGCCCCAAGTGCCACCCCTGCAGCTTCCATTGGCCAGGAACATGCTAATGGGAGCTGCAGGGGTTGCGCCTACGGGTGGGATAGCATGCAGAGCTGCCTGGCTGCACTTCCGTGTAGGAGCTGGAGGGGGGGACATGCCATTGCTTCTGGGAGTTGCTTGAGGTAAGTGCCGCCCGGAGCCTGCACTCCTGACCCTCTCCCATGCCCCGACCCCCTTCCCCAGCCCTGATCCCCCTCCTGCCCTCTGAACCTCTTGGTCCGAGTCTGGAGCATCTTCCTGCACCCCAAGCCCCCATTTCCAGCCCCAGCCAGAGCCGCCCCCCCGCACCTCAACCCCCCTGCCCCAGCCCGGAAACCCTTCCTGCACACTAAACTCATTTCTGGACCCACCACAGAGCCCGCACCCCCAGCTGGAGCCCTCACCCCTTAACCTCCTCCCGCACCCCAACCCCCAATTTTGTGAGCATTCATGGCCCGCCATACAATTTCCATACCCAGATGTGGCCCTCGGGCCAAAAAGTTTGCCCACTCCTGCTTTTAAATCATCATTGGATGGCTCTTTCTAAAAGATAGGCTCTGTTTCATTCACAAGTTATTGGGACTGATGCAGGAATCCCTGGGTGAAATTCTCTGGCCTGTGTTACGCACCAGGGTCAGACTAGATGATCATAATGGTCCCTTCTGGCCTTAAGATGTATGACTCTAATCTTTTTTATAAGCCATTAAAAGATCTCTAGGTTAAAGTTATTTTTGGCATTAGTCTCTAATTGTTCCAACAAAATTAATACATCTTCATAATATATTCTAATAAATACATGACTTGTATTTTGAAAGTGAATAGACAAGTATGGCTTGACAAATTCTGTTGTTAGTCTGTGCTGTAAACCAGACGATAAATGAGATCAGGGCACACAAAGGCTGCCTGTTTGAGGGTTGTAGCTTTTGACAGAGGCTTTAGTGTCTTACCACGAAAAAAGGAAAGAGAGATACAAAGTGGTGATGGTAGAAACAGAATCACAAGGAAAAAGCTTAAAATGCAGAGAGATCAGATTAGTTTCTAACTGGAAATGATTGCCAAATGGATGATCACGCTAGATCTGGCTTTGTGAATTAGTGTATGATTTTACATGATTGTAATGCTAGCTTTCAGAATTTTATCATCTATTTAAAACCCCCCACAGGGCCAGCTTCTGCTATTTGGATTTGTGAGAGTGGATCAAGTGGCTGAAATAAAGTAGTATTCTGGCCACAATACACTTTTCTTTATAATTTCCTTTTTGTTGAATTTTTTTTGGCATACAAAGTCTATTCAAGTGAAAAGAAAGAATGATGGAAATCGACTTTATTTTTAACTTCCTATTTCTAGGACACTGTAAATGCATGAACAGTAACCAGGATCATTAAAGCAGTCTTAAGATAGCCCGCTTTAGTTGCCATTAGGACAGCCTTAACTAAAGTACTGTAAATATTTAATAGTGAGGAAAGTAGAGAACAAAATACATCTCCAGGACATGCAGATGTTGACCTGGAAGCACTTCTCGTGCACTAGAGAGTGTTTCATGGGGCAAGGTGGCTTCAGAGGCCAGCTCAGCAAAGCATTTAGGACTGTGTCCAGCTCTGCTGAAGTCACTGGAAGATTTGCCACAGATGCAGAATCCGGCAGTTAGACGTGCATTTCAGCATGAGGTTAAGTGCTTTGCAGAATGAGCGACAAAACCAGGAACGCTTCTGGCACTGTGGATGCGTCGTCCGATTCTCTTGTTGGGACGCTTTCTGACATGAAGGGACAAAGGGAGAATCCGTGTTCTAGTACAGAGAAATAACTGATTTGCAGTAGTCTCTGTGGATGTGGTGTCACTAGATAGATGGAGACACTACAAAAATACAAATAAGAATCCATATGTAATGATCAGAAAGGTGAACATTAACACTCAGTCCCTTGATGGGGATTTGGGACACTGGAGAATTTTAGTTCCATAAAAATAAGCTCTTGACTGCTTGGCATAGTCTGCCCCCGTGAGCGTGTTTATGGGTCGAGTTAGAGTGCAAACCAGTGTGTGTGGCATGTTTGCGGGTAGGGGATTGGATGGGGGGAGAAATCCAACTAGTATCTTGGTTTTTGTTTAAAGGGAAACGATGATTGTTGGCAGGGGCTGGGATGGTGTCAAATGTAGATCAGAATAAATGGAAACAGGAAACGTGCTTACTTTTAAAAATAGTCCCATATTGAAATAGCGATTGAATGACTTTATGTCCGTTCATGTCTATGGTGGCCGGGCATGTGCAAGAAAGGAAAGCAAAACTCAGACAGACACAGGACAGAGCTGGCTTCTCAGGCTTAGCATCCCACCAAGTTTTGTGTGTGATAGAAAATCGTATGTTGCTATCTCTGTGTATGATTCTTCACATGATTATTGCTTGGTGTGCTGGACAAAGACGCATCCTTTATTGACTCGGGCGACTAGTCAGCAAAGAAGGGTTACGTGGGGCCACCCTGTTCTTGTCTCTTGTACCTAATGTGAATAGTTGCTCTACTTCCGTGCCCTGGGTAGGAGCTGGGTAGTGAGGCATATCCTTTGCTAACAACTAGGGTGAGCGCTGGGTACTGCTGAATTGGGGCTCACCGTGGTAGTATTAGGAAGGAAGCCGCGTTCAGAAAGGGGTTTCTGCAGACTTGTAATTCTCTGTTTTTAAAGCTTGTTTTCAGATGTTCATTCCAGTGCAAGTGGAGGGAGCTTGTTCACATACCCTTGTCCCGGCTGCTCCAGGACAATGATAACCTCATGCTTTTCCACCGTACGCCCCATAACGTACGATCCCTGGAGAGTGAATGGGAGGAGAGCAGGTCCCATCGGCAAAGATGGTGCCCACACAAGTGTGCCCTCTATCCCCCTCACAAACACAGCCCGAAAATCATTATAGCTGTTCCAAGCCATTGAAATTTATAATGATTTTACCAGGTGTTGACTAAGGCTTCTGGAACATGCTGAACATGATTGGTCCCTGTATACCAGGAGTGGGCAAACTTTTTGGCCCGAGGGCCGCATCTGGGTATGGAAATTGTATGGTGGGCCATGAATTCTCATGAAATTGGGGGTTGGGGTGCGGAAGGGGGTGAGGGCTCCTGCTGGGGGTGTGGGCTCTGTGGTGAGTCCAGAAATGAGTTCAGTGTGCGGGAAGGGGCTGGGGCAGAGGGTTGGTGTGGGGGGGGGGAAGGGGAGAGGAGGGCTCTGGCTGGGGGTGCAGGCTCTGGGGTGGGGATGGGGATGAGGGTTTGGGGTGCAGGAGGGTGCTCTGGGCTGGGACCAAGGGGTTAGGAGGGCAGGACGGGAAACAGGGCTGGGGCAGGTGGTTGGGGCATGGGAGGAGGTCAGGGGTGCAGGCTCCGAGCGGCGCTTACCTCAAACAACTCCCAGAAGCAGCAGCATTTCCCTCCTCCGGCTCCTACGTGGAGGTGCAGACAGGCTGTTCTGCATGCTGCCCCATCCGTAGGCGCCGCCCCTGCAGCTCCCATTGTCCATGGTTCCTGGCTAATGGGAGCTGCGGGGACAGCACTTGGAGCGGGGGCAGCATGCAGAGCCCCTTGGCTGCCCCTTCGTGTAGGAGCTGGAGGGGGGACATGCCGCTGCTTCCAGGAGTCTCGCAGAGCAAGCCCCCAACCCTGCTCCCTGACCGGAACGCTGGAGCGGGGCAAACCCCGGACCCTGCTCCCCGGCGGGAGCTTGAGGGCTGGATTAAAATGGCTGAAGGGCCAGATGGGCCCCTGGGCTGTAGTTTGCCCACCCCTGCTGTATACGCTTGTAGCTAGGATCATTGTAGTTTGTGGTATGGACTAAGCGTCAGCAGTGCCTAAGATATAATTAATAATAGAACTCAGTAAAAAATGAACTGTTAAAGTTGATGGTGTTCCTTTGAAATCAAACCCCAGATACGAGACAACTTGTTTGACTTTGAATGCTGGCTGTGTGTTTTAACAGTAGAGTTCCATTATTGTTATTCCTAGTTACAATAGGCTAGGTTAAGTATACATAACCAATGAGACCTCTGGATTTTATGGCGTTTTCTTGCCAGTTTAACCCACTTTTAATGTGGTTGTCAGGTTTGTGCTTCAGTTTTATTTTGTAATCGTCAAATTGGAGATGTTTCCTAAAATGTTGAGGCATCTTATAGTGACTCTCAGATTAAGTAACTGTCATGAAAAGTGTATTGACCAGTAGCAGTGTCTGCATGTAACTTGAATTCAGTTGTTTGCAAATGGAAAAATAAAATGATTCCCTGGCTTTATAGATTACACATGTATAGCTCTTGCGATTCTGAACTGTCAAGCAGTTATGTTAAGTGTATGAAACAACAGCACTATACAATGTAACCATCCAGCCCCTTCTTCCCAGCTTGGAGGCTTTGTATTATGCTGAACAGATGGGCCTTTGCAGTTCATTTCTGCTTTACACAGCAGAGCGCTGCAGACAGCAATAAAATATAGCCTTTCGGGGATGGTGGACGGTGTTTCTTATGTACAGCACCTAAAGCTATGACCCTTTTAAAAATTGAGCCCCAGGATCACAATGCAGTCTGTCAGAAGAAAGGAACGGCAGCAGAATGGTATGGCCCTATTTAGGCAAAATGAACAAACCAGAAGGGAGCATTGAATTCCATTATGGAGAGCTAACGGTCTTTCCAGAGTCGAGGCAGTGATTAGGTTTCTGTTTAAACCACTGTTTGGATTCCTCTTTTGATTTCAGTCTGGGATTTCATGTGCTTGTTTCTGCCGGAGGATTATTTTTTAAATCTGTGATTTATCAGACAGATCGTTTGGGGAAGATGACTTCTTTGGAAATGAAGGCTATACGCTTCTTTTTTTCCCTTCAAGTTTCCCGTCTTTTTTGCCACTTCAAAAAGTAGCGTGGCTTGAAATTGCTAATTGTTGGCCTTATTGGGGACTGGTGGTTTTTGCATCTTTTGGAAAGCATACTGGTTTAATTTGTGCAATATTTCTAGGTTTTGCAAGTGTCTTAGATCTTCATGCTCCGTACGCTTGGTGTGCCCCCTATCTTCTTCCACGCTACAGTAAATCCCTTCCAAACGGAAGGAAAGTGCAGTGCAAGTTGTTGTACCTTTTTTGCTGTGTGTGTGTGTGTGTGTATTTATGCAGAAGGAGAGCATTTAGGACGAAACTATAAATACTTTAAAACTCGTACCTCCCATTCCTGAGAGTTGCGATGGGCTCCCTTTGGTCTCCAAGGGTATGTCTGCACACCAGCGGGGGGGCGTGCTTCCCGGCGCGGGTAGACCAAGAGGCAGTCGCTCTGCACGCGCTAGTGGCCTCAAGTAGCAGTGTTGCTGTGGCAGGACAAGCAACGACTCATAGAATCTCAGGGTTGGGAGGGACCTCAGGAGGTCATCTAGTCCCACCCCCTGCTCAAAACAGGACCAATCCCCGATCTTTGCCCCAGGTCCCTAAATGGCCCCCTCAAGGATTGAACTCACAACCCTGGGTTTAGCAGGCCAATGCTCAAACCACTGAGCTATCCCTCCCCCCAACTCGATCTAGCTGTCTGACTACATGCTCACCCAACCCCCTTGGTATGTACGCAGGTGGTAGCCTGAGCCGTCAACCATGCCGCAGTGGTCACGCTGCGATTTTCAGCGTGCTAACTCACGTAGAGCAGTGCATGTCTGTCTGCCTGCTCTGGGAAGCAGGCCCCCAGCTGCTGTGCAGGCATATCCCATAACCGCGGACAGCCCCGTATTCAGGTGTGCTCATGTCTCTTGACGTTTGCACCGTGCTTGCATTCTGGGCTACATTTGTGACACTGCAATATTAGAAGAAAACAGATTGCGAAATTCTTTGCCTTATCTCTTGTGGGTGATGGATTTTTAGTGGGTTGCGCACCTTGACAGAAACGGAAGGCAGCCGCTGCAGCAGCGAAGGGGGTGGAGGTTAATAAGTATGAATGTTTCAAGGTGGACAAACATGCACCAACACAATGCTCCCTTTCATGTAGTAATTGCACCACGGCTGCGCTGGAGGAATAGTGCTGGCTAATTTATTCGGGCTGTTTCTTCTCTTTTGTTGTGTACAGCTCATTTCCCCCTCTTCCCCCCCCGCCCCCTTTCAAGAGAATGCCTTGCAAAAATATCAACCAATTTTGTCCTGGGATTTTGTTTGTTTGTTTTTCTTACTTTCTGTTTCTTCCTGTGTTATTTATCAACATTGTCTTGATCACTCTAGGTCCAATCTTTAAAGCAGCTATTTAAGAAAAAGTCCTGCAAAATCCCCTTTGGGGTAAAGTAAATGTCCACAAGTTGAAGAAATAGAGACCAAAAAGGATTTCTCTCTTAGTATTATGAAATGTGTCCGTCTCTCATGTTAACATTGGAGGCCACTAACTGAGGCCTTCTCTATATTCAAAGCTGCACCTGTTTCAGTAAAGGTGGGTTCTGAAACCAAATTAATTAAACCAGTGAAAAACCCCTAGGGAATACCTATGTTGCAGCTGGGAAGTGTGATTCCCAGCGCTGGTAGACAGACTTGTGCTAGCTCAGCTCGTGTGCTAAAAACAGCAGGGTGGACATGGCAGCTTAGGCAAAGCCCCAAGCTCAGACCAGGGGCTTGGAATTAGGCAGCTCACCTTACCCACCATTGGAGCCGCAATGTCCACACATGCTTCCAAAATACACAAAGCAAGGAACCCAGGCAGGCCCATTGTATCTGGCTGCGACACTCTTACGGAAGGACTATTGGGACTCAGAGAAACCATCCTCAAACCACTGACCACCCAAAGGGCCAGCTTCCTCCAGGGCACAACCGACTTCCTCCACAAACTCCACAACATTAACAGCCAAGAACACCATCCTTGCCATCATGGATGTCACTTCTCTGTACATCCCTCACAGCAACAGCATTGTTGCCTGACTCTAGTATGTACAGGACAATGGACAATTATCTTTGGAAAACTCATGGCGATCGGGGGAAGTCCCGGACGACTGGAAAAAGGCTAATGTAGTGCCCATCTTTAAAAAAGGGAAGAAGGAGGGTCTGGGGAACTACAGGCCAGTCAGCCTCAGCTCAGTCCCTGGAAAAATCATGGAGCAGGTCCTCAAGGAATCAATTCTGAAGCACTTAGAGGAGAGGAAAGTGATCAGAAACAGTCAGCATGGATTCACCAAGGGCAAGTCATGCCTGACTAATCTAATTGCCTTCTATGACGAGATAACTGGCTCTGTGGATGAGGGGAAAGCGGTGGACGTGTTGTTCCTTGACTTTAGCAAAGCTTTTGACACGGTCTCCCACCGTATTCTTGCCAGCAAGTTAAAGAAGTATGGGCTGGATGAATGAACTATAAGGTGGATAGAAAGTTGGCTAGATTGTCGGGCTCAACGGGTAGTGATCAATGGCTCCATGTCTAGTTGGCAGCTGGTATCAAATGGAGTGCCCCAAGGGTCGGTCCTCTGGCCGGTTTTGTTCAATATCTTCATAAATGATCTGGAGGATGGCGTGGATTGCACCCTCAGCAAGTTTGCAGATGACACTAAACTGGGAGGAGTGGTAGATACGCTGGAGGGTAGGGATAGGATACAGAGGGCCCTAAACAAATTAGAGGATTGGGCCAAAAGAAATCTGATGAGGTTCAACAAGGACAAGTGCAGAGTCCTGCACTTAGGATGGAAGAATCCCATGCACTGCTACAGACTAGGGACTGAATAGCTCGGCAGCAGTTCTGCAGACAAGGACCTAGGGGTTACAGTGGACGAGGAGCTGGATATGAGTCAACAGTGTGCCCTTGTTGCCAAGAAGGCCAATGGCATTTGGGGATGTATATGTAGGGGCATTGCCAGCAGATCGAGGGACGTGATCGTTCCCCTCTACTCGACATTGGTGAGGCCTCATCTGGAGTACTGTGTCCAGTTTTGGGCCCTACACTACAAGAAGGATGTGGAAAAATTGGAAAGAGTCCAGCAGAGGGCAACAAAAATTATTAGGGGTCTGGAACACATGACTTATGAGGAGAGGCTGAGGGAACTGGGATTGTTTAGTCTGCGGAAGAGAAGAATGAGGGGGGATTTGGTAGCTGCTTTCAACTACCTGAAAGGGGGTTCCAAAGAGGATGGATCTAGACTGTTCTCAGTTGTAGCTGATGACAGAACAAGGAGTAATGGTCTCAAGTTGCAGTGGGGGAGGTTTAGGTTGGATATTAGGAAAAAGTTTTCACTAGGAGGGTGGTGAAACACTGGAATGCGTTACCTAGGGAGGTTGTGGAATCTCCTTCCTTAGATATTTTTAAGGTCAGGCTTGAGAAAGCCCTGGCTGGTATGATTTAGTTGGGGATTGGTCCTGCTTTGAGCAGGGGATTGGACTAGATGACCTCCTGAGGTCCCTTCAAACCCTGATATTCTATGATTATATTGACAACCCTCTGAGATGCACCCCAAACACACCAAGAAATCTGTTACCTACGGCCAGGCACGCAGATACCACAGAACGTGCTCCAAGAAGAGAGTCCGGGATACACACCTTAACACACAGAAAACCACCTTCACCAAACAAGGACATTCCACCGGGGAAGTAAATCACATCATGGAATGGGCCTCTCAAATACCCCAAAAGAATCTGGTTCAATACGGAAATAAAACCTCATCGACCACACACCCCTAGTTGTCACCTACCACTCCACCCTGGAACGCATACAGGGTATCATCAAACAGCTACAGCCCATTTTCAGTGGGGGACCCCATCCTGAAAGAAATCTTTCCTGAACCCCCTTATCTGGCCTTCAAACAACCCTCCAGCCTTTCCAAGCTCATCATCAGAAGCAAGCTCCGCATCTAGGGGTGCTGGAAAAATGTGTACAGTGGGGGTGCTGAGAGCCACTGACCCAAACTGTAAACCCTGTATATTATGGAAACCCCTTCAAGCCGGGGGGGGGGGGGGTTCCGCAGCTCCCAAGCACCCCTAGTTCCAGCAACTAAACCACAGACCAGTTTCCAATGCAAACTGGAAATGAGGTGGAAATTTTCAAGTGAAGGTAATTAGCCGTTGGAGCAGTTTGCCCAGGGAAATGGTGTTCTCCCTCCTTGGGAGTCTAAAATGAAGATGGGTATCTTTGTCCAAGTTCTGCTCATTGAGGGATAGACCCACAAAGGGAGCTGAGGTCTGTGTTGCAGAACATAGCATTTAGGCACCCTGCCATGGAATGGAATCCAGAAGCCCAAGTTGGGGGGCGGTCATGCTCCCGGCACAATGCACAGGGAGAGTTTGGCACCTGATAATGGGATCCCAAAAGCCAGCAAGCTGAGCGGGGTGCCTAAGCCAGGCAATGGGAGATGCCCAGGAGGGGCGGGGGAGACAGCACCACTTCTTCCTCCATTTTGTACGAGGCCTGAACTGCTGGCTGCTGTCGGAGCACTCCTTCCGGAGCAGCCCCACCGGTAGGATAGATGGGGGGACACCTCGTTTGAGGATCCCGCTGGGGCTTAGGGTGAGAGAGGTGCGCGGGTATCAGGACCAAGACAGTTGTGCACGTGCCCAGTGGCAGATTTTTGGTACTGCAGGGATTTTATTGGCAGAAGCTTAGGCACCTGCAGGATTAGGGAGCAGCTGAGCTGGGGTTTTGAAGACCTGAGTTTTGGATTTAGGTGCTGAACGTTCAGTTACGCGCCTAAATCACTTTTTGTAAATCCGATCTAGCCCTGAGTGACGTTCTGTGGGCTGTGCTATGGTGAGACTCACTAGATGGTCGTAACTGTTCCTTCTGTGGAGACTAACCATTGTCGGCATCTTTTTCCTTCGGTGGGAATAGCATCCAGGGAACAGCAACAGGCACCCTTGTGGTTGTGTGTGTGTGTGTGTGTGTGTGTGTGTGTGTGATGAACATATCCTAAAAGAGCAGGGAGCGTTCAGACCAGTTCAATTAGGCAAAGCTTCATTAACTTCAATGGAAATTGTATCTGAGTGAAGGGATTTGGCCCTATGTTTTTCTGCAAATAGTCTGTATAATCCTTCATTATTTGGCTCTGACCCTATTGGCCTGGTGAGCTGTTCTTCGGACCCTGGTTACGGAAGAGGGGGATGTGGAGCAGAGACATCTAGATCATATTGGAGATTATTCACTGCCCTAGCAGTCACATTTGAGACTGAGAGCTGCATGCCATGTGGGAAGCAGCAATTTCTATTTCAGTTTTCTGCCTATTCAGGAAGTGCATTTTACATAAGTCACTGAGGTACTGGGAGGAAATAGAAAGCTCTCTGTACATCTGACTTCACCGCAATGCTGGGTTGTGCGAATGCAATTGCCTTTGCAACAGGATCACTCCGTTCCAAAATGGTGGCTCAGAACACTCTGTTGTGTCACTGTAGTGTGTTGAAGGAATAGGTGTGGCTGTCTGCAAGGACATTGGACCCTGCTGAACAAAGTTTGATCTCATAATCTCGGATTCTGTACCAGGATGGTAAGACACCTATGCATATTTTGGTTTTGTTGACTGAAAAAAAAAAAAAATCAAAGGAAGGATTTTAAATAGCTTTGTTTTCAAATTTATTTTTAAAAGCATGATTGTGTTACAATAAGACATTTATTTATCTTCTATACAAATTAAGAAATTAAGTCTAATCTTACACTTTAAACATTTTTTCCTTTGGATCTTTTCCAAAATATCACTTAGACTTCTGGTGCTTTTATTGATTAAAATAACGTCTTGATTCACGGGTGTGCGTGTCTGTGTGCATGAGTGTCTGAGTATCATGTTGTTGACAGAAATGCCCAGCTAAGTTTTAGTAGTTATGGGGAGGGGGTATTTTACAATGAATGTAAAAATACACATATTGTGTGTGTGGATATTTTTACTTGTTTTATTGTAAATTAACTTAAATTTGTAAGTGTAATTTTTAATTGTGAATTATAAGGTACCCCTGAAGTTTCATTAATTGCCTAGAAGAAGCCTGCTGCAATGACAAACTGTATGTGCCACATTCATCCTGGACATGTGGCCATTGTCTTTAGAGGAATTATGCCCAGGGTGAACTCAGCCCTTAACTTCCCCTTAATATTTTTAGATCAGGCATGCTCCTACAAAACGAGAAGTCTGACAACGGTTTCTTCCTGTGCTTTTCTTCAATTTTCCTGTCAGCATAGCTAGAAGAAGACTGTATTAAGCATTCCCTCTCTCCCTCTCCTTCTCTAAAAAGCATGAAAAAATTAGACAGCTTACACCATTTGTTGTGCTCAGAGTTTTTCTAAAGAAAAAGTAACCATATAGAAAACAGTCCCTGCATTCCCTCCGAGTGCCTCATTGGTGCAATGCAGAAGAGAAATTCTGTGTGACTGGTCTGTTTCAGGATGGTAGGAAAACATCTGTTTGTTTTTTGTTGTGGGTTTCTTAATAGCTATTCAGCTTTCCCAGTAGGAAAGGTAAAGACTATTTAGGGGGTTTTAACTCGTCAGGCAGCAGGCACCATGGAAATCAATTCTCCTTTTGTAAATGACTTATCCTATTTTGATTTTAAGAAATATTCTATTTTATCAAACAATTACATTTTAATTTCATTTGACAATTACTTACAAATAATCTAACCTTCACCAGTCTGTCGGGATACAGTCAGAAATTATGAACGGTAACAGAGCCGGATGCATTTGCAGCATTGTAAAATGAGCAACTTTCAAGTCTGTTCTATTATTTGCCAGGGGAAAAAATGTAGAAAAGGCATGGGTGTTGCTTGCATTAAACGAAAGTTAATGGGTAATAGTTTGTGCCTTACTACAAATTATTCATCTAAACTATAACGTTGGTATACTGTAAACAACGCTTCTATGTTTCTAGATAAAAATGTGCCTAGAAAATAATGGAACTTACTTGAAAATACTTTTTTTAAGTCTTCATCTTTTTCATGCTTTTATTTTCTGTGCAGTATTTCCTTTGTCTCAAAATAGGTGAGAAGACTCTGCTTCCTGCTAAGCAGTATCAGTACAAAGGCGGCTTTCAGTGCCAGACCCAAGAGCCAGTCACAGTTATGGAGATATGGAATCAGTAACAGATAGTGTGTTAGCTCAGTGCCTCAGTTTCCCCGTTTGTAGAATGGGGTTAGTGATACTCGCCTCCTTTGTAAAGTACTTTGAGATCTGCCAGGTTTAAGATCCACACTCGTGCCATCTGCTCTGTCCATACAGGACTTGAACTCTGAGTGTGGACTGACACTGACCTTAGAGACACTGCCAGGGCTTAGTCAGCTGTGACGCAATGTGGTCGAGGAGCCCAGAGTCGGTTTTAGCGGGTGAAAGGGGCAGCAGACTAGAGTGAGGGAGTTGTTTGTTGTTCAGCGCGTTGGTTTCTGAGTGCTGGAGCACAGCGTATGTAGGCGTTGGTTCATGCCCGCGTTGACTCCCTGCACTGACCTGCTGGCACAGGGAGGTTCTTGTGCCAGAGCTGGGAAGCTGGAAGCTTTCCCTGTAGCGCTGTGTTGATAATGAAAGGTTTGCCATGTCAGAGTGTCGGCACTGAAAGGCTTTTTGACACCAGCTTCCAGGACTGGGGTGGAGATTTTACTGACAGTGAGTGGGTTTTGATACAACTTTTTTTTTTTTTTTTAATTTACAAAATCCACTATGCCTTGATGTGTGTACCGCTACCCGTGGGCTGTGAGCCTGTAAATCTTTCCATTTTGCCGTGCAAAGCTACAAGTTATTCATCTAAACTATAACGTTGGTATACTGTAAACAACGCTTCTATGACATTCCGAGGTGCAGACCAGTGAGGTGTTGTCGGCCCTGTCCTACAACTTGGGGTGCCCCACAATGCTTTGCTGCTGTAACTCCCACCTGGTTCATTCGCAGACAGCCTGCAGGTCACACCCTGACCCCAGCAGCTTGTTAACAAACACCAACCACACTCTGGCTTCCAGCAGCCTTTGGTGACTACTTACAGGGAGACCCCGACACATTCCCAGTCCTGGGTTTTCTGCCCAAAACATGTGTTCTGCACTGTCCAGCCCTCTCCTGGACAATCCAGATATACTGGGTCCCTTGCCCCTCTGTGGGGATCAATATAGGACAGCCTGCTACCTTAAATGGAATTACCCAAATAATTCCTGACACTAGGTTGGTTTTAATTAAAGAATAAAACAAGTTTACTTAACTAAAAGGAGACAGGTTTTAAGTGAGTACAAGTATAAGGTACAAGTATGGCAATCAGAAATGGTTACAAGAGAAATCAAAAGAAGCAGCTTTCTAATCTTAAACTAGACTTGGTTCAAAGTGAAATTCTTGCAAATTCCAAGTAACACTGCTGGCCAAGTTTGAGGTCACGATCCCCTCCCAAAGTCCAACAGCTGTTTCTTTCCTTTTCTTAGGTGAAAAGGAGAGAGATGGATAGGGAGAGAGAACTGGGGGTGGTTTTGCCCCTCACTTTTATAGTCCAATCACCCTTTGAGATGCTTTTTCCTGAGGGTTACCCCTAGATAAAGTTCATTCCCGCTGTGAGGTTGGAGTAAAGGAGTTTGATGGTGAAAGAGGTTTCATGCTGTTGTTTGCTAAAATGTAGATTTGCCTTGTCTCCCCCTTGCTGGCTCAAGGACCTTGTTTATTACATATAGGTAAATGGAGGTAAACACACATTCCTTTGTTTGAGACCTGCTTGACCAGTTCTGCCTAATCAGGGCTGTGTGGATTTGAACATGGGCTACCAACAACCATTGAGGGGAATTCATAACTTTACATATAATGTTGCTATATACATTTCATCATATTATTGACCAGTGAATTATTAGTTTTCAAATGATCCCTCACAAGACCAATATTGCACAAAGATTATTACAATAGTGTGTAGGGTGTGAATACAGGGGTTGCATTTCGTCACACAAGGGCAATAACAAAATGAGGTTTTTTTCATGTATGCACGAGGGCCCATGTTAGCCAGGTGTACCCCCTGGATCCAGGGCCTTCCACACCTGGGCCTTGTGCCTGCAGGCCAGGTCTGACCTCCTCCGCGGCAGTGTGGTCGTGCTGGAGAGACCCTCCCCTAAGAGAGATCCCCACCGCAGGAGAAGCGTGTCCGTTCTGTATTGGGCAGCTAATACATGTGGAGTGTGCGTGTGTAGGTGCCCAAGTATGGCTTCTACAGTAATGAACAGGCCAACCCTGCCTCCCTGGTTTTACTGCAGGAACAAGAGGTCAGACCAAATCGGGCTGATGTTTGTCTGCGAACGGTGCAGCGATGCGTCTTCCCCAGACAAGCAATGATTCCGTTTGTTGTTTAACTTTCTAGGCACGCTTTGAAAATGAACAAGAGTAGCTCTGAGCTGGAGAAGGTTAGCAATGGCTCTGCAGAGAGCCTCGGCCCACCTTTCCAAGGGATCCACGTCAGCTTCGTGGCTGGCTCCACAGAAAGCCTCAACTCTGACACAAGGACTGCCAGTGATGGAGGTAATTAAACCGTTTTTCTGTGTGTGTGTGTGTGTGTGTGTAAGGCTCATGGAAGGGGCTACCCACAGCCCAAAAGCTGAGATCCCTTGTTTGTGCAGTATATGGACCATAGAACAAGTACAACATCGGCAACACAAGCTTCCCCTGCACCGGTCTCTGACTGTATAGCTCAGCCCTGACCTGGAGGAAACAGCTCTAGAGAGGAGTTGAGCTTCCATACCTATGTGGGACTCAATGCTGCTCCTACTGTAGTCAGCGGCAACGCTTCAGTTGATGTCAGTGTAAGCAGGCTCTGGCCTGTGCCCCCTCTGCTGAGCCTGCCGGCAAGGATGACCGAGCTGCTTGTGATGGTCAGAGAGGAAGGCCACCTGCTGTCTTCATAGTCCCGGACCACCAGGCAGCCATTACACTCTGTCACAAAAGACTAGTGCTGGGTTTGAAGCTGGTGATCTCAGGTGAAAGAGGATGTGTCCTGTTACCAGCCTCTGAGCTGTCCAATTCTCCTAACTCTTACTGATTCTCTCTGGACAACTTGGGCTGAGTCAGAGCAGCAGACTTTCTGTAATCTATTTGGCCAATGCCAAAATCGTTCTTCCTGCTGTTTTTCTTAGACTCAAGACCAGCCAATCCCACACCTCCTCCCGGGACAATCTATAGACGTGCTGGACATGCTGCAGGATCAAAGATACAGAGGGTCGTTCATCTTTGACGTGATTTCCTCAGTGGGTTGCAGGGGTGACAGAGTACCTCCTGCAGCTCTACTAAAGGACACCAAACGTACCGAGAGGGAAAGGGGTTAGCACAACATGGCGCGCACAAGTATTTCTTGAAGGAGGGGGGAAGTGCCCTCTTTCATTAGTCTTTCATTTCTTTGAAAAGCAGATATTCTACCAAGTCATTTTTCCCCTAAGTCTATTTAACTTAGACATGTACTGACACATTACACAGTCCAGCAACTATTTCCTTTGCAAATCGCCATCTTCATATAATGGAAGTTCTGCCTCTCCAGAAGCAACAATTCATAGCGATAAAATTCAGACCTAGTTGTCTGGAAATGACATTTTTCCAGTCCTAGCTCAGAATTTAAGAGGGAGAGCGTGCCAGGAAATTATAAAAGAGAAAAATCATATTACATGTCAGACTTATGCTCTCTCAACCTATAGCTGTCAGATGTGAACAGAAGGGGAAAGTGGTTTCCTTGTTCTCTCCAGTGACACAAGGAATTTTAATTTTCTTAAGAAATTTAAAATAAATGTTTGAGTTTTTTTTGGCTAATGTAAATGAGGAGCAGAACTCATTGGCCAGAGCAGGAATAATCAAGATCCAGTTGATTTCCAGGCACGCTTCACCAAAAATTCAGTGGCAAGATCCATGCATTCTGCAGTGGTCTGGTGCAATCTGTTGGAGGCTCTGCCCTAGCTTCAGATAAATTAAAAGAATGAGGCACTGATTAAAGAACATTTTGAAGTGGACAGTCCAGTCAGTGCAGTATACTCTGTGCCAGGCACTGGATAGTAAATTTGATTTATTTTACCCTGCCTATGCAAGTTGAATTTTCAGTGCGTGGTTCAGTTTTGCACTAGAGACTATTAGGGAAGTAGTCACGGGAAAGCTGGAGATGGTGGTGGTTAGGCAGTGCCCAGATGGACCCTTACAGCATGTGGGAAAGGTCTAAGGCAGTCTACGGTTGTGGACTCAGCATGTTGTTTGGATGTTAAAATACTTTACAGTGAAATAGAAAACCATGTGGACATTGAAATGTGCATCATTAGCTTTCAAAGTTGACAGCTGCCTTTATGGTGAATGGGGCAGGTCACATCTCTCAGAACCCTGATTTTCGGCTGTCTGCAGACTCAGGCAGACCTAACTGCACTGGTTTACTCTATTTGAAGGATTTCTTCACAATCAGAAGGGCAAGAAACCTAGGGCCAGATTCCTGGGTGCGGCCGAGGTTTGTCCAACACAGGACCCATCAGGGTGAGGCAAAGGTGGTTTTAAGCAGGTTCTGGCTCCCCGGATTATTGGGCTAGTTGGGTTCCCAGCCAGCCCCTGGCTCAGTTTAGAACAGCCTCAGGCCTGATCTACCTTACTTATATTGTAAGCTCTCCAGGGCAGGGACTATCTTTTCATTACTTGTTTGTCCAGAACCTAGCACTGGTCAAGGCTTCTAGGCAATACTGCCATATAACTAATAAGTGATTATAGTAATCTAAACTACATTCAGCTGCAACAGCACCCATGAGACCATCTAGCAGCCAAGATTAGCTGGAGGGTAGCATAGATACCAGGGCCAGAAAGGCCTGTTGTGATCATCTTGTCTGACATCCTGTATAACACAGGCCAGAGAACTTACCCAGAATAATGCCTCCTACACTGGCCATGCCTCCATGCTGCGGGCTGCAAGAAAGGCTGTGTAGTCATTCTTGCAGCATACACCAGCTGGGGGTATTCCCTGGTGGCCAGGCGGAGCAATGAATCAGACCCTCTCTTCTGTTTTTTTTAATGCACGCTTGAACTCTGGAGCACAAATGTATTAGAAGGCGTGGGCTCCGCAGTGAATCCTTTAGCAATAGGACAGCCAAGTGTGCATAATGCAGGTAGGCCCTGTGCTTACCTTCCTAGATCTCCGCCAATAGCCCATCAGCCTGATTCACAACGCCCAGACCACCAGTGAGAGGAGGATGCCAGCAGGGTGGTGATTCCTGCCCTAAAGAAGTGATCTGGGTGGCTCGTGACACAAACGCTCCCTGGTAGGGAAACCTTTTCCTGCATTTCACAAAGGAAGTGAATGGGAAGCCTTCTCTTTCTGAAGTTTGCTTTCCCATACACATATGAGCATGTAAGTCAACATGCCTCATGTTGGTTAGCCATTTTAAAATCATCAGTACAGAAATCGGAGTAGCAGCTGTGTTACAAATAAATTTTAGTCTCTAAGGTGCCACAAGTACTCCTTTTCTTTTTGACAATACAGAAATGGATTTTCCTCCAGAAAAGTGGTGGCCTATTTGTACTCCATCCGGAGAATCCAGAAAGCTGCTGGATTTACAGCCCTGGTGAATGAATGTTCACATTGCCCCATCAATGTGCCTTCACTGGGATCTAGCTGCACGATCTCTAGGGTTGCAATGATGGTTCACGCTCTGTGGCCATTCAACCTTCGGCTTCTTGGCTAAATTGGCCAATGGCATTACCAGTGAGTACTTATGGTGGGGGATGCATCTGTGAAGTAGACAACCGGGACTGCTAAATTTACTTCAAACAGGACACGGAAAGGCTATCAAAGATAACAGCACTGTTGCTAGCTGCACTTGAATCAGCAACTTACAGGTGAAAGGTGCTCTCTCTCATTACCAGTCTCCTGTGTCATCCAGTTGTATGAATTTCTGTTTCTAGAAAAAGGCCTTCATGAATATGTGGCCAGTGTTTCACTTTGATAATCTGCAAATGATCTGTTAATGTCAGCATTGGAACCCAGGAACCAAGTTCAGAGAGGAAACAGGTTTTACTGCTGCCTTGCTCACAATGAGCAAAACTCTGCCATGAGGTTTCACAGATCTGGCTCTGTGTACACACATGGTAGAGGGCTATGCAGTTTAGGAAGTTTTTAACCTAGTATTAAATTATTTCAAAATATTTATATTGTCAGTACAGATATTTATTCTCCTAATTTCCCATGACACTTTAATATTCAGATATCCTGTGCCGTAATTTTTCATCTTTTCTAAACGATAATTATTACTCTTACATTTTTTGGCTGTGATCAAACACTTTTCCCTTTTTCCCCCATGACAAACGACCAGCCTTACTCCTGGCCAGTTTTAACGAGATAGGAAAACTTTCATAAAGTACAGCTGACTGAAACGAGCCATGTGCCAAGAGCCACAATCTGGTGCACGCCCATGGCTCAGCTGAGGCATGTGGACAGAACTCCATTCGTAAAGCAAATAGGTTTGAGACTTTGCGGAGTGAGTCAGTGGAGGACTTTGCAGCAGGGTGGAGTCAGCTGAATCCCTGTGCCTCCCCTCCAGGCTTGTCCTGTGTGGGGCAAGCTGTGGAGTTCAGTGTGTCACCTCTTTCGCGCCACTCTGACAATGCTTAATCTACAGTGCAGTGGGGAACATGAGTCAGGCTCTCCTTTCTTCTGCCTTGCCTAGCCTGTTTAATTGCTGAGTTACTGTGGCATAAAAACTAAACCGGCTTTGTTTGCATAGTTGTTGCCGAACAAGTATCCTTCAGTATTTCATTCTGAACTCCTCTCAAGTGACTTCACAGTTTAGCTATTTCCCATAGACCAGCTTTACTACTGTTTGGCAGCTTGCACAGGGAAAAGTGCCACAGTGTTTCTTCAAACTACCATCGAATATCAGCCTCTTCCTTCCAAACACCCCTGACTAAATCCGATTCAGTCACTTACACTGTAGATATCCCATTATGCATGATTTGCAATAATTAATTAATTGGCAACGTGCATTGAATTTGGGTGTAATCATATTGTTCACATCTGCATTTCAAAGCCAGCTATCTTGTAGAACTTCCTGAGGTTTTAAAAACATCACGAGTCATTGTAACCACAGCGAGTTAAGAAATGCCTTAAGGTACAGCTACAGTGCAAAAAAAAAAACAAAAAAAACCCAGGGCAGCGAGTCTCAGAGTGTGGGTCAGCTAACTCGGGCTCATGGGGCTTCTGCTATGGGAGTAAACACAGGAGTGCAGACATTCCTGCTCAGGCTGGAGCCCGGGCTTTGAGTCTCACTGCTGTGAGGTTGTGTGGTTTGGGGTTTTTTTTTTTGCAGTGTCGATGTCCCATTAGTGCCCCAGGGAGAGTTCCAAGAGCACCTATTCCCACCACAACAAAGTCCATGGGAGGGGTCTCAGGCGGAGATAATCACTACACTGTTCCCTACCTGCACCCCGCGTGGTCCCACTGAAAGGGGCTATGTACACCTCCCACAGAAAGGCCCTAGGGTCCTGTGGGAAGCCAGGCTTGGAGGTTCTGTGTCTCTGCACCAGGCCCCCTGCCCACCCCAGGTTCCCGTAGCAGTGCAGCTCATGTGGTGCCAGGCTACCAGGGCCTCCCTGTGGTGCGGGGGAAGAGCCCTATGGGAAAGATGATAAAGCTTCAGGCTGTATTATCCTCTGAGTAACTTCCCATGGGCACGGCCGGCCGGGCTTGCATGGCTTCCAGCGAGCCCACTCCTCCTCCAACCCATCCTGTCTCCACCCTCTTCCCCCAGCTTAGACCCCTGACTAAGGGGCAAGAAATGCTGCTGCATAGACAGCCGAGCCCCCTTTGCAGGCAAAGGGAAGGAGAGCTGCACATGGAAGGTTTCCTCCATGCAGAGGCAACGGGGTATGAGCTGGGGATCTCTTTGGGACGTCAGAGGGGACCAGATGCCTGTAACGCAAACACAGAGAGAAAATACTGTTTCAAATCAATTAAATTAACCCTTCCTGACAGCAATCTTTGGTTCCCATTTCTCAGGAGGGGGAAAAAGGCATGCTGATAAGGGAAAAAATACATCAACGGAGCCTGCTGTGCTTTGCGCCCCTGTGCTTTTCTCTGGGGTTTCTAATGACAATATATAGTGACCCCTGCAAATGATGCTTAAGTGTTGTTGGGGCTGTTTTAACCTGACGTTCAAGAAACCTGAGAAACAGTCTCCACAAGGTACGTAATTACGATTTAACTCGCTGGCTTGCAACAAAGACTGGCACGTTTTTATTCCGTTCAAGTAGAAGTCTAGATGTGAAGAGGAGTAGCCAGTCTAGGTACTTGAGAGGGCATTTTGCTCCAGCGATTGAGATTTCATGTGTAAAACTGGAGTTTTGAGCTGAGGCTCCTGGACTGCAGTGTATTAAATGTTTCTATATGAACAGTATTGCTGGTGGGTACCATACACTATCCCCCCTGTAAAACGCAAATACTGCTGTAAAAGTCTGCTCTCTTTGGCGCTGCATCACACAGTAGATAGAGAAACATAAGCTAAATTATCTCTGCTACATCTCTGTACTCTCCATTACAATACCCTGTGCTCGATCAAGGTCTTTTGACAATAATTGTCCAAACTTTGCCTCGTGTTTGTTCACAGCTGAGAGGCATGTGAGCCCCTGATGCTGGCATGAGCCATCTCTGTTCTAGGCTGACCAGCCCTGAGTATGCTGGTTGGGGACAGAACACCATGGGGAATTGCTCCTTGCCTGGTGCCGGAGGAGGTGACCGCATGCTCTTGCGGATTGGCGGGAGGAACAGGTGGTTACAGCAGTACATTGCCTTTGGGAAGGCTGTGGGGAGATGGGGATGGCGTGTTTCCTTTTGGCTCTCTGTAAGCCACGTGGCCCGTGCGTGTTTCCCAGCTGCCCATACAGTTATTCCCTCCTGCAAGGAAGGCATAATCAGTCCCAGAGCTGCCCACCACGGTCTGAGCTGGCTCCATGGACCATGCAAGATGGGTGAGAGCTGTGGACCCACCTCTGCTCCCCTACTTGCCCTGGGCATGCATCAGGGTGCATATGTAGACCACAGCCCTGCTGTGTGCGGAAAGCCCCCCCATGTCTGTTCAGAGCTCCACTGAAGTGAGTGGTGCTGGGCGTGGGAGCCCGGGACTGCCGGTACCAACCGGAGCGAGGGCTGAGGCCGAAGCTTGTAACCCTGGTGACGTGCCGTGAGGAGCTGGCCACATCAGGCCTCGCGCAGGCTAGCCCTGCCACTGCCATTCGTGGGAACAGTCTGAGTCCACGTGCTCCGCGCTGAACTGATTATCACTCCATGAGGGTAGCCTGCACCTCCTGGCGATGGCTGTTGGCTGTGGTACAAAGCTCCCTGTACAGCCACCTTTCCTGTTCTCTTAGGAACCTCCCTATTTGGAGCTGCTAATGTGCTGAGCCTCCGCTCTGGCTACTTACTGTACAGCAGATCTCCTGCAGCAAACACAGACGAGCTTTCCACCTGCTGTGTTCCAAATGAGGGACACACGAGAACTCATAGGAGCTGGAGGAGGCTTATAATGGCGTGGATTGAGGACGTGTGATGCGTATCATAACGTCTATCGCTTTGGTTTCATTACTCGGCATTTGGGTGGCAAATTATATACTAAGACCCCTAACTCCCATTGATTGATTTGTAAGGGTGCCTGACTGTGACTTGTGCCTTTGAAGAGCTCATCTTGTGTTTTACAGCAGGAGCATCCAGGCTAATAAGGGACAAGCGGGGGGCACGGCTTCATAAAGCCAGTTATTGTCGTCGTGTCTTCTAGGACAATCATCTGACCAGAGCCACTCGCCCTTTTGCACTGAAAAGCCGATCTTTTCTTCTGTTCCTTTCCCTGCAGGCTCCAATCAGGACAGGTCTCTGGGCACACCTCTACAGCCACCCCCTCTGCCACAGAAGAAAACCGTAAGCCGAGCGGTTTCATCACCTGATGGCTTTTTCTGGGGCCAAGCCCCTCTGGGTAGAACAGCGAATCCCACCAGCCCCAGACTGAACATCAGTCACTCCGAAAGCAACGTCTGCGTCCGAAGGGAATCCCCGTTCTGCTATGTGGGAAGCACCCACCACTCATTCTCCTCCTCTGAATCTCTAGAAAACGCCTGCAAAGGAAACGGCCACTGGGGTCCGACTTCAAACAAAAGCAGTAGCACCTGCATCCAGAACAGAAACCTGCAGCCATTTTCATCCTCTCCGCTCAGTGCGTCCAGCCAGGTTTCCTCAGTCTCCAGCCTTCAGCTCCGTAATCTGCTCCTCAACATTGACAGCAAGGAGGGGGTGTATGCCAAATTAGGGGGGCTTTATGCAGAATCCTTGCGCCGCCTCGTTGCAAAATGCGAAGACTGTTTTATGCGTGATCAGAAAAATGAACTGCATTTCAATGAGAACAACTGGTCTCTCTTTAAGCTGGCATGCAACAAGCCCTGCTGTGTTTCTGGGGATGCCATCTATTACTGTGCTACCTGCTCGAAGGACCCTTCCAGCACCTATGCGGTGAAGGTACGTTTACTTTATTTGTGTTGGCTTTTTTGCTGTCTCTCTGAGCGCTTACCTGGTAGTGAACAGGAATATACCCTCTGGACTAAATTGGGTGTTGGTCCGCTGAAGTCCATTCCTGGGAAATTATTCCAGGCCTTGATAGCATGTGAAGCACAGCTGTATAAGCCAATAGCTTTAACTTCCAGACAGTAATCCTTCAAATATGCAATTCCACGAGGGTTCACTGCTGTATTCGTTTCTGGACAGCTGTTGCATAACTGAGTGTTCCTCAGAGAGTGCCATTGGTGTTCACTAATAATACTTAGCACTTACAAGTTCTTTACAACCGTAGCACTCTTGTGAGGTAGGTGATCATATACCTGTTTTATATGTTGGGGAAACTGAGGCAATCCACAGCCACAGAGGAAGTCAGCAGCTGAGCTAGATTGGAAAGCAGGAGTGCCTGAATTCTCCTCTCTAGAGCATGTGGTCTGTTTAGAATGCTGTGACTATTTCTGGGTGTAAGCTAAGATTGGACATTAGAATATATGGTAAAACCTTGGTAAATTGCCATCAGAATATGGTGTCATCTTTTATGAATGGTTGGCTTTGTCTGTATCAAAGTTAACCAAGGCGATACTGCAGAAATGGGTGTCGTGTTTAAGTAATCCCTTCATAAATCATCAACATTCTTTCCCTTGCTAAATTCATATCGGCGAAAGCATTCTTCGTGTGGTTGTAACGAAGGCCAGTCACACATTCGTTGGTAGGGACTTACAATGAAATAGTAGCCGTAGTTTGGTCTTCAGTTAGCACAATATTTTCTCTTTATTGCATAGTGATGAGGATCGCTTTTCACTCTGTGCTAGGCCTGTCTGCCTCCAACATACACAAGCTGATTGAAAGTCGCAAAAAAGGCTGTTTCCTTTCTGGCTGACAGCGTCTGTCCGAGACACCTTTGAGTCTACAGGTTATCTCGGCACCATGTGTATTAAGACCTTATGAACCACAGGAATTGACAGAGGGATCTTTACTTACCATCTAAATAAAAAGTTTACGCGCTTAACCTAAAAACTGGCCTGTCTCTTTTCACGTATCCTACTGTGCCTGTTTGAAAGACAGATTTTAGACTAGAAAGTTCAGCTTTCTTAATCCGAGACAGATGCAGCCCCTCTTCCACACACATCCCAAAGCACTCAAGTGTTGGGGAGGAGGGCTGAATTTTCTCCTTGTATAGGCGTGATGTTTGTCCCCTTCTGTACAGTCCCTAAGGCCTGCAGAAAGGGAGCCCAGATCCTGAGGGCCTCTGCCTGTCGCAAGCCTGCAAGCTTGCTTAGCTCTGTGTAATAGAGTCCTTCTGCTAGTCTGCTAGGCTGGGATTTTCAAAGGAGCATAAGGTGTCTAACTCCCTTAGGCTTCTTTGGTACTCCCAGCCTACAGCCCTGCAGAGTTCAAGGCACAGTTAAGGTAACATAATATAAGGACTGGTCCAAAGCTTGTAGCAGCCAACAGGTGGCTTTCCAGTGGCTTCAGTGAGCTGTGGCTCAGATTCTCAGGAAGTATATAAAGTAATCCCCAGCTCGCGATGTGTGTAAAATCACTCCAGCGGCCTTAAAATTTGACCTGACAGGGTTACAGCATAACCATAGAGCCCTTAACGCCAGCCACACACTGTTCTGCTACCATTATTTTTTAAAGAGAAAATAATGCTCAGACCAAAAAAGAGTGTTACCCTAGAGAGTTGCACAGACTGAGAACACCTCCAAGGATGTTTTAGTTGAAAAGGGGCAAAGATACATTTGCAATTAACATTCCAAACAAATCAACCTTTCGTCATCCCATTTAACTGGAGGATTTTAAGTAGGCAGAATATAGTTATAGACTGAATGCTGAATCCCTAGATCAATGCTTACAGAGGAAACTTGCAGGTTTTACTGTACCGTGCGTAAGTGCAAGTTCATTTGTACCTTTTCCGCCCCCAAAGAAAAGTCTGTACAGTGGACTGGAATAGCCCTTTTCGTTGCATAGCACAGAGTGGGTTCACCCTGGGCTGATTTACTAAGAAGAATTTAGACCTTTCCGTTGTTTGTACAACCTGACTTGATTCTTAGTCCCAGTGTGTGCTTACCATGGGGGGGAGTTGTTGTAAAAGAAGGAAACAACTCTTTGTTTTACATAGCAGGACTGTACTTGTGTCCCCATCTCGAATGTGCATTCATTCTGTGATCCTCGCAGACCGTACGGATCCAGAGCAGACAGAGGTAGCCTTGCTGTGCACTAGTGCAAAGTGTGCATCAGCAATTTTCCAGAGTCCTTTCATTTTCATTATTAGAATATGACTGATAGCCGGTAATTGAGAGGCTTAGCAGCTGCCTGGTTCCTTTCCATGCCTATTGTAGTATTGCACAGGGTTTCAAACAGGAAAGAGGCAACAGACCTGCAGTTAAAATTAGACGTGGACAAGCCAGACAGTTTGAAAGGTTTAGCTGAGCCAAGTGTCTTCTGAGCAGTCAGAGCCAAAACTTTGCGCTGAGGTCTTGGCATTGATTATAGCACACACAGGCATGTGCGAGCACTTGTGTGCACACTCATCTGGGCTCACACTGACTGCTGGGAAATCAAGCCAAAATATGCTCACTGCCTTGGCTTATACCTTTGTTCAGGCACACAGTGCTCATCCAGAGATAGGATCTTATCTTGATCTTTCATTGTCATGCCCACCGTGTATTTAAAACATACCAGGCGTACACACAGTTCTGTGATCTGTCTACACACAACTGGCATGATTTACACAGGAGAAACCCAAACACATTCTCCAAATTGACACTTGATTTCGTTGCCTCTGTTCACTCCAGGAATTCATACTCCAGTGAGCAGACCTATAACCCCTTCTACTGGGAGTGAAGGTAACGGGATTGGAGCCTAATCTTGGTGGTCTGTGCAAAATGTCTCTGGGATTGCAGTGCCATGTAGGGAAAGTTGTAGTAGAATTACTGAGCAGATGCTTGCAATAAAAAAAGAAATGCCCATATCGTTTTTCTGTATGCTGCTTATAACAGAATTATTAGACTGTACAGAATACATAACAAAGGAATAGCAAAAGGCTATTCCTGCATACACCTACAGTAGCAAACTGATTGAATAGAAAAACTGAAAGCCCTGTCCTTCCTTTTATAGATCTTTGATGCTAAGGCTCTGTAGGGTCATGTGTTAATTTGTAATATATCCATGGGCTAGTTTCCTTGAAACCATCCTTTAACAGCATAAATGTGCAGGCACGTCAGACCCTTTTTACTTAGAAAAGAGAAATAAAACAATCGATTTTAAATAGCTCTTTCCCACAGTACTCTGTCACTGGAATTAATGCCCTGCAGAATCTGTTTTAAAGTATTTTGTCAGGAGCACAAAAGAATCTCCGCCCTCTAAGTCTTACTTAGTTATTTTTGCCCTCGTTTTAATTTAGATGGCAAAACTGATGTCGTGTCCAGGTTTGCACACATTTTACAAGAGAGAGAAATTTGCTCCAGGGTTTGAAACCTCCTGTGCTAAGTTCCAGCCCAGAGCAAATTCACGTGGCTGAAGTCTAAATAAATCCCTAAATAAAAGGGCTTACAATGGAAATGCTGAGAGGCCTGTAATTGTTGCAGAGCTAATGGATGTTGCTACGATAAACCTATTTTCCTGCAGTTATTCATGCTGTCACAATGGGAAAGTTTAAAATGTAAAAAAAAAAGTTTAGTGTAGATTTATGTGAACTTTGACTGGGATGGTGGGCCAGGAACCTACATAATGCTCTCCCTTTTCGTTTTGTGTCGGTGTTTTTGTTCTTCTCTCTGCCAGTCATTCCTAGTCCTCCATTGACGTTTGTTTTCTCTTTGTGGGCCTCATTTTTCTTTTTGTCACGAGTATTGTCGTGAGGCTGGGCCGTTGACTTGAGCTGCCTTTGTACTGCTAGCTGCTTAGATTGTCCATCGTGCCAAAACCAGAGCCTTTCGCCGGCTTTTCTGGCCACCATTCAGTGCTTCACTAGTACGTGCAAGGCAGACGTGAAACAAAGTGGTGGGAGAAGGAACAGTGAAAATAGTTTTAGGGCTTATGGGAGAGAGATGTATTCGGACTGTAACCCCGGAAGGCAGGAACTCCTGAGGTTAATCCCAGTTTGCACACCAATGGCCAGATAGTGGCACCTGTCTATATCTTTGGGACATAAGTACCTTTGAAAAAGTGGCCTCAAGTCCTCTGTGGTCTATAGGCAGGTCACTCTGATCCTGTCTTCACTACAAAATCAGTCATGTCTGAGGACCTGGGTTCAATATCGCTAAAATCGTGCCTCTGTTGCAAGGCAGAACGGGGTTTTAACCATGTCCAAGGAGAAGAGTGCATGTACCCAGGTCCCATGACGTCACTGTATCATCAACTTCTTAGCCTTTGTTTCCCTGTCTGTGAAATGGGGATAATGCTCCATATTTCCATACCTCCGGAGTGTTCTGAGGGTTAGCTGCTGTCTGTAAAGCACTAGGTATTATGATCAGTTTAGTGGCCAATAGAACAAACAGTTCATAGACCCACATTTTAAGCTGGGTATTTTGTCTCTGACTTTCCTTACGATTACCCGGTGAAGCCATTGTGTTCTATCAGCTATGGAAACTCAGCGTGCTTTTCCCATCTCCTGTTTCTGCCCCTCTGGCCAGCGGGAGCCAACTGGAGGTGGATCAAGCTGCTGGCCAGAAGGATGGTGAGCACAAAAGGTGAGGCGGGGCAGGGAAAGATGGGTGAATCCTCTGAGCTGAAAACACGTTCTGAGCAGGGACAACAGGCTGTTGCCCATCTTCTTCTACATACAGCCCTGGACTCCTCAGCCCTAAATTAGCTGGCACCGCTCAAGAGAGAGCTCTTGGAGTCATCACGGCTAGTTCTCGGCAAAACATCTGCTCCACGTGCAGCAGCGGTCAAAAAAGGGAACAGCGTGTGAGGAACCATTCGGAAAGGAGGGGATGATAAGACAGTAAATATCCGAATGCCACTACACCCACACCTTGAGTACCGAGCGTAGTTCTGGGCACCATCTCCAAAAAGATATGTTAGAATTGGAAAAAGTACAGAGAAGGGGAACACAAATGATGAGGTGGGTGGAACAGCTTCCCTCTGAGGAGAGATTAGAAAGCTTGGAAAAGAGACGACTAAGGGGGGACATGATAGAGGTCTAGAAAATCATGACTGGTGTGGAGACAGTGAATAGGGAAGCGTTGTTTAGCCCTTCACATAACACAAGAACCAGGGGCCTCCTGATTAAATTAATAGGCAGCAGGTTTAAAACAAAAGGAAGGACTACTTCACATAATGGACGATCAATCTGTGGAACTCATTGCCAAGGGAAGTTGTGAAGGCCAGAAGTATAACCGAGTTCAAAAAAGAATTAGATGAGTTCATGGAGGATAGGTCCATCAAGGGCTATTAGCCAAGAAGGTCAAGGATGCAACCACTCTGGGTGTCCGTAAACCTCTGACTGCCAGATGCTGGGACTTGGCCACAGGGGAAGGATCATGTGATGATTGCCCTGTTCTGTTCATCCCCTCTGGGACTCTGGCATTGGCCACTGTCGGAAGACGGGATGCTGGGCTGGATGGACCATGGGTCTGCCCCAGTATGGCCGTCCTAATGTCCATATGTTATGCCCTAAGGGAACAGTTTCCTGCTAAGCTGGAGGCACTGCTGTTGGAGCACATTTTGCCAAGCAGTTGGCGACGGGGTGAGTGACCATCCTAACCCACCCTGTTATCTCTTGTTTTCTCTTCACAGATTTGTAAAACTCAAGAATGCAAAGTGTCTGCTTCGTACCACAGCCCCTCGGTGCCAGTTCACTTCAACATCCAGCAGGACTGTGGGCACTTCGTAGCCTCTGTGCCCTTCAGCATGTTGCTCTCCTCTGACGTAGCAAAAAGCACTTCTCCTCCAGATGGCCCCGGCCTCTCCCACTCTGCCAGCGAACGGGATTGTGTGGTCGTCATCACCCGCGAAGTGCCGCACCAAACCACAGCCGACTTCATGAGGGATGCGGCAACTTGCCATCAAACCAAGCCAGAGGTGTACGAACGGCGGGTGTGCTTCCTGCTCCTCCAGCTCTGCCATGGCCTGGAGCATCTAAAGGAGCATGGCGTCATACACAGAGATCTTTGTCTGGAAAACTTGCTACTAGTTCACTGCAAGCCTCTGACTGGCTGCAGTAAAACCAAAGACGAAAAGCACTTGCCCAGGCTCATTGTGAGCAACTTTTTGAAGGCCAAGCAAAAGCCGGGTGCCGGGGACTCCAAACTGAAAAAGAACCAGGCCCGGCTGGCCCCGGAGATTGTGTCGGCCTCTCAGTACAAAAAGTTCGATGAATTTCAAACGGGCATCCTCATCTATGAACTTCTCCACCAGCCCAACCCTTTTGAGGTGAGGGCCCATCTCAGGGAACAGGAGTACAGCCAAGATGACCTCCCCCCACTCCCCAACCTTTCCATTTACTCCCGTGGGCTCCAGCAGCTTGCTCACTTGTTGCTGGAAGCAGACCCGATTAAACGCGTCTGCATCACAGAGGCAAAATGGATCCTGCAGTGTTTGCTCTGGGGTCCCAGGAAAGATTTAACAGACCAGCCTCTTAACCACGAAGAAGCCCTCTACGGTGCTCTCCAGAACTGGATCGACATGAAACGGGCTCTGCTGATGATGAAATTTGCAGAGAGGGCAGTGGACACTGAGCGGAGCATTGAACTGGAGGACTGGCTCTGCTGTCAATATTTAGCTTCTGCAGACCCAGTTTTCCTCTTTAACACATTGAAACTCCTTCAGCTTCTCTGATCTCAAAAAGCATTTCAAACCGAGCAGCAGCAGCAAGGAAAATGAAAGATGTTTCTAAGGTTGACATTCACTCACGGATAATGGTACAAATCACTTTCACACTGATGGCAGATCACTTACTAAGAACGGGATCCAATCTTTTTCTCCCCATTGAAAAAAAAATCAATCTATGTACATTTCAGGTTAATTACATTGTTTTGAACAGGTTTCAGATTAGCAGCCCTGTTAGTCTGTATTCACAAAAAGAAAAGGAGTAGGTGTGGCACCTTAGAGACTAACCAATTTATTTGTTAGTCTCTAAGGTGCCACAAGTACTCCTTTTCTTATTGTTTTGAATACTGTAAACTACAAACAAACAAAAACCGGATGTCTGCTATTTTGGTATGGTAACTCTTTGGGCAAATAAAAACTTGTGCGTGTGTATGTTTCCTAATGAGCAGAACGAGTTTGTGTTGAATTTCATGGCAGACATAGATCCCTGTTGGAACCAAACTTTATTCCCCATAAAAGAGGAAATATTTGAGGCAATTTGCTTATTAAATGATCTCCAGATTTGCAACACGGTTCTCTTGCCCATGCGACCAAAATTGCAGCAATGCAAAATGCCAGCAGAAAAGAGCCAGACTCACTCTGTGGGTTTTCAGGCTTTGCTCAGGAACAGGTAAAATTAATGTAACAGGATGGGGACACCCCTCATCCCTAGCAGAGGCTGGGACTACAGAAGCTGCAAAGTTTAAAAGGATTGTTTCCAGAGCAGCACCAGGTGTATGTACGCATAGGAACAGTTCTTTTTGCTAACCTTTTCAGGACCCCATTTCTGTAACCATCTTACAGCAAGCACAGATTTGTCATACATAGGCTAATCTCTGCATACCCCAGGGAAGGAGGGGCGTGCCCAGAATTTCCCAGTGTTACCACCACCAGGTCAGGTTCGTTGGGGGCCTTCGGCAAGTCACTGCTCTCTCTGCCTCCAGCTCTGCCTTGTACAGTGGGGAGAATGATACCTGCTTGCGGAGACCCTGTGGCTGAGATGCCCTTGGAAAGAGCTGAGTATTATTTCTGTTTTTGTTTTGTGGTTGCAACTAGAGGTCCCGATCTGGGAGCGGGGTCGCGTTGTGCTAGGCACCATACACCCGCATTGGACGCACACACGATTGAATGTATCAGAGGGAACAAGGGACAATTGACGTGTGCGTTGCAAAGGGAGGCGCCAGCAAACTCCTACAGAGCATTAACAGCAAAGCTCTGTCTGAGCTCCGTTTCCATGTGTAGACGTGGATAGGAACAAAGAGCTTCTCCTGTCTGTCAGCCGCTCCCTCTACCTTTTTCGCTTTGTCCTTTGGGTAGTGTCTTGCGCCCCCGTCTGCTCGTTCCCACACGCTTACACTCCGGACCAGCGCAGGGACCTCGGGGTTGGGCTGCGTGCGGTGCATTCAGACAGGATGGGCTGCAACTTAACCCTGCTGCACATGCCATGGGCTTGCTCTCCAGGAGGCTCGACACGTGGTATTTTGTTTTAATGAAGAATCGAGGCAGCTCGAAATCAGTGTGTTTCCATGCCAGGACTTGGGTGACTGATTTTCATAAAACCAGGGGGCTGTCCCCTAACCTCCTTTACGGCTTCAGTGGGATAGCAAAGTGGGCAGGATTTGGCCTCCTTAGTCATTACTCCTTCAGCACAAGATTCTGCCATCTGTAAAATGGGTGACTAATGGGTGAGTAGCCTCACTGATTGCAGTGGGACTCTGCAGTGGGCAGCAGAATCCAGCACACAGAGATGCCGCAGTCCAGTGTCCGACTTTTTACTTCGGAGAGAGGGCTTGGATAGAAATCAGTTCAGCTTTTCACCCTTCCCCTGCTGCATGTGGGTGCAGCTTGCTTGCCAGATTGTCTGGAGCCCCTCACTCATTTCCCTGCCATTGCATGGGCCTCCAGCACTGGGAGCCTCAGTCCTTCCTGTTCTCTGCCTGTCACCCATCCGAGTCCAGGCAGCTGTGGGCTGTGATACCTCGCTCTCCATTGTTGGGTTTAGCGTGCGGGCGCTGGTTGGCGTTAGTGTCCTATGCTATGCGGGAGGTCATTCAGGATGGCCAGATCATCTGTTCTGGCCTGGAACTCTTTGGCCACGTTGTGTCACTGGAAACAATTCTAAGGAAATTCCCATATGCTTCCCGCCTGCCCTCATTTGTATCCAAACCCAGCAACTTTTCGTCAGGGCTTTTAAACAACAAGGGTTAGTGCGGGGATATTTGACACTTCTTTATAGCTGGACAGCACCTCTTTACCCGCTCTGCATCAACTGCTAACCTTTCTTTCTTTCTTTCTTTTTAAAGACAGGTTTCAGAGTAACAGCCGTGTTAGTCTGTATTCGCAAAAAGAAAAGGAGTACTTGTGGCACCTTAGAGACTAACCAGTTTATTTGAGCATGAGCTTTCGTGAGCTACAGCTCACTTCATCAGATGAAGTGAGCTGTAGCTCACGAAAGCTCATGCTCAAATAAACTGGTTAGTCTCTAAGGTGCCACAAGTACTCCTTTTCTTTTTAAAGAGTTGCTTTTTCATCTGTGCATCAGGTTGCTCCCATCTTTCCCCACCGATCTGTAGCACCTCCGGTGTGATGAAAGAACAATGCAAAATAATCTTTTGGTTTCCTCCAAAATTTCTGCTGCTGTTGCGAAATCCCTTCCACTGAGCCTTGTGAAACCGCCCTGTTAAATTGGCGACGCTTTGAATGCAAACATAGCAGTTATTAAAGTTCTGTTTAACTGGGAGTCTGTCTGAAATGGTGAGCAGCAAGGAAATTCGGCAGGAAAGCTTCCGCTCTGTGTTGTGCTCTGCCTGAGTGCTGCAGGCGTTTCAGGGCCGAGGGCGATCTCGCATACGCTCCCCGATGAGCTGCAAGGTCGAGGCACAAGGTGGCAGTTAAGGATAACTGTTAATGGCCATGCTTGCTGCACTCAAGCCTTGTGTGACAATGAAATATGCCCAGATTTCAGTGCTGAAAGCTCCGGGCAATCAGGCCGTGGGGATCACTGGGCACAAATGTGAATTTTAACAAAACTCTGAACTTTTCTGCCCACCTCTGGTACTTTCTGGTTCACTGCAGATGTTTATTACCATTGCCTAGGGAGCCAGCCGTGGGTCAGGGACACGTGATGCTAGGTGCTGTACAGACATGTAGCAAGCGAGATGGCACTTTCCCCGGAGAACTCTCAATTGACATGCCGGGCTTCAGCAGGGGAAGGAAATTAGATGAACAGAGCTGGGGAGGTGTTGGGTAAGGGAATGCTAAAACGAACTCTCTTTAACACAAACGCAGCCAGGCCAGCTCCCTACCTCCCTTCTAAGGCTGTATTTAAAGGAGGAGAAGTGCCAGCTTTGTTCAGTTTGACGATTTATACCACACGATGCCTCGGTTTGTGACCGTGTAGGGGTTGCCCTACATGGCTCCATCCCTGGAGCATCGTCACCCAGGCAGCCCCCGGGGTCTCCTTGCGAGCCCTGGACGTAATGATTGATGTCCCAGAGCGGCGCGTTGTGGAGATCACTTGTTCTCTAGGAAGCAGCAGGGGAATTTCATTGAGAGGGAAGAATTGCTTTATAGTATAAATAGAACAGCTAAAACCCGCAGCTGGGGCTGAGTGCCCTTTTGATCTTGCTGACGGTGCTTTAGATCAGGAGGAACTCTGGGCCAGGCAGAGGAACTGAACCACTGCCAGACTGCTGAGAGTGAGACCAGGATCAGGCCCTCGGGCCTCCCTGCAGCCCAGTGCCAGCTGGGGAAATGCCTGTGCAAAATGCCATCCCTGCTGCCCCAGGGCAATGGGTAGGCTTGTGGCTGCCGTCCTAGCTGGCAAAAGCTGCTTCCACTCCCAGGAAATCACACACATTCGCCCCCTCTCCAAAGCCAAACATCGTCCGGTTGCCCCTACGTGGCTTTCTCTGGCTGTGTGCTAAGGGGTCTGAACAAGAGCTTTCCACTCCATATGAGCATCTAACTCCCTGGGTGCTATGGAAGGGGAAGAGACGCTATTGTTCACTCAGCTCCCCCAAAGGCCCCCTCCAGGCCCTTCAGAGGAAGGTGAACAAAGCTATAAGGGGCCTGCCATTGGGGTCTAGGGGCTGGCCCTTCCTCCCTGGCTCCATGGAGTAACGGGCTTGTGCCCTGCAGCAGGAGCAGCCCAAGCGGGAGTGCCCAGAGTCTGAAGCCTGTTATGCCAGCTGATTTCCTCGGAGGCTAGGCAGGGGTGTCTGTGATACTTAGGGAAATGGGGGTGCTTGGAGGAATGTTGCATTCAGTGCTTGCTTGGAGGAGACGGGAGAATCTAACCCCCGTGATTTCTGCATCAAGCCAATAACCTCTGGTGGAGCTAGAAAAGGTATTGATTTGAAAAGCATTTTATCTTTCAAATATCTTAACTCTACGTATAGACAAAGGGTGACCCCAAGCGAACAGAAATCCGCCCTCGCTGGCTTTGCTGGCTGCCTTTCAGCACGTGGTTCCCTGGCGGGCTCGTTCGGCACAGCAGTGGGTGGACTTTCCCAAGAGCCGTTCGCAGCAGCAAAAATAAACTTGCTGGGCCCGGCCAAGAGCATTACTCAGCAATGAGCGCACATCCTGTCAATTCAGAGAGGCCTTCGTAAACTAGCCGTGACCGGAAAGAAGGAAATGCTCCAACACCTATCAGTCCAATCTGCTCCAAGAGGAAGGTGTGGAACAATGGAATCCCTGCGCAGCCGGCTCCTTGCTACGCGCGGGGCTGCAGCATCTGCTCCGTTCAGCAGGGCGGGCTTGGACGTCCTCCCTCTCTTCCATGCAGCTCGGGGAGGGGAGGCCGACGGGTGCTGATGGGTGCACAGCACTATTGAAAATCAGGTCTTTTAGGCTCCTTTTTTTAAAAAAAATCTTGGCCTTTATTTTTAGGAGTAGGCGTGTGGCTGGAGCCAAATTTACAATTCAAAAGAGCATTTGACATTCCTTGTTACGAGACCCTAGTGCATGAAAAGGGACAGTAATGCCAATGTTCCTGTAGTCATTTCTGGTCCTGTCCTAACTCAGGACGAATATTCCTGTAACTGAGCGAGGTCCCTGGGGCTCTGGGTGCTGGTAGCTCTGGGAGGTGACGCTGTCCCTGGTAAGGAGGCGAAGCCAAAGGCAGACTCTGTCTGCTCAGCGGCCAACAGGGAGTGAGATGCCCTTCCCTGGGTGCTCAGGATGAGGGGGAAAGTGATTCTGGAGCAGTCTGGAGCCAGGCCTGCATGCAGGGTCCTCCTGAGAACTGGCCTCTGGGGACATGAGAGCAAGATCCCTGAGCCTTTCCCGCTGGAAAAACTTTCCCCTGGCAGGCTGAATTAGCCCCCTGCTCCGCTCTCCAAGTGAGAGGAGTCACTACATGGCCAGCTCCCCTCTCAGGGCTAGTCCAGGGCTGCTGAGAGTGTCTGGGCCCTGGGGGTGGAGACTAAAGTTGGGATTTTAGTCGAGTTCTGTAACCTGCACCTTGAGCCCTGAACCCCTTGGTGGTGATGGGAAATCCTGGCCCAGAAGCAGCCTGACTCCTGAATGAAGAGGACGCCTGCCAGCAGCAATAATCAGCCCTCTGCAGTGACTGAGGAGTTCAGAGCCATCTCTAAACCAGTGGATCCGTCACGGAGTTGTAAATGCGCCGTCTTTTAGTTAGCCAGTCAGGGAATTGTTTGGGAGACCCCTTACTCCCTGAACTGTGACTTCAAGCTAGGGGGTAAGGGTTTGGGTGTTGTATTACCTGCTGCCTACTAAACGTGCAGAGGGACTGACCCCCTTATCCCACTTGTGAGTTTTTTGGGCTGTACTGAAAGAACCCAGTCAGCCAAGTTGCTAACTACTGCACAGAAGATATCGTGGTCACAGTTCATCAAGGGCCCCTATAAGCATACCAATGGGACGCTAATTCTAAGTTTGCTGTATCAGGTCGCGTGTATTATCTGCGTGGGCACCGGTCAACCTGAGAATAGTGTTTTACCCTGTTATGTTATAATTATCATAATTACTGTTTGTTTGGGTTATTTCTTGGGAGTCTCACACTATCTGAAAAGTAAGTGGGGGTTATCCTGTGGTTAGAATTTTCCAAGCTGCCCTGGTGACCTTGCCAGGAAGGAGCGAGGGGTGGAGGCACTGCCAAATAAACTCCTATAGAAAGAATATAAAGAAGTTACACCCTGCTTAGTGGGTGGCAGGGTCCAGAAGAACCCAGGCCTGTCCATCAAACCCATAAGCAGATTGGCATTAAAGGAGGTAACCTAGTGGAGAGGGGGTGCTACATTCCAGAAGAGAGATTAAATCTCCTGCTTTGGGACTTAAGATGATCTTTGACTCTCAGAGACAGAAAGTGATGCACTTTAGGGCTCTTACACCTTCCGCTGAAGCATCTGGGGCCAGTTGTCAGACTGACCCTATCATGTAATGTCCTGAACAAATCTTATGGAATTAAGATTAACTTTACTGAATTAAGTTAAACCTTATTGAATTAGGGTTAGCACCCTTGGCATTCATTATATTACAAATGCAAATGTTTGAGTACATTGAGGGATTGTATGGAACTTCTTTAGCAGGAAAACAAGATTAAGGCAATATCTGGACAGCATAAGGAAGTTCAAAGGTCTTTTTGGAACAATAGGTGTGAGATGGATTTCCTTAGGAAATACCGGGAGGTGAGGGGAATGCAAATTCTCTCCCTCTGAAGCCAATTCTTTGAAGATACACTCTGGAGGGAGAGAAAAAGAGACCCTCTGCCTACTAACTGCATGCATCTGGAAACTCCAGTTCAAAGACCCCTGAACTGTATAAAAAGGAATCTGAACACATTATGAACGGGCTTGTTCTGAGCTACATGTAGGGCTGTCTGACTGCACTCTTGGGCCCCATAGGGAAATGGGGTGCTTGGGAGGAGTGCTTGCTTCTGGGGGGCTGAAAAAAACCTCACCCCCAGTCAAAAAAGCTAACAATGTGAGGAGCCATTAGGAAATGGATAGATAATAAGACAGAAAATATCATAATGCCACTATATAAATCCATGGCACTCCCGCTCCTGGAATATTGCATGCAGTTCTGGTTGCCCCATCTCACAAAAAACATATTAGGGTTGGAAAAGGTGCAGAGAAGGGTAATAAAATAATCTGGGGGATGGAACAGCTTCCATGTGAGGAGAGATTAATAAGACTGGGACTGTTCAGGTTGGAAAAGAGAGGCCTATGGGGGGATCTGAGAGAGGTCTAGAAAATCATGACTGGGGTGGAGAACGTGAATAAGGACGTGTTATTTACCCCTTCACGTAACACAAGAACCAGGGGTCAGCCAATGAAATGAATAGGCCACAGGTTTAAAACAAACGTAAGGAAGTATAACGATGCATGGTCCACCTGTGGAACTCGTTGCCAGGGGATGTTGTGAAGGCCAAAACTATAACTGGGTTCAAAAAGGACTTAGGTAAGTTCATGGAGGACAGGTCAATCAATGGCTATTAGTCAAGATGGTCAGGGATGCAAACCCATGCTCTGGGTGTCCCTAAATCTCTGACTGCCAGAAGCAGGGACTGGACGATGGGATGGATCACCCAACAGTTTCCCTGTTCTGTCCATTCCCTCTGGAGCATCTGGTACTGACCACAGTCAAAGACTGGCTACTGGGCTAGATGGATCATTGGTCTGCCTCACTACGGCTGTTCTGATGAGTTGAAGCTCTGATGAACTTGTAACCAGATGGGTGCCCTAAGGCAGGGGATTAAAACTGCACTTGCCAGAGCCAATGTAAGAGATGGGATGAACTCTAGTGAGCTTATTAGCATGTGGGTAGGCTCTTTTATTGTTTAATATGTTTTCTTTGTAATGCTTTGTACTTCGACTAAAGTAGGGTCGCTTAGAAAGAGCTGTGTTGTAACTTTATCTCTGTAGCAATTACATTGTGACCCATCTCTGAAGAGAAGCAGAGCAACCTGTCTGTGCTGGGAATGACACAGTGAAGGCAAGGGAAGCGTCCAGCCTGGAAATAGACCGATCAGAAGGGAGACAGAGACGCACGTCTCCACTGAAGGGAGGCACCAGCTGGGGAGTGGAAAGCCAAGAGTGGGTGCCCTTACTGAACCGCTGCCAGGGAACGCCAGGAGCAGTTGCCCTGAACTGACACGAGTCATTGCCAGAGGCAGGACGGTGGATTAGGTGGTCGGAGCATCTGCTCCAGTCTGGCAAGTCCTATGTTCTTATGACACATGACTGCAGCTAAAAGGGCGGCTTTAAAGAGGCACTCGCCCTTCATCTGCTGGGCCTCAAAGGCTGTCCTGTCTCGTGGCTGGACTGAGTAACAGAAATGGGCAGGGTCTCTTCTTCCCACCACATCGTTCACGCTTGGCAGCCCAGGCCTTGCACTTTGTTTGTCGGATCGATGGAGTGAGCTGCCTGGCCAGAAGTGAGTCCGGGGAAGTGCCAAGGGGAAGGAAGTCACTGAACAATGCCCTCTGTCAGACCGCTGATGTGTGGCATAAATAGCGCAGACAGCAAAGCTTCAAGTGCTTCTATACCATTACTATGGCAACTTATTAGTGATGCGGCCCAGCAATAGGCAGGTTCTGTTGTGCCGTCTTGGTTTGGTCCTTTTGGTCACGTGGCACGTATACCTTTGTCTAGAAAGCCTTTCTGCTCGGGGGTCCCTCGGGGTTCACAGTTCCCTCCTCATTACCATCTCTTTCTGCCCTGAGGCCTTGTCTGCGCTCGGAAAGGGGGCAGGGCGGGCAGGGGTTACCATGCGTTAGCTGGCACGTGGTCACTCACATGGTAAATAAGCACTTTTTGCCTAGGGCAGATGCACCCCTATGCTACCCCCTGTTTGAGCCCTGCCTTGGGATCTAACAAACACCTTCGGAAAGTCTGCTCAGACAAGCTTTGCCGCAGCACGTGCTAGGCCTTGTCTGGACTAGAATAAAGGGTGTGATGTTCGCTCAGACTGTAACCCGACCACTTACCACACGCTAAATTCTACGCAGAAATACAGTCTGCCTCAGCTGCCTAGACTTTAATCAGCAGGATTCCAAGGCCTCCCACCCCCCTCTCACTTGGTCATGCCCCCCCCCCGCCCCGCTTTGCTCTCGCTTTGCACTGGCCTGAGTACCTAGTACCCAAGGGCCCACTTTTGGGTGTGCACTGAAAGGCACGTCCATCAGTCCCCATGCTCTGGCTGTGTGGGCGCTCGTCCCCCGGGCAAACATTGTGCAAGATTCCGTGTCTGGGGGGTGGGGTGGGGGGTTATGATGCTCGCTGGGTGCTGAGAACTGGTCAGGTGGGGTAGGGTGAGAGCTACATAGGTGTTTGCTCACCAAGCCAGACCACAAGGTAATGAAACATGGGTGGGTGATTGTTGGGAAAGGAGCTCTGTGGGGAATATTTGGCTGAGATACAAAAGCTAGAAATGTGATTCGTACGCTCCTGGCCAAAGTCCAAGCTGTTGCTGAGCACGGAGCAGAGGGAGCCTGGCTGGGCACGCCCTCCTGCCATGGCTAGGGGGAAGGCAGTCAGTGCTGTTCACACCAGTGCTTGGCAGAGTTCTGCCCAGGCCTGCGGACCACATGGCACCTTCCCAGGACCACTCCCAGGAAGCCAGGACATGCCCTGAGGCTCCCCTCGCACGTCTTCTGACAGATCATCACGTTAGGCAGGGAGCTTTGCAGCTGTCCCCCTGGGGTGCCAGCCTCCACCAGAGACCCTCCCCATATGAAGTTTCTGATTCCCCAGGACAGCCAGTGCCCCGCAGCTCTCTGTGAGCTCTTGGGGGCAGGAACTGTCTCTGGCATAATACAGCACCTAGCACAATGGGGCCCATGATTAATAAACAGTAACACTGCCCCTCCTGCAGAGCTGCCTGCCGACAGGAGGGTCCTGCTCTGAATCACTAACAGCATCAGCATCTTTCATGGGCACTTCAGTCAAATCAGGACAGGAGTCTTAAAATGCCTCCTGATGGGGCACAGGCTGTGTGCCAGTTAGGACTGAGGTGGGAGAAAACTCCTTTCTGCCCAGGTCCGCCCCCCTTAGCCTGTATGGGCTGCCTCTTCCCAGAGCCCTTGGGACTCGCTTGGGACTGACAGAAATAGAGGAGACCGACACTCTAAAATCGGAGCACAGTGGGACATAGCTACCTGCATCGGTTCGGGGGACGTGCACGTGTTGAGGGAGAAACATGCGCAGAGGGGGGTTGCAGGGAGCCCCCTTTTAATTCTCTTCTTCCACACAGCTGGTTCTCTGCGCAAACCGTGAGATCCACAAAGGCATTTAACCCTACGTGGGCCGGCTCATCTTTTATTTCTTCCCACGGACTCCACCAAAACTGATCCAGCTGCTCCGCCTCATTGAGTTCGGTGTCTGCTGTGAGATGGTGGAAGTGTGCCACATAGGTGGTCGCCATATCCTGCCCCTGTTGGAGTTTCCTCAGAGCAGCCTCAGCCGTTTGAACCAGGCCAGGTTGGAGCGCCAGGAGATCAGAATCGAGACCCAGTCCGGAGGGCAGGAACCAGATGGCAGTCACCAAGAGTCAGGAGGGAGGATCAGAAGGCAGGAACAGGTAAACACCAGACTGGCAGCCCGTGGCAGAGTGGAGTGGTCCTGCCCCGCCCCACACAGGGATACTGCTCGCTCCTTGAACTGGTCCTGCCCAGCCCCATACAGGCTGGTGCAGGAAACCACTCTCGGCACTGGGCAGTCATGTTCATGTGGCCCCAGAGAGCCAGGGCAGAGGGGCTTTGGTCAACAGTACAGCCCCTAGACTGGCAGCCATTTGCGGGAGGAGAGGAGAGGTGAGGTGTGCATTAGCCCTGACCCCTGGCCATGCGTTGAGGGGTGGCTTTCCTCTCCCTGGCTGCCCCACATGTCACTTGCAAGGGTCCTGACTGCTTGGGCTCTAACTTCCCCTGCACAGCGCCTGTGGCTTTCCGCAGCGCTGGGACGAGTCTGCACACAGATACATGCTGCCATCTGCTGGGCTATCCGGGGCCAAAGCCCATCTGTGCCTTTAGCTAGCTGGCCCCTTTCCTAAGGGGCACACACAGCGCGGCATCTGGGCTGCCCAGAGGTAGGGGGGTTTGCCGCGGTGATGTCACGTGCTTCTGTAGCAGCTATGGCCTGGTAACAGAGCTCGCTTATACACACCAGGTGTCTTCATCAGCAGACCCTTTCGTGCTCTGCCTGCTAGGGCTGAGGTTAGCTTTAAATAAGGTTGGCTACACACGGCGCCACCTCGTGGCTGAGCGGTGTGACACAGATTCACACCGGTACCGTTGAGGCCCGGCGTGTAGGGTCGCTCCGGCCCGGCCACCCCTCCGTTGCAGAGTGGCAGACAAGCCAAACCAGAGGGGTGCCGTAGCCACTTGAATGTTGGGAGGGGCGTGGTGTGGGGAGAGCTGTCAGGAGCAGCAGTTGGGGCGGGGGGTGCGGGGCTTGCAGGTACTGGAGGGGGCCAGCAGCAGCCCCTAATGGGAGAAGCCAGGGAAACCTGCCAAAGGGCAGTAGGTTGCTGAGGCAGCTCGCTGTGGCTCCCTCTGGAGACGGAGGGAGCCAGGGCAGGCTCCTTGGGCGACTGCTGGGGAGAAGGCCCAAACACCACCCATGTGGTCCTGTGAGGCCGGGCAGTTGTGGGGTTAGAGTAGATTGCTCCCCGTTGGCTTAGGGTCCCAAGATCAGCAACCCCATAGCAGAGGGGTACCACCTAGGCACATGGGGCTAAAACCTTGTGAGGAAGGAGTGACAGTAGAACTGGCATGAGACTATTAGGCCAACAGCAGGACCAGCATGGGATGACTTGGCTGACCGCAGGACCAGCACGAGGCGATGGGGCTGATGGCAGGACCCATGCCTGGCAAACAGACCAATGACAGGACCAGCACCAGGGATGAATGGGCTGCTGGCAGGACCAGCATGGGGAGACTGGGTTGACGTCAGGACCAACACTGGGCAAACAGGGCAACGTCAGGACCAGCATAGGTCAACCGGGCCAACAGCAGGACTAGCCCCAGGCAAAGAGGCCAATGGCAGGACCAGCGTGAGGTAACCAGACAAACAGCAGGACTGTCACCAGGCAAACAGGCCAATGGCAGGACCTGACTATGTGTTCTCTATGTCTAAGTGACCAAGTGACTGATGATTTGGGTACCTCAAGTTTTGGGGGTCTGGTTTTCAGAGGGTGGGGGCTCAGCACTTCCTGAAACGCAGGCCCTTTAAAGTGACCCAAGTTGGGGCCCCAAAATTGCTGCTTACGCTTGTTAATTTAGGCCTTAACTCTAGCATGACAAGCAGGGACTTGGAGCCATCTGTGCCAGACAGCTAAGGAGTCCTCTAGCTCCTGTCAAAAACACACACGCAGGTGGAGGGCTGGGGCTGGAATGCATACGAGCATATGTGTAATGGGGACTGAGGTGGGGTGGTTGAGTGTCATGAATGGGGAGTTACTGAGGAACAGAAGGGCGGTGGCAGGGGGACAGATCTAGCTCGTCCGTGGCATCATGGCCAGAGGCGTCTGAAGATGGGATCTGATGGTTCATGAGTTTCTTATCAACAGCCTTCACTTGCCCCAGAGGGGCTTTATTGTACATCATGCAGTATATGTAACACCAGATACGTGGCAGTAGAAAGCTTTGGTTTATCTAAATGTAAGCGGGGGCTGAATGAGCTCTCCCCGGACATCTAGTGATGAGCTGAGGGACAAGACTTCAGGAACAGCCTGTGCTTGCATAGATCAGTGGTTCTCAAACGTTTTTACTGGTGACCCCTTTCACATAGCAAGCCCCTTATAAATTAAAAGCACTTGTTTATATATTTAACACCATTATAAATGCTGGAGGCAAAGTGGGGTTTGGGGTGCAGGCTGACAACTCGCGACTCCCTGAGGGGTCCCGACCCCCAGTTTGAGAACCCCTGGCATAGTCACACACTACCTGGGTGCGCAGCATGATGGAGCTGCTTTGCCAAAGTGATCGCTTTTGGCTGGGGTTGGGTTACGAGTCACTTGCGTGCAGGGGGAATGAAATGTTGTCGTCCTTATTGTATGAGTAAAGGGGGACAGAAGTGTACTTAGCCTGCCTTGATTGAAGGGATCACCCTGACTTGAATCTCACGCACTAAGCAGGATGCCAAATGCCAGTAAAGGAAAGAGAAGGCAGGAACAACAGATGTTCCTGCCTGGTGATGTGGGCTTTGCTTAAGGAATGCTGGACACTATTTGATTCTCTCCTCTCTGCTGTTTAAAGACAGCTGAGATTCCTTGTTTTGTTCAGTGATCACTAGCGCTGAAATCACTGATAACCAGGCGCTGAGCCTTAGACCTGCTGTTGGATGGTGGTGCAGTGAAAGAGATGGTGCAGCCCGCAGCAGCAGGGCAGTTCCCCGCTGCCCTCTGAAATCTCTGAATGGGGTTAAGTGGTGGAACCTCAGACTCTAATGTTGCAGCAGACAGGCCGGGGCGGCGGCAGGAGGGCGGCAGCAGACAGGCCGGGGCGGCGGCAGCGGGAGGGCGGCAGCAGACAGGCCGGGGCGGCGGCAGCGGGAGGGCGGCAGCAGACAGGCCGGGGCGGCGGCAGCGGGAGGGCGGCAGCAGACAGGCCGGGGCGGCGGCAGCGGGAGGGCGGCAGCAGACAGGCCGGGGCGGCGGCAGCGGGAGGGCGGCAGCAGACAGGCCGGGGCGGCGGCAGCGGGAGGGCGGCAGCAGACAGGCCGGGGCGGCGGCGGCGGGAGGGCGGCAGCAGACAGGCCGGGGCGGCGGCGGCGGGAGGGCGGCAGCAGACAGGCCGGGGCGGCGGCGGCGGCGGCGGGAGGGCGGCAGCAGACAGGCCGGGGCGGAGCGGCGGCGGCGGGAGGGCGGCAGCAGACAGGCCGGGGCGGAGCGGCGGCGGCGGGAGGGCGGCAGCAGACAGGCCGGGGCGGAGCGGCGGCGGCGGGAGGGCGGCAGCAGAGAGGCCGGGGCGGCAGCGGCGGGAGGGCGGCAGCAGAGAGGCCGGGGCGGCGGTGGCGGGAGGGCGGCAGCAGAGAGGCCGGGGCGGTGGTGGCGGGAGGGCGGCAGCAGAGAGACCCATAGTGCCGGGGCGGCGGGAGGGCGGCAGACTTTAGCAGTGGCAGCTCAGTGAACAATGGCAGCCGTGAGCCACTTGCAGTGGTGACTCAACGCCTACCCGGCTGGGGGTTCGCAGTGAATCCATGTGAACACACCTCTGAACTCTGGGTCTTCGCTGACGAAGGACAGCAACTGTGAGTGGGGTGCCTTGTGGGGGAGGGGAATGGCAGGTTAAAGGAGCGTTTGTACATCTGACTTTCACACTGCAAGGGGAGACCCTGCGGCAAAGGACACTGCCCAATCTACTCTGGGGTGGGTGTTAGTTCCTGGGCACATACTTTCGAATCATGGTTGTGGTGTTTTTCCAAATGAATGCTGGGTTCCTTTTCCCTTTTTATTAAAAGTTTTCTTTGCAATCACAGATTCACTGCTTGTGAGAGGGAAAATATCGCCTCTTAGAGTCTCCCTGGGGTGGTGCTTAATTTTCCCAGATTATTGGGTTGGGGCTCGAGCAGGTTCTGTTTTGTATTAAGAGGAACCCCTAAAAGGGGTGCAGTTAGACACTCAGCCATCCTGCACACTCAGTTACGTTGTGCAGCCCCAGCGAACTCATGGCTAGTGCCCAGGACAGAATATGGACTTCTCCACACTGGAATCTCTTGCTGAAAAGGGCGGGGTGAATAGCATGGAGGGGCAGGGGGGAGAACAGTGTGGGTCAGACTCATTTTTCTCTGGATCTCATGACCAGCCACAGCAGTGAAACACCGTACAGGAGAGGGAAGAAGCTGTTGTAGGAGGCACCCAGCAGCCAGAGTGCAGAGAAGTTCCTCATCTCCACCGCAGCCGTGATGTACGCAATAATTAGCTGGGTCTGGACCCAAGTCAGGGCCTTATACAGCAGTTTGGTGTGCCAGGACTTCGCAAGTGAACGGAGAAAAGGGTGAATCCGGTAATCAGCCTCCACCATCGCTGCCCAGCACAAGAAGCCAAACACTTGCCCTGGGTGGAGCCCGTGCCACCAGGCTGAGAAGGCAAAGGTGGCCAACAGGGGCTGGGCGGGGCTGCGCTGGAAAACGAGCCTCCTCAGCCACCGGGAAGTGCTCTTGTTCCAGGTCCTGGTGAAGAGGGCTATTCTGTTGGTGGTCTCCAAGGTCCATATGTCTGCATCAGAGAGGTCGCCGCCGGCAGCCTCTGCACCGGGGGCATGGCCAAGCTCCAGCCCAAAGCCCGCTGCGCTGAGGAGAGCCTCGTCCAGCACCCACTGGGAGTAATACGCCAGTTTGAAGAGCAGGGCAGAATGCCACACGACGTACACACAGCCAAAGCCGGTGCAGTCCGTCAGGCGGGCCAGTGGGGCTCCGCAGCTCCTCACAGCCATTCTCAGCAGGTGCAGAGCCAGGGCACAAAGGCATTTCTGGCCTGCAGCCCTCAAGGGACGCGTGGGCTGTGACGTGCATGAGCCCTGGATCTGGACCTGAAATCTCCTAAAGGAGCATAGCGGGCCTCCCAGCAGGGCAGGGAAAAAGAGCAGGTAACTGCACAGAGGCAGTGCCTGCAGCAATGGCTCCCTCCCATCCCCCCATTCAGATCCCATCGTCACCTTCCCTTCGTGGATATCCAGAGCCAGCGATGTGACCTTCTGGGTCTGCAGCATGAGAGACGAGAGGGCGAGCGTCAACCTGCAAGGGGGGGAGAGAGCAAGCAGAGTGGCTGTGATAGGAGTCCCGCTGTGCTCGCCAGGGCTGGTGTTGCCCTGAATGGACACACAGCGCTGCTCCCGGAACACGCCCACGGTGCTGCGTGCAAGGTCGCGCTGTGTGGAGGGTGCCATTTGGAGAGCAACATGGCTTCCTCCACGTGGCATGGCCTTGCGAAAGTGCCGGAACACGGTTCTGGCGTGTCCCGGCTCCGCCACTGCAAGGGGGCAGCTTGCAGCATCAGCCCCTTCTGTGCTGGCTTGGATTGAGGAGCATTCTGGCTGCATGGGGCTGGACCCCTGCCTGTATAAACATCAGGTCATAGCGGGCGGAGCTCTGCCTTGGCCTCCCTCTCTGTGCTGCAAACACGACTTAATAAGCAGCCACTAACCACTGGCCTGCCTCTCCCATTTGCCTGCCTTAGGCAGCTGTACAGGTGCCTGAGCCAACCCTGCTGCATGTCTGTAAAAACCTGTGGACGCTGCGAGCTACAGTGGCACCAACCTCAATACCCACGCCACACACCCGGACCTTTAAGCCTCAACATGCTTAGCGACTGCCTGGTTATTTGCAGTGGGCCTGCTCTGCTTCCGTATGTTCCCCTGAACGTGCATGGCACCGTCCCTGCATCTTGCCAGGAGGAGCCGGCCGGACCCAGGGCGTAGTCAGAGCGTGGGGTGCCCAAGTGGGACAGCTGAGTCAGGACAGGGATGGGAGCAGACTGACATCCTGATGGATAAGAAGTGAGTCCATCACCGTCAGTGCTGCCCTGGGGGGATGCTGAGCGCCCGGCCTGGCAAGCAAATACTGGAAAGGTCATGAACATTTCACATCTGGAAAGGTATATGGAGAAGGGGCCACCTGATTTTAGCCCTTAATGACTTTGGGAGTTGCTGAGCATGAGACAGAAAAGGCAAAAACCAGGCCGTTAAACGGTGGGGGGAATCATCTCCCTTGAATGCTGAAGCATGCATAGGAACGACAAGCTTTGTGAAATACCGGGACAGCTTGCTGCAGCATTTCATGTGAGAAGAGAGTGCATGGTGTTAAGGCACATGGACTGTCCTCGGGAGTATGACTGCCCCTAGGGACCACACCGATTCTCCTCTGTTACACCCATACAGCCCAGAAAAATCTGGACAAGTCTTCATGCAAAATCTGGCCCAGGCTGTGTCATTTGAGGAAACAGGTGGGCTTGTGCATTGCTGCCTGGTACCTGACGCATGGGGCTCCTTGCAAATAATGTCCCCTGTAGTGCAGGCCCAGGTGGCAGAGAGTCTGCCAGGACATCTGGAGCACAAATGCCCACGTGTGGACCTGCAGTGGACCGACTGAATGGAAAATGGCCACGGAGCAGAAGGTGGGGATGAAGAGCATCAGGGCATACCATCCCATGGCAGCACACGCTAGAAGGCAGCCTCCCACCAGGAGCAAGACGTACCTAGAAGAAATCAGAAATGTTTGCAAAGGCTTTCTGAAGCCGTGGCGGTTCAATGGGTTTGGCACTGCCCAGCACCAAGGGCCGACAGTCTGCAGGTGAGGTGGGTGAGATTCTCTCCTGGGCTGGCTTTGCCCTCTCCTGTAGCTTCTTGCCTTTGTATGGATTGCCCCTCCCGCTGTCCTCCCCCCTTCCTCGTCAGTGCTCCTTCAGTGGTCTAACAGAGGGTGCCTGAGGACCAGACAGCTCGTGGCACTGCCTTTCTCTTGCTTCATTTCCAGACTCATTCCCCCACACCAACCCCAAAGCAGACCTGGCCAAGTGCTGCATTTTCTCCAGGCACTCTCCCCTACCTCCAACCAATCCCTGCTGGGCTCCCTCCTGGGAGGCTCTTCCATGCCAGCAATCGCCGGTGATTCTCAGGATTAAGTACATTTTGTTTCTAAATCTTTACAAACTCACCAGCATAGCCCTGCTCTTTAGCCAGCCCTGCCACCACGTCGTCTCTGGGTCGACAGAGGCTAAGTTCCCCACGCCAGTGCGGCTGTGTTTGACACCACCCCCCTGGGCCACACACTCTTCTCTAAACCCCTGCCAGTGTCTCCTGGGCAGCAGGCGGGACATTCCCCACACTGCTGTGCTCCGTTCTTCCTGGCAGAGCTTGGCACTCCCCCAGGGGCAGAGGGAAACCATGAGGGTCCATGAGGCTGTGCCCTCCCGGGGCCCCAAAGGGCATGGGAATTTGGTACAATATTTCTTGCTCCAGATTCGTTTCCTAACCCTAATGCAGCACCATGCTGCTGATCTTCACAAGCATGAAGGCGCTGAGCATTGCCAGCTCTCTGATCTCCAGGGACTCACCACCCACGAGCATCGTCTTATGCTTTTCTCTGCTTTAGTTGCCCATTCTTTCCTGTCCCTCCACCCTTTAGAGGCCGGGTATCTCTGCAGCCTAGATATGCATCTAACCTGATTGCTGCTGTGACTGACAGGGTGGAGGATGCCATCATTCTGTGAGCTAACCCGTTGGGCCTGTGGGAACTCTCTCAACCTCCCAAAGAGACAGGTGCCACTTGTGAGTTTGCCCTGCTAGTCAGCCAGGCAGCTTTCCAGAGGACTGTAGTCCATGGTGGATTCACAGTAAGGGCTCCAGTGAAGTCTTTTGATTTGAACTTTGTATGTGTTCTCCAGGCTGGCCTTTGGCCCAAACTGTCCAACCTGGGCATCCAACCCAAAGTGACTTGATTTCTAAAGGTGCTGATGACCTGCAGTGCCATCACATGCTGGTGGGAGAGGGGGCAGTTGGCATCTCTGAAAATGTAGGCCTTGTATCGTCATATAGTTGCATACAAATGCTGTTGTATCCAGCTGCTGGCTTTCCGTTTGCTTCATTGTATCGCTTGACTGACCTGCAGGTCCCATTAACTCCAGAAGACCTGAGTGAACTTGGTACATTGAGCTCCTCTCCCCATTCTTTCCTCAGATTATAACCCATGACTGCTGCCTACATCCCCAACTGTGGAGGTGGGGTTTTATAAATCACCTAACAGGAACACTAGACCCTCTGCCAGTCGGGGAGACTTGTGCTTCTGAGTCACTTAGGTGCCTTTGAAAATCCCACCTGAGGGTCACAAGTTCATCACTGATTCCTTGGAACAAGACCTGTGATTTGGATTCATGTAATTGCTGCATCTTCAAGCCAGATCTACTGTAGCTTGCAGGTCTTTATGCAAATAATGATACGTAGATGACCAGCCCTAGAGAATCACGAAGTATCTCAACATACTTTACAAACATTAATTACATGGGGTGAAACCAAGGCACAGAGAAGTTTTGATAAGGTCACAGTGTGAATCAGTGGCAGTCATGAGTAGATACAGAGAGTTTTGATTCCCAGACCCTTGCTGTACCCATCCTCCTTCCCTAGGAAAGAGGTTAGCAAAATTGCCTCACCTGTGAAACCTGCACTTCGACTAGAATTCACCACCAAAGCTCACAAGCATGGAATTAAAGCAAACATGAAAGCATACCTGGCATTTAACGAGAGAGACCCAGAGGTGCAGAGATAGTGAAAGGAAACGGCAAATGGAAACGCAACCAGCTGGTAGAAAGCTAGAGGGTGAAGAGCAAGCGGATTTGCCCAATCCATTGAGAGCCTGCTTTTCAAGAGAGTTAATTCTGCAATGATCTTCAGTTCCTGGGGCACCTAGATGAAGAACTGAAATTTGTATCTTTTCCCCTTCTCTTTATATGGGGCAGGAAGGTGGGGTTAAAGCCAAACCCCAGATAAGCAGTGTAAATGTGTCTGTCAGAGAGCAAAGCCAGCGTGCTAAGGAAACGAGATTATCTGAACTGGGGGGCCTGGCACACCATGATACATACAAGGAGAAGAAAAGGAAAATATTCTCTTTGTTTTTGTAAACGCTATTTCTGCTAAGTGCCGACACCCCAGGACTTGTGTTCAGATGGAAAACATGCTGCTTCATATTTGGGCTGCTAAGCTCCTGAGCAACCTCCTGCTTTTCGATCACAGGAAGCGTTACACGCAGAGATAAGAGAGCGTTCTTTTCCAACATGTAGCTTAAATACCAAGCTATTGGAACACCTTGACGAGGGGCGAAATGACTTCAGCAATTATCCAACGACTAAAGCAGGGCAGTTGCATTTGCTTGGTCTCTGTGTTCTGATACCCCCGCCCCTGCAGCTGGACGGTGTCACATTCAAGCTGTTGGAAGGGTATGGAGGAGCCAGTGGAAAGACAGCAAATGAGCTAGGCCTGCTGCCATGGCTGCAGGAGGAGTTCAGGAGCACTACAGAGACAGAACAGCTCCTTGCACACACCCTGAGATGTTTCACGCTCAGGTTTCCCCTTCCCATGATCTCAGGGTCATTGACAGCAGCCTTGGCTGTGTCCCTGGCCAGTTTACCTTCAATATGTAGGTGTGTAACGTTAGGCTTTAAAATACTGGCCTAAATGTATAGCAGAGAGCTCCAAAATGTGCACCCAAGAGCCACACACCCAGCAGCCATGGTGCAGACAGTTCTGCTCCCAATGAGTGCTGTCCTGAGAGTCCCTCGCTCCAGGGAACGTCTGAGGCCTGGACACGCATTTAGCCAGCTGGCTTTGTTGCGTGTAACAGAAGGATATTGGATGTCCTGCTTCATCAGAATCCCTCAGCTCCAAGTGGCAGCAATGACTATGCTTTCGAAGGGAGTGAGGGAACATGCCAGTGGAGCTGGCTGTTCCCAGCTTCCCTCGGCCAGGCCAGGCCTTTATTTCTATGGGGGATTCACAGCATGCGGGGATGGCAGGAAGCTGTTGGCAGCCACAGGTGAGAAATGAGAATATGGAGCAGGAGCCTTCCCATCTGCGTGGTCCCCAAGGGCCATTCCAATGCAATAAATGTGCCGGTGCTCTCATCCCTGTCATGGTAACACAACTGCGGGACTGAGAATTTCGGGGCAACCGTCAGGCATTTCTGAAAGCTGGACCCTGCACCAACACTAACCCCAGGTGCACACACATATATAGGGGGACCAGACGTCCCAGTATTAGGGGCTTTGTCTTATATAGGCAACTGTACCCCCTACCCTGAAAACAATGTCCTGCTTTTTCACACTTGCTCTCTGGTCCCCCCACGTATGCAGTAAGTTAAGGGTCAGTTTACCAGTGGTTACTCATTCACCTACAGATCACTTTGCCCCCATGAAGGGAAGATAACCATCACTCAGCACTGTCCTGTGCTCCTCCCACAGCAGGACAGTTTATTACCCCACTCAAAGGCTGGCAAACCAGGGCATGCAGAGGAAAGACCCCCCCCCCACACACACACAGATAGACGTGAGCGTACCAAGAGCAAACAAAACAGACCTCAGCAAACCAGGCAACGTAGAGTTAAGGTGTCATCGCCGTGTGCCCCTTTGAGCCCTACGCAGTTCCTCGGGCTGATCACAGTGCCTTTCCCCAGCTGCCAAGCCACAGCAACACGCACTCCCTGGATCCGCGGTGCTGCACAGGGCCCGGCAGTGGTCCATTGGAGGAGAGGAAGCAGAAGGGTGATTGGGAGTCATGCCGGGCATAGACAATGGCAGGTGGTGTCAGGGAAGGGTGATGTCACATTCCCAGGGTTAGCTCCACAACAGGATTTAGGCACCTAACGGCCTGATCTGCTATTGGTTATGCCCAGTGGTGCGGGTATTAAGGCATTTGCTTGGGATGTGGTCAGGCATCTGATGTGCATAGGTTGGGAAGACACCTGAGGAACAGATTGGGGAAGTGGGACACCTGCAGACAGTGATCCAGGATGGTGGGATAGATCCATAAGCCAGGACCAAGAAAATAGACTTGGAAATGCCTTCAGCATCTGTGGAGAAGAAGTACAATTGATTAAGAAACATGAAAAAGCTTTCTCACAACATCCATTGGATTTCGGGTGTGCCACCCAGATACTGCACACCGTACCCACCGCAGTACATCCTCCAGTTAGGGAATGATTGTGAGCAATTGCGCTCGCTTTGGATCAGCTGCTGTAGGAAAGGATAAAAAGAGGTGTTGGAAGCTAACGTAACAAAAGAGGGTCACAGTCTATGGGCTGTGTCCACTGTGCTGGTTAAGACAAAAGACACGAAACTGCGCTTTTGTGTAGGTTCCTGAAAAGTGAACCAAGTCACCCATAAAATACCTATCCCTTACCTAAAACTGAAGATTCCTTAATGGTTTCTTTCCTACTGTCGATATAGCAAGTGAGTACTGGCAAATTCCCATGGCGCCAGAAGACCAAGAAAAAACTGCCTTTGTAACACCCATGGTACTTTATGAATTTACAAGAATGTTATTTGGGTTATGTAATGCTCTAGGGACATTTCAGAGATTGGTAAAGCATTGCCTGGACTCTGAGAACTTTGATACCGTTTTATTGTATCTAGACATTGTTGTATATTCAAAATCCCTTGAAGAACATTTGCAATACTTGCATGTGGTATTTGACCTATTTGGGACGTGTAGTGTCTTCTGCAGGGTGGCTACTGATCCAGAGAAACTGAAAGTGGTAGAGGAGTGGCCAGTACCTGCTACAGTAGAAGACGTTCTTGGGCTTTGTCAGTTATTGTTGATTTCTTAAGCACTTTGCTAAAGTTGCTCTGCCATTGAATGAATTGCTAAGAAACACTGGAGGTAGGAACATTTCTAAAGCTGCCCAGGTAAAATGGTGCGCGTAGTGTTAAGCAACATTTGAAGAACTGGTTTCAGAGTAACAGCCATGTTAGTCTGTATTCGCAAAAAGAAAAGGAGTACTTGTGGCACCTTAGAGACTAACCACTTTATTTGAGCATAAGCTTTCGTGAGCTACAGCTCACTTCATCGGATGCAATGCTTATGCTCAAATAAATTGGTTAGTCTCTAAGGTGCCCCACGTCCTCCTTTTCTATTTGAAGAACTGAAATTTTTCCTAGTACAACCGCCTATCCTGGTCTATCCAGATTCTGAACTACCTTTTAGAGCGTACATTGATGCCAGCAACAAAGGACTGGGAGCTATTCTTGCTCAGGAGCAAGATGGCAGGGAGTGAGTTCCCTGTTTTTTTTTTTTTTCCGTCCCTTAGACTTGATTTATTTAGGGTCATTTGTAGGTTTCAACCACATCTGAAAAATCTCCTTTATGCGACAGGACAGACAGCTTCCCAGCCATCAGCCAAACCCTGGTTTGGAGTGTTTGCTCTACATAATTGACATATTAAAACATGGTATGCTTGTAGAGTTGTGGCACCGGCTGGCACCTCCACAGGACATCCTTCAAAAGCTAAGATTAGGGAACCCCAGCCCCCGGTCCTGTGGCCAGCCCCCCCCAGGGACGGTTAGCCCGTGGCACCAGCGAGCTCGCGGGGAATTGCCCGGGCCTGTGAGACAGTCCGGGGGGCACCGTGGCAGGCAGGGACTGGGAAGGATGGGGGGAGGGGCTGCAGCGCAGCACTCCGAGCACCGCCCCGGCCCGGCCCGGCCGCGCGCTAGGTTGGCCCCGCCCCCATGGCCGCGCCGCCGAGGGGCGGGACCGCGCCCACGAGGGGGGCGGGGCGAGTGCGCAACGCGACCACCGGCCCCGCCCCTCTCCCGGCCAGGGCGGCCGATCGAGCGCTGACGCGGAGCGCAGGCCGAGCCGTCGCTGGCCGATCGGGGAAGATGGCGGAGAGGGCGCAGAGCGGGTGAGGCGGGCTGCCGCGCGCCTGAGCGGCTCGGTCCGGGGGGGGGAGGCGCTGCCGGCCCGGGCTTGGCCGCTGCCCGCGTAACGCACCCGCCCCTGCGCTTCCCCCCCCCCCGGCTGCAGCCCTGGGTCTCCCGGGGGGGCGGCCGCTGCTCCGCGGATTCGCCGCCTCCGTCACCCGCGCCAGCCCCCGGGGCGTCACGGGACGGACGGGTGGGGGAGGGGTCACGCGAGCGGGGCCGGCGTTAGCGCGGGGGGGCGGGCGCGCGCGCGAGGCCATTCCCCTCCCCCCCCTCGCCCCACGCGGCCCCACGCCCCACGGGGCCCCCACGCTGCGACGCTCCCGGCCGGGCCGCTGGGCTCGGGCTCCGGGGAGTGTCCGTGCCACGCTTATGTTGCAGCCGGCGTGTGTTATAACGATAGGAGGGACCGCAGCGTGTGAGCAGCTGCGGGCTGGTTTTGCAAGCAAGCCGTGTCTAAGTGAGGGGCAACTCGGGGTACGCAGGGCCAGTCAGGCTCCTGAAAGGGAGGTGCAGTCGCCTGTCTGGGAAGGGTGAGAGCCACGGGGTGAGAGGACTGCCTGGCGTCCGGTCCTGGCGTCCCTCGTTCAGGGAAGATGGTCCTCCGCTCAGGAGGGCTCAGAGAAGACCCGTGAGGATGATTAAAGGACTGGGAAACATGACTTGCCGAGAAAGAGGTTTCCAGTGTTCTTTGGAAAATTGCTCAGCCAAGGGGAGTGCAGGCCCTGTGAGCTGGGGTGTCTGAAATGCAAGCTGGTCAAAGAGAGGTGGTGTTTGAGTGAAGAAACTCTGGGGCGTCAAGCCCTTCCTGCTGGTGGAGGAAGACGCGCCCTAGCCGGGGAGCACCCGATTCGCTTCTCTTTCTCTAAAGAAAGATCTGTCCCACCCCACAGTTCCTTTCCCCTGCTAAGAAAAGGGGGAGGAAATAGACCCCTGCACCCCACTGTCTCTCCCATATTAGGGTGTGGGGAAGAGAGAGAATAACCCAGCTATTGCATAAAAGCTCTCTTTAAGTGTCCTTAGACATCCATCCTGTAGGAAATTCCATGGGGTTTTCTAAAATGTCACAGGTTAGACAGCACCTGAACCCCCCCCGCATCCCCAACTGTATATACAGATTCTCCATCTTGGTAGAAATTGGGATGGGGAGCACCAGAGATATGCACTGCATGGCCTGACACACTGTGTACGTATAGTTTTGTTTGGCTGGCCACAGTCCTGCCAGCAGATGTGAACTTATTTCAGGTCCATTTCTTGTCTTGTTCACTTCCTTTCCAGTCCTAACCGATCTGTGCGTGCTGCAGTGCTGCATTATCACATAACCTCAAGACCTGACTCTGATCAATATTAAATACTTCTGCTGTCTCCCATGCCATCTCAATGCAGTCCAGTGTCTCCTTTCTTCGTGTGTGAACAAAATGTTCCCTGTAATCACGTGACTCAGATTTTTTGGCTCATCTCTGTTTAGTTAGCGCTGCAGAGATAAAAGGAAATGCAAAACAGAATGTTTATGAATTTAGAAAGAGTGGCTATTTTTTATCTTTCAGTTTCTTGGCAAAGTGGGAGATTTTAAAAATTCACATTTAGAGCCCAGAGGATTTTTCTCATTGGTTTATACAGTTGTAAATTTGGACGCTCATGTGTCCCTTTAAATGTGTGTATGGTCTTCTGAACTGTGGAACTCAGTGAAAATGTTGAGAGTAGAGGTGCAAGTTAGATGGAATCCGTTAGAACAAATCTACCCACTTTTCTTAGGTTTCTTTCTTGGCCTTAAAAAGCATTATGTTTATTTCTTCTAATATTGATTTTTTGGTTGCAGTGTGAAGATTGCTCCTGGAGCTGTCGTCTGCGTGGAAAGTGAAATCAGGGGAGATGTAACTATCGGTAAGAGAGAATACGGTGCTGCTGCTTTTGTTTTGTTCTTCCCCAGAAGCACTGTCCTATTGAATTTGAATCCGTGCTTCTGAAAACAGAAGGTAGTGAATGAAGCCCCCCATCTCTGGTAGTCAGTAATTACCCAGGATTTAGTGACAGAAGACCATGTGTTTTCCCAGTAAGTTGTCCCTGGAATGTTTGGGCTTCTGTGGTGGAAATCTAGCCAGAAGTGAAGACTAGTGCAGTAAATTCTGTCTTGGCGTCACTGCTATCAATATTTCCTTTGACACAGTGAAGACCTCGGGAATGGCACATGCAATCTGACTCACTGTGAAATGCATTAGACATTCTGCCACAGAGCACCCCCTTGCAGTGCCCTCCCAGCCTGAGCTGCTCAGACCTTTACAAAAGTCATGAATATATATGTCAGTTTAGACCAGTGGTTCCCAAACTGGGGTTCGTGAACCGTTACAGGGGGTTCTCGGGAAAAAATTCCCTAATGGCGGACAGCTGTCCATAGCGACCCGAGGCAGCACGGGGCCAGCAGCACAGAGCCCCTGGCCTTCCAAGAGCTAAGCAGATCAAAGGAAGCATATCTATCACAGTGAAGAGATTTAAACTTCAAGACTCCTTATAAGAAATGGAAAGGGAGGTGGATATTTTTTGATGTTTTTAAAATTAAATAGGCTGCTAGTATTGTTTTAAAAATTATTACGAAGAACAAGTTTAAGCTTTGTTAAACGTGCATTTGTTTGCCTGGACTGCTCAAGACCTGAGTGCTTGTGTAGGAGGAACTCTTTGAGTTGGCTTCTTAAATCCCTTCATGCTGTTTCACATCTGATACTCCTTGATGAAACCTAGGAGCCTTGTCTTCTTATAACATGCTTATTCAAAGTGATACAAGCTACGAAAGTGAGATCTTGGAAGAGTGTTGCCATTTTCATAATGTAATAAAAATACTGTTATGATAAATAATTAATAAATAGTGTGTAATAAGCATGTTATAAAAACAAATTTTATATTTCTAAGATCACTGTTTTTATAATTTATATTCAGGTAAAGGAGAAAATCCCTGGAAATACTCATTTTTAGGAGGGGGTTTGCGAGACTTGACATTTTAGTGAAATGGGTTTCACAGATTGTTAAAGTTTGGGAATCACTGATTTAGACTAGAGGGCAATTTAGAAGAAAAATGGTAGGTTTCAAACTCCACTTTCATACACACGTGCATAATTTACACTCAGCCCTATTGAAATCCATGGGACTATTCACATGAATAAAGTTACTCATGTAAGCATTTGCAGGAGTGAGAGTTAAATTTTCTTTTTTGTTCTTTGTGTTATGGTACCACAGTTTGCATAGTATAATTCCCCACAGAAAACCTTTGTTTACTGAAAGTTCAGGATGCACGCACGTATCTGCATGAAGTCTGCCTTTCAAGAATTAGTGGGGTTCTGTTGTTTTAAATTGGAAACCCAAGAAATGCTGAATTAAACTTGCACTGTCAAACAAGAACTCGAACCCTGAACTCTGGCCCTGTCAAGATGTCAACCTAACACCTTTTCTTGCAGAGTATCAAAAATGTGCATCGCAGAACATTGCTTTTCTCATTTGATTCAGGTATATACATCTCTAGTCCTAAACCCCCAATCCGCTCAGCTTTTCTGCAGGCAGGTTCCTGTGTGTGTGCAGAACAGCGAGCAGGATCAGGGCCTGGCCTTTGCTTTTCTCACATTCTCTAATTTCTGAACTGGGCACATGACTCCTGTATATGGAGACATGCCATCTCTGTGTGTAATGGGCACTGGAATTGTAGGGTTCAGTTCTCTATGTATGTTGCTTGGCAGGATTAGGCCTCTAATACAGAGTGAGCAGTTATTGCCTTCAGTATGCTTTTTGCCAATCAGAAACTTGGGCCAAGGGAGGAGTCTGGTATTTGTATGTCCATAAAGAGTTTCATGGAGCCCACCCAATACCCAGTTCAGGTTGTAGTAGTCTAGCTTTCCTGGGGTCACTGATAAAGTGAAACTGTTGTGGATGGAGATAGTGCTGTGAGCATATTTATTCAGGCCATAGGTATAGGAGCGGGGCTAAGATTGCGTGGCATTCTTATTTGAGAAGCACAGCCTGAACTGTTTCTAACATTGAGATTTTGTTTTGAATTCTGACATTCTTTAACGGTGATACTCATTCACTAAGTCCAAAGACATACAGGGAGACTGGCAGATCTGGTCCCAGGCTAGTGCCTTAGCTACAAGCCCATCCTGCCTCTCAGTTGAGTTAAAATGTATTTTTCCTGTGTTTCGGGTAGTCATTTCCATGTCCCTTTCCTTTGTTTCTGGAATTTTTGTGATGTTAAAGCACATATGACACCTCTGCAAATGATTTCCCCGCTTGGGGCCTTCTCTCTGATTTTAGTAATATCAGTTGTTTAGATTCTGCTAGTAACGAACTTATCTTGTTTCTGTAGGACCTAGGACAGTGATTCACCCTAAAGCGCGAATCATTGCAGAAGCAGGACCAATCGTGATTGGTGAAGGCAATCTCATAGAAGAGCAGACATTGATCATAAATGGGTTAGTACAGGGCCATCCCTACCCATACGCAAAGTACGCAGCTGTGCAGGGCACCAGGAAATTTGGGCTGGTGCCCTACGCAGCTGCGTGCTGCTCCAGCCCCTGCTCCACCTCTTCCCCATGGCCCCAACCCCTCCTCCACCCCTGCCCCGCCTCTTCCCACCCCTGCTCCGCCCCAAAGCCTCCGCCTCCACTCCAGCCCTTCCCCAAAGCCTCCGCCCCCACTCCGGCCCTTCCCCTGAAGACTGCAGCAGGGGTCAGGCGCCCCGCACTCACCAGGTGGCGGTAAGTGGAGGAGCGACCCAGCCCCAGCCCCTCCGCACCGCCAGCTCTCAGCTGTGCCTCTGGTGAGTGCGGGGGGGGCGGCTTTCTCCCCTGCCCCCCCAAGCCTGGGAGCCAGGGGAGCAGAATGGAGTGGGCTGGGGCCGGGTCAGGGTCACTCCACTACCTGCCGCCCCGTGAGTGCGGGGTCGGGCTGGGCCTGCCCTGCACTCACCAGGCGGCAGGGAGTGGAGCGACCCAGCCCCAACCCGCTCCGCTCCACCAGCTTGTGCTGGGGGGTGGTTTCTCCCCTGCCCCCCAAGCCTGCTCTTGCCCCCCACCTGTGGAGGCCTGGAGCCAGGCCCCACATACACAGCCCCCCCATGGGGGCACCGAGTAGAGCACCAAAATGGCTAGGGATGGCCCTGGGTTAGTAAGAATCTTTACAATGCTGTTGAAGGCACAAAAATCTATGTTTAATACCATCACTGGCAGTCTCAGCATGGGGCTTGGGACTGAAAGAACATAGATTATCTCTTAGCCCTAGAATTCGTCTCTCCAGATTGGGGCAGTGAGTGGGAAGCCTCAGCTGTGGCTCCCCGTGTTGTACCTGTTCTGGGCTAAGCAGAGGACTGGAGTTTCCTGAGGTGTCACTCTAATTCATTTACCAAAGGCGGGGACGCTTGCCACAGCTGCACGGTATTAGCTGTCTGGAACCGGTTATAATCTCTCGGGACAGGAGAGAGCCGGCCCAGGTTTCAATGCAACATTTGGCCCTAAAACTCTCAACCCAGTCCTGCTATCATTGCGCACCCTGGTCTGCCCCCCTCCTCAGCCACAAGGTCATGTTTACACAGCCTGAGAGGGAGAGAAACCTTCATCACCGTGTTAGAAACCCAGATTATTCCCATTTGTGCTTGTAAAACACATTTGTCGCTTTGTCTAGGAAAAAAAAATCTGCCTGCAAAATTCTTCCCTCAGCTTCATGATAAAAATGGGAGAGATGCCGCAGAAACCAGACTGGCAACCCTTTTGAAATAGCTAGCTTAAAACGTTGCAGCATGTTCCTTGAGATTTGTCTAGAGCAGGGGTGGGCAAACTTTTTGGCCTGAAGGACACATCGGGGTTCCAAAACTGTATGGAGGGCTGGGTAGGGAAGGCTGTGCCTCCCAAAACAGCCTGGCCCCCGCCCCCGTCTTCCCCCTCCCACTTCCTGCCCCCTGATTGTCCCCCTGAGAACCTCCAACCCATCCAGCCCCCCTCCGCTCCCTGTCCCCTGGCTGCCCCGACTCCTGTCCACACCTCTACCCCCTGACAGGCCCCCCAGGACTCCCATGCCTATCCAACCCGCCCGTCCCCTGACCAACCAACCCCCGTCCCCTACAAACTCTGCCCCATCCAACCACTCCCTCTCCCCTGACTGTCCCCCGGGATCCCTTGGCCCTTATCCAACCTCCCCCCCGCTTACCGTGCCGCTCAGAGCAGCAGGTCTGGCAGCTGCACCACCCGACCGGAGCCAGCCACACTGCAGTGCTGCTCGGCAGGAGCTTGCAGCCCCGCCACCCAGAGCGCTGGCTGCAGTGAGCTGACACTCGGGGTGGAGATGGGGTGGGGGGGGACCAGCAGGGAGAGGCTGGGGGCTCCCCAGCTGGGAGCTCAAGGGCCGGGCAGGAGGGTCCCGCGGGCTGGAGTTTGCCCACCTCTGGTCTAGAGTGTAGGTAGGGCCAGGGCATGAGCAGCTTTTGCCTTCATAGCAGTATGGTGGAGATGCAGTCTCACAGCAAAGCTGGGCTCAATGAATTACTATTGTCTGCTTTCTGTTTCCCTTTGAAATGGCCTCTCTGAGAGGCAGTATGAGGATGTTATGAATTAGGAAACAGTGCTCTTCATCCTTCTCTGTTCTCAATATTTCATCATTACTGAGATTCAAAAACTGACTTTGAACTTGCTGTGTTGAATTTGAGGTTCATCTCAACCCTCACAGCAGGCTTGAGGTCAAGACAACATTTTACAAAATTTTGGAAGCTTGTTAGAAATGTTTCCATGGTTATTTAAAGTTCCAGTTTTTCCAGCTCTCCTTCCTCTGCTCTGTTTGTATCTTAAGCACTGCAGGATTCAGTAACTGCATGAGAATCTAGAAACTGACTAGTCTCTCTTCATTGTCCAGGCTGGGAAAAATGCCCCCAGTAAACCAGCAACCTTATGTTTAAAATTAAATGAGATTATTAAATCCTACACATTTAAACAATCTAAAATGCTGTAGAGATTTTAGGGAAGGACACTTTTTCCTTTCACTTAATCTCTAAGGAGACACTACCCTTTGAAGGTCAAGTTCTAAATGTATTCTTCAATCCTCTTGCAGTTATCCTGAAAATATTTCACCAGACACGGAAGAGGTGGAAGCAAAACCAATGGTCATTGGCACCTATAATGTTTTTGAAGTTGGCTGTTGTATCCTTGCTAAGCAGTGATGTAAAACGCAAACTTGAACATGTTAGTATTCTATATTTTCAAAGCACTGTACAAACGTTAACTAGCTGTCATTCCAGTCTTGTGAGGTAGTGAACTTTTATTCCCCTTTTACAGAGGGGGAGGGAAAAGGACACGGAAAAGTTAAGTGACTTGTCCAAGGTAACACAACAAGTCAATGGGAGAACAAGGATTAGAATTTGGGGCTTTGAAGTTCCTTCCTCAGTCCATTAGCTCACGTAGCATCTCATGATGATCTGCCTATTTCGGACTTGTGTCCAAGGGTTTTGTTTGTATTCCGTGTCCGTCCCAAAGGTTTTGTTTGTATTCCGTGTCAGTCCTTACATATCTATTTTTACACCAGTGTTGAAGGATCTGGAGACAATTTGTGTTCAGTCAGAAGAGGGCGACTCTTGTGGTCTGAATTTGAAACTCAAGTTAGTCATTTGAAAATACCCATCTTTATATGAAATAACATGGGGGCTTTCTAGCTTTCAGGACACAGGAAGCACAAGATCTTTCTGGATTCAATGTGACTAAAAAGAGAAAGGTGAAATATTAGGCAGTAGTAATTTCCCACACGTTGTCAAACTATAGGCCTTTCTGCATGTCTTGTTGGAATACAATAGCCATAGCTTCAGTGTCCTGCCTAAGCAATGATAATCAGTGCAGGACACACACGCATAGGTCCATGAGCACCTTCCTTACTGGGTTGTGGGTTTGTTTTTTGAAGGAGGGGTTATGTGGGTATTTGTTGCTGGGAATATGAGACACGGCCTTAGTATTATATATTTTCTTTAACTATAACTTGTAGGTTCACAAGCAATGAAAATGGGAGATAACAACGTAATTGAATCAAAAGGTGAGTGTTACTAGTTGTGTCTTCATGCTGAAATCATCAGACACTTCTCTGGCAGGGTTGATGCCTGTTACATTATGTTGTGTTCTGTTAAAGCCAGGGGGTTTATGTACTTGCTTGTTGCGTAAGATCTAGTGCAGCATTGCTTCAGCAACTGTTCTGTCTTCTCTCAGGCCATGTGTACAGTAGGAGGGAAAGGGGAAAAGGGGTGGTTTTTAACATGGTAGCTGGTCAAGGTAAACCCTGGTGAGGAAGCTAACCAAGCAGCATGTGTTAAAACTACAACTGCCTTTGTCTGCACTAGAATTGTAACATGTTGGTGTTAACACCACACCTTTTTTCCCAGTGGACTATCCCCTACCCTTGAGGGGGCGTGGATTACATTATTGAATGGCTTACACCATCTCTAACCCTTGTGATTCCAGTCAATTCGCAGCATTCCCATTTGAAAGCACAGAGCCCAGCAATTTGAAAGCAACCTTTAATTGGCCTTAGAAGTGGTGAAGAGGGACTGAATGCAGGCAGTGGCTTCCGTTCCTGCTGCAGAGCTACTGAATTGGGATCAAAAGAGTTTCAAGTGCATTTTCTAATGACTTTTGACTTTTGGATGTTAGTCTATAAAAGCTAAACTTCTGTTGAATCATAGAATATCAGAGTTGGAAGGGCCCTCAGGAGGTCATCTAGTCCAACCCCCTGCTCAAAGCAGGACCAATCCCCAATGTTTGCCCCAGATCCCTAAAAGGCCCCCTCAAGGATTGAACTCACAACCTTGGGTTTAGCAGGCCAATGCTCAAACCACTGAGCTATCCCTCCCCCCAGGTTGTTGCTTGAACAGCCTGCATGCACATCTGATAATTGCACCGCTATGAAACGGAGATTGGTAACTGAGGGAGAAGTGGGAGTGATATTAAGACTTAAGTTCTGCTGGGAGCCAGAACACACCCTGGCTGTGCCCAGGATTGGGGAGGGGCTCACAGGTAGCATGAAGCCAGCTGTGCTGCACTCCCCCTCTTGGGTGCTGCAGTGAGCGCACCTCACAGGATTATTGGTTCACTCCAGAGCAGCTGTGTGCACACTCGGTAACTGAATGCAGCTTCCTCCCTGTGAGACTGAAGTGGTATACAATAGATTTGCTTTGCATCTTGTGTAGAGAATCTGCGACTGGATCGCAGCGCAGGGAAAGTTTTACTGCACAATCGGAAGAGGAAGTGGCTGAGTTGCCTCGAGAGACAGGGGCATGGAAGTGAGAGCAGTGTGCAGTTACGTGAAGGGAACGGGATGGGAGGCAGGTCTGTTGGAGCAGGCATGAAGGCTGGTAGAAGTCAGGATAGAGAGGGCTGGGCAAGCGAAAGGAGTGTTTGAGAGCAGGATGACGGTTTGAATGTGTGTGAATATTGCCCGTCCTGGATCGCAGCACTCTGGGTGCTTTGATTGTCTCTCTCCCCTTTCCAGCCACGGCAAGGTTTTTTTCTCTGTTTTGCAGCCGTTGTTGGTCGGAATGTGATTCTGACCAGTGGCTGCGTCATCGGGGCCTGCTGCAACATCAACACACATGAAGTGATCCCGGAGAACACTGTGATCTATGACGCAAAGTGCCTTCGCCGAGTGCAGACCGAGCGGCCACAGGTGAGTATGCTGTACTGCCAGGCCATGCAGTCTGCCACTCCTCAGTGAGCTGCGCTCCAGAGCGATTCATTTCCATTCATCTGAAGCAGGCACACTACTCCAGGGGAGAGAAGAGCCGCAAAACATGTGATCCAGGAGGGGGAAGCAAAGGCTGGGAGCCAGATTTGCAGAGCTTTCTTCCAGCAGGAAAACAGTGCGTCACTCCAAAGAATGGCCATCCTTAGCAACCTTGCATAGTCCCTCTGGGGCAGCAGGCAGGGCAGCCAGTGGCCCCCTTTGAGGTTCACCATTCTGCTCTTCCGGAAGCACATTTAGTCTTGACGGCTTTTTAACCTACTATACTCTGGTCCTTCCCTGGGAGCTTCAATTTAATTTCCTTCCATACAGTTAGTTTGCAGTATGTCAGACTTTGAAGGCCTGTCACCTAGGAAATATCTGGAGTGTGTCTCCCCCTAGCTGCCCAATACAGCGTAAACATGTGCCTTCTGCACTCAGGTTAGGCTCCTGTGCATATACCCCGTTACATGCCTGTGTTTAACCGTCCATCTTTTTGTCTCCATAACTTGCAGTGCGGTTACACTAATCCAAGTGCCTTGGCCCAGGACCGCTCTAAAGCATGAGTGTGTCCAGGTGCCTTGGCTTTACGCAGATCGGTGCCAGTCCTACAGTTGGCTCTGCACTGCGTCGGGGTGGAGTGCTGTGCCATCAGTAGAGTCTGCCCATACCGATCTTGGGGCAGGATTGGGGTCTAAATTAGGTGACTTACAGAGCCAACTCCACTGTGTTTAACATGCCGTGGTTTCTTACCCCTTGCCAGTGCTTGTCTAATTATATGTTGTTCCTTGTAGCCACAAACACTGCAGCTGGATTTCCTGATGAAAATCCTGCCAAATTATCACCATCTAAAGAAGACCATGAAGATGACATCTACTCCTGCAAAGAGCTGAGAGTTTCCCCCCAAGGTACCATGCCTTCATCTGCAAAAGGAGTTGATCTGGGAATTTCCCCTCCATTTCTAGCACTCCATACACACATGTAGCTGATCTTTCCTCATGCATTCCATTTGGAGAAAACGGTTCGTTTGTTGTTTTTTCTATTTATATTTAGTAAAATATCTGGATCTGAAGTCTGATTGGTGGTTGCCTTGGTTATAATATTATACACAGTTCCTTCTGGATAATGATGTCACCAGTTACTCTTGTGATATAGGACAGAAATTTCTTTCAAAGGGGCACAAAAGTGGTGGATGATTAGAACATATTTCACAGCTTATTTTATGCTATTAATAAAGATGTTACCTTCCCAACTTTGTGATTTTAATGGTCCTATTTCATCTTGAAGACTTTCAGCCAATCTTAATGTCAAAATGACTAGAGGCATCCTGGCCTAGCAGGGAGAGCCAATAATGCCGGTTCTTATTTACTGGTGTTATGTTAGCACCTCCAGGGGCCCACGGTTTATAATCTAAGTAAAGTTTATAGTCTAAATAGATTAACTCCTATGCTCTTATCTCAGCTCTGATATTGCCCCTTGGGGGTGGGGGTGGAAAAGGCACTTAGTTTGCCTAGTGTTTGTGGATGCATAGCACTATGTATGAGTGTTCGTGTTCTCTTCAGATAATGCACAGTTAAGAGAAGTCAGTGGAGGCAGCTCCTCCATTTATTTACTGTGATGCTGCCCTGACTCTTATGGCCTGGCAGAGCCTCGAGACCTCTTTTATTCTAGTGGGGGAGCGGGGCAATGGTTTGCAAAGGGTAATTTTTGAAAGGTTTCTGCTGTTTGTTTTAGATTTCAGAACTTTCAAAAACATTGCTCATTCAGTTTTCAGTCTTTCTGAACCAAAACCCCATCACAGATCGTTTCTGATAAACTGTGTGTTATCACCCTGGAAAGCAGTTAGTTCAGGAAATGGTGTATTCGATAATCAATGAGTTGTTCTGACCATGTTTCTAAAACGAAAAGAGTCCTGTCCTGTGTGTATACTGAACTGTGTCAGCACTCACAGGGGGTTGTAGAACAATGAAAGCAAAGAGTCTTCAGAGGAAGGACTTCAGGAGTGAATATTGAAAAGTATCCAAAGCCTGGAACAGAACCTTAGCTGAGACCTGCAGACATTTAACAATCCTTCAACCCAGAATTCATTTCCCTGGTGAAAAGTCCTCTTTATTAAAAGTGTTAGAGAGCTGCCCAGGGGAGCTGGGCATTCATTCTAATGGGATTTGTGGGTCTGAGACCCTAAATCAGTTCTGAAATTATCAACCTGAATGCTTTAGGGAGTGCCACCTTAACAATGACATTTTGGGGATGGGTTAAGCAACCTCCCCCTCCTGCAAAATCCCAAGTTCCTTTTACAGGTTTACAGCAGGAGGTGGTGGTTTTGGCAAAAGTTCCTGGAGAAGAATGTGGTTAGGAAAATTGCCTGTTTTTTCTTATATGTGAGGGCAGCAGGTTTGCCAGTGTGTTAATGTCAGTAGAGTCAGGGGCTTCCTGGTGTTTGCCCCTGGGGCTTCCTGGAAACCCCCTTATAGAGAATGGGCCGAAGCCTCAATCTAATGCTGGGCTGCTGCTGCAATAGAGAGAAAATGTATTGTTTTTTATTGTTCCACCTCCCGGTTCCATTGTGGTCATTGGCTTTTTGTGCTAATAGAACAGTCCACCCCCAAGCCCAGTGCTCAGTCTCTTGGTATCAAGGTGCACCCTCAGCACCCATCCCCTATCTGGGCCAACCATTAGGGGAGACATGCTCACAGACATTTCAGTACTCTCTTCCCCCTAAGCTGCTGCTCCTGGAGCTGAAGGTGGGCCTAGCGCTGCAATGTAAAGCTGAAAGCTCTTGGGAGAGCTGTCCCCATCCTTCTGTTGTCTTTCTAGCTTATCAAGCGTCTGCAAGTGGCTGGTGGGAAGAGGGGGTGGGCTCCGAGCAGTTCTCGGTGGGTGGCTGATCTCTCAGCAACATTTCAGGATAAATGTTCTTTGCATTTAGTTACTGTGGCCCTGCAGGGTTCCAAGTGCAGATTTAGGGATGGACTTTTAACAGAAGGAGGGGAGCCCTCAAGCTGCCTGCGGCAAATCCACAGGGTCAGCCCTGGGCCCCTCGGGACCTTGTTGGCCAGGATGAGCAGCTGATCGCTTTCATAACTCAAACAGAATTGTGAATGTACTGTGAGATTGTGTCAGATTGGGATATCTGAGTTAAGGGTAGACAAAGTGACTTAGGGGCGGGGGGCTCTGCTTGTTTCCAGGCTGGAAGAGTTTCCTGTGTGTGGAGCAGTGACAGACAGATTAGCTGCCCTTTCCCATTGTAACGTGGCACGCTTTGCTAAAACTCCGTAGATTTATCAACGCTTCTGAGTGAGGGCTGTGTGCCAGCGAGTAGGAAGCACTTGGGTTGCCTCTGCTCTTTCTGAAAGTTACCTTTAGAGAACCTGGGTGGGAAGGTTCCCTGGCCCAGGGAAGGGCGTGGCCTGGGCTGTATTTCCATCACTGCAGTGATTCAGGAATACATGCAGTAGAGCTCACTGACATGACTGGGTTTGGACAGCAGGCAAGGTGTGCTTTCCCGTGCTATTGACAGATGACTTCTCAGGCCCCAGAACTGGGACTATTCTGTTTCCTTCACTTTTTGTCTCTTTGCCCCATGTTACAGAGGCGGCCTCACCTGTCTCTTTCCCTTAGCTTGGAAGGCTGCTTTCTATCTACTCTAAATTTAAAGTTTTGCTGCTTTAATTACACTTATAATTATACTGTAGTTAAGGTGGCAAAACTCTCCTGACCCAGACAATCATACTAGGATAAAGATGCTTATACCAGTGTAGCTATTCTCAGACAGGAAGGGGGATAACCTACGCTGAGAGAAGGCTCTTTTATATCAGTATAGGAGCATCCATACTAGGAGCTGTACTCCTATAACTCCACAGGTAAATAATCACACCCCTAACTGCCCTGTTATACCAGTACAGCATTCCAGTGTGGACCCCTCTCGGCAAACCCGCTCAGGATTCAGTGGGTCTTGCTAAGCTTCCCAAGTGCCATTAAAGCACAGGGGGAGGAAGGCAGATGGTGGGCGGAGACCCAAAGTCAGTGTCAGGAGACTTCAAATGGGCCAACTCATCAGCAGTTTGCCCCTCTGCTAATCAGCAGCAGAATAGCATTCACTCTTGGCTGCCATGGGGCGGAGGGCTGGGCTGACCTGGGGCCTTTGAGAAACCCCTTTCTCATATCCCAGCTGTGCCAGGCAAGTGGATCCCGGGGCAGTTCTTGAGGCTGACCCAGCAGCCAAGGATTTTGTGGAATTGGCCTAACACAGAGACGGTCCCAGTGCTGCAGCCCTTCATGTTCTCTCAGCAGGACACCGCCTCCCCCCTCTGCTCCTCGCTAGTACATCCCATTGTCATAGCATGAGGGTGCTGTTGGCTCCAGATGCGGGAGGTAGCAATGCCTTGTGCCCCTGACTTTCTTGCCCTGAGCTCGCTTTATTACACAGACATATAGGATCTGTATTGTTCTCCCACGAGCTATTGCTCACATCTCACCTGCAGACTGTCTCAAGATCAATGAATCCAGGTCTCATTACCCCAGTCAGTGGTCTCTTGAAGACAGTCATTGATTAGCCCTTTCATAGACAACATCCAGCCCAAAGTGCTTCCCCTTGCACAAGGCATGAGAATGAATGATCCCGGGAGCTGTGCTGAGGAGAGCAACAACAGGAGAGAGAGTCTGGAGTCCATGATGCATTACCCCTCACCAGGGCCTCGTTAGCTAACTGGGGCTCCTAAAAGGAGGCATTTCTCTTGAACTCTAGACCTGTGGCGGGTGGTTAAAAATCCCAGTCAGTAAAAAAAACAAACAGCCTCCTCTCCTCCCCCCCCTCCACAAGTGCTAGGCTCCCCACGGAACCTGCAGCATACATCACACACCCCGCCCTTTCCTGGGCATCGCTCCTCAGAGTGCAGTGGCTTTGTTCTTAAACGTCACAACCCGGGAGCCTGTCGAGCTGGTACAGAGCAGGGTGAGGGAATGACTGAGGTGTGGTACCTTCCTGGTGAGCACCTTCTCCTTTACGAAGTGGGGCCTAGCCATGGCAGCCAGGCGCGGGGAGAGGAGAGCCAGGTCCGAAGCCAGTTAGAGCTTCCAAGATCAGTACCTGCTCCAACTCCCACAGCCTCCCAAAAGGCACAGAGTGCTGGGCAACCTGCCCCAACGTGGCCTTTTGCTCACTGACCCACCACTGAATTCTGCAAAGGCTCTCAGGTCCTGAAGGGGCACCCACGTCCTACAGGCATCTCCTGCCTCCATGGTTCCTATGGAGAGCTCCGGCCTGGCCTTTCCTGTGCCTCTTGCAGCCAGTGTGCCTTCGTCCTGTCAGCTCCCAGCACCTGCCTGGCTGGCTCTTGTGGTACCAACTTCCTGCATTCTCCCAGAGAACTCATTCCCTGCAGAACACCCCACCCACTCTGACAGGGCTGGGCGCTTCTCAGTGCCCCCAAGCCACATACCCACCAACTAGCTCTGACCTTTGCTGAGTCCCATCCCTCCCCTCTCACTCTGGCCTTGGGTTCTGGGCAGAGTGAGATATACAGCTGGGCACCCCACTATGCTGCTGTCTCTGGGATGCCCCACCCCACATCTACAGGCCTCTGCAGGGGGCATCACTGCACTTCCTATGTTCCAAACAACAAAGCTGAGCTGCAAAAACCACTGAGTGAGCTGCTTGGTGGGGAGGTGCAGCAGAACCATGAGGGAGGGAGGAGAGCCACGATAGGACAGGGGATGGGCCACACACCAACCACTCTGTCACCCTAACAGCATCTCAGTGCAGGAGGACAAGGCACTCATGGGTGTCTGGTAGTGAGTCCTAGCTGTTCACAAGGTCAGTGTACCCCAACTCACTAATGTCATAACCTGTACCTAGAAGGTGTTGTGCAAGCTATACATGGAAAGCTATTAACATACAGATCATTAGTATTATTACACGGAGTGGGGACAGAGGACAAATTCAAAATTACAAACCTATTGGGAATTACATTCTTAAAGTGTGTCTGACAGGCAGGGCAGACGTTACCCCATCCTAGACAAAGGAGTATGGTTCTGCCACCTTGAAAGTACTTCCAAGATACATTCAGAGGCCATGGAAATGCAATTTACATAAAAGGTAAACAAAACCATCAAGCTAAGGTGAGGAGATAACGAATCAACATCACAGCAGGGGGAGGAAACTGCAGGAACAGATCAATTTGCATTTTAGCAAACACCAGTGGGAGAAGAAAACAGCAGGGAGCCTCCTTCACCACTAGACTCCACGGCTCCTTCCTCGCAGTTTGAATGAACTTTATGTTGGAGGGGGTATCCTTCAGCGGAATTCATTTCAAAGGGTCACTGGACTCTAAAGGAGAGGGGCAGAGAAACCCAGCGGGTCTAAGAAAACAAAGGAACCGAGCACTACTGGACTTCATGGGGGATCCTGACCAAGGGAGTGGTCAGCCATCTCACTGGAAGGTAAGTGTGATAAAAGTCTTACCTTGAACCAAGACTGGTGTGGTGTTCAGTCTTAACCTTTAGAAAGCGTTTTTCGCTTTGAGTTGCTTGCAACCACTTCTAACTCTGTACTTGAGCTTACTTAAAATCCTATCTCCTCTTGTTAATAAACTTCTTTTACTTTTAATGTGAACCAGCCCACTGCTGTGCTGGAATGGAAGTGATCGTTAACGCCAGTTACAGTGATCAGTTGGGCAGTTTATCTTGGTAGAGGAGCAAACAAACATTATTGCTCTGAATGGCCCAGGAGAGGGCTGGACATTGCAGAGCACATGGCTTGGGGAAAATTCAGGACTGGGGGTGTTGGGGTGATCTTGCCAGGTATAACCAAGGATGGGGGAAGCCAGAGTGTGGCTGGAGTGTAACCAGCAAGCTGCTGGAGTCAGAGCCTATGGGGCAGGGCAGCTGATCTCACACACTCAGTGTAAGCTTGTCAGCATTTTAAGGCACACAGGGTTACAGGGCAGTTGATGACCGTGACAGAACACACCCCTGTGCTCACACCCTACACACTATTGTAATAAACTTTGTACAAGGTATGCCTTGTAAGGGTATCATTTGAAAACTCATCATTTGCTGATCAATATTGTCCTCATAAAATGTGTGTGACCACATTATATGTGAAGGTATAAGATTCCTCTGTATGATGTTAGGGGTGCACGTTCAAAACTCTCAGAGCTTCCAACTGGTCAAATAGGCCTGTCTTGAACAAAGGAGTGTATGTTTGCTTTAATGTGCATTTAAGCAGCAAACAGACAGCTTCCGGGAGCTCCCTCCTCCTTTAAATAGTGCTCCTGGGCTAATCAGAGGTCATAGGGATGCTGCCATTTAGGTCTTCTGTGAGCAGCACTTCCTGTGGTGTTTAGTCTCCCAGGGTTTATAGTGCATTGCTCACAGCTCTGCTATGGTGGCTGGATGGTGGTGTGGAAGTGGTGGTTGCTCGGACTCTGCAGACCTGGGTTCTAGCCCCCATGATCCTCACTTCACCCCCCACTCCTCATGAGCATCACTGGACCAGTCTTGGCTGGATGGTTCCTGTGAAAACTCTCTACCGGTTTGGGGCATGGACATTATTTGGGGTTCCAAGGCCTGCTCTTTGGGGTGTTAGCCTTCCCAATTCACGAGGTACCACAACCTCTCTCTTTCAATTTGGAATCCAATATCCACGGACTACATATTTTCTGTGGGGGTGGTACCTACATCCAGTCAGGGAACAGGTTTTCTGTGTAGGGCCTTAAGAGGGAAATGTGAAAGACGGGAAGCATTCTGAGAGATCTACACAAGTGAGCTTGAAAGGAATGGGATTGATTTTCTTGCAGTTTCGGTAAGGTGCAAGGAACTGATGATCTAGGTTGTGTGATGGCCTGTTTGTGTGGAGATTTTGGCAGATATCCAAACCTTTTGGTCTACTGGGAAGGTCAGCCCCTTCTGTCTCCAGTGGTGTGCGTACCATTTATAGGCCGCCTTAGCATCCTTGGGGTGACCCCTCAACTCTTCCTGAATGTAAGGATCTGCTGAACCCACTTGGCTGCTGGTGGGTTTTGGGAAGCCATTGGTAGCATGGGGTGAAACTGAGGCTGGAACCTGTAGTTGGCAAAAAAGGGGCTCTGCCCAATCGAGGCATGGTTGGTATTATTGTACACAAATTCAAAAGAGGGCGGGAGGGTGGACCAGTCCTCTTGGTGTTAGTTAATGAAACATCATAGATAGTGCTCTGATACTTGATTCACCTTCTCTGGCCATCCATCTAGGGGTGATATGCCGAGGAGGCATAGCCATGGACATCTAGTAACCGGAGGGTCTTGCGCCAGAAGTGCAGGGTGGTCCTCAATCTGAAGTGATGCGGCCATGGAGGTAAATGACGTGCACCATTAGGAGCTGAGCAGTCATCTGAGCTGAAGGCGAGTGGTCACAAGGGAGGAAGTGTGGCAGCTCAGTCAATTAATACCCAACCTGGCACCCCTGGGGTGTGCTAGGCAGTAGGAGGCCTGCCCCCTCCATTCTACTATTGGGCCATTGTCCAGAGAGGGGTTTGAGGTAGTCTGTGCAACAGGTCGCTCCTGGGATGTGGGTGGCCTGGCCTCGTGGATAGGACCAGGAGTTAGCTCTAGTTTTGGGAGCAGGAAGCCAGGAATCAGGCCCAGGGTCAGAGCCAGAGTCTGAAGTTGGGGGTTGAGCAAGGGGTCAGAGCCAGAGAAGGGTGCCAGAGTGGGGTGTGGTGTAGCAGCAGGCCAGGTACTGCCGTTTTGCACAGACAGTGTCCTGGGACTGCTTCCGTGGCTAGCTAGTGCTCCTGGGCCAATTAGGAGTCATGGGGGGGATGCTGCCAATCTGGTCTTCAGTGGACAGCGCTTCTTGTGGGGCGTCATCTCCCAGGCTTGATCACAACTCTGCCGGGGCTGCCGGGTGGAGGCATCAGTCTCCCTGCAAACCTGGCCTCTAGTCTCCCAAACCCTCCCCGCTGGAGTGGTACCGGTGCCATGCCCGTGCAGCTGTCGCCCAGCACGCTGTGCTGGAGAGTTAGAGCTGCCCGTGCCCTTGTCGGCCTGGTCAGACGGTCAGCTCTGGGCTGCCTCTCTGGGCTTGTCCAGGGCCCTGCTCTCTCTGAGTTCTACCCACTAAACCACCTCAGGAACATTCCCCCTCGAGAGAGGTGTCCAAATCTGTCCCCTCAAAACCGCCAACGCTCAGCCCCCCCGGGCGTGGGGTTAGTTTCTCTCTCCAACGCGGCACGTGTCGCCCGTCAGCCGCTGCTGAGACCTGCCCAGGTCCGCAGTGAAGATGGTCAGTGAATGGTCAGGGTGACCTCTGGCCCCGCATCCCAACAGCAAGGAGTACGTGGACGAATGGGGAGTAAGCAGAGACCACTCTGCTGTGGGAGCTGGCGTGCTCCGACATCAGACAGGCCCAGCGGGTTAACCCGACACTGTAAACCATGCCAGCTAGACTGCACTAGCCCCTGCACTGGCCAGGAGGTGGGCTCGAGGGGGGAACCCAAGGCCTTTTCCATCGCCATGGCTCTGCGGAGGGGCACGCACACATGGCGTTCTTGGAATGCACCGATATTCCTTGTACCCTTTTTGTAGAACCCGTGGGCCAGGTTCTCTGCTGACCTCGCAGGAGCCATGGCCAGAAGGCTCAGCCCAGGACAGGTGAGCTAAGGTGGCTTTAGGCCAACTTTGCACTTCCCAAAGTCATGGCTGCTTCAGGGGTCGGCATGGAGCGTGCACCGTCCAGCTCTCCTTTACCGCAGCCCTCCATCGCTGCCTATCAGCCTCTGTGCAGCCGGAGCACAGAGTGCCATGGCCGCACTCCCGGAACCCCAGATCCATCTGTCCTTATATCCCGGCCCACACCCAGAGAGACCCCAAAACCGTGGTAACCGTGTAGGGTGCTGTGTGCTGATCCAACACTGCCCCAGTGCTGGGGAAATTCTCCAAGGAGTTGTTCTGGCCCCTTTACATTGCAGGAGAAGGATAGGGAAGCAGAATCTGGCCTCATGTTCTAGGGGATTAACTACCTCCCAGAAGGGGCAGATAACACTGGCCTGGGAATCATTTGGTTTTGCCTTTGTATCTCCGGTCAGCGCACAGCCCCTGGGCACGGTGAAGACGGGACCCTGGCGTGTTTCAGATTCACGCTGAAGCAGCGGGGCTTACACAGGACCATGGAAGCTCTTTTATCCCCGTCACCGGGGGGAGTTATGCTGTATTTGTGGTATGGGTGAGCACCTCCCGCAAGACAGCAGGACCCATGTTCGCCGCCATGCACTTGTCCTAACCGTCCTGGACCTGCCCAATGGCTAGTGTGTAACCAGGAACTAACCACTAGCACAGCTGGAGGCAAAGTATTGTGGAGGTTTAACTGCCGATCCGCCCCAGCCCTTTGAAGAGCAAGTCAGTGTCTCCTTGGTCCTGCAATCCTTAGGCCGGGCAGCTGCAACGTAGCCCTGCGATTCCTCCTGAAAGGAGAGCTTCAGGCTCTTTCCAAGAAACGTCCTGGTTTTTCCCCCCTGAGGAGAAGCGAGAGGGCTGCGAAAACCTTGGGCTGTCTCCTCTCCCTGTAGCAGCACTTAGGCACAGGACACAGCCTGACTTATTTGGCCATAACTAATCAGAGTGCAGACGTAGATTACATTTTTTGGTTCCCCTCCGCTGGAATGTATCTAGAGTGTTCTCATTAGCCCGTCTTTCCTGCCAGCCAGCTATTTTTTGCTATTACTTTCTGTCCTACCATTAGTAATCTTGACTTTCCCCAGCCCCCTGCCAGAGCCCTGGTGTGTTTCAGATCACCCTGACAGTTGTCTGCAAGCCAGGCAGAGAAGATTTCCCGCCCCCCCGCCACCACCCATCCACCCCCGCCCAAACGTCTGAGGTGCTTTTTGTCTAAATTGGGTCTCTCTGGGACAAGTAGAAGTGTCATGGATCTGATGTGTTTTCCTCACCGGTTCCCCAAACCCCAGCTAGTGTAACCCTATACAAACATACACCCAAAGGGGCATTTCACCTCCCCTCTCCCTCCAGACACTGCTGGAGGGATAACGGGGAAGGGACAGGTCACTGTGGGGCTGGGGTTTGCTTGGACGTCCCAGCGCGTGTCTTGCTGCTGGTGAGGTCTTCAAAGTTTGTGTGTCGCTAAGGGGCTGTGAGATGAGTGGGGCTGACACCGAAGAAGGAAAAAAGACAAGCGGGGGGTGCAGCTGGGAAATGGAGGAGGGAGGAAGTATGGTGGGCCGGGAAGGTGAAGCCTAACACCCCATCCTGGCAGTGAGCAGCCTCTGCCTATTGGAAATAAATACCAGGTGGGGAGAGCAGGGACAGGCAGTGAGCAGTGAGGGTGGGGTCAGGAGGGGCTGGGGCGAGCCCGCTGGCTGCCGGGGGGGCTGTGACAAAGGGAGTGTTGTGGGGTCAGGCGGTGGGGGAGGGGAGCAGCTGTGTAGCCAGGCTGCCCACGTGGTGCTATGGGGTCAGGCTGGGGAGAAGAGGAGGAGCTGCAGGCTCAGGCTGGCTTCAGGGATCTATGGGGTCAGGCTCTGGGGCGGAAGGGCTGTGGGGTCAATCTGACTGGGTGGGGGAAGGAGCTGTGAGCATCCAGAGCTCCCACTGGCCCGAGTTACAGCTGTGAGTGCTCAGCGGTTCTGTAAATCGTAGCCCTGGCCCGTCTCACAATGAGGAACCGAAAATGAGGAACGCCCAGTGAGCGACCTCCTGTGACGTGTTTGGCGCAAGTGACTTGCCCAGCCTCACGCAGGCAGTCTGTGGCAGAGGTAGGGACGGAAACCAGTTCTCCAGGGCAGCAGCCTTAGCCACGAGACTGTCTTTTCTCTTCCTGCAACCCCCTGCCTCATTCACTACACACCTTCCAACCCTCCAGACCTTATTGTCAGGCCCCTGCCCCATGAGCATCGCCGGCCACCCTGTGAGCCATCTGTATGATATCCAGCCAGTTTGCCTATGGCTTGTGCCCAGGAAACGTGTTTACATGCTTGAGATTCACATCATCCACTTCCTCGCCCTTCTGTCCTGCCCCAATACCAGGGGGCGGGACCTGCTGCCACCTGAGGAGGGCAAAGAACCCAGTGGGCCAGTCTGTACTCCGCTCTGGTCCCACAGCCCACGGGGGATATTCATTGGCAGCTTCTTCCCAGAGCCCTGAGAATGGACACGTAGCTGGCGTGGTTTACGAACTCCCAACACCTGCCTCTTTTGCAGCGAGAGGACGACCCCGGCGCCCAGGCTGCAGCCCCTCTTCCGGCTCCTCGAGAACCTCTTACTGAGGTTCTGGCTGCACTTTCCCCCGCTTTCCTCATGCACCCCATCCCTAGCCCCACAAAGCTGCAGGACCGCCTTGTCAACCTCCTTCTGGCGTAGGGTGACCAGATCGCAAGAGTGAAATATCAGGAGACATGGTGGGGCAGCCACAGGCTCACAGCTCCCACCGGAGCCATGCGGGAGGGAGGCACACGGCCTGGGTTCCAGCCCCGGCCACCCATGCAAGCCGCAGGTCGGGGGCTCCAGCTCCTGCCGCAGGTCGGGCATGCATGGCCCTGGCTCCAGCCCCCTGCCGCAGGTCAAGGGCACACAGCCCTGGCGCCCACTGCAAGGGGGGGGGTCTCAGGGCTGGGGCAGGGGTTTGGGGCATGGGAGGGGGTTTAGGGTGCTGACTCCAGGAAAGAGTTTGAGTGCAGGAGGGGACTCAGGCTGGGGTGCAGGGTGTGGGCTCGGGGGGGGCGAGGGGGGGAAAGATTACCTCAGGCGGCTCCCCAGAAGTGATGACATCTCCCTCTGGGTCCTAGGCAGAGGCACGGCTAGGCAGCTGTACGTGCTGCCTCACCTGGAGGCACCACCCCCGCAGGTCCCATTGGCCACGGTTGCTGGCCAGTGGGAGCTGCGGAGCTGGCGCTCAAGGCAGGGGCAGCACACAGAGCCACCTGGCCATCCCTGCGCCTAGGAGCCAGAGGGAGATGTCATCACTTCCGGGGAGCTGTGCGGAGCTGGGTAGGGAGCCTGCCAGCCCCACACCAACTGGCCGCCTGGCAACCCTAAAATATCGGGACAAATGGTGTCCCAATCATACATCGGTTGGGATGCGGGACAAAGAGTTAAATATCAGGACAGTCCTGATTTTATTGGGACATCTGGTCACCCTATCCTGGTGCTGGCCAAGACGGCCCTCCATCACTGCCGAAGGAGGAAGCTGGACCAAGGGGTGCTCTGCCACTGGGGGGGCAGGGGCCTATTTCCAGTCCCTTGTACAGTCACGCCTCTGAGCCAAAGTTACTCTAGACAGCCTGCAGGGATGCCCTAAATGCCTTTGAGCAGCGGGCGCTGTCTGGGGCTCGCTGCTTGGTGCCACCTCTCCGGCTTCCTTGTTATTCAACTTTGACCCCACTCCTGAGCCTCTCTGTTGTTGCCCCCAGAAATCAGTGGTAGCCCGGGCTCAGTGGTTCCGCCCTTTTAGCTGAGGGGACAGGCCTTCATTTTGGAGCCGGCCTCCACCTGCCCAATCCCAGTGCTAATAGTACACACAAGAGTACACACCAAGTTCTGCAACAAACAAGGCAGGGGCCCCCAGCCAACAGCCGCCTTCAGTACATAACCCGATGCATCCCTAGCGCCAGGGCCATCCTGTGACTGACCGAGGCAGGGGTGTGTGCTCGTGATTAAAGACTGATTCCTAATGCGTATGCACCAGGGAGCTGAATTCAGGTTGCACAGGCAATTGTAAAGCTGGCATTGCCTAACTTTGGAGTGCTTGACTTTGCAGCCTTACTAACGTCCTTCTAACATTGCTTAAGGAAAAAAAACAAATTCTGTTCCGTGCAACTGTGACGCCCCCCTTTTCTGTCAGCGGCAGGGTAACATTCCTGAACTTTCAGCCTCGCAGCACTGACCTCTACCACGTACACGAACCCGGTCACGTTACTGAGCCCCAGAGTAGGCGGTTATCATCTGTGGATTAGCGATTGGAGGGGGGGATGATTAACACACTGCAACAGCAGGGTACAGAGCTTAGGAACATCTTACAGGCAGCATAGCCCAGCTCAGACATTTGACTGCTGCTTCTTTTTTTGAGGCAGTGTTCCTGAGTGGTTACACCAGTGTCAAGTACTGGGTTCTAGTCCCAGTTTGCGTAACCTCGATGTCTGCTATGGGACTTCGTTCAGCAATAAGGTTTATGGCAGGCCCAGAGAGTTTAACGTCAGTTAGCGGAAGATATGTGTTTAGAACTCATGGCGTCTTTGCTCCTAGCCCAGCGTGCCTTCCTCGAGGCCAAAGACCGTTAAGAAGAAGCTGCACTGTCGGTTCTCTGTGTGTCATGCTGAAGCTAGAGGCTTGGGCACAGGTACAGTCCAGATAGAATGGTCAGGGATTTAACAGCCTGCCTCCAGCAAACTCTGCTGAGCAAAACACAGGTGGGAAATGGTCATTTTTGACATCTGAAAAGATTTTCCTGGACCAGCAAAAGGCACCTCCCTGACTCCAGGACCAGTCCCCTGCCAAATTTCAAAGTCCTGCTGCAAACCTGGGAGGTTCTTGAATTCTTTTAAAAAACTGCCAAGGAAATTTTTATAAAGGGTTCAGTGCCGCTCCCCTTCTTACTGTATTATTGTACAATACTATAGGAAAGGCTTATTTATAAGTGGAGTTACTTAATTAAAGTATAAATCATTTTCTGAGGACAGACGAGTTACCAGCTGTCACTGCCCTGCTTGTTACAATGGTTTATAGCAGTTGGATAGTAACATGTCCCAGAGGGCTCTACAAGTTTAATAAATTACAGAAGTAAATAGAAATAAATAGTTAAAGAATGGTATGTTCTAGAAAATACATAACAGAGTTACAGAGGCTGCCAAGCAGAAGGGAGTAAGAAGCAGAGGTAAACCAGGCTTCTAGGTGAGATTTGCAAGGAGGCAGAGGGGGACAGGTAGACTGTTCCAGATCCTGGGGGGGAGCACAGAGGGAAAAGTTCTCTGCAGGAAGTGATGGAGCTTCTGAGCATACTGGAGTTGAAATTCACTGAGGGACAATGAGCCTGGAACCACCATTTTAGTCCCTTTTTAGGCACAGCTGCCCTTTGTGACTATGACAGTGAAACTATCTGGGGCTAATAGGCCTCCTGTCAAAGCTGTCTCTTTGCTTGGGGAGCGGCTGCTTTCCTGCTACCTCAGGGGACCCAGATTTTTAGAGTCAATCTTGCCCTTCCTGTGCTGTCTGCTTTGTCTTTGTTGGCTGAGTAACAAAGCAAGTACATGTACCTGGGGGCATTGCTCATCCTTTCCATCCTGTGCAAGTGGGTACCCATCCCTGAGAGCACTGATGATGGGCACAGTCAATGGAGGAGTGCTTGGCTCTGACAGCTGCTATTGATGTAACTGGTATCTACAGCACATCTGTGTCCATCTTTTCAACCACAGTGTGTTACAAAGGAATTACTGTCTGACATGCTAAATGCAGTGAGTAACCAGACAGGATTGCGTGGGGGCGTACTGCACAAGGGAGCTGCACTGGGTCAGTTTCCTGCAAGCACTAAGGCTGGTCTAGGAACTGTACCAGGGTCCCATGGCAAACGTACTGCAGGGAGATTGCTTCTTCTGGGTGACCTCCAGTAAATGGAGCTATTTTGAACCTGTAAATAAAATGACCAGGTGAGGACTGATTAGCATGCACTTCTCGGGGTTGCATTTCTTTCCTTGCTCATTGGTTTATGTTCCTGCAGAGCTTCAAAAGAAGGCTAAATTGTAAGCATCAAACTCCAAAACCAAGGTCTCTGTGTCTATGCCTCAGAATAGCTTTGGTGAAGTGTTTAATTTCTCAGCTATTTATCTTACAAACATACACCCCGGCAGTGGCCCAGTTCACACTGGATTCATGGCTGATTACAACAATCTGTAACCCCCTCCTTTTGTCCGATAACTGCAGAGGTGTTAACGGGCCACTCTACCTTGAATGGTCCATTACAATATGCGCTAGCTGCTTATGCTGAACAATCTGTTCCACCTTGCATTTTGCTGTGACGCTGGGAGGATCTTTCCCAGACCTTAAGGAGAGCTCTGTGCAGCTTGTCTCTCTCACCAACAGAAGTTGGTCCAGAGTTTCCTCAATCTTTTTCTTTCTGAAGCTCCCCGCGCAACATGCTATAAAAACCTCCACGGCCCACCAGTGCCACAACAACTGTTTATCTCCATATAAAAGCCAGGACCAGGTTTAAGGGGTAGCAAGCATGGCAATTGCCTGGGGCCACAGGGGCCCCATGAAGCTAAGTTGTTTAAGCTTCTGTTTCAGCCCTGCATGGCAGGGCTTAGGCTTTCTGCCCTGGGCCCCGGCGAGTCTAACACTGGCCCTGCTTGGCGGACCCCCTGAAACCTGCTTGCAGCCCCCCCAGGGGGCCCCAGACCTCTGGTTGAGAGCCCCTGCAAGATGATATCTCCCCCACCTTGTCCCTCTACAGCTACAATGCATACATAGTCACAGTTCTCTCCGATCCAGGGCTGATTGTAGCAGCACTAGGCATGACCTAGTATAACTGGCATTCTGGGAGCAGCGTTCAAATGTCAGCATGGTAAGGGATTCCCCCCACCCCGCAAACAATCATGCTAGCAAAACCCATGCTAGCCAGAGAGTGAGGGTGACGTAGTGTTTTAAGCAGAAGAGAAACCAGCACTACTGGATAGGAATCTCACTCTGTGGTTTGGGACAAGTCCCTTTTTAGGTTTGCCTCAGTTTCCCCAGGTGTACCATGACATTTGGCCATTGTTGGTTAGTGCTTTGATATACAGCTCTGGGTACAGGCTAGGCCTCCCTACTGAGCCTGTCACTCCCTAACTGAGCACCTGTGTAAGGGTGTTGTGGGGGTGTGAGCCCCAGTGTACTCAGGGCCATGGCATGAGTGACAAATAGAGGTGATGTCTAGAGACCCAGGAGGCCTGGCAATTTGCTGGGATTTCTAAGGGCATCTAAGGACACCAGCTGGGCTTTGGGGACCCGCTTTCCAGATTTTTGTCTTCAGGTGGTTGGTTAATAACCAGGAGGAAGAACGAGAGAGACTGGGGTTTCTAGGCGGAGAAGCTTCTTTGAATCATGCTGCTACAGCAACTCGGGCATCTTCCCACCTTGTTTATTTAGTGGCAGATTCTGAGGCCAGGGTAACCATAACAGTGTCACTTCGGAGCCACTGCTTTTTAAAAGCAGCCCTGCCTGGTTTCTGTCTGCGAGGCCTGTCAGGGGGCGAGGGGAGGGGGGCAGAAACCAGCCTGCTGACCTGTGGCTGGTTACATGCCGGAGGGTGCACATGCGCTGTCATGGCAAATGGGGTCAGTGACTGGGGAGCCGGGATGTGTGGATCTGGCTTCATGCTTGGTTTTAATCACACACCTGGGGCCTGATCCTGAGAAGAAGAATCAGTGGAGGGTGCTCAGCTCCCCACATGATCAGGCATTTATTAGCATTAAATATACCAGGGGCCCAGCCCTGCCCAGGAACAAGGCCAAAGTAAAGGTTTGCCCTGGCAGCATGGCTGTATCAGGCTGGGGAAGAGTCAATCCATCTCCCAGGGGCAGAGTGGGAGCCCCGTTGCTGGGACTTTCAAAGGAGAAGCACTAGCAGATGTCTTGTAAGGGCAGATCCTGCCTGGACTGCATAAACCCTGGAATACAAGACCCGCAGGGTGGCCACAGCTGGCCTGGCTCAGCTGACTTTGGCTCATGGGGCTCGTGCTGCAGGGCTGAAAATGCTGTGTAGACATTGGGACTGGAGCCCGGGCTAGAACCCTCTGGGCCCAGGCTGGAGCCCAAGCTCTGGGACCCCACAAGGGCAAACAGCTACACAGCTGAATTTCACAGCCCTGCAGCCCCAGCCCACCAGCCCCAGCCAGGCATGAGTGTTTAATCAAATACCCTCCACCTCTACTTCCTGATTCTGCAGTTCTATTCCTATGTGATGGAAGCAGGGCTGAGAATGGGGAGTCACTCCAAAAGATCAGAGCAAGCACTTGCCTTGTGGCTATTCTATAGTATAGCCCCCTTTAGACCCTTGCTAGTCAATGAGTGGGGCCCTGAGGATGTTCCAGTTGGGAGTAGATATTGGTGACAGCCAGGTATTTCTTTGAAGCGGTTTGTTGACTTAAAGAATGCACGAATCCCTGTGTCTCTGAATGCAGAAGGAATGAAATGAAAGTAGCAGGAAACAGCTTCATTTGCTTCAGAGCACCAAGCATGCTCTTTGCAGCCTGCACTCCTGGCCCAAGAACCTCTCCCCAGGGTCGGCCACCATGCTGTCAGCTGCTGTTGAGTCCTGCTGGCTGGCTGTGTCACGCTGAGTGATGTTCTTGCTCTCACTCACCCCCCGTACTCAGCAAAAGCCCAAATTCCTGGGCTGACTCTATTAGGCCTTCTCTTGGGTATGGCCCCTTAGCTGCCTCACAGTTCTCTTAAGTGAAGGGATCCCACATCAGTTTCAAGGAGCTTTTGACTCCACCCCTAACAAGGCTTAACACAGCTCCTGAGCACTCCCAATGCATCAGTGCTTCTAACTGCAGCCACCTCAGAGCCAGCAGCCTCCCTGCAAGCAACTGCTGGGGACCCTCCCATAGGAGGACCCACCTGCTCTGCCCCTCAGGGGCCTTACCCATCATAGGGGCTCTGGGTTGAAGACCTGAGCTGTGGGCATCCTAGCCTGAGCAGCTGAGGAGTAGAGTCAGGCTAACAGCTGCACAATTACAGGATTGCAGCCCAGAAAAGGGGACTTTACCATGAGGGATAAAGGCCCCGTGCCAAGTAGGGCCAGCTCTTCCAATTTTCCATTCTTCCTATTGTTTTCTCTAAAGAATTGCCCCTAGATCTCTTAACTTGAGTGCACTTTCCTGTTACTCTTGGCAATCCCCCTGCCTGAGGAGCTAGGGCTTGCCATGTCAAGACATGCGGCAGAGACCTTGTTAGGGAATTGTTAAAGCAATGAAAGGCCCCTGATCACAATGTGCAGATTAATATTGAACTGACCCGAAACTCAAGATTTCAACATTTCCAAATCAACTTTTTTCAGAACTTTTCATTCCCCCAAAAGATTTGATATTTTGACATTTCATCCCAATTTAGAACGACACATTGAGCTATCACAATTTCCTGTGGGACAGAAAATAAGACTATGGTAACGCAAACCCAAGATTATGGCTGTCAAGGTTCCTTCCCCACTCTGAACTCTAGGGTACAGATGTGGGGACCTGCATGAAAGACCCCCTAAGCTTATTCTTACCAGCTTAGGTTAAGAACTTCCTCAAGGTACAAACTTTGCCTTGTCCTTGAACCCTATGCTGCCACCACCAAGCGTGTTAAACAAAGAGCAAGGAAAGAGCTCACTTGGAGAGGTCTTCCCCCCCAAAAATATCCTCCAAGCCCTACACCCTTTCCTGGGGAAGGCTTGATAAAAATCCTCACCAACTTGCATAGGCGAACACAGACCCAAACCCTTGGATCTTAAGAACAGTGAAAAAGCAATCAGGTTCTTAAAAGAAGAATTTTAATTAAGGAAAAAGTAAAAATCACCTCTGTAAAATCAGGATGGTAAATACGTTACAGGGTAATCAGATTCAAAACAGAGAATCCCTCCAGAAAAAACCTTAAGTTACAAAAAGACACAAACAGGAATATACAGTCCATTCATTACAGCTATTTTACCAGCCATTAAGCAAAAGGAAATCTAACGCATTTCTAGCTAGCTTACTTACTAACTTAATGACAGGTTTCAGAGTAGCAGCCGTGTTAGTCTGTATTCGCAAAAAGAAAAGGAGTACTTGTGGCACCTTAGAGACTAACCAATTTATTTGAGCATAAGCTTTCGTGAGCTACAGCTCACTTCATCACAAAAGCTTATGCTCAAATAAATTGGTTAGTCTCTAAGGTGCCACAAGTACTCCTTTTCTTTTTACTAACTTAAAGAGTTATTAAGAGAATTCCTGATCTGTTCCCAGCAAAACCATCACACAGACAGACCCTTTGTTTCCCCCCCACCCCCCGGCTTTGAAAGTATCTTGTCTCCTTGTTGGTCATTTTAGTCAGCTGCCAGCAAGGTTACCTTACCTTCTTAACCCTTTACAGGTGAAAGAGTTTTGCCTCTGGCCAGGAGGGATTTTGTAGTTCTGTATACAGAAAGATGGTTACCCTTCCCTTTATATTTATGACAACGGCTATACAGAGTTTAGATGCAGATAAGGAGTTTGTTTTGGTGTTGTCTATTTGGAGTATTAAATTAGAGGCATTATGGAACCAAAATATTTAAAGTGGAACATATTGTTACACCCCAAAGCAGTGGCAGATGCAGTAAAAATAATCAGGCTGTTTCATCTCAAATGCAATTGCCTAGAAATCAGACGTTGAACTTTGGCAGCAAAATTGCAAACCACAGCCCCTCTAGGTCAGCCTGAAGGCCCCCACACCATATAGATATTCCACTGAATAAACAAAAACACTGGATAGTGTTAAAGATACAATAGAACCATCATCTAACTGGACTATACCCAAGCATACCTTACGTTTGGACAGTCAGAAAGGCATTACAGTTGAAAAATAAGGTAAAAACTATGAAAAGTTGAATGAACAATGCAAATCCTCATAGATTCCACTCTCCTCAAATAATATCTCCTATATACTTTGCGTGATTTCAAAAATGAAACTGATTAATAAATTACCTACATCAGGGGCCCCAGTCAGAAGTGATTTACACCTTCTGGCTGTGAGCTCATATTTCATATGAGTTACATGGAAAAACCTCCGCAACAAGCTTCTCTGCAGCAATTTGCTCAAATTAGTAATTCAACAGCTGAGGTTTCTCAGCACACAATGCTAGACTCATCTAGGGTAGAGAGTGTGGAGTGGAGGGCCAGCTCTAGGTTTTTTGCACCCCAAGCAAAACAAAAAACCCTCTGAGAGCGCAACTGCCAAAAAAACAAAAAACAAAACACCAAAACAAAAAAACCAACAACCCAGAATGCTGCCCCTGGAATTGTGTCACCCCAAGCACGTGCTTGGTTTGCTGGTGCCTAGAGCCGGTCCTGGTGGAGGTCAATAGAGACGGACGCACCCCCTCCTTCACTAGAAGTATTATCCTTCAAAACTAGTTGTTCCAAGGCACCTTACAAAAATTGTTCACTGCTAATAACAGCCTGGTGGTCTAAAGAGGGGCTCTCCAGTTCTAAGGGTAGGAAGAGCAACCCTCTTCAAGCCTGAATGAAGGGAAGAAGAGAACTGCACTAGTAGCCACAAGGATATTGATAGTTAATTAGGAGAAAGAGAGATTCATGGCTCTCTGCCTTTCTAGGCATGACCACATGCAAGTATTCCTCATGACTGTAATCAGAGGACCATCTTTGATGTGGCCAGACACCATAGAATTGCTAGAAGACCTTACAGTCTCACTGTACAACCAAACCCCAGGAAAGAACAATGTTGTTGATTGTAATGACTACAGAAAGGAAAGATTGATAAATAAATAACATTATGGCTTCAAAGGTGGAAAGGGCACAATGAACCCATTATGAATTTGAAGCTTATATTAGAAAGATCAATTGAAATGGGGAAAACAATGTACTTCAGTTTCATTGATTTCCAGAAAAGCATTTGACAGAATCGACCACTGCAGTTTGCTCAGCGTATTGAGATCTGTAGGGACTGAAACACAAATGCTGAGTAAGAAAACAATTATACTGGAATCACAAGGTGTCGCAGGGCACAGATTCACCCAGCAGCACCTCCTGCTGGTTATCTCAGGGAATTAGCATCCAGCCTCCAGAGCGCCTCCTTCAGGCCAGTGTCTCACCACCCCTGGCCCCCCCTGTCCCTCCCAGACCACAGTGCCCTTGTCTTGAGTTCTGCCCCCTGGCAGTACCCCCACCATTCTGGGTTTCCCCCTCCCAGGGGAACCCCCACCCACTATCTCCACCTCAGTCTTAGGCTACTGCCAGTCACTAACTAGCCCCCACTCCCTGGGGCAGACTGCAGTATAAACCACTCATCACAGGGGAGGGAGTTTGGACCTGTTGCCTCTGCCTACCCATGGCTGCCCCTGGAACCCCCATACCTAACAGGCCTTTCCAGACCAGAGCTCCCATCTCCTCTGGCCCTTCCCCAGCCCTGCTCCAATCTAGGTGTCCTGCTTGGCACCTTGCAGCCAAGCCCTTCTCCCTCTCTAGGCAGAGGGAGACTATCCTAGAACTTCTGGCTCAAAGCCTTTATAGAGCCAACTGAGCCCTGATTGGGGCGTGGCCCCCAGCTGCCACCACTTCCCCCAGTCAGCCAGGGTTTCACTCCCTTCCCCAGCCCCAGCCCCCTGCAGGGCTTTTCCAACCCCTTCAGGGCTGGAGCAGGTGCTCACCCCACTACACAAGGTGATTATAACAGCAGATAAGAAAATGAAAATCTAAACAACATTTATAGTGAATGTTTGATGAAATGAGTTGAAGAAACAAAAGAAGATATGAAGATGAATAGAATATGGGTGAATAACATTTGCAATGCAGATGACACAGTGCTGGTCTGATGAAGGTCTGATGAAGTTAGTGGAGATTATATATGAATATGGCAAAGAATATGGCTAGCGTGGAATTTGGACAAGAAAAAAAATACGGTGGTATGCAAGAATCCTGGGAAAATATGGGAGATTCCAGTGAATGACACAGCTATACAGCGAGTGAGAAATTATCGCTACTTGGGAAGCATCATTACAGAAGATTGAAGACCGGATACTGAAGTCATCACCAGCATAGCATAAGTGAAAGAGACATTCCGGAAGAATAAACATCTGATGAGAAGGAACATAAATCTGAAGACTAAATTCTAACTCTTAGAAACTTACATTTGGTCTGTGTCAAATTACAGCTGTGAAACATGGACATTCAAACAATCGATAATAAAGAAATTACAGTCCTTTGAATTATAGTGTTCTAGAAGAATTCTTCTATATCATGGATAGATTTGCCTAACAACCAAAAAAGTGCTGGAGATGATTGGACTCGGCAAGCACTAGTCATCTCCCATGAAAAGTTAGATTCAATTCATAGGGCACATTTTAAGAGGATCAGCAGGCAATGCATATTTATGGGCACTGGAAGGGAAAGCTGATGACAGAAGAACACGAGGCAGAAAAAAAAAAGATCTTAGAGGGATGATGTGGTATCCTGGCTGGATCAAAAGGGCTATTCACCCACAAAGAGAGCAGGGAATCATGCAGAACGGGCTACCATGGTTGCAAACCTCCAGTGACAGAGATGCCACATAAGAAGAAGAAGAAGGGGATGTGGCCCATTGACTCCAGTGGACAGGGGGTGATTTACCACATTTGGAGACTTGGCCCCTTCCTGTTGCTATAATTTCTGTGAAGCACTGTGCCTCCTGTTGTTGTTTGCCTCTGTTCTGTTCAGGGAAAAAAGACTGCATGGACATTCTCCACAAATAAACAAGATTGCATCAGAGAAACCACTGACTTGTATCATCCATTTCTTCCCCAGTGAAAGCAACTCAGCAAGGCCCTGGATATTGGCTAACTGCTCGGACTTAAAAGAGACGACCGTACGACTACATGGGAACCTCTCCCACTGAGGAGTTTGGGTTGCAAGTTTGTATGTGGGGTCTCTGGAATCATAAGGCTTGCGAGTTGATTTAGGACTTTTTTCATCTATGGGAAGCGCAGCAGTTTGGGTTTATTCTGGACCCAGGAGAGAGGTGCAGTTTGAGCTGAGTTGTGGACAGCACTTATTTCTAATAGGAGGCTTCTGGCATGGCCTTTCTGGCTCCTTGTTGTCCGGCATGTGCAGATAGTTGGGCTGGGAGTTGGAGGCAACACTATGGTGGTGGTGGGGTGGGGGGTCTCTGTTTTCCTTGTCACATTTTCACTGTTTCTTGGTTCTTTGCCTCTACCATCCGTGCCGTGTCAATCTGTGAGCATTTTCATTCTCTTTGGATCCAGCTCTCCTCTTCCCTATTAATTTTCATTTGTGTGTGTCCCCCCAGCCGCCTTCAAGCTCTAACCCTCTGGAAAGGGAGTGGCCAGCACTGAATACAGGTTCCAGGTGAAGGTACACCATTGCATTATACAGGGGCATTATAGTTTTTACCCGTCTCATTCCTGCATCTTACTGTTTTCTGTGGGTTTTTAGCTTTTACTGCATGCTGAGCAGAAACTCCTTTTTAACCTCGTTTTCCAAGCTGATGCATAGGCGCCGACTCCGTGGGTGCTCCAGTGCTGGAGCACCCATGGGGGAAAATTAGTGGATGCTCTGCACCCACTGGCAGCAAAGCTCCCCCTGCCCCACCTCCTCCTCCCCCCCCAAGCGCTCCATGTCCCCGCTCCTCTGCCTACCTCCCAGCGCTTCCCACCCAGCCATTTGGCGGTGTGCTGGGAGCGAGAGGGAGGAGCGGGAATGTGGCGCGCTCAGGGGAGGAGGCAAGGCCGGGGCGGGGATTTGGGGAAGGAGTTGGAATAGGGGCAGGGAGGGGGTGGAGTTGGGGTTGGGCAGAGGTGGGAGGGGGTGGGGCCTTGTGGAAGGGGTGGAGTGGGGGCAAGGCCAGGGGCAGAGGGGGGTCAAGCACCCACCAGTGGGAGCAGAAGTCAGAGCCTATGAGTTGATGGAGTCCCTTTGATTCCTATAAGAGATCTGTGCCACACTGCAGCAGTTACTTCAGGAGTTTGAGTATAAACAAAGCTCTTCTTTCCCTAACTGCTAGGTACCCCGGTTATGGGTCCATCATTAATTAATACCTAGACAGACAGTGAAAATCTAGGGAAGTACAATGTCAGGTCTATGTATTCAGGATATGTGATTTCAGCTCTTGGGGACTCTCTCGTGGCATTTCATCCCACACAAGATTCCTGTCACAGTTCAGGGCAATTGCACCTGTATTCCCCCTCTGTGGCCCACTCTGGGCTCCAGGCTCTCAGCTCTCGCCTCTTGGGGCAGATCATGTCTTTCTCCCTCCTGACTGGCACGGGGGGCAGGTGAACTGGCCATTGGGGGAGGCTAGCCCCAGGCCCCTCCCCTTCTGCCTGAAACCCTGCCCCTCCCTCTCCCCTTTCACCCCCTCCCCCTGCCAGAGCACCCCCACCGCAGCCCTGGCACCCCCAGCCCCAGCGTGGGTGGGGCCATGCCGGGCCGTTTGGGGAGGCACAGCCTCCCCTGGCCTGTGATACCCGCCGCCCAGGCTGACCGGGGTATCTCCAGGCTGCACAGCTCCCTGACCATACCGTGAACTCCACAGCCAAAGACAGACTGCCTAAGCCGGCCTGCTTGGCCGCTCTCCTCAGCGATGGCCCACAGCTAAGTCACCACACAGCTTTTTCGAAGCAAGCACATCCATTGTTAACATGAAAGCATTACAGAGAAAACGTATGAACACAACCCTGGAACGCAGACGCATGCTACTAAGCTCGCCAGAGGCTACCCCAGCTCCAGCAAGGGCTCTGGCCCGCGAACAGTCCTTCCAACACTTCCCTAAGGATGGGGCCCCCTCAGGAATCAGGGGTCCTGCCTGATGACAGGTTTCAGAGTAACAGCCGTGTTAGTCTGTATTCGCAGAAAGAAAAGGAGGACTTGTGGCACCTTAGAGACTAACCAATTTATTTGAGCATAAGCTTTCGTGAGCTACAGTTACATGCATCTGATGAAGTGAGCTGTAGCTCACGAAAGTTTATGCTCAAATAAATTGGTTAGTCTCTAAGGTGCCACAAGTCCTCCTTTTCTTTTTGGGGTCCTGCCTGTTTGCTGTATCCAGAAGAAGGCCCAGAGTCAGTTTAAACCCAGGGGTGGCAGGTGTAATCGGCCACAGCTGCTGCAGACCCGCCACCGGATACCTGGGCCATGGTGACCCCGCCTCTTCCCCTCCCTGCTCCGCTCCTTCCCCGAGGCCCCCACCGCCTGCTGCTGCTGCTTGGTGAATCTTTCTCCTCCCCTCCCCTCCACCCCCCCCCCGAGGTCCCCACCTCTCCCCACGTCCCTCCTCCTCACCCCGCCCAACCCACCGGAGGGGTAAAGGGGTGGGGAGGGATGTGGCGAGCAGTGGGTGCAGAGGCAAGCGGTGGGCAAGCGGGGGTGTGAGGAGGGGCGCAGTGAGCGGCGGGGGGGGTGGCGCAGCAGGTGGGGAGGGACACATTGAGTAGCTGCGGGAGGGGCCAAGAAGGGAGGGGGCAGGGCAGGTGTGGGGCCTGGGTGGAACAGGGGTGGAGTGTGGACGGGGCACGGGCCAGAAGAGGCAGGACAGGGAACCTGCCTCCCTCTGGGGAAGCTTCCGCTGCCGCCCATGAAACCAGGCTGTAGATCCGAAAATCCTTTCTTTGTCTGTCGGTCCCTGAAAAATCCAGTCTGAACCAGTCCAGGCCAACCTCTCCAGGGGGTGGGGCTTGTCTGCAGGTGTCCCAGCCTGGGTGAATTTACCTGAACACCATTCTCAGTTCCTGGAGGAAATGCAGTTGCCCTCCCACTTGGAAATGCATATAATTCCTGGCCCATCAGGGTACATAGGCCAGTCATTGAATGCAATGGACTCCAAAGATATGCAATTTAATTCAATAGCGTTTTTCCAGGAGATTACAGGGCATTGTCTTGTCCGTCATTGTGCCATCCCAGCTTGTTGAGCCAAGGCGAGAATTAGGGCGTGCAGAAAAGTGTGCAAAAAGTTGCGAATCTGGGAGCGTTTTGCACTCGCTCTGCAAAGCAGGAGAAAAGTGTGGCCAATTGGATGGATGGAGGCGTGAAGTCATTTGGGGTCAGCTGCCCTAGCCCTACAAAGAATGTCTGTGCACTGCTTTAAACAAGAACTGGTCTGCGATGGTGCATCACTGCACCCCACACAGCCCCTGAAGGGGTTAATGTGGTTCTGGGAGGCCAATTAACATACCTGGCAGCACCTGTGAAGAAGACAGAGGTAGAGACAGCCAGGCTTAATTGAGGAGGAAGCCTGGCTGGGTGGTGATTATGCAGTGAGCCAGCAAGTTTGTATTAGACAGGGGTTGAAAGGCAGGAATGGGGTCTGTGGTCACTCTCTGGGGAATAGAGGAGGTAGGAAATGGTCTATGGCAGCAGTAAGGAGTCTGAGGGAGTGGACCTTTATTGCCAGCTACAGGGTGCCTGGACTGGAACCCAGAGTAGAGGGTGGCCCTGGGTTCCCCTACCAGCCACAGAGGAAGGGCTGAGGTGAGGGGTGTATGGACCACGGATCCCAGAGACAGACGGAAGCCTTGCTATAAAGTTCATTGGACTATTGCTAGGTTAGACTCTCTGTTACCACGAAAGAGGTGGTCTAAACTGTGACCTGGCCAGAGGGCCAGGTTGTGGGAAAAGAGACCACCGCAGTGAGGGAACGACCGCCACAGTGGGAGACAGCCCCTGTGCTGCACCTGGCCATGAGGAGGCGTTGCTGTGGTGAGTGAATGCTTTATGTGGTCAAAACGATTTTTTTGTTCATCATAAAGTTTTGATTTTTCAGCAGACATGTGAATATCCAAAAAGTGACTGGAAACTAAAATATTTCAGTCAAAACTGGAAAAATTTCAATTGTGAAATGCTTCTGTAGTGCCTCATGGGCATTGTAGTTCTGGCTTGTCATGCTTTCAGTCTCCTCCATAGGCCAGGAAACTACATCTCCCATAATGCACTACAGCCTCACCTCTTGGAGTTGGGATATGGTGCATTATGGGAGATGTCTGGCTGGGGAGCCTAGACTATAGGGGAATGGAGACATAACACATAAGAATTACTCACCTATGAGGCATTACAGCAGCATTTCCCAATTCATATTTTTAGGCCAGAAGGGACTTCCGAAACCCTCAAAATCAGGACCCTATAAATGAGGCCCTTAGGGCCAGATTTTGAAAAGTGTTTAGGTATCTAAAGATGCAGATAGGCACCTGGTGGGGTTTTCAAAAGCTCCCAAGGCACCTGGGCACTTTTAACTCCCACTTCCAGGTGCCTATCTGCATCTTTAGTTGCCTAAATCTTGTTTAAAAATCTGGCCCTTCAATCTTTGTGAAGGAGTCTGTAATGGCTTAACTTTAACAGGCTGCCGACTCTCACAATCTTAAAGCAAGTCTCACAATGTTTGGTGCTTCATTTAAAGACCCAGCTCCTGGAGTCCGTGTTTGAGGGAATCTTAGCTTTCATTTGTTTGTTTGTTTTTGTTTTTTTTAAAAAGTGCATGTTTCTAGCCCCTCTCCTGGTTGCAGAGAAAAGCTTGAAAACATTGTGACCTGAGTGCAATCTTCAGGCTCAGGAGCTAGATGGGGAAGTATAGGATCCCCAAATGTATTAATTTAAAAAACAAAACAACAAAAAAAACATGGTTTTTTTTTTTTTTTAAGCCCATCTCCTGAGGTTTTGAGGGTCTGACTCCTGGCTTTACCGCTCTGGTTGGCAATAGTGCTGAAAGCTCCTAGTTTTGATAATGTTGGTGCTAATGTCTATCCTGTCAGGCAGGGGCTGGAGTGCTGGAACAGGCTGTTGGAGCATTTGGTTTCTTAGGCTGTTGTTTCCAATGATATCAGCAGTGCAGTGGTCCCAGTGAGGCCTTTGGGTTATTGCCTCGTTTTGCTCGGAGGCTGGGGGGGGGCGGAGGGGAAGATCTCAGGTCACAGTTCCAGCTGCAGTGGTTGGCTTTGCTTGTAGGGGTCAGTTTATCAAGGGTGGGGGGAGGGCGGACTGGGAGTGGGCTCATTTCAGAGGCTGGATTTTTCCCTGCAGAAGGATGGCAAATCCTGATGTTTGCTCCTCTTCTTTCCCGCCACCCTGGATCTGATCCACCCAAAACTGCTCCAAGTGAGGGCGGTGAAAGGCCAGGCCAGGGGTCCTGCCCAAAGCTACGCGCGGAGCCGCTTCTGCAGACAGTGGCCTCTGAGGAATGTGCCTATTCTGACCCTAACACATGCCCACAGTGCGCACACTGGGGAAAGCCCCTCCAGGGTGACAGCAACAGCTGCCTTTCATCTCCCTTATCTCCATCTGCCTGACACAATCAGCATTTCTCTGGCTCTGGGGCTGTCTTGAGGCTTGCGTCTTGGTGTGAGCAGCTACCTGCCCCCCTTCCGATCCTGCTGAGGATGGGCAACCACCTCTGAACTCCCCACCCCCGTTAAGGGAATTAGAGAGCCAGGATCCTCCCAGGGCTGGGGTGTGTGTGCGGGGGGGGAGGCGGGATGTGCTCGCGGGACAGTCGCATTCATCTCCACCAGATCTGGCCCGCCATTGCTGGGCTGCTGGTCTCCTAAGGCCCAGAATCCAGTGAGGGAGTTGATGTTTGGGGGTAGCGTAGCCAAGGTGTTGTCTCTCACCCCTCCACCCCCTTCCCCACATCTCTTGCCCCTTTTGCTGCTAGCGCTCTCCCATTAACCCACTCTGCTGTCTGCACAACCCCTGCATAGCTGTCTGCCATCCTCAAACCCAGCGGGATCTGGGCCAGAGACATCCTGGAACTCCCCACGTGGCTCTAAACCCAGTGAAGGCCCAGGCCATGTGAGTCCTAATGAGAGCCACCAGCCAAGCAAAGGCTTCTGGGAGAAGCCCAAGGCTGTGGAGGGCAGTGAGCAGAGAGAGGTCAAGGGCTGAACTCAGGCCAGCCTTACCTGGACTAGCAGCAGCCTACCAAGGGGTTGGAGCAAGCTCTGTGACCAGGCTGAGGCTCCAGCCCCTGACTGGCGTGCACATGTCGGGACAACGGACATATGGCAGAAAAGATGTCATTTTTCTGAGCAGAGAAGAATGTTCTGCTTTGTTTACATGAGGTCACAAAGTCCCTGCTCTAGGGCAGATACATGCTGTTAATTCCATTATGAGCACTTGACTCCCCTGAACCGGTCTACAGGGTTCTGACCAGCTATATTTAAAGGACTTGGTTTTTACTCACTCTTTCAGGGAACCTGTTCATGGATCAGGCAGGGGACAGGCCAGAGAGCAGGGACTGAGCTGGCTGCTCAGCAGACTTGGAGCTCAGCACAGAGGCAGAGAGCCAGCTGCTCGCTGGGGTGCATTGAGGACTGTTGGAATTGGAAGCTATCGCTGTAGGGAGAATAGGGGGTGTTTCCTGGGCCTGCTTGCAGGGTGGGATAGCAGCAATCAATCTGGAAAGAGCCCTTAAAACCAGGTGGGGTGAGTTGTGCCTCGCTGTCTTAGGAAGCAGCCTGTTTTCTCTGTGTGTGGGTTTTTTGGGTGCTAATGTTGTTCTGACTTGTAATTCAACCTTTCAGCAGGGTATTTATGTTTTTATCTAATTTCTCTGTGTTTGCCATGACCGTACCAGAGAAAAGCTGGCAACAAGGATGTGATTATAAAAATAAAGGAGAGAGTGAAGATAAAATGGCTGCCCCTGGCAATAAGGGCAGTTTCCAATTTAATGAAAAGAGGATTTTTTGCAACATATACACAGACTAGAGCAGTGTTTTTATGCGAATATTGATAGGAAAACAGCCCTTTGTTTAACGCTGGTGAGAAAAACCATATTTACCATGCTTAACCTTATGTCTTCCACAATAATCTGGTGAGCTGGAGTATCAAGACTGAACAGAGATTCTAAAGAAACATTAAATTTGTTAGTCTCTAAGGTGCCACAACTACTCCTGTTCTTTTTAAAGAAACGTTATGTGCCCACCACCACTTTTTTCAACCAAATGTTCCATCTAAGAAACCAAATCGAAGCAGAGAAGTATCTCTGCATTTTTGGCAAGCCAGAAAAAAACCACAATTTGCTACTTGTTGTTTTGGGAACTTTCTGAAATAGGCTCTCGGAGATCACTTTCTTTTTGGACACTTCGAGTGCTGTGTATAAAAAGGGACTTCCACTGTGGAGACTGCTCCATTTGGATCCATAAAGAAACCTGTGTTAACATTTACCAAGTGGAAATTTTCAGTAATATTTTTGTGATTCTTATGTGTGCCTCAATTTCTTCCTACACTTTGCATTGTTATCCAGTGGGTGAAGAAAGGGTAAATCTGCTCCTGAGGCAGAGCAGGAGACATGAAGAGTTGTCCTGTAACTGTCTGGGGTGGTATGAATGGGTCATTAAAGGACTGGTTGAAACCAGACCATCTCAGTGCAGGATCAAGACAACAGGAGCCCCAAGGACTGAACAATTAACATTGGATAGTGGGAACCTCCAGCAGGTGGAGCATGTGAACTCCGCATGACTCTGCAGACAATGGCCTGAGAAGTGTCAGGGGGCTTAGGGTAAGAACTGGCCTTTGGAGAGAGAGAGCTCTCACTTGGGCCTGAAAGAGAGAGACTGGGAGAGAGCCAAAAATGGAGACCACGGCAGCTTGGCTGGGGGGAGCACTGGCTTAACCAGAATGGACTATGACTAACCCTTTATGTCTCTGTGCTAGCCTAAGGACTTCTGATGCTGTGTTCCTACTGGCTAATACACCCTGCTCTGTTTTGGAAAGGCTGCCTGGGGTCACTGAAATATGTGCTGAGGTCCCCGAAGAGTGTGAAAGTCTCAGATCAGGAGCCTGCCTCAGCTGGGGCCTTGCTGGGCAGATCTCTCGGTGTCAGGCAGGAGAGCTGGAGCCCAGAGGCTCAGACTTGAAGGCTCTGAGGCTGCATGGCTGACCCTTAAGGAAGAGGTGGGGCCCCTTGGGGCCCCGGCACACTGAAGGGTTCCTCCAAGGGCCTGTTTAAAAGCTGGGGTGTAGCACAGATCCTGTGGATCCCTGACGCTTGGTCCCATTGTGCCAGGCCTGGGAAGAACCCCCACAGTGGGGGGAGGGAGGGGTGAAGAAGCTGATGGTCAGCCAAACAAAACGGAGGGACCCTATTTATGCAGTTCGGGGATATCACAGACATCACCCTGGCAGGAGCAGCATGTCGTTAATAAGCTGCAACGCATCAAGTGCGGTAAGAGGGGACACTCTGCCTGGGCTTGTCACAGGGACCCACAGCATAGCAAAGGAGTCACTAAGAGGAAGCCCTCAATGCCTATGAGCAGGAGCCACTGACCTAGTTCTGTGACTGGAGGAATCAGTCTCAGAGGCTGGTTGTCCCTGGATGAAAAGATGCTGGAGATAACCCAGACCTGCAACGGGCCTCTCACCCCCCAACCCCCTTGTTATGTTAAGGTAACGGGCAATGCTGTGATCGTTACAATGGGAATGGACGGTGGAGTGGCCAGGTGATTTCTGAGAGGGTTACAAGAGAACTTTGCCTGCGGTGAGATTGAGACACTCATGTGCTTTTACAGAATTACCCTAGGGGCAGATAGGAGGGGTAGGCAGGCTCCCTGCCACTGTAACTTGTAAAGGTATTGGTTAGAGTTAATTGGAAGGGAAGGAAATGGACGCCCACTGATTGGCAGAAAATGGCTATACAAGCTGAACCTGGACTGGAGTGGGATGCACCATATGCCAGACAGAGTGGGGGAACTGAAATTAAAATACAAAGCTAGGTCTACTCCACAGTCTACAATGCAGACAAGTCCAACGAAGCTGTTTTCAAGATGTCCATTACGTACTAGAGCTGATTTATGTAGACCAGACTTATTTTGAGCACTCAATGAGAGCCAGCAGACAGGGAAAATCCCCACACCATAAACCTCCCAGATTTTTCTTCCCAGGGCAGCTAGCGTTGCTATGAAATCACGGGGGAGGGATGAAGTGGTGAAAAGGTGTGGTAGAGGTAGAAGGAGAGTTAATGAAGAGGCCCCTTGATCAACTCTTACCAGATAAAAGCTCAGGGAACATAAGAATGGTCTGACCCAGTATGGCCAGTGGTCCATCTAGCCCAGTATCCTGTCTTCCTACAGTGGCCAATGCCAGGTGCTTCAGAGGGATGAACAGAACAGAGCAATTATCACATGATTCATCCCCTGTTGTCCACTCCTAGGTTCTGGCAGTCTGAGGCTAGGGCCACCCAGAGAATGGGGATTGTATCCCTGCCCATCCTGGCTAATAGACATTGAGGGACCTACCCTCCATGAACTTATCTAATTCTTTTTTGAAGCCTGTTATAGTCTTGGCTTTCACAACATCCCCTGGCAATGAGTTCCACAGGATGACTGCATTGTGTGAAGAAATACTTCCTTTTGTTTGTTTTAAACTTGCTGCCTTTTAATTTCACTGGGTGATCCTTGGTTCTTGTGTTATGTGACAGGGTAAATAACACTTCCTTATTCACTTTCTCCACACCATTCATGATTTCATAGACCTCTATCATATCCCCCCTGTAGTCTCTTTGCTGAGCTGAGCAGTCCCAGTCTTGTTAAACGCTCCACCTAGGAAAGCTGTTCTGTACCCTTAATCTTTTTTGTTGCCCTTCTCTGTATCTTTTCCAATTCTAATATATCTTTTTTGAGATGGGGTGTCCAGAACTGCACTCAGTATTCTAGGTGTGGGCGTACCTTCGATTTATAGAGTGGCATTAGTATATTTTTTTCTTATCTATCCCTTTCCTAATGGTTGCTAACATTCTGTTAGCTTTTACAGTAAAGCTGGAAACTGGTAAAGCTGGGTGTAGGTTTTTTTGGTGACTGGAGGAGGTGGCAGAGAGAGGGAAAGCGAAAGCACTCCTGCAGGGGGTAAGCCAACCAGCCTCATGAAGGACAACACAGGCTAGGTGTCACTTTCTCTTCCTGGCCAGCCCTACCAGCTGTAGCAAACTCGCAGACTTGTGATCTTGTTTTTGTTGTCATTATTGTTAGGGCTGTCAAGCGATTAAAAAAAAAATTAATCGCATGACATTGTAAATAAGCAGGCAGCAGTATTTCCCATAAATGTAATCCAATTTGTTTGTCTTAGCGATTGGCTAAACAAGAAGTAGGACTAAGTGGACTTGTAGGCTCTAAAGTTTTTAACATTGTTTTGGTTTTGAGTGCAGTTATGTAACAAAAAAAATCTACATGTGAAAGTGTAACTTACACAAAGAGATTGCACTACAGTACTTGTATGAGATGAATTGAAAAACACTATTTCTTTTGTTTATCATTTTTACAGTGCAAATATTTGTAATAAAAAATAATATAAAGTGAGCACTGTACACTTTGTATTCTGTGTGGTAATAGAAATCAATATATTTGAAAATGTAGAAAAAAATCCAAAAATATTTAATGTTTAACAGTGTGATTAATCGCAATGAATTTTTTTAGTTAATCATGTGAGTTAACAGTGATTAATCGACAGCCCCTCATTTTCCCACCAATTCTCCTCACGATCCCTCCAGTGTGGCCACCCACTGAAGGGAGCTGTTCTCTCATGCCATGCCATGGCTGCTAGGAAGCCACGTGGCATTTGATAAGAGTAAAGGAGCCTTTCCTCCCTCCCTCTCCTAACAGCAAGAAAGCCTTCAAGTAAGGGCAGCTCAGGGGATTTCTACTTTGCCCCCTTTGAGCAGTGCCCTGCTGAGCCCCAGGGAGAGATCATGAGGTGGGTGGAGAGCTGGCAGGAAGTGCATGGGGCGTTGCGAGGGGACTCTTCGGCCTGGCCTGGTCTGGACTGCGCAAGAAGCTGGGGTTTGGTTGGGCTCAGTGGACAGGAGCAAGCTGGGCAGGTGCTGCCTTCAGCCATGTTTCCTAGTTAAGGCAAACTGCCCAGGTATTTACACCTGTTCTTCCTTATCCTAGGATTCCTGGGAGTTGGGCATCTAACCTGCTCAGCAGCTCCTGGAAGTCCGCCCTCCCTGCCCCCCGTACCTAGCTGCAGCTTTAGGCACCAAAACACCTTTGAAAATCCAGCCCTGGGTGACTCACCCAGCAGCCCTGAGCCTGGGGCAGAGATGGGAGCAGAACCCATGCCCCTTGCTTGTGTTAGTTCTTGAACCATAAGCCCGTCCTGCACTGCCATGGGTGAGCCATTCGCCTCCCTGTTCACTCTGCATCGCTGCAGGGGGCGCCGAGGTGGCTTCAAGGTGGGCATGGTCTGTGCAGCCCCTTTCCCATCTGCATCACCCCTCAGCCCTTTCCCCATAGATCTTCTACCACTCAGCGCCCCAGGGCACAGCAGGCAGGTTTCAGCCTTACAAACCAGGACAGGCCTCGATTTCTCACACATAGTCCAAAGTCAATGTGAGCTGTAGCTCACGAAAGCTCATGCTCAAATAAACTGGTTAGTCTCTAAGGTGCCACAAGTACTCCTTTTCTTAATGCAGAGAGAGTTCTCCCTTCCCCTTCCCCTTCCCCCTCCCTTGTCTGGCCAGCCCAGATTCCAGGCATTCTGGCCTTGATTGCTCATACAAAGCACCTATCATCACCTGCTCCCAGGGCTCAGAGACAGCAGCCGCCCACGGTTTATTGCGAGCATTGGACTGCTAGCTGCATTTAAACCAAGCCCATCTCAGCTGTCTGCTACGGGCCATGATCTGGGTCACTGCAAATGGCGGAGGAGGAGGTGGGGTGGGGGAAGGGAGAGATTATCGGCCCATCTCGAGAAAACAGCATTAGCTGAACACACTGTTAAAACGCAGGATTGGCTAAAGCTGCTCCCACGTGCATGACACCCATATAAGGAGCCATCCACTCTCTCAGGGTATGTCTACACTGCAATTAAAAACCCACAGCTGGCCCCTGCCAGTGGCACAAAGGGCTGTTTAATTGTAGGGGTAGATGCTCAGGCTGGAGGCCGGGTTCTAGGACCTTGTAAGGTGGGAGAGTCCCAGAGCTTGGGTTGCAGCCTGAGCCAGTTAAACAGCCCCTTAGCCAGTACGCTTGAGTCAGCTGGCACAACAGGCTAGCTGAGGGGTTCTGATTGGGGGTGTAGACACAGCCCCATCACCACAGCATGGGTGCACCTCTGTGCTGGGGAGAGGTGATCTTAGCCCCATTCAGGCCCACACACGTCTGCCCATGGCTGGGCGGAAAGCCTGTGACACAGCAGAGACTTGAACCCACATCTTGGAAGTCACAGGCCAGTGCCCTGCTCACCAGCTTGTCCTGGCTGTCTTCTGAGCGCTCGCCTGGGCCCCCTGCCAGGGGATGGACGCTATGTACCGGAAAGGGCTCAGCTGCGCTGTCAATGTGCTGTTTCCACACACCCAGAGATGGCACTAGACTGGAGGCTGAGTTCAAAGTGCAATTCAGGTCATCTCTGGGGGCTAGAAAAAAAGGAGTACTTGTGGCACCTTAGAGACTAACCAATTTATTTGAGCATGAGCTTTTGTGAGCTACAGCTCACTTCATCAGATGCATACCGTGGAAACTGCAGCAGACTTTATATCTAGGACATCCAGCAGAACCTAGAGATGGGGGTGGGAAAGAGCAAGAGGGCTGCAGTGGGCTAATTGCAGGGACTGCAGTGGAGAGTGACTGGGTTAGTATAGGCATGAGGCTGGAGAGATTTTAACAGGCAGGGAGGGATTCCATTAGGCACGGGGGGGGGAGAGGGGGGCTGTTCTAAGGGGTCCTGGGCAGCCCGAGTACAGGATTGGTTCCCTGCCAAGGAGAGGGCAGCCAGGGGAGGGCTGCACCATAGGAAGCTAAGGCTGGAAAGTTTGTGAAAGAGCCTGGAGACAGGGAGTGGTGTCTGACAAACAAGAGGCCCGGCCCTTTCACTGAATGTGTACTGTTGATGCAGACAATGGTATAGATCACTGCCCCTGCTGGCTCTGGACCTTCACCTTTGCGATACATACAGGGAGAGGCCTGGCTGACTGTAGTAGCCCCAGCCCAAGAGAAGGTGGTCCCTGCTGCTCCAGGAACACTGTACAGCGCTGCACTCGGTGTCTGTCACTGGGGCTGGCCCAGGTGGCTCTCGGGGAGTTGTCACTCAAGGCCAGTCTGCAGACAAAGTTCCCGGGGAGAGGAGTTCTGCTCAGCCAGCGAACGATGTGGGAGACGCTTTCTAAATTCACTAGGAAGCCGTGTGGGACTGATCCAGCTGTGGGTTGTGTTAAGCCGTGTGAAGGCAGGACATGTTTAACATACAGAGCAGCTCACTGCAAAACAACCGCGGATATCTTCTGCCTTCCCTGTATCCTTAATGATGGCCCCACAGTGAGATTGTGCGTTAAGAGCATGAAGCATCCTACATCTTGCCATTGCCAGTACCTGCGTTGTTTCATCAACCTGCATGTACCACACAATGCTGGGATCTTCACCGCAGCGTCACAAAGTTCCTCTGGAACATCTCGAGGTGAAAACAGCTGCTCTCACTCAGTGACCCGCTCCCAAGGGGTCCCTCGTGCTCACTTCAGTGCAGAAAATGAGTTTTTCTTGCTTTGAGCTCCTGTCCATACTGCAGAGCCAGCCCAGGGAGGGGAGCTGGATGCTGCCCCGACTCAGGCATCACCAGCTGCAAGGTCAACTGCTCTTGCTTTTTTCCTCTTATGATGTGCAGAGAGCTACAAACGTGTGTGATTTCGAGCAGGGTAAGGCATGGCCCAGGGCACCTATTTTGCAAGTGACTTGTGAGTTATCTTCTGTAACCAAGCCACCGTGGTATCAAGCTCACTCCTCTCTGCTTTTATTAGGTCACATCTGCTTCTTGAAGGTGCTTTCCCCATGTAAATTCCCAAATGTGGAATGTCAGAGAATGATGCAGGGCCACAGGACACTGCATTGGTTCTGACGAGCAAAATCCCCGACAAGCATGTTTGCAGCTGGTAGGTCCATAGAGTGGCAGGTTGCTTGTGTTGTGTTTAAAGTTAAAATGGAAACATCCAAGTGGCTTAATTTGGGAACTGACCACTAGCTATTATCAAAAATGACAAAAACCAAAAATCAAGCAGCCGCCTTCCTGGCCATGCACAGAGCGAGCAGATTATGACTGCTTCCTGAGGGCTGGCCTGTCAGTGACCCATACTTTAAGATAGGGAGATCCTTGGAGAGGAGGACCCTGATGACATCATTCATGGGCTTGTGTCTCACTCATGCAGCTGTCACAGAGCTACACTCCAGCTTTTAAACAGACAACAGCCCCTGGTTGTGCCAGACCCCCTAGGGGTCCAACGCTTCCTTTAGGTTAGGCCACGTGGCCTCAGAACTTCTTAGACAGCTTCTGGGCTCCATCTTTCCTGTTGCTCACCATGAGATCTGCTCAGTGAGTCCAACTGAGAGACTCCTTTCGCCACTTCAGGGATCATTGCATCTCAGCAAGTACGGAAGGTCTCTGGCCTGATGTAGACAGGAGGTCAGACTAGATCAGTGGTTTTCAAACCGTGGGTCAAGACTCAGAACTGGGTCACGGAATAGAAGGGACTGGGTCGCGCTGGCTCTGGTCAGCACCACTAACTGGGCCATTAAAAGTCCTGTCAGGGGTGCTGCCCGGCTAAGGCAGGCTAGTCCCTACCTGTTCCGACACCGCGCGCTGCCCCCACCCCAAGCACCGGCTCCACACTCCCATTGCTGGCTCCACCCCACAACCCTCGCCCCTCCCAAACCCCTCATCCCCAGCTCCACTGGGTCGTGGTCATCAACAATTTTTCTTCAATTGGGTCACCAGAAAAAACAGTTGAAAATCTCTGGACTAAATGATCACAATGATCCCTTCTGGCCTTGGAATCTACGAAGCATTTGCAATAACCCCAGGCAGCCTTTTCAAAACAGAGCTGGGTGTATTAGCCACAGCATCGGGTTGTCCTTAGGTTAGCACAGGGAAGCAAAGGTACAGCATAGTCTGGACTGGCCAAGCCAGCACTCTTGAGCCATGCTGCTCCAGGAACCGTCTCGGTCCCTTTGTCTCTCGGTCCCAGGTGAGAGCTGCTGTGTCTGTCCAAAGGCCAGCTCTTAACCCAGCCAGTTGCCCCCTTTGTTCTCCAGCTCAGGGCCTTTGCTCTGCTTCCCTGCAGAGAGGTGGGGGGAAAACCTCCTTCATCTTGGCTGGTTGCTAGGTGCAAATGTCCCGGCCATGGTATTCCCATTGTCTTTGCAGACCCTTCATTGATAGGGGTCCTTTCAGCCAGTGCTCTAACAATCCACTCATTCATCCCATCTCTGACCATACAGTTAGGTGAGACACACACCTCCTGTCTCCTGCTCTGCCCCACCGCAGCTGCTTAACCCTTCTGTACCCACTGGGTAGCAACTCCTGGTCAAGTAAATTATGGCCAAGAGTATCATTCATAACAATGTTACAAAAACTTCCCACTTCAGTACAGCAGCACCCTGCCCCGTGCTTTGGCCTGAAATTCAACTAGGCCAGGGAAAATATTTTGGATGGGATGCAAATTCTTCATTCATCCGTTTGTTCAGGGTAGCAAGAATAGAGGTGGTCCTAGAAGTGTGTACACACAATCCGAGGGATAACATGGAGCAGTGTGTTATTGGGGGCCCAGTGCAGGCCACACCCAACGGTTACCTCCAAGGGAATGAAGCAACTCCCACAGGGCAGGGAAGATGCTTCATTTTGGATCCTCCTCCAAGCATGTCCTGCAAGGGGCTCTGGCCCGTGGACGTCGACAGCATGCTTCCCTGTGTATGCTCTGTTCAGCACAATGGGGCTGTGGGGGCCTGGGGAGCTGTGCCAGTGTGCCAGGGAATCTGGGCCCTTGGGGAGGGGGGCGGGAAGGGTCTGTCAGAGTGGGTAGGAACCCTCCAGGGAAGGGGGCACATGCTGCATGTAGGGGCGGAGCCTGTGGGTCTCTTTGTTATTCCTGTCCTTTCCCGCCCCAGTGACAGGGGATTGCGCAGTGTGAGATCTCTCTCCCTCACAGGGGCAGGCTGCGTTTCAATAAGGTGCCTCTTCTGGCCCCTGACCATTGAGGGGATCTCTCACTTGCACTCGGCGTTGGGGATTTGGTGTGTGGAGGGACAGTCCAGTCTCTCCTCTGCCCTGCCCGCAGCATAGTCACTCTTCTCTGGGCTCAGACTGTGCTCAGTGGGGTGAGAGGGGGGCAGGGGGGCCTGCAGTAGGCAATGTGCAAGGTCCGGGGGGCGGGAGAAGAGTATGACTGCAACTAGATCTTGCAATGGGTCCTGTGCAGGTGAAGCCAGTTGCCCGGGGAGTGCCCTGCTTCAGTGGGGCTCGGTGCGGATCTATCCAAGCCCAAGCCGGCACCATGAAATGCGAAAAGATACCAGTTTGAAAGCGCCCTTGGTGAAGGAGGCTGATTCCAGAGTATGCTCTCTTACTCCTCTTCCGCTCTCGGTGTATTTAGAGAAACCCAGAGCAAACACAAAGTTGGCTCAATGTAATGTTCCTCCTTCATGTAATCCACAAATCCCCACAAGTTCTCTGGCTACCTGCTACTGAAGGGAGCACTCCTGGGCTGTTGCCTTTTCCAGCTCTGATTTCAGAGATTCCCAGGGGGTAAGGCCAAAAGGAACCATTGTGATCATCAAGTCTGACCTGCATTTTGCAGGCCCCAGAATCTCACTCAGGGATTCCCGCAACCTGCCCAGCGACTGGTGCTTGACTAGACTGCGTCTGTTAGAGGGAGACCCCTTAAAAAATAAGTGGGTGGTGCCAGCCCCAGGGGTTTGCATTGCCAGGGCCCCAGGGGGGTGATGCCAGTTTGGCTGTTGATGCCAAAAGCGGAGCAGGATTAGGGTCTGAATTAGTGGCAAAAACAACAAAAACTTCCAGCCCCAGTGCTCTGTGTGCCCCCCAGTCCCATGTGAGGGGGAGCAGGAGAAGCAGGTGCTAACAAAAAGGAGGTACAAAGTGTCCCAGCAGAAGTACAGCTGGTTGGCATGGCTGGTCTGTGACCCCCGCAAGCCCACAGCCAGGAGAACCCCTCCCTGCCAGAACCCAGTTTCAGGTAAAGGACAAGCTCAGCGTTCATGGTAAAAGCCAAGTTTCTAGCCCTTGGCTTTCTGGGAAGCCTGAAAACGGTGAACCCACAGCTAGGGCTGAGCCAGGGTCACTGATGGCTCCGGAACATCACAGGGTGCTCGTGGGAGGGAGCTAGGGCTGGGACCCTGTATTGGGGACAGGGAGTTTAGGGGTTTTCCCCTCTGTGCCCCACACACAGCCCAGCTCCCCCTCCCTCTCTGACCCTCCTGCCGCCCACTTCCCCTGCCTGCCCTGCTCCCGCCCCGATCCCCCCACCCCCGGGGTGCCCGGGAGGGAGCTGCCCTCGCTGCCCGGAGCGCGTAGGGCGCACGGACCGGGCACCCCTGGGCCAGTGGCAGCAGTCCAGGCTCCCCCGCCCCCCGTCCCTCCCCCCGCGCCGCAGTTCCCTGCCGGGCCGGGCTGCTGGGGGCTCAGTGCAGCGCCGCCAGCTCCTGATGCTGCTGCCAGCGGCAGGGACCAGCCTCTCCGCAGCCGGCTCCGTGCGCCCCGGGACGGCACCATGAACAGCCTCCCCGCCGACAAGGAGAGCAGCCCGGCTGAGCCCAGCCTGCCCGAGGAGGAGGTACCTGCCGGGGTCCGAGCGCGGGGCGGGGAGCGGGACAGCGCGGTGCCGGGGACCCGGAGGGGAAGCGGGGCAAAGGGGGAAGTGGGACCCGGGGGCAGCAGGACAGGGCGGTTGGGGGGCGGAGGGGAAGCGGGGTAGGAGGAGCCGAAGGGGAGCGGGCAGGAGGGTAAGGAGGGGTCAGGGGAAGTGGGGCAGAGGGGGTAGGGGAACCCGAAGAGGAGCCGGGTAGAGGGGCGCGGAGCAGGGGAGCGGAGCCCGGAATGGACCGGGGCGGCCTGGAGGGCAGCGGGGGAGCGGGGCCTGACTGAGCGGAGTGGAGCTTGGAGGGGAGCGGGGAAGGTCAGCGGAGCCCGGAGGGGGAAGGGGAAACGGGGCGACCTGGAGGGAAGCAGGGCAAGGGGGAGCTGAGCCCGGAGGGGAGCGGGATAGAGGGGAGCGGGGAGGAGCGGGGCAGGGGGGAGCGGGCCGGCCCGGAGGGGAGCGGGGAAGAGGGGCCGGGAGGAGCCGGGCACTGGAGAGAGGCGGCCCAGAGGGGAGCGGGGCCAGGGGCGCGGGGCCGGGGTTAGCGGGGCGGCCCGGAGGGGAGCGGGGCCGGGGTTAGCGGGGCGGCCCGGAGGGGAGTGGGGCAGGGGCGCGGGGCCGGGATTAGCGGGGCGGTCCGGAGGGGAGCGGGGCGGCCCGGAGGGGAGCGGGGCCGAGGGGAGCGGGGCGGCCCGGAGGGGAGCGGGGCCGGGGTTAGCGGGGCGGCCCGGAGGGGAGCGGGGCAGGGGCGCGGGGCCGAGGGGCGCGGGGCCGGGGTTAGCGGGGCGGCCCGGAGGGGAGCGGGGCCGGGGTTAGCTGGGCCGGGGTTAGCGGGGCGGCCCGGAGGGGAGCGGGGCCGGGGTTAGCGGGGCGGCCCGGAGGGGAGCGGGGCCGGGGTTAGCTGGGCCGGGGTTAGCGGGGCGGCCCGGAGGGGAGCGGGGCCGGGGTTAGCGGGGCGGCCCGGAGGGGAGCGGGGCAGGGGCGCGGGGCCGGGGTGAGCGGGGCAGGGGCGCGGGGCCGGGGTTAGCGGGGCGGCCCGGAGGGGAGCGGGGCAGGGGCGCGGGGCCGGGGTTAGCGGGGCGGCCCGGAGGGGAGCGGGGCCGGGGTTAGCTGGGCGGCCCGGAGGGGAGCGGGGCAGGGGCGCGGGGCCGGGGTTAGCGGGGCGGCCCGGAGGGGAGCGGGGCAGGGGCGCGGGGCCTGGGTTAGCGGGGCGGCCCGGAGGGGAGCGGGGCAGGGGCGCAGGGCGGCCCGGAGGGGAGCGGGGCCGGGGTTAGCTGGGCGGCCCGGAGGGGAGCGGGGCAGGGGCGCGGGGCCGGGGTTAGCGGGGCGGCCCGGAGGGGAGCGGGGCAGGGGCGCGGGGCCGGGGTTAGCGGGGCGGCCCGGAGGGGAGCGGGGCCGGGGTGAGCGGGGCGGCCCGGAGGGGCGCGGGGCCGGGGTTAGCGGGGCGGCCCGGAGGGGAGCGGGGCAGGGGGAAGGGGGTTCCAGAAGGGGGTTCCAGAAGGGAGCGGCCGCGTCCGAGGACCCCAGTGCCCGATCTCGCTCTCCCCCTGACCGGTCTGGCCCGGGCCCCATGGCCGCCCAGCCCGGGCACTGCAGCGGGCCGGCGGGGGTAGCTCAGGTGTTCGCTCCGCGCCGGCCGGGCACCGCCCCTCGCTCCTGCGGAGACAGAGCCCGGGCCCCAGAGTCTCCCCCGGAGGCCGCGCCGTGCTTTCACCGCACCCCCCGCCGCCCGGCCCGGGGCAGCTGCCGGGACTCGCCGGGCCATGGATCTCCCTGTCCCCGTCGCCCCGCGGAGCGCTGCGCTGGGCTCCAGCCAGAGCCCCCGGCTCCAGGCCGGCCCGGCACCCGCGGAAGGCACCGCCAGGGGTTCGCCCTCCTGCCGCGTCACTGGGCCCTGGGCACGGCTGGGGGCTGCCTGCCCGGCTGAGCCCCCCTGCTCTGCCACCGGGCCCTGCTGGGGGCTGCGTGCCCGGCTGGCGCTCCCCTGTCCCCGCAGGGCTGGGCGATCCCAGGGCAGCACACGGATAGCAGCGGGGGCGGGAGGAGAGTTAATATGCACATGCCGTAAAGTGCCATGTGGCAGGGCTGAGCCAGGGCAGTCCCTGGGCTGTTGAGCGTTGCCAGGGCAGTGCGGTGGCACAGGGCTGCAGGCAAGGCTGGAGGGCTGAGGCACCAGGCCAGGGTGGTTGGCTTGCACGCCCGAGAGGGGAGGCGTCTCACCAAGAACACCTGGCACCTAGTGCTTGGACACTTTTCCTGCCTTTTAGTAACACTCTGCTTCACTTGGTTTAGTCTGTATTCGAAGGGCCAGCCAGGTCAGACTCATGGGCCCTACCTCATTTTTAAGCCCAGCAAACCATCCCATCTGCTGGTACTGCTCCATTGTAATGCTTTCCTCCTGCTCTTTAAAAACTGTCCTTCTTGGCAAACGGACTGCAAAAAAGATAACTGTCCCCCTGGGGATGCTACTGTTCTGCTGGTGTGAAAGACGCTTCTCCAGGGCAGGCTCTTGTGGCATCTACCTACCTTTCTGTCCAGTTAAGAAAGAAATATTCATCTTTGCGGCTTGCCTACTGCAGACCCACAGAGGGAGTTGTGAGCGGGCCATCGGTAGCTCCCAGTCAACAGAACAAACTTCTGTGACTTCTTACCTTGGGGATGGTGTCGTGCAGTGACCGAGAGAGATCTGTGTCAGATGGGATTCCTGTTGGCCAGTCAAATCTCTCCAAGCTCTTTTCTCGCCACCATTTGGTACATATTCCGTCTACGTACAGTTCGTATACAGACACAGTGAAAGGAGTGGAATGGTGTGTTTATAGGAGTGTCAGATAATGAAAAAAGAAAAGGAGAACTTGTGGCACCTTAGAGACTAACCAGTTTATTTGAGCATAAGCTTTCGTGAGCTACAGCTCACTTCATCAGATGCTCACGAAAGCTTGTGCTCAAATAAATTGGTTAGTCTCTAAGGTGCCACAAGTACTCCTTTTCTTTTTGGGAACACAGACTAACACGGCTGCTACTCTGAAACCTCAGATAATGAAGTAACTCTCCTGTCCCGTAAACAGCTAGGTTTTCCTGAACAAGTGCCCATCAATGTATTCCACACCTCCACCCACATGGCGAGTGATATTTTATAGCACATAGGAGTTAGGGTGACCAGATGTCCTGATTTTATAGGGACAGGCCTGATTTTGGGGGCTTTGTCTTGTACAGGTGCCTATTACCCCTCCTCTGTCCCAATTTTTCACACTTGCTATCTGGTCACCTAATAGGAGTATAAATATTTGGAGTGGTTTAAATCTCAGCTCTGGGCTGCCTGCACTGAGTGGTACTTCCCCCAGCTCTGCAGGAGGGGGATCATAGAGAAGGTTTGCCAGTCTGGAGGGCTGCGGCTTTCCGCAAGGTATTGAAGTAGGTACTTTGTCATCATGCTTGGGAGGGGGCCTCCCGTCCCTGGGTTGGGCTCACCCACTTAAAGGAAAATACCTAGGTTTATTTTGGGACTGGCTCACTGAGTTAATGGCATAGATGTCTGTAAGCATGCGTGTGCAACCCTCCTCTTCCCCCCCTCCGTTGCCCCCACATGCTATTTGTGTGTGTCTGGTTCAGATATAATTTTTGCTAAATACTTAAATATTAAACTTAATCATATAATGTGGAGATTCACAAACTGCTCCTACACTGGTGGAAGGTGAAATTCAGACCATTTGCATGTCACTGGAAAGAATATTTTCTAGATGTCTAATAAGCTTGTGGGTTCTACCTGTGAGTGGAAGTTAGGATAATCTAGGTCAGGGGTTCTTAAACTTCATTGCACCGTGCCCCTCTTGTGACAACAAATATTACTACACAGGTCCAAAGCCTGAGCCTGCTTGAGCCTGGCTGCCCTAGAAGCCGGGGGGAGGGGGGAGAAAAATCAAGCCCAAGGGCTCAGTCCCAGGTGTGGAGGCCTGTAACTTGAGTCCTGCCACCCAGGGCTGAAGCCTGAGGGCTTGGGCTTTGGGCTTGGGCTTTGGCCCCGGGCCCCAGCAAGTCTAATGCCAGCCCTGGCGACCCCATTAAAATGGGGTCGCGACCCACAGTTTGAGACCCGCTGATCTAGGTATTCTGAGTGTGATAACAGCCAAACATGAGCTCCTCCAAGCCTGTTAGCAGAGGAATATCTTACTGGACAGATTCGTAGATTCCAAGTCCAGAAGGGACCACTGTGATCATCTAGTGTGACCTTCTGCATAGCAAAGGCCAGAGAACTGCCCCAAAATAATTCCTAGAGCAGATCTTTTAGAAAAACATCCCATCTTGATTTGAAAATTGTCCATGATGGAGAATCCACCATGGTAAATTGTTCCAAAGGCTAAAACCCTTGCCCTTAAAAATGCATGCTTAGTTTTCAGTCTGAATTTGTCTAGGTTCAGCTTCCAGCCATTGGCTCATGTTGTACCTTTCTTTGCTAGACAGAGGAGCCCATTATCAAATATATATCAGATACGTCCCCAGATTGGCATCAAGGGATCAGGTCGATCTCACACGATAATGGCAGCATTCTTAAATGATTTGTTTTTCAATGGGTACCTGACTATCATAATTTATATTCAAATTCAATATATGCATCAAACTTGCCAAACCTTGGGAGGGTAATTTCAGACCTAACCCTTTTCTGTTTTCAGTTGGAACTCGCCACAGAATACAAACATCCGTTAAATGGGCAAATGCATTATTTCTGACATGGATTATAAAACTGGCTTGAAAACGTACCAGGTACTAAAACTACTGGCCCGCCCTTTGCATGGATAATAACGATAACAAATAATTATTTATTTTTGTCCATAAAACCAGTGCTCTTCCCAGCTCAGCAGGCAAGTGGAACTTGGTAAGGCGGTGACAAAGTACTTTTCTCTTGATTGCATCACTCCATTGTGTATCTTCTCGGCATAGACGGTCACTCGGCAGGTTGTCACTATACCTGGCTTTCATTGTATTTAAGTGGGATATAGATTGTTTTTTACTCACTGAGAGCTTAACCCTGCTTCCAGTAAAGTCAACAAACAAAACACTGAGTAGGAGGCAGAGCAGGCCCAAGACTTGGCTGGATAGAAAATGAAATGGAGTCATGTCCAGCAGAAGACTGAGGGGGAAGTCGTTGTGTTTGGAATGGTGCCGGTGTGCTATGGAGAGTGCAGACCATGTTGTATAAAAAGCCCATGACCGGGAGCGTTTGGTGCACAGTACCAAGAGTGGAATGCTCCAGATAAATCTCTATAACTCTGATATTAATGTGGCTTGGGGCAAGGGGCGTTAATAGCGCTGGATTCTTTTCTGATATGGAGGCTCGAGGTTTTGCCGCTGACAATGAGAACAGCTAGCTGGCCCTTGCCGTGGTTAGTACCGTAGGCTTCCTTCCTTTGGTCACGAAGCACTTCTGTCAGGGAAATTCAGTCGTAGTTCCAGTATCACCAACTCCAAGCCTCCAACCTCAGGGTTCAACCCCCCCGGACTCACTGGATTGTCAAACATAATAAATGTTGGGGTCTTTTCCTTTGCTCTCTGGTCTGTGAGCCTTCAGGTTGCAGCCAAGTCACGTTTTCAAGCTGCTCTCTCTAACCAGGAGGGCGAGAAATGTCCTTTTACAATGAAAGGGAATCACCTGACTCCAGGAGCTGGGGCTTTAAAGAAAACACTAAATATCATGAGACACAATAAAATGGTGAAAGCCAGCAGCAGTGTCCCTCACAGAGAAGATTTCAGTGAACATCCCCCCAGATCTTTCTCCATCTGCGGGATAGGTGTGACTGGAGCAGCGTTGGTGAGATGGTCACTCACTCCATCTGTGGGGCCGGCACATCAGATCTTGGCATAATGAAGGGGGAGACGTGGCAAATTTCCATAAAATCAAAGCTTTGTTTTACAGCATGGGTCACCCATGTTGTCTCCCTCCTGCCATCACCCTGCTTTGTGACACTCCCTCTATTCTGTGACTCTTCCTTCCCCTCCCCCCCAGTCTGTGACATCCCCTCTAATGTTAGCATGATCTTCTGCAGGGACACAGCCTCCGTCCCATGGCATCTCTTCCCGGCACTCCCAATGGGCTGCCGTGGGGATGATAAGCCATGTGACTTGGTTACCCAGCACCCTCCTAAAAGCCAGGCTCTGCCATGGGAGATGTGGCTGTGAGAGGCACTGGCTGGTAAGCGCTGGGGCTGGCTGGAAGGGGCATGCGGGGTCGGCCGCATCAGTTTAGCCATCAGTCAAGCAATCACAAGTTGGAAACGTGCTTCTGCCCATGGCCTTTGCCTGTCTCTTGACTTGTCTACACAGTGTTTTAACAAGCCCAGGATAGCTAATGTCATTCCACCGTCCTAGTGTGGATGTGGTTATACCAGAATAAAGGTGCTTACACCAATACAGCTAGCCGCGTTTGGGAAGAGGAACGGGCTATAGTGGCATAGACACCTTTATACAATGACCTGTACAAACTCACCTCCTCCCCAGCACAGCTATCCTGGGATGAACACTGTGTCGAACAGCTTCCTGTCTGCATGGAAGAGCCAGCCGGGGCTGGCTGCATGGAGAAGGGCGTCTTTCAGTTCACCCTTGCCTTGCCACTGTTTGTTTTTAAACACACAATTTGTGGCAGAATCTGCCTGCTGATATACATGTGTGGCCTTTGTAGGGTCAATGTGGGGAGACAGAGATGGGTCCCTCTGACACGCCAGGGCCCATTTTGGGACAATCAGCAGAAGGGCGGTTGTTCTGCTGGGTGTGTGGAGGATGGTGGTGAGCAGGCTGGGTTTCTCTAGTGTACTCTAGGAAATTGGTTGTCTTTATACCTTTGAGGGCCAGGGAGTGGCCTTTGCACCATATTTCAGCTATGCTGGTATCACCCTGCAACATACACATCTCCCCTTTTGGGAGCCATCTGCATCTGTGTGCTGGCTTCCAGCACAGGCCTTGTCCTGGCCAACATGGGGCTGGTTTGGCCAAACCCTTCCCTCAGCTGTTTTCATACCCTGCAAACCAGGCAGATGATGAGTGGGGGCCACCACAGCTAGACGAAGGAGTGCTTTTGGGTTTGTAGAAGCAAACCCCTTCACCTCGCTATACCCCCAACGGCAGGGGTCTGAGCACCACACAGACAGGAACCCGGACCCTTTTCTTTGGCTTTGTATCCCCACGGAGCTAGCCTGTTCATACTGCACCTTGCGCTTGTTCCCGGGCTAGGAGGACTGGATTACTGGGTATGGCAAATTGCCCCCAGCTGTTAGCAAAAGGGCTGTGTTCGTCACTGTTACCCTCTGTGGGGTTCCATCCAGGCAGCGTGTCCCAGACAACACCTAAATCCCCATCTCCAGCGCCATGGGACCTGGCACACCGTCAGCCCTGTCCCTGCAATCGGATCTGCCCAGGCCTCAGCCCTCCCTCCAGTGCTCAGCTGCCTGGCCTCTGGCGTGAGTGAGGGCCAGGGTCGGCCCAAGTGATCAGCTGCAGGACTGGAACATGCAATCCTGTGCAATCCTCCAGGAGCCTTCCTGGGACGGTGGGGTCATTAGGGGCTCAGCAAGCCTCTCCCGGCACGTGCTGTAACACGGTAGATGCGTGGGGAGCGCTGCGAGAGGCCTTGCCTGACGAGTCTGTGCTAATAGCAAGGGGCTGCGTTCGCTGATGGGAGGAGCTAGCTCTGTTTCCTGCGCCTCAATAGCACTTAGTGCCACTGGCTCTTCGGGAGGTCCGGGTGTCCGAGGCTGAGACCGCCAGGCGGTTGGTAGGGAATGTGGCGCTCAGAAGATCTTTAGGCTTTTGTAAATGAGACTGTCGAACTGTAGCCTGAGAATGGCATGTAACTTGGCAGATGCCTTATTTGGTAGTGGAGTGGAAACCCCAGCAACTGCCTCCCCCCAGCCAGATGCTCAGACCCAAATCCCTGATCCTTCGTGGGCAGGAGCTGGGCGGACTCCCGCTGGAATCTCTGCATTCTACGTTCAGGGTGCAGCGTGCAGAGCAGGCAGCCGAGAGCTCCACGGGACCTAGGGACCACACGGACAGAGGTTCTTGCTCTCCAGCCCCTGCTGCCCCACTAACTGGCTGGACTTGCTGGCTGCTTCCGGGGTACAGCACATTGACAGGACAGGTAGGAACTAGCCTGCCTTAGTCCCGCAGCACCACCGACCGGGGCCGCCAGGGTCCCTTTTCGACTGGGCCGTCTGGTCGAAAACCAGACACCTGCCAACTCTAAGGTGGCTGAGCTCTAGGTGGCTGTAACTCACTTTCCCCAAGTCTGGCCGAGGGGGTTGTCAGGCCTGGCTGCTCCCCCGACAGCCACAGGCCTGCAGGGTTCCAGACAGGAGTGGGGGACCCCCACACTCACCCCAGGAGTAGAGAGCGTGTGTTGGCCCTTGAATGCACGTGGAGGTGTCATGTGCGAGGCCAGTGATCGCTGCTCAGGAATCCTAAGTCGGGAGGCAGCTGAAAATATTCCAGGATTTTAATAATGTACATCCACGGAGCCCATCCCTGTGCCAGCTGAGCCCCTCCCCAGCTCTCATGTATTTACCCTCGCACCCTGGAAGGTAGGACAGGGCTGTTCCTGCCATTGTACACCTGGGAACTGAGGCTGAGTGACTTGGCCAAGGGCATGCAGGGCGTCTGTGGCAGAGCTGGAACTGAATGCAGGTCTATGAGTCCCTGGCTAGCACCCCATCTCCTGAGCCATCCTTCCCCTCTTAGAAACTGTCTGGCTTTTAGGCTGTTTCCCAGATACCCAGCGTCCTTTACTGCGTAAGTGCCCTAGAGAATACTCAGAGACATGAAATAACCCGGTGGTAAAGCTGCCTCCATTGTCTGCCTTTGTCCTTGCCCTGAGCTCCCACTTCACCTCCATAGTCATCTCCTGCCTGAGTGCTTGGCCTCTTGCTTTCTTGTGCCCATTTCCGCATTCCCGCTCTGGCATAGCTCCCTAGCCTTCGTCCTTGTCCCTCACTTTACCCGCCACTTCTCTCCCCTCTGCCTCTCCCCTGCTGCTGTTTGCCAGGGTCTCTGGGATTTCATGACAGGTCTTCTGTTTGCGTTATTCTGCAGTGCTGATAGGCTTCAAGCTGAGCTCTTGTAGGCAGGGCTGGATGAAGGCCCAGACAGTATAGACCCAAGCCGAGGGCTCAACCCCCTGGAGTCACAGGACTGCATGAGAATCTCAGCTTGCATTATAAAAGAAAAGTGTGTCTAGCTCTCAGCTGTGAAGAAAAGCTTTAAAATGTGCCTGACTCTGTAGAGAGCCTGAGCCCATCACTCTGGGGAGGAGTGGGGAGCTGCTCCATGCATCCTGCTGGGGTGCTAATTCCAGGCCCCTCTGCTCTGGGGGACCTGCTAGCCAAGCAGGGGGCTCTGTGCTGTAGGAGGAGCAACAGGGCAGTGGGCCCAAATGCCCCTCCCAAGCAGAGACACCCTGGTGGGGTAAGTGCTGGGGGCACACCAGCTGTCACCCCTGCCTCTCTGAAGGGGAGGGGAAGCCCCTACTGTCCCTCCTGGCAGGGCCTGTGCTGCAGGGCCTGCCTCTCTGGGAGGAGGGGGGGGGGCCCCCCCGTCACGCTCTCCCCAGCTGGGCCTGTATCATGGTGTGCCCTGAGTGGATGGCATCAGCAGAGCACTCAGCCCAGCCCAGGACAAAATGTCTCTTGCCCTCTGCTTGCCTTTTGCAGGACTCGGGTGGCTGCTGTTCATTGTGGCCATGTCCCTTCTCCCTGGCAGTGCCGCTAGAACAGTCAGCCCCTCCCGTCACGGCAGTCAGCAAATGCCTCTCTCAAATGGCTGAATGACCGCCAGGGAGCTGGCAGGCAGGTGCCCTTGGGAGCAGGGCTGCATCCTGCGGCGGGTCACGCCGCTGTGCTTGGTGGGAACAGGGGGAGCAACGTGGCAAAGCCCCAAGCTGCCTACAGAAGCACTGCTCCCGCTCTCCTGCACTGCCTCATGCCGGGGCAGAAACGTTCCTCCCCGCTTTTTGCTGCCCCCCAGGGCCATGTGGCTTTGAACTTGGTTCTAAACACAGGTGAGCATCAGGCCCTGCGTGGCAGGGATGAGTCTTGAGGCCAGCAACAAGGCATGCGCAATGCTAAGCTGCAAATCCCAGTTGGGCCCCAGCGAAGACGGTCTTGTTTATGTCAGTGAATCTGTGGGTTTGCAACATGCTTAAACAGACCCTGGTAATCTAAACCAAAAGGAGAGCAAGTCTGTTAATGGAGAGAGTATTTATGTAAGGACTAATCCCCGGGGATGGAATGTCCCCGGCCGGCGGAGAGCGCTGGGCGTACCTTCGTCCCGCGCTGGGGATATTAGACGCGTGTTGTGCAGTGTTTTGCTGTTGTGGTGAAATTCCACTTTCCTAAAGGACAGGCGTGTTTTACAAGTCAATTTCAGGAACACAGTTCTGTGCCAACAGGAGAGAAGCCTGCCAGCACATTTTGGATCCAGCAGCTTTTGAGGTCTTAAATGATGGTTTTCTGTCTCTTCTGTCACAGCTCCTCTCCCGCTTTCCTTCCCGTCTCTGCCGCCACACACATTCACCCCTTTAAAATCCTTTCCTTGAGGAATACCATTCTTCTGCTAGCACCGTGGCTGGTAACGGCAACCAGCACTAAACAGCCTGATGCTTAGAGACACTTCAGACTTATCCAGTGCTCATTGAGACCGGCTGTCAGTTTCAGTTGCGTTGCGGGGCTACTAGCAAAGACAGAGAATCCCACAGGCAGGTGAACTGTGGGGGCAGGACGTAGGTCCCAGATCCCACTATCAGGAACTGCTTCTTGATTTTTACTTACATTTTCCTTTTCTTATATTTATCCCAGCCTCTTGTGAGCTATAGAAATCCACTGAGTGCAATGTACCTGCCTCCCTATCGGACATGCAGGCCAGATTTTCCCTACCTTATGCTGCATCCATTTCCAAGGGACTACTCACTCATGCTCAAATAAATTGGTTAGTCTCTAAGGTGCCACAAGTACTCCTTTTCTTATTGTGAGGAAGGGTGGCCAGTCAGGGCTAATAAATTAACCTGAGACGGGGCAGCTTCGGATCATCAGTCACTCAGAAATGGCCTTTCCATAGGGAGCTAGATGATGCAGGTGGGAGGAGACATAGAATCATAGAATATCAGGCTTGGAAGGGACCTCAGGAGGCCATCTAGTCCAACCCCCTGCTCAAAGCAGGACCAATCCCCAATTTTTGCCCCAGATCCCTAAATGGCCCCCTCAAGGATTGAACTCACAACCCTGGGTTTAGCAGGCCAATGCTCAAACCACTGACCTATCCCTCCCCATACATGCATTGTAAGTGTGATTATGCAGCCCTTAGAATTGCAGAAACTTTTAATGACGTGACCTCTGTTATCACCCTTTGACTATATTCCCAAATCATTTCTCCAAGGAAGCTTCGGTTTAGTTCACCGTCAGCAGGAGCTGTAGAGTAACTGGAAGCAAAGTAATCCCGTTGCAAAATCGGTTTGGTGTTGACAAATACGAATGTCAGGCCATATGACTATAGGGCAATTCTGGTAAAATATTCCATTACCATCATTTTATTCTGTAACCAGGATTCCAGTCTTCTGACTTGTAAGTGATTATTCTTGGGCAGTGGGCAGTCAACCTGTTAAACCACTAGTAGAAAATTAAAGTTAGCTCTGCTGAAGTGTGGTGACTGGAAGGTTTGGTTTAAGTATTAGTTAGGAGTAGCTAATTAAGTGCCTTGCAAGTGACTCATACTCACTGTCTTGCCACTCACCTTTCACCTTTTTGAAGTTAAAGTTTGCTTGGGAGCGTGTTGTACCCAGCCAGGCAGCCTTGACTGTATTTTATCTGTAAATCCCTTGTGTTTGGAGTCCTCTTGAGGTGGCAGGCTTGCATAATGTGACCTGAGCCGGGCTAGGCAAACAAGTTTATTGCATCCAAATGTCTCTGGAGCTGTTTGCAGGTGACAGATTGTTCCCAGTGTCAGGAAATGCAGTGGAGATGGGAGGAGAGGCTTTCCAAGTGATGGGGTCAATCAGGTGTCAACGGCTATGGAAACCACTGATCACAAGGGCCTTCTGGCTGCATTTGCCATGGTCTGTTGTCACCACCATCTAGCTACATAGCATGTGCTGTGGGAACCCTGATGAGGGTGTGCATAGGGGGGCCTGATTTCCCCACTGTCGGTGTCTCTTGTGTCCCACAGGTGTCTATGCACAGGGCTGGCAAATGCGTCCGTTCTGATGTGGTAGCATTTTTCACGGCCTTTGCACGCACATAAGGGTGTAAGTGACCAAACAAGGTGCAGAGCAGGAGAGAACCAGCCTCAGCATGTGAAAGAAATAGGGAGGAATCTCATGTCTGAGGTCTATGTGTGCAAACTGGTCTCTGGGGTCACCTGGGAGCAGCCAGCCTTCCCCACCGGGCTGAGATAAATACAGAGAAATGAGGCAAAGCTGGGGACAGAGATAGAAACAAAGACACGAACACGTCGAATGTCAGTAATGTCAGGTCCTGCAGTGTCAAACACCTGGAAACATACAGTGCAGCGTAATGACGGGAGTTAGCGACACGCAGAAACTCTGTTCCACGGGAAATTCCAACATTCGGAAATTGGCATTTGTTCCAAATTGGAATGAAAACAAAACATTGTGAAATTTCCCATGGAATGAAAATTCTGGGGTGGGGGAATTGTTTTTGGTCAATGGAAACATGAAAAAATCAAAATGTTTTGAGTGTTTTTCTTATTTTATATTGCATTATAATTCATTACAATAAAACAAACTTCAAAACAGGAAGGCATTTCCAAACAGAACATTGATGATTCCCCCACTTTGCAGCCAGGGAATCTGTCCTGGAATCCATCCCTCGATACAGACTGAACTCCCTAGTTGAGCTTTCACTGTTAAATCGCTATCCCCCACGACTGTGACTCTGACCCAAGTGGAACCTTGGGCGCGTTGTTTCATGAGGACTCGCCTGTACTGAAGTTGCTCCAGTTTACCTGAAATTCATTAAAAACTTGAGTTGTATTTGTGCCAAACGCTGTGTGGTCAGTTATATGGGTTTGAACCTGTGTCAGTAAATGTCCAGCCCCTGGGTCTGAGCCAGTGCCTCTGCTCCCATCCTTCACTCCTGGCTGTCTCTCGTTCAGTTACTCCAGAGCCCACGTCAGGGCTGGAGAAGGGGTGCCCACGAAATCACTGAGAACAGCGATGAAGATGATATAAAGCTCCTAGAGGAATATAATGTGACAGATAAACAGGAGAGTAAATCCGGCCCCTTGACCTCATTGAGAGCTGGTTGAAGGGGTTAATGGTCTGGTGGCTGCAACGGGTGACTTTCCGAAAGGTGTTTAGCTGAGGTGTCCCTCTCAAGTGGCCCCCAACGTGCCGTTCTGTAAAGTGGCACTGTGGAATTTCAGCCTGTAGACTCTCAGTGACACTAGATCAAACACGCTCAGTTTACAAGGCAAAAGGTGCGTGTTCTACCTCCCAGTGAGGCAGTATCTGTGCTCGGCGAGCAGGCTGGGCTCTTTCTGGCTCTCACATCACCCCCAGCAGTCATGATCCTTTGGGTGCATTGCGCCCGCCCTCGGTTATTTCCCTGCACACGCATAGGTGCAAACAGGGCAGGGTCTAGCCCAGCAGTGACATAGTCAGCAATCCTGGGGCAGTGTGAGAACATGAATCCATCTCCCTCTCTCTGAGCTGTGTTGACTCTGCAGGGGTTGCAGGAGTAAAACAGCAATAAAACCGTGGCGCTGGTGACCAAGGTCAGGAGCCCTGTGTCCGAGCGCACAGAGAGCACGTCCGAGTGGGACGGTGGCATTTTTCATAGGTTCTCAGATACGACGGGTAGAAGAGACGATCGAATGGACAGAAGAGTGGAGACGGCTGGCAGGGGTGATCCACTCGGTTATGGCCGCTGAAGTTAAGTGAGGCATAGATGCTGGCACTAGGGGTGCGTGGGGTGCTGCGGCACCCCCTGGCTTGAAGGGGTTTCCATTATATACAGAGTTTACAGTTTGGTTCAATGATTCTCAGCACCCCCACTATACAAATGGTTCCAGCCCCCCTGCAGCGAGGCATCTGGGAGGAGACGTCAGAGAGACAGCTGAGGTCAGGGAATGGGTAGAGGGAGATGGGCCAGGTCTGGAAAGGCATCAGTGTTCAGAGGGTATTGGAAGGCCAAGAACCACACAGAGAAATGGTGCGAATGGGGAGACGTGTGGGACTTTCCCAGAGCAGTCAGAGCTAGGAGAAGAACTGGTGGGATGGGTATGGTGGGGAGGGCCAGGAGGACCTAGCTGAATTCAGGAACTGGGTGACGCATCATAGATGAAATTCTGTGCAGAATACAAGGTCCATCCCGCATATGGGAAGGAAACATTTTACACTGACAACTGCTGAATGAGCAGCAAAAGATCTCGGCCTCATGGAGAAGGGACCATGCACACAAGAGGCTTTCTGAAGAGCTAATAAGGTGCTAGGCTGTGCTAAGGAGGAAGTAGAGAATACGAATGCAAATATTTTGTTGCTGCTGTTTAACAGCCAGAACATCCCAGGTGTACTGTAGTCTGCAGTCGGGTCCAGGATCACTTTGTCTCAGCCAGAGATGCAGTGTGATGACCTGTCGGCACAACAGACTGGGGTAGCCAGGGTCGGAGTGAGGTGTAGGGAGAAGTCTGGAGGATCTGGGTCCGGGCCCCAGTCCTGCGCTGCAATCTACTGGCATGGGGGTGGCACTAGCCGATTGCATGGCACAACTGGGGCCTAATAGGTTAGCGCCTGCTGCCTTGGTGCAAGCATAGCATGGGAGTGACCCAGCCAGGCATAGGCAGCGTTTGAAAGCAATATTCTATTGGAGAGACTATAGTTTGCAAACTCAGTTTAAAACATTTTGCCCTCCACCGTTCCGGCTGGCCAAGCTCGGGTTACAATGCGTTAGCCTGACCTGCTTTAAAGCATGGCTGGAGCCTCCTTGTGGGTTGGACGAGGACAGGGCAGCGCAGGAGTTGAGTTTGCCGTTCTCTTCTAGGCCCCATTTCAACCCACTGTCCCAAGTTTGCCCCCCGGCTCCATAAAATTTGACCTAAGGCCAGAGAAGAGGCTCTGGCTGATTCTGAATTGAATCAGTAAAATCAATTTTTAGGAAGTGTAAGAATTTTCCATATTTCAAAATCTCAAATTGCCTTTTTATGTCCCTAGAAGTGGGGCTGAAAGAAAAGTGTCACCTCTTAGCCACTGCACCAGCTCCTGCTACTCGTCTGTAGCTCGAGGTGGATGCAGAGGCAGCTGTGCGTGTGTGTGAGGGCCTCACAGCGAGGCCTGGGATTCACAAATGGAAACAACACCGTGGGCCATACTTTGCTGGGGTGAATAATCCAAAGTCTTTGCTCACCACCTCCTCTCTCTGCCAGTTACAGTTCCTGGTCTTTCAGTTCTAGCCAGACACACTCAGAGATTGTTTCATTTTCAGTCATACAAGGAGTGAAAAATTTTTATTCAAGTTGGCAACTAGGCCTCCAGTATTAACTGCACCTTGACGCAAACCCCACTGCATGTAGTCTACATGCAAATGTTCACTGACCATGTAACCACAACACACACGGCTGCAGGATGCTTTCCCGGGGGCTCCAAGTGGTACATTTTACACATGGCAGGTATAACAGCGGCCCGCTCGGTCTGCTGATGCCTGCGGTGCAAGGCCGGCAGCTGCCATGCTATGTATAGTCAGCTACACGGCATCATCATAACCAAGCACACAAGCTCAGAGGCATCATCAGGCAGTTGGGTTTCTGTACTTTTCCTCCACCCTGTGACAAGCTTAAGACACCAACGCCCTGTGCTTATACATTTGCAATGGGAGCTGATATTTATGGTCATCACTCCAACCCTGCTAAAGCGCTTATCTTGCCAAGGGGTCCATGCAGGTGACTCAAGCTCCACCACAAATTAGGGGCCGTGTGATACAGGAGGGCCAGGGAGCAGTGGGAGAGTGCTAGAGGGGAAATAGATAAGCTCAAGGCTAATTAAGGTGTGGGTCCCTGTAGAGGAGGAAAGGTGGCTGCCGGTTAATTAGAGCACCTGCAGTCAATTAAGGCCCTGTGAGGAACCTAATAACCCCCCCCCCCCCCACGTCAAGCAGACGGAGGAGGAGGACTGGAGTGTGTTGAGAGATTTAGAAGACCTGAGAATTGAAGTAAGGGAGACCCTGCCCCAGCAGGACAGGGAGACTCCCTTCCCCCCAGCATCTAAGGACTGAGGGTAACCCCACCTAAGGGGGACAAGGGTAAGACACCCACAGGGGTTGAGAGGGGCTGGGATTCAGAGTGAGGAGCAAACCCAGACCCCTCCCCCGCTTCCCTCCTCTGCCACCTTCCCGGGCTAGTAGCAGGGCCCTCGGCACCCAAGAGCAGGGGCAAAGGGTGGCATCTTAGCTCCCCGCCAAGAAAAGCGCAGGACCCACCAGACTAAAATTGGCCATCTTGCCACAGCTGGGTGCAGGAATCACTGGGGAAGGTTGTTATGCAGGAGTCAGCCTAGATGGGCATAAAGGTCCCTTCTTGGAATCGATGAATCTGTGAAAACCCAGCTTGGAGCAGAGCTAGTGTTGCCCGGTTTTTGATTCTTACAGTTTTCGCTCCTCCACTGTCACAGTAACAGCGCGACGTCTGCTGTCGGTTTGAAATGCTGCGACAGGACGATCCATCCCTCTGTTCTTCTTGCATTAGGCCCCCTAGCAATCCCTTCTTCACGGTCCTGAAAAGTACCCTGAATTGCAGAATTTCCCCCCAGTTAATGCCATTGCGAGCCTGTGCTCTGTCAGCTGTGGTTTCTGTGGTCCTGCTTTATTTCTGGGGCTCAGCCGCTGTCTGGGGAGGGAGCCATGATTGGTCACTCTCTTCTCTGGCCTGCGAGACGTTCCCAGGGTAAATTAACACCGCTCTGAGGACAGGGGCTGTCAGACTTGAGTCATTTATTTTATTAGGCTTTTAAAAAAGATTTATCTCTGGAGCTTTTTTCACTCCTTTCCTATGGACTGTGAGGCCCCTGGATGCTCTCTGCAGATAAGGCAAAACCATCCTAATTTCCATGTAAAATCTTTGTCTTTTTCAATGTTTAACAAAACCATTTGCACAGTGTGTCAAGAATTATTGCGGAGAAACTACATTTGTGTATCGTCTCCACTTCATTTTTATAGGTGCCAACTCCCCACTCCTATTGGAACCTTAACATAGCAGGTTTACAGAGTATTTTTTATGTAGGACCTACACTAATTGCTGGTTTAATCCATGCAGGAGGGTGCTGTGTAATTTAACAATGGAATAAAGAACAAATTTCCTGTGGTCTGTATGTAAATCTTCCATACAATTTGTGGGCTAGATGATCTGAGTGTTTCCCTTTTAGATCAGAAGGGATGTTCTCCTGACTTCTCCACCAACGTCATGTATTGCTATGCTGCATTACACTGCTGATACACATCCGGGCATCTACTGCCTTGACCATGTGTCTTTTTATTACTGAAATCAAAACCAGTCTACTTTCCACATTTCACTAATGTCACCACGTAGGTCTGATTTCAGCTGAAGACACTTCAAACCAAATGCACGGACCCCCATCTGCCACGCCAGGCCCCAAGTGCTGTTGCTCACCCCACGCAGTACAAAGCGGGGATAGGGCACTGCCATGCCAATCTGGTCACATTTCACAGCCACGCCATACAGCTTAAGCCTCTACTCCGGGGGAAGGAAGTGGAGAAGCAGGCCCATAAAGTTGCAGCCGTTTCTGAGAAAACGTTTGCATCCCGTCGAGATGTTGTTACTAATCGTGACATTTCTTTAAGGCTTTGTGGAAAGGTAGCTCATTTTAGTAGCAGTAACAGGTGATTCCCTGCACATGGTCATGTACTTTACAGTTACCTCCTGCTGGATCTAGGGAGCATGGGCAAATTCCACAAGAGTTTCTCCGGCTTGCCCCAGAGTTTGAACACCCCAGACGCATGCAGCGGGAACTGAGTGTGAGTGAAATACAGTGCACTGACAGCTGTTGTCTCACTTCCAGGGCTGCTCCTCTGGGGCTCTTGGGGTGACCAGATATCAAGTATGAAAAATCGGGACGGGGGTGAGTGGTAATAGGACCCCATATTAAAAAAAAAAAAAAAAAAAAGCTCCAAATATCAGGACTGTCCCTATAAAATCGGGACATCTGGTCACCCTAGGGGCTCTTCCTCTTGTAGCTTCTTGATGGAGAGGATTAGATGTGAGTGGCCGTGTCTGCAGGGTCTGTTAAGATCTCCTAATCTGCTGCACCGTAGAAGCCTGAGCAAAACCAGACAAGCCCAAAATCTAACTTTCATGTCTGTGTGTGCAGGCTGTGGGGGCGTCTGCAGAAGGGAAATGTGGAGCTTTGATTAAATTAGGCCATAGAAATACCTGTCCCCTCCTGCCCCAAATGCTGATGATCTGATGGGCTCAGAAGAGAGGTTCTTTTTGGTATAGACACCAGATAAGAGATCCTTTAAAGATCACTCCTAACCGGCACTCCCCCATCTTCCCTCCTTGACTAACACTGCAGTATAATTTTGTAGTTTAAAACTTGGCTGACCTGAATTTGAACTCTCAAAGAAAACAAGGCATTATTAAAGAGATGCCATGGCTTTCTGAGGCCTAATTTTAGAGGACTTCTCAGAACTTTTCTCTCGAACAAGTTGTAGGTCAAAATGATAAAATCTATGTTGAGCCAGGATCTGAATTTCAGGATTTCTTTGGGTCTCTGGGATTCTTTCTTAGGATGATAGAGTCTTAATATTTGATCGTTTTTTGGGTGAAAACCCATTCTGTTTTTTCCAGTGCCACAACTGCAGGAGAGAACCAAGCGTCAGTTGGATTTTCTGGGGGAATTTTGGTTATTTTTGTGTGCCACTCCCTCGGATATGGGTCTGATTCTGCTACAGGTACTCCATGAATAACCGAGTGAGGTTCTACTCGCATGAGTAAGCCTGGTAGAGTCTGACCCTATAGCGCTACCCGTCCCTTGTGCTTTTAACTAGCAGGAGCACTGAGCTGAAGCGTGGACTGGAGAGGAGAAAGAGTGACCAGAATGTCTCTTTGGGGTGTTCGGTTCCAGCTGTATTTTTTCATACTGTTTTCAGCATTGCCCATTGGTACGTCTCATAATATGTGGTGATTTCCCTGAAGTCCTGGCTCCCGGAGTCCTGGGATTATGTGAAAATCTTGGCTTCCATTTAAAAAATATATGTTTCTAGCCCTTGTGGATGCAGAGAAAAGCTTGAAAATCTGACCCGAGCCTGACCTAAACATCCAAGCACCAGAGAGAAAAGAAAAAAGAATCCAAATGAATTATTTTTTTTTAAAAACATCTTGCGATATTTTAGCCCATCCCTTAATTTTCTGAGGGCAGGCTCGTGATTTTTGAATGTCTGGGGTTGGCAATCCTCGCTTTACAGCAAGGGGCTCACTGGTAAATGTGATTTTAAAAGAAAACTCTGGTGTGATAGAAGACATTTTAGCCACTTTACATCATTGCAAAGGAGACAAAATCACTAAAACAAAGCACCCAGGATGAGTGAATAAGTGCTGGTTTGTATTATTAATTGATTTAAAAAAAGAGAGAGAGAAATAGTGATCTATCAAACAGGAAGCAGCTGGCCTATCTCCTGGGTAGATGAGGAATGAAAGAATTCAGGGCCAATTAGAAAGCCGGGGGGGGAGGGGAGGGAGTCAAAGTTCTTGAACACGATACACTGTTTTTTCAATATTTTGGGTGAAACAAATTTCTTTTGTAAATTTACCTTTTAACAACTTTCCAACTCCAATTTCTAATAGCAGCCAAAAGGAGCTGAATGTTCTCCACCCCCATCCACTTCCCGACACCAGGGCTCCTAGGATGGGCCGTGACTGGGGCACCAGTAATTCTAACAAGGGCAGCTCCCAGGCAGTCCAGCCTTGCCCAGGTCACTGGAATGCTACATGGCATTTGAAATGCCTGCTGGATTGTTTTATTCCATTGAGCTGGGGGGGGGGGGTCCAAATGTTGCCCAGGTGCTGTGCCCCTTCACCCAGCGTGGGGAGCGGACCTGGAGAAAGAGGGCTGGGGTTCATGAGGTTGGGGCAGTAGGGTCCAGACATGCAAAGTCCAGTCTGCTGGCTCGCTTGCCGTGCGGCCCTTGCATGTATCCCTGGCCTCGCAGCACACGAGATAAAGCTCTTTCTCCTCCAGCCCCTGACAACACACAGTGGGCAGGGCATGGAGCCAGATGTATATGCTCAGACACGGAAACAGCCCTCCCCTATGCCCCTTTGTGCAGATTATCCTTCCCCCTTCAGGAGTCACCGCAGGAGAGGGCTGCTGCCCTGTAGTCCTGTGTGAGCCGCCTCCAGGGGCAGCGTCTTTGGAGGGGGCATGGGCGCAGTGAGTCCGAAGTCCCTCCGCGACAGATACCAGTCTGCTATGGCTGGGACAGCTTTGCCCTGAACCAGGCCGTCCGCTTTTCAGCCCAAGAGCCTGCGTGCATCGTGCTCGTTCCGATGTATGTGCAGGTCATTACAGCTGCTGCTTTGGACACACGCATGAACCTCCGTTTAGCACTGGGGATCGGACGTGTGTAAATGCAGATAAAGCTATGGCTCTCGTGGCAAGTGAACGAGAATCACGTTAAACTGTGCTACAGGCATGTATATGACCCTTGCAGACTAACATCCCACGTAAATGCTGACAGAGACCCATTGGGATTGGCTCTTTCTCCTTTTATGGTGATTTTGACATCTCCCACAACATTTCTGGCCCCGGGCCAGGGAGATTATAGATGAGATTACAGCACGCCAGCTTCTCGGCGAGCTAGCCATCTTTCCCGGGGCTTTGTCCAGATGTCCCCTGATGAACTTCTGTAAAGATTTCAGCAGCCACCGATGTCTTGCTTGTCTGGATTTGCTGCAGGCCGGCCAGGCCAGAGAGTCGACAGACCTTAGCAGCAACTAGGGCACTCAGTGCTATGGGAGGGGGGAATCCCCCTTTGTTCTCAACAAGAGACCCCGGGTGCCCACACTTCTGACAACCAGCTGCTCTAGGTAGGTGCCAGCTGAGCTTTTGGGGAAGTTGGTGGCAGAATGTGGGGGCCGGGCCCTTCTGAAAATCTGGCCCGGGAACTCCCTGTTTAGCAGGCAGAAGCCAGGGCCACATTACCGTACCGACATCCTTCTGCGATAACAGAGGCAGTACTGTGCTACCCGAGGGCCTGCCGGCTTTGGCGTTGCCCTTTGCGTGTGTCAGAGAGCAGGATGTCGGCAGCCGTGCCTAGTGGTCGGAGCAGGAGTCCATGGCCAGGAATCAGGGCAGAGGCCAGCTGCCAGAGCCAAAGGTCAGAGCCGAAGTCAGAAGTGAGGAATCGGAGCTGAGGGTCAGAGTGAGGCAGGCTGGGTCCAAGGCCGGGGCAGGGTTGGGAACAAGCAGGCACAGGAGCAATCGCAGCCATGGGCAAATGCTTTGAGCAGCCACCGAGCTGCTGCTGGGCTTAAGAGCCAGTTTGCTGACTCTTCCCACCCATCGGGCAGTGCCGCTAATTGGGGGGGGGGGGGCAGGGAAGGGATCCTTTAGCAGTGGGCGGGCTTCCGTCCACCCACTTCCTGGATCCCAATAGGATCCCTCTGCAGTTGCCCTCTCTTCCCTTCTGCCACTCAGCTCCCAGGCAGGGCCCAGCAGCAGGGGAAAAAAAGCTCACATTGGCTCCTGGAGGGGGTGGGACAATTTGTTTAATTGGAGATGGCAACAGTTGCTTGACAATTTTGTATCTATTTGCTTCCTTGGCTTGAATAGACTGGTGATGACAAGAAGGCTAATAGCCTTGCTGTGTGATTTTATTGCAAGTCTTGTGATTTTGGGTGCATCTCTCAAACCCCAGCTTCTGGAGCCTTGGGATTTGGTGAGAATCTCAACTTTCATTTCAGAGAAAAATTTCTGCCAGGCCTTGTGAGAAAAGCTTGAAAACATGACTCAAATGCTACTCCCTAAACACTCAGAACCCAGAAAGCAGCTACAAAGAATCAACATTTGTTATTTTTAAAAATCTCGTGATTTGCGTTAACAACCCCATGGTTCTGGGGCCTGACGCCTGATTTAAAATGTTTGGGGCTTGCTGTGCTGCATTCGGTGTTTTTACCTAGCCTCTGTGTGCACTTTATTTATGGCTACAGCCACATCAAGTTTCAAGTGTTAAAACCATTTGCAGATTAGCAGGGTAGAAAGGGGCATCTGACACAAGGTGTAACATTCCCCAAAGGAGTCATTTCAACTCCTTCAGACTCCTAAATACAGACTGCACTTGCTTGCAACTTCAAAGGGAGCAAAATCTGTACCCTGAGCCTAAGTGGTGCAAATTCACTTAATAAACATGTGAATAACAATAAAGGGTTTTAAACTCTGCTTTAACTGAAAATCTCAACTGCCCAATAATGATGGAGCTGTTTAATGAGGCCTCCCTAATTATTCTGGAACGACTGAACGGTTGTGTAAGTGATGGCAGGCTAGAGGGCCAGAAATGTTTTCTGTACCGGTTAGTTTTGTTTTTCTTGATTTCCTGGAACAAACTGAAAGTCTTGTTGCATTTTATTGAAGCCATTAATCTTCTGTCCCAATACGCTGGGTAGTTATCCAGAAAGGAAGGAATAAGAAATGAAAATAAGCTTGGAACAAAGATAAAATTCAAATTAATTTCATTGTCGACTCTCAACCCACACACTCTACTTTGGAACTCTTCCTTCTTCAAGGGGCTGCCAACACTCACTCGAACATTTCCCGTACCACCGCCCAAAGCTGCTGCATTCCTTGCCCAAATCCTTTCTGTGTGGGAATGGGCCAACCCAGCCCTGCCCCGGGAGGGCATCCCCGCTCTCTGGTTCCCACTGCAAAGAGGACACACAGCAGGGGTCTCTTTGGAAGGGAAGTAGCAGAGTGAGGTGATGAGGTTACTGGATGCTTGTATCAATAGCCAGCAGAGTTGGTAGCTGCAGTGAAAAAGCCAGCGGCGTGGTGTCTAGAACCACGCGTCTCCCCTCTTGAGCAGCGCTGCCAGTTATCAGACTAACATCCGCCTCTCAGGCTGCACCTGCCGCTGTCCTCCAGCCCTGGGCATGCTGGTTGGGCTGCTCTCAACCCCAGGGCGAGCACCCACAGAGTTGGGGCGGGGATCCAGAAGAGAGACCCAGGAAGGGCCCAGTTCTGCCCCCTGTCTGAGAAAGGTGCTGCTCAGAGCGAGGGAGGGTGGCAGAATCTGGCCCTAACATCCGAGGCAGGAGCATAGCCCACACCAGTCAGGAAAGCCTCGATTCTCCAAGCCAGGATTCCATCGCCTTCGCTCCAGCACTGAGAATGGCCCAGCTCATGCTCACCATAAGGCCCCTTCATACGCGCAGAAAGGGGCCCTAAACCAGCTGAATCTGTCTGCCAAGGAATTCCCTCAGTATTAGGGACTTCCCTGGCAAAGGCTGCCCTAGCCTGCTTCAGGTGCGAAAGGCAAGAGATCGGGGAGGTGCCAAGTGGCTACACACCTCTGTGCTCGGCTCAACTCCAGCACTGGGGGCTGTCTGGCCCAGTGATGATTCCCTAAGGGGCTGGGTCTCCTGTGTCTGTGGCATCTATGAGGAAGATTAATAAGACTGGGACTGTTCCGCTTGGAAAAGAGACGACTAAGGGGGGACATGATAGAGGTCAATAAAATCATGACTGGTGTGGAGAAAGTAGATAAGGAAGTGTTATTTACTCCTTCTCATAACACAAGAACCAGGGGTCACCAAATGAAATTAATAAGCAGCAGGTTTAAAACAAAGAAAAGGAAGTATTTCTTCACACAACACACAGTCAACCTGTGGAACTCTTTGCCAGAGGATGTTGTGAAGGCCAAGACTATAACAGGGTTCAAAAAGGAACTAGATACATTCTTGGAGGATAGGTCCATCAATGGCTATTAGCCAGGAGGGGCAGGGATGGTGTCCCTAGCCTCTGTTTGCCAGAAGCTGGGAATGGGCGACAAGGGATGGATCACTTGATGATGACCTGTTCTGTTCATTCCCTCTGGGGCACCTGGCACTGGCCACTGTTGGAAGAGAGGAAACTGGGCTAGATGGACCTTTGGTCTGACCTAATACAGCTGTTCTTATCCTGTTGCTTGGCTCTGTATCAGTTATTCTGTAACCCGTGTAATGCACAGTGTGAGATAAATTGTAGCACCAGTACCTTGGGCTGGGGGGCGGTTTTGACCCTAGGCCTAAATGACCTTGTTACAAAGCATCAGAACAAATCTCTGAGCGGAGCCTCCGAGTTAGGTTATTAATGACAGAGCTAGCTTACATATTACAGAGCTGGAGGACGGGGTGAAGTGCTGTGGGCTCTGGCTGGCAGTACAATTGTAATTACAAGGGGAAGGGATTGTCAGGGGTCAGTAACTCTGGCTGCTGATTGCGGGGAAGATCTGGGTCTAATATTAACTGGAGTCTCTCTTGTTTGTGCGCTGCAAGTTGAAACTATTCGACATCAAAGGACGGAGGAGCAGGCCGGGTCCAGCCGAGCCAATGAGGACTAATAGGGCGTGAGGTGAAGCCCAGCATTCCTGAGCAGCAGTAATGTCAGGGGACAAAGGACTCAGTCTTGCTCCTTTGACTTAGTTCCTGATGACTTCATTTGGGGGTCACTGAGGTAGGAGTGATTAAAAAAGGAATCCTGCGAGGCCTGTCTGTGGCAGGAATGAGTTTCCCTCAGCGATAGGTCCCAGGGTATGGATGGTTCCCCACCGCACTGGAGATAATTTCACAAGACAACAAATATGCTCAAGGCCCTGCAGGAAGTGCTGCAGTGGGCAAGTGGGGACTGACTGGGTTTGGATCCTGGGTGTTCACCCTGGACCTGGTTGAGATCATAGGTGAAGTGCGGTAAGTGGCTCCACCTTGTCACCTGAAGACATCCCTCCAAAGTCCAACGTTGGCCCTGGGCATCCTGGATGGGATCTGGACCCCTGTGATAAAACTGGCAAAGTTCCCATCAGCTTCCGAGGGGGCAGGATTCCCCCAGTGGCTTGTCCACACTAGATGTGATGTTTCCATTCTGCACACAGCCAAGGCTTGAGAGCCTGTGGTTGCTCCGAGGGGCAGTTCAGGGTGATGGCTTGGACTCATAAACCTCTCAGTGCTTTGCTCTCTTTGTACATTAGTTGGATACCGTAAAAGCCAAAATCAGCTTAACTCTGCCCTTCCCCACCTTGCTTCTCCTCGCCCAGCTCATTTCCCATGCACTTTAATGCTCACTGCTCGCTCCGTCATGCCCGCTAGTTTCTGTCATGAATGAGGTAGGGCATCCCCCTTCCTCGTGACTGCTGCTGGTCACCCGTGGCCATGCCCTGCTCTTTCCAGCTACTGGCGCCCTGTCTGGGAGAGTCTGCATGGAGACTTCGGGTGTGGAAAGCTGGGGTGTAACTCTGCAGCGCACTAAGCGTCTATGTGGACCCTGCTAGTGCGTGCCAACAGTGCGGTGGTGTACATGGCTGTACTTGCATTTCAAGCAGCAGTAGGTCCGTGCACGCCAGGGAACTGTGAGTACGTGGCAGCAGGCTCCACGCGGACAGGGAGTGTGTGGCAGGCTGGAGGTGCCGAAGATGCACACCTGGGCTTGCCATGCACCATGTCTCCCTGTGGACAAGCCCAAAGTCAGTGTCTCGGGCGTGAAGACGCATGGGCAACCTTAACTTGGGCATTTCCTGGCTCAAACTGCAACCGGAGGCCGAGAGGTTCCGAAATAAGAGCCTAACTCTGAAGTCAGTGGCCCGATTGCGAAAAGAACTGAGAAACCAGCAGTTCCCATTGGCTTCAGTTGGAGCTTGGCACATCTGGAAGGGAGATGACTGACGTAAAAGCAGAGGAAATGAGGTGGCATTACCATAGCATACAGCGGTTGGTTAGACCATTACTGGAGTCTGGGTCCAGTTCTGGTGTCTGCCCTCTGATGCAGACGGTGAAAACTTGGAGAGGGTTCTGACAAGAGCCTCAAAAACAATTTGTGGGCTAGAAACCTGCATTTTACCCCATTCGAGCCATTGGGAGCTCAGCGCTTTGAAAAGTGAGGCCGCATGATTTAGGTACCTAAACAGAAACCTAGGCACCTGGTTTTGAGAATCATCCCCCTGGTGTACAAAAGCAAAGACCTCAGTTTGCATCAGCCTGGTCTTGCTGTGGCACTTTCTGTGTGCGCTTGTATGAAGCTTCCTGATTAAAGGCAGTTTTATGACTCTGATAAAAGCCCATTAACGGACTAAAAAGTGGAGAATGCTGTAAAGCACAGGCAGAAAGATTCCCTATGTCTGTCTGTCATGCTGGCACAGACGGCAGCAGCCCTGCGTGTCTGTCCTGTGCCTGGCTTGTCTCTTCCAGGTTTCACCACAGCCCGTGGACTTGCTCTGGGTCTCTCAGGTCTTTCCTCGATGGGCTAATAGACCTGGATTGTGCACTGTCATGTCTCACTGACAGATGTCAAATGAGCTACCCCAAGCATTATCCCCACCGTTAACACAAGAGCTGTATGCACCAGGCCAGTGTTGTATAGCCAGACCAGGATACCCGTCACCGTTTAATAGCTGTCTGCCTGTAGGTCAGCCAGGGGTTATTTGTCATACAAACCAGGTCTGCTCACACTCCAGAACTAGCCAGAGATTTTGATAGATATTGGTTATCTGCATGGGAAGAAGCAAATGTAAAGAAGAGAAATTGTCCTGACTTGGCAATTTTATGGGCATCTGAGCACACGAGCTTGGATGGGGGCTGGGCTGGCTGAGCGTTTTGCTAAAAGCAGACATTCCTCTCCTCCACCCTAGGCAGCCTTCACGCCAGTGCAGCCCTCTGCTGACTCCCTGTGTCACCTTGGCCCGCTTCCGCTAAGGTCTGTAGGCTCCTGACTTCCACTGTAATCAGTGACAGTTAGGAGCCTTTGTGGATCTGGGCCTTCATCCCCCTGTGCCATCTATGCCATGGGGATAACAGGTCAGCCCTGTCTGACGGGTGTGTGAGGATAAACCAGGGGTGGGCAAACTTTTTGGCCTGAGGGCCACATCGGGGTTCTGAAACTGTATGGAGGGCCGGGTAGGGAAGGCTGTGCCTCCCCAAACAGTCTAGCCCCTGCCCCCTATCCGTCCCCTCCCACTTCCTGCCCCGTGACTGCCCCCCTCAGAACCCCCGACCCATCCAACTCCCCCTACTCCTTGTCCCCTGACCGCCCCCGCCCGGGACCCTCCATTCCTAACTGCCCCCCTGGGACCCCATCCCATATCCAACCCCCAGCTGCTCCTTGTCCCCTGACTGCCCCACCCCCTATCCACACCTCCAACCCCTGACAGACCCCCTGGGACTCCCACGCCTATCCAATCCCCCCTGTTCCCCATCCCCCGACCGCGCCCCTGCAGAACCCCTGCCCCATCCTACCGCCCCCTGTCCCCTGACTGCCCCCCGGAACCCCCTGCCCCTTATCCAACCCCCCCGCTCCCTACCCACTTACCATGCTGCTCGGAGCACCAGGACTGGCAGCCACACGGCCCAGCCGGGGCCAGCCCCGCCCCCGCACTGCCTGGCAGGAGCTCGCAGCCCCCTGCTCGGAGTTCTGGCAGCATGGTGAGCTGAGTCTGCAGGACAAGGGAGGGGCTGGGGGCTCGCCTTCCCGGTCGGGAGCTCAAGGGCCGGGCAGGACGGTCCCGGGTCCCAGATGTGGCCCGCGGTCCGTAGTTTGCCTATCTTAAAATAGCCCCATTTTAAGTTAAATATTAACTTAAATATGGCAAGGTGCTCAGAGAGAAAAAGATCCCTCCCTAGCCTCTTTGCCTGTCTAGCTTTCCTGTTGTCTGTCAGGACACACTGATGTTTGTGCGCAGTCAGACAGACACACAGGCTTGACAGGCTGGGATGGTTTCCGTTCCTTACCCCTAAGTTTCAGTCGTCAAGGAAATACTAACTGGCATTTGGTGTTTACTGGGTGGGCAGGCATGGGAGAGGCCAATCAATTCCACAGTGGTGTGGAGCTAAATTGCTGGAGAAGCCGATGAGGGGCAGGCATCACTGTGACCTTTCATATCTGGCAGTAGCAGAGAACAGAACATGCTCACCTATTCCCCTGGCTGGAAGTTGATTAAAAAGCCACATCTTTGTTAGATAACTTGTATGTTCCTTCATCATTCCCTGTTCCCTCCTCAATTTATAGATACCCTGCTACTGCTCAGATAGTCCACCTCAGATTCACAGGTGGGGTGGAGTAAGATTTTTACTGGGGGCTGAGTTTGCTGATATTTGGCTTGCACATGAATGGAGAAGCCTGAATCTTGTTTCCACACAGAATACATTTGCAGAGAGAGCAACGGTTTCCTTGTGTTGAGGTCAGCTTACCTCAGTGCTGACCCTCCCCTTCATCCAGCAATAACACAGGGATCTAAAAACTTTTGTGGTACTTTTCAGACTGGATAGAACTTTCTTTGGCAAGCTGCCATGGGTCAAACAGCTGAGATGAACTCCGATCCTCCTCTTGTGCACAGCAGTCATGTGTCCCTGGAAACTGGAAATGTCCCTGTTCCAGGGCATGTCTGGGGATCCTTGTTGGTTACGCACATTTGGTCCCCTGTCTCTGTGACCCCTGCAGAGTTGCTGCACCAAGGAGCCTCTGTCCAGGGGAGCCGGTGAAACTGACAACAGACTGGTGGGGTGCGTGTGCATTTCAAGGCCGGTCACCCTCTGACACTCTTTCCCAGTCCCAGCGGCAAGGCCTCTGAGTCAGTCTCCCCACCCAGTCTCACCGTCTCTCCCTTCAAGGTATTCTCGGTAAGGCTACCAGCCTCCCTGTGGAAATGTAAACATGGGGCTATTTTAAGTGCTGGCAAACAGCTGGGTGAGTTTGTCACATTCCTGTTCCAGCTTCCACCGCGACATGCCAGCGGCTGAGTGGTAAGGCAGATGTGTTTCTACAGGCAGACTCGTGGGCCGTGGCCTATGGGCAAGGAGGAATAAGGGCTGAAAGATCTCTTGGGAGCAACATTGTAACAGCCCGCAGATCGGTATATGGACTTGTGACTCATGGGCCAGACCCTCCGGTGGAGTAAATCAGCCCAGGCGTCAGTGGAACTCCAGCTGATTGACATCATTTGTGGATTTGACCTATTGACTCCAGTGGACTGACTGGCGGGGAAGTGTGTTGTAGTATAGCCCTGTCCTGTTTGACCAGGAGAATGTAAAGACCAAAGGTTCCCCTTTAAGAGGCGGGCATCTCAAGTGCAATTCCCCCTCTTCTGACTGTCCCTATTGGCCTTTCTATCCTCTGAGTGTGTATTCGAGTGTGTCCCTGGCCTGAAGGAAAGGCACTGATAGCAAATCTCTTTGGAGTGCTGCAGGGGGAGTGAGCGAATTCAGGGTTGGGGAAGAGTGGGTGTTCTGAACAAGCGTTCATGTCTTTCAAACTAGCCTCAGAGAGGAGTGTTTCACACAGACATTTGAGATATGACTTCAAGGAAGATGCAAGTTACTCCTCAGTAAGGAAGCAGATTATGAGGAGATTCCCCACCTAGAGAAGAAAGAAACGTATAGCTGAAAATGCATCTTTCCATGATTAAATGTCAGGATGTACCTTGAATTAAAGACAAGGACCTTACCACATTTGCCAAGGGCTGGTCTACACTGGGAACTTACACCTGCATAGTAATTACACCCCTGAGAGATGTAGCGATGCCAACCCAACTCCCGGTGTAGACAGTGCTAGGTCGATGGAGGAATTCTTCCATCCACCTACGTGCTACCTTTCGGCGAGGTGCATTACCTCTCACCAGTGTAGGCACTGTCTATACTGAAGTGCTTACAACATGCAGCTGCAGTGGTTTAAGTGTAGACATAGCCTGACTAACAATCAGGCTAAGGAGAGGATTTGTCGACTATCACATCCCATTGTGAGAACAAAAAGTGGGCTTTCAGGGCTTATTGACCCAATTGCACTGCCAGGGAGACCACATGCACCTAATCTCTCCAGGATGGTAATGAGGTTATATATAACATGGTGTGATCCTGTCCACAGAAGTGATGATTCAGGCAGATCACTGTCAGGGCATTATTTTAGAGTAATATGATCTACTAACAGTCTGATTTGCTGTATTGATGGGAGCTGAAGACTTCCGAAGGGTTCATTGGGTAGGTTCTAATTTCCTAATTAGCAGTGTATTCTGGAAGCAAGATTCATTCGAACTGTCCTCATCTTTACGAGGGGGCACCCTGGCTAAGGCTGTGTCCCTGCTCTCAGGCCTTTCTAAGCATAAACAGCGGTGCAGAAAAACCCTGGGAACATTTTTAAAAGGAAATTGTAGTAAATCAGGACGTGCGATTTAAAGGGTGCTGCTCTATCAGAGAAGTGAGGTTTTTAAACCAATCACATTCAAAACATTGAAACTGTCCGTGATCCCTTCCACATTCTTGGAGCACGAAGTGGTTTTGGTTTGCCTTTCGCAGAGCATGTCTACACTGCCCCGCAGTTCAGACTATGGAGATGTGAATAGCAGTGTGCACCAAAGTGCTGCTCTGTGTCTCCCCTGTGTGGACACTGTGGACGTGAACTAAAATTAACTTGTTCAGGGGCTAAGCTTCAAAGAGCCAGCGGGCATTGTTTTGAGAACAGTGGTTCTCCTTGTAGATTCTCCGGCACATCTTGTTTTGCAGGCAGCGTGGGAAGAAGCTATCCTGAAATGGAAGGCTGCACTCTGTAGAGTGGCACCTCTTCAGAAGAGGATTTTTAGCAGTACGGCGTTTTCAATGAATGACTCACACGAATCACAGTAGCTACGCTGCAGCTAGCTTATGAATAGGACCCTACCAAATTCACGGCCATGAAAAACGCATCACAGACAGTGAAATCTAGTCTCCCCCTGTGAAATCTGGTCTTTTGAGTGCTTTTACCCTATACTATACAGATTTCACGGGGGAAACCAGTGTTTCTCAAATTGGGGGACCTGACCCAAAAGGGAGTTGCAGGGGGGTCGCCGTATTGCCACCCTCACTTCTACGCTGCCTTCAGAGCTGGGCGGCCGGAGAGCGGCGGCTGCGGACTGAGGGCCCGGCTCTGCAGGCAGCCACGCGGAAGGAAGGGTGGCAATACTGTACCATGCAAACCTTACTCGGAGGCTCTGCCTTCAGAGCTGGGCTCCCGGCCAGCAGCCGCCTCTCTCCAGCTGCCCAGCTCTGAAGGCAGGGCCGCCGCCAGAAACAGCACAGAAGTAAGGGCAGCCATACCGCAACCCCCCCTACAATAACCTTGCAACCCCCCCACCCCGCACAACTGCTTTTTGGGTCAGGACCCTACAATTACAACACCATGACATTTCAGATTTAAATAGCTGAAATCATGAAATCAACCATTTTTAAAATCCTATAACCGTGAAATTGACCGAAATTGACCAAAATGGACCATGAATTTGGTAGGGCCCTACTTATGAATGACAGTGCTTCAGAAGGGGCATCTTGCTGTTGTCCGTGCGCTCCAGTTCATGTTCAGGAATTATTCTATAGCCCTCTTCTATGCCAAGAGTTGCTTGGTGCAGGATCCTGGGTCCGGGCATGAGTGATAGCAGCCTAAAGGCTGTTTTCACTTGTGACAGCCAGCTGTGGCCCCCAAGGGACTGTACTGGGTTACAAATTGGTGCAACACAGGAGCACGCCACTCCTATGCTGGGTGCCGGCAGGGGAAGTTGGCACAGGAACCAGCTATGCCAGCATTGCATCCACTGAGAATTCCCAGATACTGGGGCATTCTTAGCTGGCCAGGTGGAGCCAGATCCCAGCCAGGGTGTACCCCTATTTTATTCCATTCCATAGAGATTCTTATACCGCCCTCACCCCTGTAGTGGCTGAGCACCTTAGGGGAAAGCTGCTGGAGCAGAGGAAGAGAACCAAGCCCTTTGGAGACACCCCATGTGTAGCCGTAGGGCTTGGTAAGCACCCTTCCATGTTCTCTGCGAGAGCACTTCCCACTCTTGCCGAGTGCAGTGTGGTTAACAGGCTGAGACTTGGATCTGCCATATGAGCGAGTGGGTTTCTAGTCCCAGCTTGGGGAGCCCAGGAGGCCTTGCCCAGCACTGCGGGTTGTGCAGGGAACAGGATCATCATCAGCAGCAGTAGGGTTTCCAAAAGCACGTGAGTTAGGTGCCTTAGTCTGCTTAAGTGCCATTGAAAGTCCCACTCAGCAGCTGTCTGCATTCTGAGGTGCCCGAATTCCTTTGGGAATATGGCCGTTGTCCCCAGCACAGTGCACTTCCCCATGGCCAGTGAGCGCTGTGATGGGGAAAGCAGCTGCCGTGGAAAAGGAGGATCGGGTTTGTGTGCTGGCTGACCGTTGCCCGCTGTGTGTGGAACACTGAACGGGGCAACGCATGGACTGAATACACAGGAAATGCCATCGTGAGCCAGTTAGAGAGATCACACACCCAGCAAACCTGCCTGAAATACACAAAAGCGAGAAAACGGAAATTTAAGCCATCCAACAGTACAGACTCTCTGCTGTAATTTGGATCATAAACACAATAGTACAAGCACGCATCTTACCATTCCCACAAATACCCTCCACCACAGATGCCCTGTCGCCATGATTCTGCCTCCCGTTCTCCATTCGTCATGCACACCCCGTTCCCATTTTTCGTTCCAGGGTTGTGGGTGGGTGGTGCAGTAGCTGATTCTGCTGGGAGATGGTAGCCTGGCAAAGGGGTGTTACAGAATGGCAGTGAAGAGGTCTGATCGAAAGCTGGTATCTCTATGGGCAGAGTTAAGGGTGCAGATTTTTTGTGTATTAACTTCCTAGGTTTTTTTAATGCTTGAATTGGAGAGGGGTTGGACAGGAGGGGGCTACACCTCTAGGGGAGTGGGAGAGAACTGCCGCTGCTGGCGGAGAAGATTTTATCCCTCAGCAGCTGCAGGTGAAAACTTCTCCATTGTAGGATAAAGTCTGAAAGAAAAAGTGTCCAGCTCCTGATGGAGAAGGTTCTGCATGCACCTGGCTCCAGTCAGTCAATCAAGTTTCTGTGTGCCCAGGTGTGCTCAATCAAGGTTAGGTGCACAGTACATACATTTTCAGTTCTTGCATGAATCATAGTTAAAAGTGACCATCAGTCCAAATTCTGGTTTGTAAATAGCTGTTGCACAAGATCAACTCAGGACCCACTTCTCGTCCAAGTGCTGTGTGGCGAAACAATGTGTTTAAAGCAATATCTGTGCTGCTATATAGAGGAACCAAACAAACTGTAGAGAAAATGAAAGGACCATAAAAATCTCATCCAGTCTGGCATTTAACACCAATTGGCCACCTACTTTTAGGGGAAACCAGGAATTCATGACCCATTCCAAGCCCAATTTAAAACTCCGCCTTAACTATGGAGTCACCAGCCAGGAGTCTTCATAATGCTGAGGGATTTTCATGTGCTGCCAAAAACAAGCTAGACCGTGTGAACCTCAGACAGGCAATGGCGATTGTCAACCACTCATAACAGCCGTATCTGGACAGAATTTCCCGAGGCCAGCAAAAGGCACCTTCATGACCCAAGGAACAGTCCCCTGCCAAATTTCAAAGAGCTCCTGCAAACCATGTGAGTGTTAAAACTCTTCAGAAAAAGGTCAAAAGAACCTTTAATAGTGCATTTCTGTCCTTTCCCACCAGGCTATAGGAGGCATCTGTGTTTACACCTGAAGCGAGCTTTAATTAGGTTCTTCGTACAGATTGTCTGGATTATTTCAAAGCCTGCAGTAGATTTTGGATGCATATCTCAATTACATGTTTGTCTTTGTTGATTTCTAGGTCCGGACTCTCTTTGTGAGCGGTCTTCCCCTCGACATCAAGCCGCGGGAGCTCTACCTGCTCTTCAGACCCTTCAAGGTACTGTTTGCCTGCCCTTCAGGGATCTGAAAACACATGTACTCCTCAGAGGAGCGTATTGCTGTATCTGACACACTTCTCCACTAACGTGGCCACGTCATTATATAGCTAGTGTCAAAAGCGGGTGCAAGAGATGTGAGTAACACCGACGAATGGCTGAGTATAGAGTGGCGAGAGGTGTCTCAAGGTGTGAGCCAGGGGTCAGGAATAGATTTGGTCTTAGTTAACGTATTCATTAGACAACTACCAATTGGCCAAAGGTGGGCCTGTGGGATGGGGCTCAGGAAGTCTGGGTTCAGTTCGAGGTCTTGCCATGGAGACTCTGTGTGCCATTGGACCAGTGGTTGGGGCCTGATGTTCTGTGGAGCTGCAAATCCCATTGACTTGAGTTGGGGATGCTCAGCACATCTGACAATCAGCCGTTCATTAATGTGTGCCTCATTTCCCCACCTGTAAAATGGGGGTATCGTTCCCTCCTTATGTCACAGGGATGTTCAGAGCCTAAACCCATGAATGTCGATGATGCGCTCAGATACCGAGCTCTTTGGAGCCACAGAAATGCCTATTATGGGGTAGTTAGTGGCAGTGATGCCTAGTTCAAACCAGACTCTACTTTACACTGAAAACAAGAGTTCATCCTCTGCTTTTCAGATGAAACAGAGCCTGGCCAAGAGTTTCAAAGGCCGGGCTCCTAAATCGATGTTCAGACATCTAACCAAGGAACTTGATTTTCAGATGTGCTGAGCGTCCAGCACCCACCATTGACATCACTGCACACCGCTCAGAACTTTAGAAAGTCTGGCTACCTTTAGATTTCTGGGGTTTTTAAATCTTGGCCTGAGATCGAAGTGGGCAACATGTATTTGAACTTGTAATGCATATGGTGTAGCACGATTGAGTGGTGTTTGGAGCTCATTGTACTGTACTAACATAAAGGCAAGCTATGGGTGTAAGATTTCTCTACTATATTTGGTGCTAGGTATCATGATACTAAATATGCCAGGAAGCAGGAATAATTCAGGCAGTAAATAAATGACTACAGGTCTAGAGAGACTGATTAAAATAAAAGATAAAAGCTAACTCTGTATAGTTTGTACTCATCCTTGTAAGGTGTAAACACCAGTGGGAGAGGAATTATTTAAGATGGTCCAGGGAGGTCAAACTGAAAATAGTTAGATAATATTAAGGAGACAAGGTGGGTGAGTGTGATGGGGTGCAGTAGGCCCAGAGGCTCCCTGCTGAAAGCCTCAGGATCCTGCCACACCAATCCCAGGAAAGGAGAAGTAGAGGAGTCCTCCAAGCAGCCTAGAGTGGCTGCAGAGGGCAGCCAATCAGGGCCCAGGAGGGCAATATAAAAAGGAGCTGCCATGCAGCCCATACTCCAGTTCCTTGCTGGAGCCAGAGGAAGGCAGATGGTGCTCCTGGCTGGCCAAAGGGAACTGCAGCACCACGGACAGCTCAGTGCTGGCACACAATGGTGCATGACTGCTATACTTAGGGTCCTTGGGCTGGGACCAAGAGTAGAGGGCAGGCCTGGGTCTCCCCATAGGTCACTGGGAAAGTGGCTCACAATTAGACAATGATATACCTCCCAGAAGGGGATCTGAGCTACTCAGTGGCCCAGCTGGGATCCGAAGGTTCCAGAGAGGCAAAAAAACATTGCCTCCAGGGAGGAAGCCCTGGAGGTATGACCCGACCTAATTGCCAGAGCTGGGACTGTTTAAAGACTGCAAATACACCTGACCAGAAGGGGTGCTTGTGAGAGGTGGACGCCACGTTGTTACAGTTCATCTTTTATTGGATCAGCCTCTGTTGATGAAAGAGACAAGCTTTTGAGATAATATGGAGCACAGAAACATGTGGGCTACAAGTATCTAGGGCAGGAGTATCTAGTACCTGTGGCCCATCACCATGGCATCTGAGCACCTTCCCTGTAAAATCCATGATGATTTCTTTGTATTGTGGTAGCCCCTGTGGTCCCAGCCAAGGTGGTGGCTCCATTGTGCTGAGCTCTGGACAGAATAGAACAATCCCTGCCCCAAAAACCCCACAGTTTAAAAGACAAGACAGACAGAGAGCTATCAAGCAATTTGTCAAAGCCCCAGTATAATGTTGGATGTAACAACCAGAACTGGCCAGGAATTTTTTTTGTCAGAACGTTTTTTAGTCAGAGATGCCGATTTGTTGAAACTAAAACTTTTAGCAGGAACGTACCGGGTTTACAAAACTTTGCTCATGAAGTTTCTCAGGTCCAGGATGGAATTTCTGGCCAGAGTGTGAAAGAGCCCCCAGAACAGCCAGTAACCCAGTGGGCATTCATCTGAGATGTAAGAGATACAGGGTAAGTCCCCGCTCTGCCATTCTCCCTCATGCCAGGTGAGTGAGCTGGCCACCAGGCTGTTGGCCATTTTGGGGCAGGTCTCTCAATCTCTCCTGCTGGAGGCATAATTAAATTGTCATTGGGCCACCGTGATTGGCTCCATAGGCTGATGATTAGGATGCTCATGTGGTAGATGGAGAGTCAATTCCCTGTGTTTCTCACATTCCAGGTGAGCAGCCTGACCATCAGCCTGTAGAGTCAGTGTGTGTCTCTCTCTCTGCCCAATGAATATGAAATATCCATACCATGCTGTATAACAGCTCCAGTAGGAGAGGTCAAGAAGCCCACCCTTGAATAGCCCGGTGGTCAGGCTACTCAGCTAGTATATGGGCGGCCCAGATTCAAGTCCCTGCTTCCGATCGGGCAGAGCAGGGAATTGAACCAGGGTTTGCCACATTTCAGGGTAGCGCCCTGACCAGGGGCTATTGGCCACTCTGGGTTCAGGCTCTCTCTGTTTCATCCCCATGCAAAAGGGGGGAATGTTTTGAAATCTTGCCAAGTTTCATGCAATGAGAAATCTATTTCCACGCCAGGTCTATAACAACTCCTTTCCCCACCTACCCTCTGTCCAGCTGCCAGTCAACGTCCTTCACTACCCTTATTCACCCCAAGTCCCCTCCGTCTACCCACCCCAGCCCCATAGGGAAACATTCCATCTCACTCTAGTTGGAGGAGTTTAGAAACTAACCTGCCAAATTGTGAGAAGGTCCCATCCGCTGCCCATCCTTGCCTTCTATGCGTGGTTTGTATAAGAAGGAGCAGCTACTGACTACATCTGAGCTGTACCCCAGGCCTGCACTGACCCCTGTGAAGGGGTATCAAACCCTGCACCAGCATGGGAGGGGTTAAGGAGCTGCTTTGGGCTGGAAAGTCCCAGCCCTCCACACCTGCTGCCAAACCAGGGCTGGAGGAGGAGTTAAAAGGAGGGAACTCCACTGGGATGGGGGCAACTGGCTGTTGAGCGCCTCAGCACCCAGACAGAGGGCTGGCAGCCAGCAGCGCCTCTGTCCTTGTCAAAGTAGGACAAGAATCCCCTGGGCTAAGAAGGGGAAAGGGACTGACTTGCATTGGGGACACAGTGGACTCTGGGGTGGACTGCGATGGTACCAAGGCCCTCGGGATTAAGAGAAGCTAGTATCTTGATGGAAGCTGCCTTTAGGTTTTCTTTCTCTTCCTTTCCACCTTTATTAAACCTTCATCCAGTGTTGAGATAAAAGTAACATCAATGGTGTCATGGGGGAAATTTGTACCCCAAAGGCATTCAGAAACCAAGAACAATCCTTCAGTGTATTAGGTGAAAACACTTTATTTAACGAGCAAATTGAAAGAACTAGCAGGAGTCCCCTTCAGCATAAGCCTATATGCAGTTTTCACACATCAGCATTGATGTGGAGTGGTCAGTGCATGCAAAGTCACTGTGTTCTCCACACTGTTTGCACTTCTTCTGGTCAGCAGTCCTTGGGCAAGTATGGCAGCATCCACTGTCGAGTTTGCCAGATGCTCCAGTGGTGGTTGGTTTTCAATGGTAGCCAGGGGACAAGAGTGCTGCTTTGATGGGCATGGTGAGATGATGGGTATAGAAGATTCTTCTCTTTATACGTGCACCTACAAGTTATTCTCCTAGACTGGTAAGGAACAAGGCGTTTTCTTTGTCTTGGTCAAGTGTGGTGCCAAATAAGATTGTCACTGATCCAAACAATGAAATTTGCAATGCCAACAACATCAAGCATGTTGAAGAAAAGAACCATTGACCACTTATTTATCTTGCGCCTGTAGGAGTGCATTCTTGCAAGATGGTCCATGTTAGCAGCACCACTTTTAGTGTCCGTGTAGTGGAAGAACTATTTCTTTTTTGGTCTCCTTCTACAACCTAGTCATGATGCATCGTCGACAGCATTATTATCAACTTGCCCTTCTTTGGAACCTTCTTTGGAACCAGGCTGAGTGGCTCAGCAAACCCAAATCCTAATGACCGTTATTCTCTGCTGTCATGTGGATGCATCTTATTGGGTATAGTCTGGCTTGTTCCATCAGATTGTTCTAACGCAGATTACATTTTTGTTGAGTAGAGCTCCATCAGTATTCAGCTATCTGAAGAAATTATCCCCATCTATATTTCTTCCAGGCTTATACCAGGGCTGACCCACAAGCTCCTCGTTGTCTGTTCATCAAATTTGTCTTCAATCAATGGAAACAAGGTCTTCCTTTTTTTAGAGCAATTCTCAACGTGATCTGGCACAAAGTCACTATCATATAATATGTTGTCATCACACGGTAACTTTCAGAGTTGCAAATCATTTTGATAAGGTCAGAAGCAGAATACTGTGCTGATGTGTTTGCAATCTTGAATCGTGCAACTCAAGAGTCTCCTGAGTCTGGATTGTTTGGAGCACAATACCTAGACAGAAAATCCCCTGAAGAGTATTATGAAAAGAGAGCCAGCATCAGTCTGCTCTGTGTGGAGGATACCTGACAAGCCTGGATTTGAAGGGACCAACCTCCCTGGTGTACCTTCTATATTAGGATACCTGTATACAGCAACCATTGTCACTGCCATTACAATATAAGATACTCTCACTAGAAGCAAATGTGAACTACTAAAAAGAGAGAATAACAGTGCAACACATTTGGGGGTACTTTTGTACCCCACATACCTTTTTTTTTTTTTTGATATAGAAAAAAATCTTTTTCATGTTAATTTTCATATTTCTGAATTGTGGGTCACTAGTTCATGAGTTATTGCAAAATGTATGTTTGCGGGGTACAACATAGCCCTCCTCCACATTCGTGGGGGTAACAACTCAGCTCCTAAAGGGGGCACTCTGCAAAGGACAGATTTGTGACAGTCCCTCTATCTTTTTATGCACACTAATTGTGTGTGTGTGTGTGTTGTTTACAGCATTTCCTGTACTGATGGTATAACCAGTGAATCCCTGTTTAAATTGCCCTTCATCCACTTTCCACTGCCTGAGGAAATTTTGTTAAGTGGGAGTAGGGTGACCAGACTGCAAGTGTGAAAAATCGGGACAGGGGGTGAGGGGTAATAAGTGCCTATGTAAGAAAAAGCTCCAAAAATTGGGACTGTCCCTATAAAATCAGGACATCTGGTCACCCTAAGTGGGAGACTCCTGGAGTCTTAAATTCCTCCAAGTAATGCGGAGGACACACATTGTATATTTCAGAGTAACAGCCGTGTTAGTCTGTATTTGCAAAAAGAAAAGGAGTACTTGTGGCACCTTAGAGACTAACCAAGTTATTTGAGCATAAGCTTTCATGAGCTACAGCTCAGTTCATCGGATGCATCTGATGAAGTGAGCTGTAGCTCACGAAAGCTTATGCTCAGATAAATTGGTTAGTCTCTAAGGTGCCACAAGTACTCCTTTTCACATTGTATATTGGAGCCCATGGACACAGAGAGTTTCTCTTGAATACCAAATTCTGAGTTAGTGTTTCCTGTTTGTGATTTATTAAACTAGGAAATAGCCCATACAGTGTTAAAAACACCCCTCTCTCGTTGTTTACTGACATTTTAAATTCAATATTCAGATTTGCGTATGGTTTTAGACAAAACGGCTGAAGCTTCACTGTGAAGCTGAGGAAAGTCCATTCATGTGTTTGTGCAGCACCTAGCACAATGGGGTCCTGATCCAGGAATAGGGTTCCTAGGTGCTACTTTAATGTCCCTAATTAATAACAATGTTAATAATATTAAAATACTTTGCCAGACTTTGGAACCCAGTAGCCCCATCCGAACCCATATGCTTTGCTGAGCGGGGGGAATACTGAAAAACAATGTCTGCAAACACTGGACTGAATTTTTAAACAAACGAGCTTCAGCTGTGTTTGCCCTTCCTCTGTGCTCCCCTTTCACAGCTATGCCAGCAAACACGTTGATTGGCAGGAACATTCACAGAAATAGCAAACTGTCCGTGAATATCGCACGCTATTTGCAGAAAGCCTCTTTTGGCTTTATAATCCTGAGTACTTTCACTGGGTCCCTGATTCTAACAGCTGCACTCCTCTGCTCAGGGACCAGACATACACTGTAGGGGAGGTGACAGGCGAAAACTTATTCACACAGAGTTGGATTTTCAAAAGCACCTCAGGGTGCTGGACCGTGCAAGACCCATTGACTTGCTGTGGAACTTGTGCTCCTAACTCATTCAGGGGCTCTTGAGAATCTCACCAGAATCTATTTGATGAACCATTGCATATAATGAGTGCATACAATCAAATCCCTTGGGAATGTGGGAAAAGAAAGTGGTGAAATGTAAATAAATGACGAAGTATGAGTCAGTCTTTAGCAGAGCTGGGACGTATCCGAATGCTCCCCGAAGAGCTGAGCTCTGTTAGGAGGCACAATGAGAGCTGCTCTCTCGCTCCGCAGTGCTATGGAATTTATCAGGTCATGTTTTGCCTGTTGCATCATCCATTTCCCCAAGAAAGGCTGCTTCATTGATCATTTCATTCATTGCCCATAGACATGATGACAGACGATGTTGCAGTATTTTTTTCCTGGCAGAAGATTGAGAAGCTGTTTCAGTCTGCCTGATTATTTGGACGGTCCAAATGCTGCACTGATTTACATTTAACTGCATGACCATGTCACCTTTAACCCTCTCCAGACCCACAGAGTCTCCTAACCCCACAAGAACTGAATCTGGGATATTGTCTCTTTTAAAATACAGGGCCCTATTATCCACATGAGGATCACACTTCAAATATCCACTTAGCAATACTATGGAATACTGTGGAATTCCAGACGCTGGGATAATCCTAACGCGCTTTCTGTCGTTTCTTATTTAACTTCGGTCTTAAATTAGAACCACACAAAATGCGTATTTCCAGGTATAAGGAATAATTGGGCGCAGGAAGTTGGCTCCAGCTTTTGCAACTAGAAGAGTTGTAAGCACTTCTGTCTCATAGCTTAGGCTCTTTGGGCTTGGCGAAGCTGTGTTTGACACAGGCCCTGCGGTGGCGGACAAAGGTGGCTATACACCAATTCAGCCCCTGCGATAATTTAAAGCAACACCCCTGTGACGTATAAGGGGACAATCCAGACTAATGAGTAGCTGTGTCCAGAGGTGAATTATGATTTTGTGGGGCCCTGGGCCAGATCAAGTGGAGGGCCCCTCCCCTCTCCTTTCATCTGCAGTCGTCCGTCCCCCCCTCCACCTCCTCCCTCCCACGCTCCTGAGGGGGAAATGGGGCCGGAGCGCGGGGGCTTTCCCTGCTCTGCCTGCCCAGTGTTCGTGCCGGGGAGCAGGGTTGGGGCGTGGGGTCTTGCCCAGCTCCGCCCGCCTGGTGTTCCTGCCACGGGTGGAGCTGGGCAAGCACCCACGCCCCACCCCTGTTCCCCGGCAGGAGCACCAGGTGGAGTGGGGCAAGGCCCTGCGCCCCAACCCCGCTCCCTGGCAGGAGCACCAGGCGGGCAGAGTGGGGCAAGCCCCTGTGCCCTGAACCCATACCCCGACAGGAAGGCCGGGTGGACGGAGTGGGTCAGGGCACTGAGGTGCCCATTTTTCTGGGGGCTCCCAATTGGCCTGGGATCCTGGGCACAGGACCCGTTGGCCCAGTGGCTAATCCGCCACTGTCTGTGTCACCTCTGCTCTGTGATCTGGGGTGTCCTTTACAATGCTTTGCTGCTGTAGCCTCCAGCCTGGCCTGCTCACAAACAGCCCCCAGTGTGTAAATCACTCCCAGCTCTGTCTGTGTGTGTGCTGGGGCCAGCCAGCCATGCCTTGGCTCTTACCAGCCTGGGTTATATTGCAGGGTGACCCCAACACACTCCCAGTCTTAGATTTCCCCCAGAAGTGTATGTCCTGTACTGCCCAGCCCTCTCCTGGACAATACAAGTTTATATCAAGTCTGTTATCTCTTTGGTAGAAATAATTTGGATACAATTTGTCACCCTAAATGGAGTTTCCCAAATGCTTCAATTTAAACACACTGGATTAGATAAAACAGTAAAAGAAGTTTATTAATTACAAAGAGATTTTAACTGAGTGCAAGTAATGAGGCATAAAAGTCAGAAATGGTTATAAGAAAAATAAAGATACGCCCTTAGGCATTGTCTTCACGTACAGTGCTATAGCTGCACTGGTCCAGCTCGCCACTGTAGCACTTTAGTGAAGATGCTACTGCCTGGATGGGAGAACTTCTATTGTCTGCATAGTTAATCCCCCTCTCCGAGAGGTCTGTGGTGTAGACCTGGCCTAACTTAACAAACTGTGTTCAATTCAAAGCAACGTTTTCTCACTACATGCTTTCAGCAGTCTTACTGACCAAACTTCTTAGGTCAGGACCCCCCTCTCCCCAGAATCCAGCGAATGCTTGCTTTGTCTTATTGCTTCAGGTGCCTTGAATACGATGGGCTGGGAGAGAGAAGGGGTGTCGTGTGGGGCTTTGCCCCTCCTTTTTATAGTTTCAGTCCCCCTTTTTGAAAACATTTCCAGCTGGGTACCAGGAGACAAAAGGTCTATATGGAAGGATGTTCCCTGCTACTTTTTTCTCACCTGTTTAAGCTTCCTTTATCTTCCTTCCCTGCTTGATGACCCTGCTTAAATGCAAATTAAGAAGATCACTCATCCCTTTGTTTGAGACAGACCCTATTTGCCAGCCTCCGTTGGAACATGTGTTAACACAATACAGTGGAATCTTATAACTTCACATATAATGTTGCTACACATTTTACCAAGACAATATTGGCGACCAAATTATAAGTTCTCAGATGATATTTCACAAGGCGTACTTTGTACAAAGATGATTACAATCACGTGTAGGGTGTGAACACAGGGGTACATTCTGCCACAACCCCCTCCTCCGGGTAGCCCCCAACACACCCCCTAGGCCAGGGGAAGTGAAGCAGAGCCAGAGGAATCCTTGCTTTGGGGAGCTGTACAGCCCCTTTGCACTGCTTTGGAACACCAAGGGCTGTAGCATGGGCTAGTGCCTGACCCCTGCTGTATGCCCAGCAAAGGGGTGTTCTCTGTGCCATGTCCTATACAGCTGTTGGGGAGCTCACACCCTCCCCACCGTGGGAGCTCCAACAGGATTATTAGCTGTCTGATCCGTCCCCAAAGTATGCCCACTTCTCCGCCCCACTCCAAGGACCTTTCTTCAGGGTTCTGCAGGAACCGCACCGGAACTGGCCTCCTAGGCCTTATGGTGAGATCCAGAGCGCCTCTCCCAGCCTCTGGCCTTCTCTGCCCATTCCCCTGGCCTCTCCCTGGCTGAGGGTACAGAACGCTGCCTCTGTATAACTTCCCTTCCCAGCAGGCCTTGCTGTGGCCTATGGTTCCATATGGCTCTGTTCTAGGCTGGCATCGCTAGTGGCGCTCTGCTAGGCCAGTAGCCTGCCTTAAAGGGCCAGCATGCCCTGTAAAATGGTGAAAAACAACTCAGAACCCTACACTTTTTCCCATTTTAGCTCCAAGTGCTGACTGTTTGCCATGACCCGGTGAGTGCCTTGACTAAACAATGCTTTTCTCTTTTCTTGCAGGGTTATGAAGGCTCTCTTATAAAACTCACCTCTAAACAGGTAAAAGCCTGACCAGTGCTCAGAACCTCCAGTATCACAGTCATTAGCTGTAAACGGATTAGAAACACATCTAGTGGCCTCACCGCACACCCAGGTGCAGGATGTTCCCTTGCCCCCACCCTCCCTGCAGGCTAGCCGCTGGCTCTGCTCAATGCAAGGAGCAGAAGACTGTATTTTGTGGGGTGGGGGGGGGAGGTAATTTAGGAATGAGCAGCAAGGTAATGAAGTGCCCCCAATGGGGTGTGTACCACGAAGGTAGCACAGTGTTAGGGCCCCAGACCTGTGAGCTCTCTGTGAAGATGCGGCCGAGTCTGCGCTTTCTGTGGACAAGCGGAACTGTGAATCAAATCGAAAACACTCGGGAGTGGCATGACAAGCAGCCCCGTCCTGTTTCATTGCAGCGTCTTTACCCTGTAATGGAAGGTGTGCAGGCCAGCTGGGGCGAGCAGCTCAGGGCAGTCAGAACCTGTACTTTTATTAGCATTCCTAGGTGGAATCAAGCCTTCTAGAAAAGAGCTCAAGTTGAGCCTCACGGTTAAGGGATTTTTTTCCTTGCATGCGGGGAAAACTGCCTGGCGTGGGGAGAGTTTTGCTCAGCCCGGCACCCAGCTCGGCGCAGGGAGACCCACTCGGCGCTCAGCCTGGTATCTGGCCCAGTGTGGGGAGAGCTGCTCAGCCCAGCCTGGCACAGGGAAAGCCGCTTGGCGCGCAGCCTGGCATCCGGCCCGGCGCGGGGAGAGCCGCCCGGCCCGGCCCGGCGTGGGGAGAGCCGCCCGGTCCGGCCCGGCACAGGGAGAGCCGCTGGGCGCTCAGCCTGGCGTCTGGCCCGGTGTGGAGAGCCGCCTTGTGGCTCAGCCCGTTCTTCAGCTCTTTCCCCCTACATGTAGCACCAGCCCCAGCAGCAGCATCCTCTGGGCAGAGAACATAGTTCTGTGCCACAGCTCCTCTGGGATTACCCAGAGGGAAAACGGAGGGGAGAAAGGATGCAGGGGTAACCTGGAGACTCCAGACACATCTTCTCCCCCAAGCACCTGGAAGAGAGCAGGAGTCCTGTGGTCGCCCCCGAACACAGGTTTCCTGCTCAGTCACAGCACAGCCCTTCTAGGCCTTGCCTAAGGGCTCGGAGTCCCCATCCAGCATGTGTCTGCCCACACTAGAGCTAGATGAAGGATGGAGGGAGGGTCCCTGAAGGCTCCACTTTAAGAACATAGTTGCAGCCAACTGGGGAAGCCAATGCGGTTTCAGGTACGCTGTACTAGTCCTATGGGTACCCAGTGCACCGCATGTCTCCCAACACTCATCCCAGCCCTTGCACACTTAGACCTTCCACTGGAAGGAGGGGAGGGCAGCAGAGCCAGTGAGTTTATAGCAGAGGTGGCCAAAGTGAAGCCCATTGAGCAGACATGGCCCTTGGAGATCTGCAGGATGGCTCTCAGCTCTGAAACAGGGAGATGGCTGTTGGGGACTGCAGGTCCCAAGTACCCTTGGTGGGTAGTAGTGAGCAGGGTCCCTGTATCTGTGAGGCGACGGTGCTGCTCCTTCCCTGAGTCATCCCCTGACCCTCTCCTCTTCTCTTTTCTCCTCAGCCTGTAGGGTTTGTCAGCTTTGACAGTCGCTCAGAAGCAGAAGCTGCTAAGAATGCGCTGAATGTAAGTACCTGATGCTATAAGCCACAGTTCCCTTTGGCTGTGTGTGGAGGAGGGCTGGGGGGAAGCATGGGCAAGGGAATGAACGGCAGCTGTGCATACCTTCTATACATACATGGGGTGAGATATCACCTTGACAGCAGACTAGTGGCTAAGCCCTCTGAAAGCTGCTCCTGAGTTGTGCATACAAAACATGGAATTCCTCCTGTACGATGCACAGAGATGCTGTAGCCAACATTTAGCAGAGTGCAGATATTAATTGCATTCTCTTCTTCCATTTTATATCTGTATCCAAAATAGCAAAGAGATTGACTGTACACAGGTTTGTTCTTCATAAACATACTGCTTATTGCCCATGTTTTCATTTTCCTCTGGTGTGAAGTGTTACAGATTTATATTCTTTTCCCAGGGATGTTAGTTAGATTTACTGATTCACATGGGTTTTGGGTGCTGGAGAAGATCAACGTTTTTTCTCCTGTCCTTTTCTACTTCCCCCAGTTCTCCAGGACTTTCCCCAAATGATTGCCAGTAGTTCTCTAAATGCCTTCCACGTGGGATGTATATCTTCTGCACCTGCTGGTTTGTAAATATCCCGTTTTCCCAAGTGTTTCCTGCTCTGCTGTTCATCAGCTGCTAAATGGACATTCCTCACGACTTCTTGAGTGTCCATCTCTCTTTCCCATTTTTATACTAGCCTCCCTTTGCTGGCCACATTCCTCACTTCATTGGCATACGCTCGAATCAGTCTCTTTTCAGAAAGACAAGGGCTTCTGCAATCTTCTCAGTTTTCTGCAAATCAGGGGGCAACTTGCAAGGAGACCCTTGAAACCAGAAGCTCAAAGTCTGAGCACCCTACTTCAGAGAGATGAATCAGATTTACTCCAGGAATGTCGCAGTTTGATCAAGGTCCAGCTCTTTCAAACAATGGCTACAATCAACACTAAGCCCTGTGAGTTGAATTTGTACTCGCAGAGTTCTCAGGAGTACACTTTGTCTGCTGACTCAAGGAGCTCACCTGAGAGACGTAGCAATGCTACGACAGAGACCTACCAAATCGGATCCTCGGCTGCTATAAATCAGAGCAGCTCCATTGAAGCCAGTTTCCACCAGCTGAAGATTTGACCCCACATACGGTTTCTTATGGGTGGGGCTAGTTGTGATGTCTGAATTTAATGTTGCCTAACATTTTCCATCATAATACTTTATTTTTAGTTCGGATTATTTTCGTTTGCTCTCTGACCCTGATGAATTCTTTTTCATTAAGTCCCTGCGAAAATGATTCAGCCAGTTCTGAGAATGTGGGTGTTTCTGAAAACAACATGCTTCGTAGTAGGAACTTGACATTTGTCACGGGATAGTCCTGGGGTCAGGAACGTGCCTTTTGCGCTCTTGCTCCTGTGTAACTCTCTCCAGACCTGGTCGGATGATAAGACTCTGAAAACAACCATTTGCACATGTTTAGCTGAGCTTTTTGAAGGCTTGATGCAAAGAGCTCCAAGCATGCCAACTGCACTGAGCCCCACACAGCCTTCTGGGTGCTAGGCTCTGAACTAAAGGGCCACACAGCCACAGCAGCAGCACCCACTCCCCATGCCCAGCAGACCTCCTCCTGATTGATGTTAATAATTTGTGCACTTCATAGCCCTCATGATAGCGCAAGACCTCGTTCCCCGTATTCCGAGCTGGGTAAATATTCCCCCTCATTTTATGGAGGGGGTAACTGAGTGTTTGCACAAGGTCACTACTAGCACAGCTAGGAATGCCTATAATAGAGCAGACTCAAGTCTCATCCATGGAGACGTACTGCCTTTCAGAATGAATGTGCCAGATCTATGTGCTTGGCTATGCTGTCTTTGTGACCTCCTGTACCACACATGCCTCCAGAACCAGGAACAAAACTGAGGCATCCTGGTGCCAAAGTTTTATGTATTCTATGCTGTATAGAAAATAGTTGTACAAGGTACTGACTGCCTTGTGTCCCCTTTTAGTGGTTGGTCTATGTAGACGAAAACAGCTCACAGTTCCCACAAGTTTGTCCTTTATCTCAAGTGGTAGCAGTTTGTGCTATGGATCTAAAGGTCCTGGCTTCCAGTCCTGTTGGTAATTCATGGGGGTGGGGAGCCTATGGGTCGATATGGTTCCAAAAAACCTAAATAATCACATACCCAAAGACTACATTAAAACTGCAAGATCAAGCACTCAAATGTTAGGGAATTCAGATTGCCTGAGCAACCTTTATCAGTACCGTAGTGCATATGCATGGTAATACTATCTGTAAATACACAAGCACGTAGAGTTTTTACTGTAAGATCCCTGCTTCATTTAGTGCCTAGGATGGGGAGTGAATGAGGCAAAACATAAGAAGAGGGACAATATTTTCTTCTACTTAAGGCATGGACTGGGGCCTAAGGGAGTTGGGTTCTATTTCTGGCTCTGAGTGTCACAGACTTCCTCTCTGGCGTTAGACAAGACTGCACCAAAATGCACATGCACAAGGGGACTGGATTAAGGTTACCCTGGAATACTTGTGTAGACAGCTGCACATTTGTGTTACAAGTGCTCCTTTCTCCCCCCTACGTGAAGGGTGTTGTGGAGGAGGGAAATTCAAAGCCAAATGCTGTATTAGGCTTTGTTAGTTTGTTAGACCTGGCTGACACAGTCCCAGCTGTGGGTTTTGGCTGGCAGGGAAGAGAGAGGCACAGTGCTGTCATATGAGATCGTGTTTGTAATCTGGAGTTAATCTGTTAAATCTCTTTGTCTGATTTAGGGTGGCCAGGCGTTATGATCGTAAAGGGACCCTGGAGGCTCTGGTCTGCACCACCGACTGGGCTGTTAAAAGTCCGGTCGGTGGCACACTCGGGGCCCAGGGCTAAGGCAGGCTCCCTGCCTGCCCTAGCTCTGCGTGGCTCCCAGAAGCAGCCACCAGGTCCCTATAGCCCCTAGATGCATGGGTGGCCAGGGAGGCTCCACGCGCTGCCACCACCCCAAGGGCCGGCTCCGCAGCTCCCATTGTCCAGGAACCGCGACCAATGGGAGCTGCAGGGGCGGCATTTGTGGGCGTGGGGGCAGAGTGAAGAGCCTCCCTGGTGCCCATGCATCTAGGGGCTGCAGGGACCTGGTGGCCACTTCCTGGGAGCCGCAGTAAGCACCACTGGGACCCCTCCCGCACCCCAACCCCCGCCCCAGCCCGGAGTTCCCTCCCGCACCCAAACTCCCTCCCAGAGCCCACATCATCAGCCTACTTTCAAAACATTAATAGAAAACAGTGGATCTAAACAGTGATTACAGCAGAGCAGAGGAGCTGTTTTCATTCCACCCCGGTGTCACTTGCTCTAACTTTCTGAAGCTTTCATTTTGGGAGCTGAAATTTTCCATGCTTGGAAATCTTCTATGGATTTTTGGCCAAAAAAATGAAGATTCAGGTCAACCAAAACATTTACTGAATTGAGGTTATATTTGCCAAACTGTTTCAGACCACCTTCCCTTCTAGGGCGACCAGATGTCCCGATTTTATAGGGACAGTCCCGATTTTTGGGTCTTTTTCTTATATAGGCTCCTATTACCCCCCACCCCCATCCCGATTTTTCACATTTGCTGTCTGGTCACCCTATTCCCTTCCCTCTCCTTCCCCCCCTCCCCCAAAACTGTTTCTACATTTTCTAAAGAAACATTTAGGTTTTTTGATTCAAGATGCCCCATTTCTTTTGAATTTTACTACAATTTTTTTTTTTTTAAAAAAAAAGGTTAAAAATTCCTCCCAAAACAAGATGTTTCGTTTTGGTTTGAACAAATGGAATAAAAAAGATTTCAAGTTGGGTTCTCCGGAAACTTTTTTGTTTTTCTTTTCAGTTTGGCCCCTGACCTGAAAAGCCGGTTATTCACGTAGTCGGTTATTCACATTGCTCTGTTCGACTGAGTCCCTGGGGAGCTCCCTCAGTGCTCACCTCAGGCCCAGCATGCTGTGTATGCTCGGCTAAGCCGGCTTTGCCATGAGCTGACTCGTGCTAGGGTCGGGACTGAGCTAATGGCTCCTGTAGTCTGGAGGTGTGTAGGTGACAGCCTGGCCTAAGCAGTGTGCAGCTTGTGAGGGTGTCACTGTGCCATTGGTCCAGCACACACACCTTGTGAGGTTTGCGGGGGGGCTGAATGAAGGGGTCTGGGCTCTGTGCGTGGGAGAGGGGAGAACCCAGTGATGAGCTGCCAAAATCTTAACAACCGGTTCCCTCCTCACCCCACGAGGGGGTCGTGGCCCACTCCTGCCCAATCCAACCCCCCACGTTCCTTGATGCTCCCCCCGGGACCCCTGCCCCGTCTCTCCCCCTCCCCTCTCCCCTGACTGCCCCCAGAACCGGGCAGGAGGGTCTCGTGGGCCACTGTAGTGGGTGCCCGCCCCACCCCGCCCCTAAGAGCCAGAGGGACCTGCTGGGGCGAGGTGGGGAGTCCCGGCAGGGCTTACCTGGGGCAGCTCCCAGGAAGCATCCGGCAGGTCCCTCTGGCTCCTAGGGGAGGGGGAGCGTAGCTGGGGGGGAGCAGCAGGAGCAGCCGCTCCCCCCACTGATCACATCAAAAGTGGCGCCTTAGGCACCGACTCCGTGGGTGGTCTGGGGCTGGAGCCCCCACAGGGAAAATTTGGTGGGTGCAGAGCACCCACCGGCAGCTCCCCACCCCATGCCTGGCCCCAGCTCCCCTCCGCTCCGCCTCCACCTCCCTGGGCCTGAGCGCAAAGCCGCTGCCTGCTTCTCAGCCCTCCCCGGCTTCCCACACGAACAGCTGTTTGCGTGGGAAGCCGGGGGTGGGCGGGAGAAGCAGAGCAAGGCGGCACATTCAGGGGAGGAGGCAGAGGCGGAGCGGAGGGGAGCTGGAGCCGGGTGCAGGGTGGGGAGCTGCCGGTGGGTGCTCCAGCCCTGGAGCACCCACGGAGTCGGTGCCTAAGGCGCCACTTTTGGCTGATTAAATTTAGAAACCCTTTTAGAACCAGTTGTCCCTCGTGGAACAACCGGTTCTAAAAGGGCTTCTAAATTTAACAACCGGTTCTAGCAAACCGGTGCGAACCGGCTCCAGCTCACCACTGGGAGAACCCTTCAGCACCTGGTGTGCTCAGCAGAAGGGTTCAGGATACTTGTGCAGGTAGTTTAAATGTGCACTGAGCTCCATCATCCTGAGTACACAAACTGAAGTTTGTGAGGTGCCCAGAGAAGGACAGAGCTGCTGCAAGCCTTCAGATTTATTCCATACACAGTCCAAGGCAATAGAGACACATGCTGGACACGGACAGGGAAGTTAGGGTAAGGAGAAAAGAGTGGGGGGTGGGGGAACTTACACTACTGGGTATCTAAGATTATAGAAGATACAGCATTGTGATGTATATATTTTTCTGCATGCAAGAGAGCAGGGATTTCCAAAGCACTTGGTATCGGCCTCACTCTGCTCCAATGGAGGGGTTTATCATTGGGGAAAAGATGTCTTTTCAGCAGCAACGAACAGATGTATCAAATAGACCATGGCAAGCAAGTCTGCTGCCTTTGCTATTAATACTGAACAAGCATCCCTGAACCACCTGTAGTCTGAAGGGGAGGGCCAGGGCCCTGCACCATGCAGCACCTCTCTGACCTCAGTGAGGCTTCATTCAGGTCTATGGTTTGCTCCCCACAATCAGGTTGCAGGATCTGCCGTAGAGAACAGGAAGACCATGGATAGAGTAAGGCTCACCAAAGCCAATCTCCTTCAATGCCAGGCCACATGATAAACAGATTGAAGATAGCGCCACTTGAACAAGCAATCATTTGGAGACCGGGGTCCTAAACTGCTCCTAGTGGCATACCAGGGGGTCATGGCATTTAATATTTCCATGAACTGCCTAAAGGAGGGTATACGCTTTAACCGTAATCTGTTCCCGGGTGAACCCGAAACTGGAAAAGTAACCAACGTGAGAGAAAAGTCTGAAGTGCCTTGGAGGGATTAGAACAGTGCAGCATGTGCAACAAGATGAGCTTCAGTATAAATACCTGTCAAGTCACACGCAGATGGACAGGGAACGAACACAAGAGATATTAGCTGGGGAAAGGCTACTGTACCTGGGAAGAAAGTCCAAGAAAGATTGCTGTAGGCTTGTGGCAGGCAGTACGTGCCAAATGAATTTCCAGGTCAGGAGCAGAGTTAGGCCAATGCTGAGCACTTCTGGAAAATCCACCTGAAATAAACAGAGGCATTCACGCTATTCAGAACTGGGGTGATGTTTCAGGGCGGTGGATAACAGATCAGTACAGCTGATGAGAGCAGCATACAGTAGTCTTATCGCATCAACGCTATACTTTGCTGCCTTTTATATATCTGATCTGCACGTAACTCCTCTCTGAAATGCTTTTGGACTCTGCATATACCTGTCTTTATTCACAAGCAACCTGTGTTAACATTAACATTGTTCAGCCTTGTCCCCTGACTTGTTCCAGCCGGTATGGTCTATTGAAAGCTAACCGTGAGCTCTGACGTCGATGCACGTGACTGATACAGGTACTCACATAAAACAGCCAGTGCGTGAATCCGAATGAGAACATTCTGCATAGTTAATATAGCTGCAAACACAGTATAGGAGACAGATCCTGAACGTAGGCCATACTTACAGGATAGGGGACTGTACCCTGAGAAGCAGTGATTTTGAGAAAGATTGGAGGTGGGGCTGGATAATCAGCTGAACATGAGCTCCCAATGTGATGATGTGGCCAAAAGAGCTAATGCAATTCTGGGATGTATAAACATGGGAATCTCGAGTAGGAGTAGAGAGGTTATTTTACCACTACATTTGGAAATGGTGTGACCACTTCTGGAATACTGTGTCCAGTTCTGGTGCCCACAACTGAAGAAGGATGTTGATAAATTGAAGAGGGGCCAGAGAAGAGCCATGAGACCGATTAAAGGATTAGAAAATATGCCTTATAGTGATAGACTCTAGGAGTTCAATCTATTGAGCTTCATAAAGAAAAGGTTAAGAAGTATCTAGACTCATAGACTTTAAGGTCAGAAGGGACCATCATGATCATCTAGTCTGACCTCCTGCACATTGCAGGCCACAGAACCTCACCCACCCACTCCTGTGATAGACCCCTAGCCTCTGGCTGAGTTACTGAAGTCCTCAAATCATGGTTTAAAGACTTCAAGTTACAGAGAATCCATTGGTTGCACTAGTTTAAGCCTGCAAGTGACCCGTGCCCCATGCTGCAGAGGAAGGCGAAAAATCCCCAGGGGTCTCTGCCAATCTGACCCAGGGGAAAATTCCTTCCAAATATGGTGATCAGTTAGACCCTGAGCATGTGGGCAAAACCCAGCTGCCAGACACCTTGGAAAGAATTCTCTGTAGTAGCTCAGAGCCTTCCCCATCTAGTGTCCCACCACTGGCCATTGGAGTATTTGCTGCTAGAAGTCATAGATGGGCCACATGCCATTTTAGGCAGTGTCATCATATCATCCCCTCCATAAACGTATCAAGCTCATTCTTGAAGCCAGCTCCCCTTGGAAGGCTGTTCTGGAAACTTCACCCTGATAGTTAGAAACCTTCACCTAATTTCAAGCCTAAACTTGTTGATGGGCAGTTTATATCCCTTTGTTCTTGTGTCCACATTGGCCCTTAACTTAAATAACTCCTCTCCCTCCCTGGTATTTATTCCTCTGATGTATTTATAGAGAGCAGTCATATCTCCCCTCAGCCTTCTTTGGTTAGGGTAAACAAGCCAAGCTCATTGAGTCTCCTCTCATTGGGTAGGTTTTCCATTTCTTTCCTAGTAGCCCTTCTGTGCACCTGTTCCAGTTTGAATTAATCTTTCTTAAACATGGGAGACCAGAACTGCACACAGATGAGGTCTCACCAGTGCCTTGTATACTGGTTTTAACACTTCCCTTCTCCACTGGAAATAACTCACCTGATGCATCCTAGGATCACATTAGCCTTTTTCGTGGCTGCTTCACATTGGCAGCTCATAGTCATCCTGTGAACAACCAATACACCCAGGTCTTTCTCCTGCTCTGTGCCTTCCAGCTCATACAGCCCCAGCTTATGGCAAAAATTCTTCTTGTTAGTCCCCAAGTGCATTACTTTGCACTTAAATTTCAGCCCATTTCTATTACTCCTGTTTGCAAGGTTGTCCAGATCTTCTTGTATGCTATTCTGGTCCTCCTCCATATTGGCAGTACCTCCCAACTTTGTGTCATCTGCAGATTTTATTAGCTCACTCCCACTTTTTGTGCTAAGGTCAGTAATAAAAGTGTTAAATAAGATTGGTCCCAAGACTGAACCCTGACAAACTCAGCTAGACTGTTCACCTTTCAGTATGACAGGTTGTAGTCTCCCCTTTAACCAGTTCCTTATCTACCATTCAATTCTCTCATTAATCCCCATCTGCTCCAATTGAACAAATAATTTCCCATATGGAACTATATCAAATGCCTTACTGACATCCAAGTAAATTATATCTACTGCATTTCCTTTGTCTGAAAAATCAGTTATCTCCTCAAAGAAGATCAGGTTGGTCTGGCATGATCTACCTTTTGTAAACCCATGTTGTATTTTATCCCAATTACCGTTCACCTCTGTTCTTAACTACTTTCTTTTTCAGAATTTGTTCCAAGATCTTGCATACGATTGAGGTCAAATGAACAGGCCTGTAGTTTCCCAAATCACGTTTTTTCCTTTCTTAAAAATAGGAACTATATCAGCAATTCTCCAGTCATAGGGTAAGACACCCAAGTTTAGATTTATTAAAAATCCTTGCTATTGGTCTTGCAATTTCATGTGCCAGTTCCTTTAATATTCTTGGATGGAGCTTATCTGGGCCCCCTGATTTAGTCCCATTAAGACAGTGGTCCCCAAACTTTTTACCTCTTACCCCTGTCTGCGCTCCCCCCAGAGTCAGGGCCAGGAGCAGGGCCACGGCTCTGGGAGGGAGGGATGCAGACAGAAGTAAGGGGGCTGAGGCTGAGGCCATAGCTGGGGCTGGGAGGGGACCCCTGGGAGTGGGGCTGGCAGCTGGATCCTCAGGCACAGGGCTGCAACCGGAGCCAGTAGTGGAGCTGGGTGGCTCTCCACAGATTGGGGACCTCTGCATTAAGCTGTTTGAGTTTGACTTCCACCATGGACATGGTAATTTCTACCTCCACATCCTCATTTCCATTAGCCACCCTGCCACTACCCCATAGCACCTCATTACCCTTATTTAAAACTGAAGCAAAGTATTTGTTTAGGTGTTGGGCCATGCCTAGATAATCTTCAATATCCACCCCATCCTCAGTGCTCAGAGGTCCCATTTATTCTTCCCTTGTTTTCTTCTTCTTTAGCCGGCTCTGGAGCTGTTTATTATTGGTTTTCATTCCCTTGCACGGTCCAACTCTGCTTGGGGAACAAATAGTTACTAATGGGCTTTTCAGTCTAGCAGAGAAAGGGATAACACGATTCAAAGGCTGGAAGTTGAAGCTAGACCAATTCAGAGTGGAAACAAGGTGTACATTTTTGACAGTGAGGATAATTAACTATTAGAACAATTTACCAAGGGTCATGGTGGATTCTCCATCACTAGCAAGTTTTAAATCAAGATGGGTTGTTTTTCTAAAAGATCTGCTCTAGGAGTTATTTTGGGAAGTTCTCTGGCCTGTGCTATACAGGCGGTCAGACTAGATGATCACAATGGTCCCTTCTGGCCTTGGAATCTATGAAGCTATGAAAGCTGTAATTAGATAATCCGTTAAAAATGAATTTTAAATGACTCCGTTAAGAAAAGTCTGTCAAACCTATTTTTGTCCTTAATGGTCTTAGTAACAGAATAACACAGACTATTCAAACTCAGTGAAATCTGGTGCATGGACTATATTTATAGGATTATTTTTAGGATTCTTGGTCTTTTTTGCTACTATTCTTCAAAGTTGAAAGTTTCTTCTTCAACAGAGGCTGACGGATAAGGTGCGAATTCCAGAAAGATCTTCCCTCTTTCAAAATGGCTAGCATCGAAGTGGGGCTGAGGGCACAGGCTGCCTTAGCAAAGATGGCTACTGCTTGCATTTGCCTCTTAGCGCAACTCTCTATCTCCAACAGTACAGTGGCAAAAAATGACTATAAACCACAACAGGGCAAAGTAAACATTGTTTGGATGCATTTCTTACCGCCACATGTTCGGATGCATTTTAAGTTTAACTTTCTCTGCAAATTTCCGGGGTTCAGAACACTTAGTTTTGGGATAATTACAACATCCCTGTAATGTAATTTACTTTCATTAGACTTGTAGTAATGTCGGGCTGGAAGGGACCTCGAGTCATCTAGTTCAGCCCCCTGCGCTGAGGTGGGACCGAGTAAACCCAGAACATCCCTGACAGGTGTTTGTCCATGATTTAAAGACTCCAATGATGGGCTTCCACAATCTCCCTTGGAAGCCTGTTCCAGAGCTTAACTAGCCTTGTAGTTAGAAAGAGTTCCCTAGTATCAAACCTAACTCACCCTTTCTGCAGAATAACCCCATTACTACTTGTCCTACCGTGCACTCCATGTCAACCTGATTTTGTCAGGGATTTTTAATAGCTAGGCCAGACACGCAGTCCCGTCCAGGTGTTTGTGCTGGAAGGCAGCTCTGGGGCAGCGGGGAGCGCCCTGATAGAGGGAAATCTCCAGCCGGTTTAAAGCTAGCTCAAAGCACCTGCTCCTCTCCTGCCTATGAAGGGCAGGGCCGAGGGGAGCTGCACCCGGTGCTTTTTTGGCTCCCACTAGCCCAGGGTCAGGCGAGCAGGAAGGCTGACATTGCCCCCAGCTCTCCTCAGCTTCACTGACTGTAAACTCGTGTGGGTGCAGATCTGGCCCATACTGTGAGCACGTGGTCGATAGACAGCGTACCCACGAGTGCGTCCCAAACAGGAGGCTGACACCAGAGGGAGGTGCAAAGTCAAGAACTCCCAAGTTATAAAATGCCTATGCAACCCCCCCTTCTTCAGCACCTGACCCCTCCAACCTCCTGCTCCTATCCCCTACCCTCTCTGCTCTTATCCGACCAGCACCAGCTCCTACCTCCCACTCCCTCTTACCCCCTCCCACCGCCAGCTCCTGCCTCCCGCCCCCTCCTGACCCCTACAACCTCCCGCTCCTATCCCCTACCCTCTCTGCTCCTATCCGACCAGCGCCAGCTCCTACCTCTCACCCCCTCCTGCCCCCTCCCACTGCCAGCTCCCGCCCCGTCCTTCCTCTCCAATTGCCAGCTCCCGCCTCCAGCCCCCTCCTGCCACCTCCAACCGCCAGCTCCCGCTTCCCACCCCCTGCTCCAACTGCCAGCTCTAACACCCTGTCTCCTCCTCTTCCCACATTGCTCCTATCCAATACCCTGTCTCGGAGATACACACAGCCCAGCTCCTATCCAACTCCCTGACTGTGTTGTGGGAAATTGTAAAAGCTTCAAAAAGGGAGTTATAATGGGAAGTGTTGGGTAATCTTAGCTATGGGCATCATTCCTAGCTCTGCCTAGACCAGTGGTTCTCAACCAGAGGTACGCATACCCCTGCGGGTACACAGAGGTTTTCTGGCGGTATGTCAACTCACTAGATATTTGCCTAGTTTTACTACTGGCTACGTACAAAGCACCATCGAAATCAGTACAAACTAAAATTTCATCCAGACGACGACTTGTTTACACTGCCCTCTGTACGACCTACTGACATGTCAATACAATATTTACATTGCAATTGTTGTATTTGATAATTCTGTGATCACAATGAGAAAGTCAGCAATGGGTCAGTGCCACACTTTTGTATTTTTATGTCTGATTTTGTAAGCAAGTAGTTTTGATGTGAGGGGAAACTTGGGGTTACACAAGACAAATCAGACTCCTGAAAGGGGTACAGTAGTCTGGAAAAGTTAAGAGCCACTGACCTGGGATGCTCTGTGGTGCACGTATATCAGTCTACATAAACAATAATTGTGCACCTGCTTTGCTGAAAAGATAAATCTAATTTTGTCAAACCCACAAAGTGCTAGGCAGGCGGCTATAAATGCAGTCTTCTTCAGCCAAATTTCATCTTCTTTTGCTCTGTGAGATCACTTGTGAGCTGGATCCGGCTCTCCCTGGCTAGGGAAGAGAGCAGAGCGAAGAGTATTTGGGGGGAACATTATTTAGGGGGTGGTGAAAGTTTCCCTTCAGGAATGTCTGCCACCCACAGACAACAGGGGGCCCTGTCTCAGGCCCCTCGCTTGACATTAGCCAGCTCTCCAGCCTCTGACCTCCGGTCTGGGGGTGGGGGTTATTGAGTAGGTGCTGCTGGAGGAACTGCCATTTCATCTTGACCCCAGATAGCCACCCCCTTTGCCAGGCAGCTTTTAGACCTAATTTTGGACCAGTGATGTATTACCCATGGCTGACAATCCCTCCCTAGCAACAGGCCCCGATGAACCGGTTATCTCTAGGAGCAGCCTTTGATACCACTGGCCAGGAAGTGTTGTTTCACATCTTCAGGACCCTGCCAGAGTGGATGGATTTATTCTTCCCTCTCTGAGAAATGGGAAAGTGTGGTACCAAGCACTTTATTTTCTTCCCTGAAGGCTGTCACCGGAAGGGTTGCAGTCCGCCCAGTGATTTTGGTATGGCTGCCAGGGAGGCCGAGGGGTACTTTGACCCGCCATTGAGGGGTTGGGTCAGTGTAGGCTCAGAGGAAGGAGCGGCACCTGCCTAGGAGTTCCTTGAGGTCTCTTCCCCTGTTGCTAGCTCAGCCTAGCCCTTTTTAGCCTGGGAGCATGGTGAGGATCGCTGCACGGGGTGGTGACCAGAGGCACCCCTGGGACCTTGCCCTCAGGCCCTTGCCCTGTCCCAGGGTCTGTTTGGACAAGCCAGCTTGTTGTGCATTGTGGCATTCCTGCTGCATTGTATGGGGTTGTTATTTACTTCTGGAAGTTGCTAGTCATCCAGTGCAGCACTGCAGTAGGCTGTGACACCGGAAAGGGAGACAGACGTCAGTGGAGACTGAGGAGAGGTGGTGCGGATGCGGGTGGGAACTGTAACCACCTTAAGCTGGGCTGGATCTGGCCCGCAGCGGGTCATGTCAGGAGGATTAGGAGGGAGGATGTTTGTTTGTTTGTTTGTTTGTGTCAGGGTTCCCTCCCCACTCTGCGCTCTAGGGTACAGATGTGGGGACCCGCATAAAAGACCCCCTAAGCTTATTTCTACCAGCTTAGGTTAAAACTTCCCCAAGGCACAAATTCTTTGCCCTTGGAGGGTACACCGCCACCACCAAGTGATTTAACAAAGAATCAGGGAAAGGACCACTTGGAGTTCCTATTCCCCCAAAATATCCCCCCAAGCTCTTACACCCCCTTTCCTGGGGAGGCTTGAGAATAATATCCTAACCAATTGGTTACAAAGTGATCACAGACCCAAACCCCTGGGTCTTAGGACAATAGAGAAATCAGTCAGGTTCTTAAAAGAAGGATTTTATTTAAAAAAAAAAAAAAGGTAAAAATCACCTCTGTAAAATCAGGATGGAAAATAACTTTACAGGGTAACAAAAGATTCAAAAACACAGCAGAACTTCCTCTAGGCTTAGTTTCAAAGTTACAAAAAACAGGAATAAACCTCTCTCCAGCAAAAGAAAAATTCACAAGCAGAACAAAAGATAATCTAACACGCCTTGCCTGGCTTTTACTTCCAATTTTTGTAATATGAGAGACTTTTAGGATGGTTTATAGGAGAAGGAGTTTTCTGACCTGATGCTTCTCTGCTTCCCAAGAGAACATACACAACAAAGCCTTTCTTCCCCCACCCCCCAAAGATTTGAAAGTATCTTCTTTCCCCATTGGTCCTTTTGGTCAGGTGCCAACCAGGTTATTTGAGCTTCTTAACCCCTTGCAGGTAAGGAGGAATTCTAGGCTACCCTTAGCTGTATGGTTATGACAGTTTGTTTTGCCATATCCTGATCCTCCATCTCCCTCAGGATGAAGAGGAACATGGAGAGGGCACGGGCCTGTGATTTTCCCAGGAGGCCGTGGAAAGGTGTGAATGGCTGCACGTGCAGCATATGCTGTGCTGGCATGAGTGGAAGGAGCTGGCTCGAGGGGCAGAGCACTCTCCAGGTGTAGGTGAGCGTCCCCCAAACACTGAATACCAGGCAATTCCTGCTGCTTAGCTGAGGAGCATGTAGCTGGCTGACACATCTGGGCAGCTGTGTCACCTGTCCGACAGCAATGCTGAGCTCTGCCCACTGAGTCTCCGCACACAGTGCGATAGAGGAGCACTGCGGTAGCATAGAACTGACGCTGGCTTGGGCTGGGATGTCTCCATTCTTGCCTAGATGGGGAGAGCCAGGTCACGGCCTCGGGTAGGAGATGGGGCCAAAGCTCAAGGATCAAGCCTTGTACTTTCTGAATCTTCTCTCTGGATCGGCGCAGGGCTAAACGCTGCAATCTCGGCAGTTTTCCAGGCGCCTTGTATTTGGGTGACGATGCGGTGGACGTTTGACAGGAAGCCTGCCAGAGCGTGTGGTGATACCATGACTGGGTGTGTGCCGTTCTGAGAGCACAGGGCGAGCGAGCCGCAGAATGTGGCGGGCGGGAGAGTGGGGAGAAGGCAGAGGCCCGTAAGCACATTTCAGGTTACACAAAGGTGACACTGATCTAGTTTGGACATTATCTGGATCTCCACCCATAGGGAGAGCCTAGAGGGACGGTGGGCATTTTAGTGCCAGGCCCCTCTGAGATGAGCAGCTGAACTGCCTATGGGCTATAGAATCATAGAAGATCAGCATTGGAAGGGACCTCAGGAGTTCATCTAGTCCAACCCCCTGCTCAAAGCAGGACCAATCCCCAACTAAATCATCCCAGCCAGGGCTTTGTCAAGCCTGACCTTAAAAACCTCTAAGGAAGGAGATTCCATCACCTCCCTAGGGAACCCATTCCAGTGCTTCACCACTCTCTTAGTGAAATAGTTTTTCCTAATATCCAACCTAAACCTCCCCCACTGCAACTTGAGACCATTGCTCCTTGTTCTGACATCTGCCACCACTGAGAACAGCCGAGCTCCATCCTCTGTGGAACCCCCCTTTAGGTAGTTGAAGGCTGCTATCAAATCCTCCCTCACTTTTCTCTTCTGCAGACTAAATAAGCCCAGTTCCCTCAGCCTCTCCTCATAAGTCATGTGCCCCAGCCTCCTAACCATTTTTGTTGCCCTCTGCTGGACTCTGTCCAATTTGTCCACATCCCTTCTGTAGTGGGGGGACCAAAACTGGACGCAATACTCCAGATGTGGCCTCACCAGTGCCAAATAGAGGGAAACGATCACGTCCCTCGATCTGCTGGCAATGCTCCTACTAATGCAGCCCAAAATGCTGTTAGCCTTCTTGGCAACAAGGGCACACTGTTAGCTCATATCCAGCTTCTCGTCCACTGTAATCCCCAGGTCCTTTTCTACAGAACTGCTGCTTAGCCAGTCGGTCCTCAGCCTGTAGCAGTGCATGGGATTCTTCCTTCCTAAGTGCAGTACTCTGCACTTGTCCTTGTTGAGCCTCATCAGATTTCTTTTGGCCCAATCCTCTAATTTGTCTAGGTCATTCTGGACCCTCTCCCTACCCTCCAGCATATCTACCTCTGCCCCCAGCTTTGTGTCATCCACGAGCTTGCTGAGGGTGCAATCCATCCCATCATCCAGATCATTAATGAAGATGTTGAACAAAAGCGGTCCCAGGACTGACCCCTGGAGCACTCCGCTTGATACCCGGCTGCGAACTAGACATTGAGCTGTTGATCGCTACCCGTCGAGCCCAACGATCTAGCAAGCTTTCTATCCACCTTATAGTCCAATCATCTAATCCATATTTCTTTAACTTGCTGGCAAGAATACTGTGGGAGACCATATCAAAAGCTTTGCTAAAGTCAAGGTATATCACGTCTACCGCTTTCCCCATATCCACAGAGCCAGTTATCTCATCATAGAAGGCAATCAGGTTGGTCAGGCATGACTTGCCCTTAGTGAATCCGTGTTGACTGTTCCTGATCACCTTCCTGTTCTCCAAGTGCTTCAAAATGGGTCCTTTCTCCTCTGCAGAGAGTGTGCTGCCCTGCAGTGCTAACAGGAGGTACGCGGGCATCTCTCCAAGAGAGGAAACCCAGCACCAGGGGTATAAACAAACACTTGAACTTTCTAAAAGGCTCATAAACTTTCCACACCCCAAAAACCCACAGACCAAACAAAGAAGCTTCCCCCCACCCTTCTCTAGCTAAGGTTACCATTTCTAAAGGGATTTCCATCCCAGGTGCAGAACACAGAAGCTTTAGCTTTAAAGGTTTACAAAAACCTCTTGTCCATGAATCGTGGTTCACAGTCACAGCCCTTCACGCCCTATCACCCTCAGTTGTTGTGGTTAGTTGAGTCCAGAGAGGAGTGTGGGGAACTCGAGAGGAATTGAATCATGCTAAGGGAGTGACGGCATCATGATGGGAGATGCAGCTCACTGCTGATACATGCAAAGTAAAGCACAGTGCGGGGAGGGGTGCTGTGTTGCTCAGAGACCTTACAGGGGTCTCAATTAACTGTATCAACTCAGGGAAGGGGAGACCGCTCAATGGAGACCTCTGCTCAATGGGCAGCTGCAGTCAAAAGAGCAAACAAGATGTTTGTATGGGAAGAAGAATACTACGGATAATATTATAATGCCATGATAGAAATCAGTGGTATGGACTCATCTGGATACTGTGTGTGGTTCCAAAAGCATGAGTCAGACCCACCCCAAAATTATGAGATTGACTTTAAAAAATGAGATTTTTAAAACGAATCGATATGAAGTTCTTTTTATTGACCTTCTGGCATTTGAGCCTTTAGGTGGTCAGATTTTCTAGTTTTTCTCTGCATCTATGAGGGCTGGAAACGTACCTTTTTAAAAATAGAAACTGAGATTCTCACTGAATCACCTGACTTCAGGAGCAGGAGCTTTAAAAATAATACCAAATATGGCATAATTTTGTTACCCAAACTCCCTTTATCCCCAAATCCTAGTTATCCGTATCTACAGTGCATCCCCCATGTAGCCTTATGTAAGTTAATCACCATGAATAACTTCCCAGTTAGTCTCTTGGCATGCCAATCAATGGGTTTCTAGTTGTATAGAGCAGGGGTTCTCAACCTTTTGCTTGCTGAGGCCCCCCCCCAATATGCTATAAAAATCTCCATGGCCCACCTGTACCACAACAACTGGTTTTCTGCATATAAAAGCCAGGGCTGACGTTAAGGGGTAGCAAGCAGGGCAATTACCGGGGGCCCTGTCATGAATCTAAAGGGAAGGGTAAACACCTTTAAAATCCCTCCTGGCCAGAGGAAAAACCCTTTCACCTGTAAAGGGTTAAGAAGCTAGGATAACCTCGCTGGCATCTGACCAAAATGACCAATGAGGAGACAAGATACTTTCAAAGCTGGAGAGGGGAGAAACAAAGGCTCTGTCTGTCTGTGTGATGCTTTTGCCAGGAACAGACCAGGAATGGAGTCTTAGAACTTAGTAATTAATCTAGCTAGATATGCGTTAGATTCTGATTTGTTTCAATGGCTGATAAAATAAGTTCTGCTGAATGGAATATATATTCCTGTTTTTGTGTCTTTTTGTAACTTAAGGTTTTGCCTAGAGGGATTCTCTATGTTTTGAATCTGATTACCCTGTAGAGTATTTACCATCCTGATTTTACAGAGGTGATTCTTTTACTTTTTCTTCAATTAAAATTCTTCTTTTAAGAACCTGATTGCTTTTTCCTTGTTCTTAAGATCCAAGGGTTTGGGTCTATGTTCACCTATGCAAATTGGTGAGGATTTTTATCAAGCCTTCCCCAGAAAAGGGGGTGTAGGGTTTGGGGAGGATTTTGCGGGGAAAGACATTTCCAAGTGGTCTTTTTCCCTGTTATATATTTGTTAGACGCTTGGTGGTGGCAGCAATAAAGTCCAAGGGCAAAGGGTAAAATAGTTTGTACCTTGGGGAAGTTTTAACCTAAGCTGGTAAGAATAAGCTTAGGGGGTTTTCATGCAGGTCCCCACATCTGTACCCTAGAGTTCAGAGTGGGGAAGGAACCTTGACAGGCCCCATGCTACAGGGGCCCCCATGAAGCTAAGTTGCTCAGGCTTACAACATTTGTGTTTTAATAAACTCAGTAATTTGGTTCTTTTACTTTGTACTTTATTAAAGAGTATTTCACAAACATAAGAATTATTCCCTGTATTTCTATCCCAGTAAAACTACAGCTCAAACTAGCACTTCCGGTTACCTGAGTGCTCAGTTAGCCAAAGGGTTTAGATGTCCCTGGGCTGTCCTGCATCGTGAGATTTACAGCAGGAGGAGGATATTTGGCAGTGCTGGTCCCGTGTCCTGCTTGGAGAGGAAGATGGTGGCAGGTTAGCCAGAGCCCCAGAGCCCGACAGGCTCAACTCAGCCAGTGCCTTGAAACAAGCCCCGAAGCCAGTGCGGTTGGTGGAGCACAGGTAACACGCACCCTGTGAGCCACACACTAAGCATGCCCTGCTCTGCATTAGCTGAGTGCAGGAAAGGCCAGGAGAGCTCAGGCAAGATCCACAACATCCAGGAGCAGCTGGGGAGCCAGGAGGATGCCCTCCCTGTTGCACGCTTGAATAACGAAAGGCAAGGAAGCCCTCTTGGTGGAGGCTGGTGTCTACTGCCTCAACCTATTATTCCCCCAAGGCTTCCACCATCACCTTTGTTCTCTCCGAGCATCACACAGCAAGCCCACCATCATCCCAGCTCCCGCCTCAGCTAGGCACTGGGGCGTTTCCTTTTTAACCCTCTTCCACCCACCTCCCCAGCTCTTTTTCTCACAGTGGCTTCACTGCTTTGTTTCACCAGCTGCTGAAAGATTAACTTCTACCCAGCAGAGTGTAAGACCCATTCTCTCCTGGGGGCAGATATCTGGGGCTATGGAGAAAAGGTCTTGAGTTTCTACAGAAAGATTCAGAATGGTTGCAAGGGCTCATGGGAAGCCGGAAGCCTGTTTGCATACCTCTCGGTGGAGGCTGAGCTGCGCCCAGCCCCTGGAACACAGCAGTGGCTGTGGCTAGCGGTCTCAGGAAATGGGAGCCGGGTTCTGGACCCCAGGAGAGCATGCAATGCAGCTGTTAGTCAGACTGTGTATTTCCGTGGCTTGTCTCTGAAAGTGGTGGCTTGCCTTTTAAAAAATGCAATAGGATCCATAAACCACCTCTGTCTGTCAGGCTGGGGCAGGCTGAGGGAGGCTGATCTCCCTGAAGCGAACATCAAGTCCTTCTTCGGGAGAGAGAGAAGCTTTTAGAACTGCCCTAAAAGTCCTGGAGATGAATGAGACTTGGCAGCTCTGCATCCATTCTCCAAGAGGAACCTCACTCCAGCCTAAGCTGTTAGCTCGACAGCTCACCCGTGGGGCTTTTTTTAAATCTCTGTTTTCTTTTCTCTCAAAGTGTTTCTGGTGACCATGGTCCCTTTCTATATGTAGAGAAGATATTCAGAAAACAGTCTTCTCTCTCACACTGAAAGGGTTCTAGCCTCCGAAAGCCATATTTGCCCATACTTACAGTGCTGGATAAAGGGAGTTGGGGGTAGAGTTTCCTTCCTGACCCTTATAGTGATCAGCCGATGCCCTGATGCATAGTATGAAATGATGCCCTGAAGCATGAGACTCATGCATGAGCCCTGAAGCTTTAGATTAGATGGCTCCCATCTTAGCATGTTTAAGTACAAATATTATTGGTCATAAAATTATCCAACCATCTCATAGACCTTTCTCCTCTTAAACCACTTAAAGCTTCATCTCAATTAGGATTAGTCTTGTGCATTAGTGAGCGAGGGGCTCATTTCACACACTTCTTCTATTGGCAGAACAGGGGTTAAAGCTGTGGGAGAGCTTTAGAGGTATGAAAAAATGTGTGAAAAATGTCAGCGGAGCTCTGAACTTCCTGCCGGCGGCACTGACTTCCACGGGCATTGTGCCATATGAGATGAGGTAAAAGTAGACGATGCCAAGGCTTGTCCACGTAGGTAAGAAAAACCCCCTTGGAATGCAGGGTTAGCCGTTCCGTGCTTTGTTGTGTTTGTAACTGGGCAACTTTTGTAACATTGCAGCAGAAAGTGGGGACGGGAGATTATTCTCTGGTAAGTGTCCCATCCCATCCAGCGCTCCGGGGTTCTTTCACTGAAAGAGAACATAGGGCCGTGGAAACTGCCACTTGGGATCACACTTGAGGTCCCATTTAGCCCATTTAGCTACCTCAGACAGTGGTAGCACCAGATACTTCTGAGGAAGGTGCAAAAAACCCTGCAGTGGGCAGGTGGTGGGTGGGGTGGTGAGTGGTCTGCTCTTTCATGAGGGTCTTATCCAAACTCTGACATATGAGAGATTGGCTTCAACCCTGAAACGTGAAGTTTGGTCTCCTTCCACCATTTGCTTTGGTACCATGCATTACAGCCTGACAGGGAGAGGGTGAGATGCCATGTCTGCCAGAATCTAGGGTGACCAGACGTCTCGATATTGAACTCTCTGTCCTGCGTCCAGACCAATGTACAATTTGGTGCCATTGCTCCCAATATTGTAGGGTTGTTGCCAGGCCTCCAGTTGGTACGGGGCTGGCAGGCTCCCTACCTGGCCTTCTCCGCACAGCTCCCCAGAAGTGGCGACATCTCCTTCTGGGTCCTAGGCGCAGGAGCGGCCAGGGGGGCTCTGTGTGCTGCCCCTGCCTTGAGCGCCGGCTCTGCAGCTTCCGGCCAATGGGAGCTGTGGAGGTAGCACCTGCCAGTGAGGCCGTGCGCAGGGCCGCCTAGCCGCACCTCCGCCTAGGACCCAGAGGGAAATGCTGCTACACCCAGGGAGCCACCTGAAGTAGGCGCCACCCAGAATCCCCTCCCCACACTCCAAGCCTCTGCCCCGGCCCTGAACCTCCTCCTGCACCCAAACTCCCTCCCAGAGTCAGCACCTTGAACCCCCACTCCTGTGCCCCAACTCACTGCCCCAGCTCTGAGACCCCCCTTGCAGAGGGGGCCAGGGCCATGCGCCCCTGACCTGTGGCTGGGGCTGGAGCTGGGGCCGTGGGCTACCCGACCCACAGCATGCAGCGGGGGCTGCAGCCAGGGCCATGCAGCCCCGACCCATGGCATGTGGTGGGGACTGGGGCCATGCACCCCCAACTTGCAGCTGGGACTGGAGCCAGGGCTGTGTGCCCCCCTTGCAGCTTCTTCAGGCTGTGCACCTCCCTCCCCCATGGTTGCGGTGGGGGCTCCCCTCTCCCCCGCCCCCACATTGTGTACCGATATTTTACTCTTGTGGTCTGGTCACCCTACCAGAGCCTCAACTCCTCTGTCCTAGCAAATGGAACTGTTGATCTGTCCTGTCCTGGACGTCCCTGTCACTGTTACTCAGCAGCCTCTGCCACCTGGCAGAGTCTCCAGCCAGCTGGGTCGGTGGAGTGGGTAGCTGATTGGCCGAGTGTATGTGTTATAACCTCCCTCACCACCACTGCTCATGCCCGGTAAGAACTGTCACATGGTTCCACCCTGTCCCATCTCCTGCAAAGCATCCAGTAACTCATGAGGTGCCTCTCCCACCCCGTGTCTCCAGTCTAGCCACACCCATCCCTGTGGGATCTGAGCCAGCCGGCTCCCAGCACACAGAACCAGATCCCTGGGGAGCCAGGGACACTGACCCCAGGCAGTGCTGGGGGTGCTGGGCAGCTAACAAAACAATCCCCTACATGCACCCCTTCCCCCACATCACCAAAATTCCCCTTTACATTTCCCTTCCCAGAGATCCTGGCCTTTCACTTTAAAAGGCTGGCTGTGCACCCTAATCTTGTCTATCAGTGGCCTATGCCCGATGCTTCAGAGGAAGGAGCAAACACCTCGGTAACCCATAATGCATTGGGTCAGTTGTACAACAGATGCGGTACGGGCAAGGCTCAGCAGAGACCCAAACCAGCAGGGTTTGCCTGCCTCAGCCTTTAGCATAAATATAAATGTTATAAGTGGGGAAGGATTTATCTAGCCCCTTTTAAAATCCAACACCAGGATTGGCTGCTGGATCCTATAGCAGTGCATTCTATGCAGCCATCACTATCCCTTTTATTTGCTCTAAACATGCGGAGGCCAGAAGGAACCATTGCGATCATCTAGTCTGACCCTGGGTATAACACATACCAGAGAACTTCAGCAAAATAATTCCTAGAGCAGATCTGTTAGAAACACATCCCATCTCGATTTATAAATGGTCAGTGCTGGAGAATCCACCACGACCTTTGGTAAGTTGTTCCAAAGGTTAAATACTCTCACCATAAACATTTATGCTGGATTTCCAGTCTGAATTTGTCTAGCTTCTACTTCCCGCCTTTGGATCATGTTAGACCTTTCTCTGCTAGACTGAAGAAGAGCCCACTAGTAAATATTTTCCCCATGTAGATACTTATAGACTGTAACCAAGTCTCCCCCTTAACCTTCTCTTTGTGAAGCTAAGTAGATGGAACTCCATGAACCTCTCGCTGTTTTCTAATCCTTCAATCATTCTCGTGGCTTCTCTCTGACCTCTCTCCAATTTATCAACAGCCTTCTTGAATTGTGAGTGCCAGAGCTGGACACAGGTGTAACTAAAGCAGACTTGTGGCCAAGATGAGTCCGCTCTGCGGGTGGCTCTGGCCAAGAAAAGATGTGCAGGAATGAAGCAGGGAAACTCCCCCTCTCCCCCACCAGGGGCACCAGTTCCAACCCCCCTGGAGTAAACACTCCCCCACACCCCCACCAGAACAGTACAGTGAAAATAGAAAGGGAAATATGTGTTTACAGAGGGATGGAGCAAAGTACCAGGGGGGAAGATGAGGGAGCAGTAAAACAGGCTTACATGCAACTTGAGGACCTTTGGGTCCAGTGGTTCCAAGATGCCCAGTACTGAGTCTAGCCATGCTCACTAACCCCCAAGGGGGTCACATAGTATCCAGCAGCAGCTGCATCAATGCCAAATACAGAGGTAGAATAACCCCTTTGCTCTGACTCAAGAGTCCCCTGTTGATGCATCCCAGGATCGCATTCGCCCTTTTGGTCACAGCATCACATCAGGAGTTAGTGTTCAGCTGATTATCTGCTACCACTCCAAAATCTTTTTCAGAGTCACTGATTCCCAGGATAGAGTCCCCCATCACGTAAGGATGGCCTCCATTCTTTGTTCCTAGATGTATACATTGACGTTTAGCTATATTAAATCACATATCGTTTGCATGTGCCCAGTTTACCAAGCAAACCAGTGACCTGTCCTCTTCATTATTTACCACTCCCCCAATTTTTGTGTCATCTGCAAACTTGATCAGTGATGATTTTATGTTTTCTTCCAGGTCACTGATAAAAATGTTGAATAGCGTAGGGCCAAGAACCAATCCCTGCAGGACCTCACTGGAAACACACCCGCTTGGTAACGATTCTCTGTTTACAATCACATTTTGAGACCTATCCGTTAGACAGTTTTTAATCCCTTTAATGTGGGCCATGTTAATTTGATATCTTTCCAGTCAGTCATGAGGCCCCTTGTTCTTGAATAGAATGGGATGGGCCATAAATTGATACGCTGGGTACACTCTGAATGATGTGAAAAACCCCTGCATAAACCCATTGAAATGCCATCCCAAATGGAAAACCCACCCTCAACACCACTGTGTGCCATGAAGTGAGCTGTAGCTCATGAAAGCTTATGCTCAAATAAATTGGTTAGTCTCTAAGGTGCCACAAGTCCTCCTTTAGGTTTCAGAGTAACAGCCGTGTTAGTCTGTATCCGCAAAAAAGAAAAGGAGGACTTGTGGCACCTTAGAGACTAACACGTTTATTAGAGCATAAGCTTTCGTGGGCTACAATAAAAGATTTAAGGGTGGCAATTTTGCAACAGAAAAACTTCAAAAACAGACTCCAAGGAGAAACTGCTGAGCTTGAATAAATATGCAAACTAGACACCATTAACTTGGGTTTGAATAGAGACTGGGAGTGGCTGGGTCATTCCCCATGTTACATATCCTCACACCTTCTTGTCAACTTCTAAATGGGCCATCTTGATTATCACTACAAAAGTTTTTTTCTCCTGCTGATAATAGCTCATCTTAATTAGCCTCTTACAGTTTGTATGGCAACTTCCACCTTCTCTGTATGTACATATGTATCTTCTTACTATATGTTCCATTTTATGCATCCGATGAAGTGGGCTGTAGCCCACGGAAACTTATGAAAGCTTATGCTCAAATAAATTTGTTAGTCTCTAAGGCACCACAAGTACTCCTGTTCTTTAAACTGTGCTGGCCATTCTCCCTGGCAGGGAGAGGGGCAAAGGCATGCGGACAGAGTCCCTCTAGAACTGGGCTGTGATTCAGCCCTGGGGCAAGTAAGTGCAATTCCACTGGCCTCAGCACAGCTCTGCCCTTTTACAGCCAGGCTCAGTGTGGTCTCCGGTCCCATGCGATCAGTTGTCTGCCTTTCCCTCACACGCCAGTGGCCTGGGCTGTATGACACCAATTGTTAGGAACCCCACCCCCTTGATTTCATGTGATTTGAACTTGGTCGAAAACCCAGCAGCTCCCCTTTGCAGAGTTAGCTTTTGCCTCTGCTTTGATTCATTTGGGTTTGCACCCAGAGTCTAACCCTTTAAATTCCAGGTTTGACAACAAGGCCCAAAAACTCAAACTCAAACCAGATGAAGCAGCTGAGTTTCATGTGGATTTGCATCAGAACCAAACCAAAATGGGTCCAGGTTTGTGCACTTACGTGACTCTTTCCTTAAACCTTGTAGTGAAACTTTAGAACAGGGGAGTTTTGCTTCGTTTTGTGCTTTGCGACAAAAGTTTTGCACAGATCTCGTTCTGGCAATCTGGACCTGATGATTGCAGTCCCTAGTCCCTTCGGGACTCAGGAAGCAGTGGACTTGCCTAGAAGGAAGCCATTTTCTGATCTCACAGTTAGCAAATTACTCATTTACAGCCTGCTTTTTCCCATGAAAAAAAGTTGATTTCAACAAGCCCAGCTCCCCTCTGTCTGTACAGAATTAATCTCATTACGATGCCATTCTGGGTGAAATCATTGAGCCCCCTGAGTAATCTCATCAGGCAGGGATAACAGCAAACAGTCCGTTCTCTAATTTCTTTCCCTATTTTTCCTTGTCGTCTTTTTAAATTTAAAATATTTTTGGCTCTGCTAATCCCTGAGGATAAGGGCTCAGTGCAGCGGGATACTGACTGCCAAATATGGTGCTGATGCTAAAGATGTTAGAGGAATGTGACTTGCTCTAAGCCTATGGTCTCAGAATTTGCTGCCAAACAAATTAGGTCATTTAAACTTTGCAGGCTTTAAAGGATGTTGGAACTTTAATTTGGAATGAAAAATCTGGTGGTGTTTTTGCTAAACGGCTCAGTGTCCTGGGGAATTTAGTTTGGCACTTTCTCTGTGTGACGGTCAGTCCCAGCTTTAGTAAGATCTGGATTGACTGCCGCAGTAATTTAGATGCACCATTGTGCACACAAAGATTTTACGTGTAATCTGTGTGGATGCTCACCATTATGGCGCGTTTGTTCGTGTGTGGATGTCGCCAACCAGCTGCATAGCTGACTATTCACACAAACAACAAGGCGATTTGCATGCACAATTTCATTTCTAACTTTTTGAAGGTGAGACCCATTATATCCTGTTGTGTAGCGTTTAGATGAAAACGATGGTTGACAATAGCAGGAGGTGACCCAGCAGCAGCCTAGAGACAATGTGACCCATAGATTCTGCAATGTGAGCCCTAGCCACCTTCCCCTTTAATAAAGAAGTGGTCCACAGAAACACAAGTCACGCATGCAGTGTTCTGTCTTGTTCGGAGAAGCCCAGCCAGTAGCAGCAAGATGGAGTTTTGCAGGAGTTGTCTCAGCAGCTGCTCTTTCATACATGTAAATTGTTTCATTTATGCAAACTTGGGTAGGGCCTCGAGCTTCTGGCAACTTAATGTGCCCCCAGTTTTACCAGGTGTGTCCCTCCCCCCACTCCTAATGTCGTGGATGTACTGACTCCCCAGCAGTTTATGTGCAAGAGGAGCCTGGGGCTGCCATTCTACTTCAGAGACAGATGTTCAAGAGTTCCATAGTAGGAAGCATTGGGTTGGTTTGGAAGATAACAGGGACGCAGAGTGCATATACCTTCTCTGGGTGAGGGCCCCCAATGTCAGCATCGCCCTAGGACTGCCAAATCCTAGAGGTTACTCCTGTGAGTTTTGCTAAAGCAAAGCAGCTGTCATCTGCACTGCACCGTCACCGCATCAGTATTGTGTCTTCTGCTCTCTCCGTGCCCTTCCTGGGGCTGGCATGCAGTACTGGCCCAGTTGGCTAGTTGTCGTGACAGTTCTATACCCCTAGGAGCATCTTTCCATCCAGCTGTAGCAGAATTAGCCGCTCACCCAGCTGACTGTTCCCCCGCCCCCCCGCCCACCCATTTGTTCTTTTCTCCTCTAAAGAGAGAGCCTTGCTTTGCTGTGGGGCTGCGACTTGGCGTTTTATTGAAAGTTTCTCACTCTGCCAAAGCCGCATGGACTTGCGGGGGCGGCAGATTCCTTAGGAAGGCGATTAAAAAAAGTGTGGGTTTGTGTGGAAAAGCCCCTTCTTCCTCAGTCTCTCAGACAATCTGAGAAGAGAAGGGGCTTTGAGACGTCCCCGCTGATCCTGCAAGTTACGGATTTGAGAGGCCGCAGCACTCTGGTGAGGCCGTGCCCCCACCCCAGCCGGGTGGAGTCGGGTCATCAAAACAAGGGCCTGTTTCTATCCCACATAAGCACAGGTCTGCTACTAGAGACCGCATAGGAATGGAGACCATACACACCCCCAGGCAGATCCTTCTTCAATGGAGTCCTGATCATTTACACCAACGGAGGATCTGCTGCCATGTTTCGAAACCAGATTTGGCCTTTATCAGCTAGCTCCTACTCTGCAATATTGCCAACCCCGAGTGTTCAAAACTCACGAGCAAGGTGCCAAACGATCCTGAGACTGGCTTAAAAACTAAGCGATTTTACAAAGTACTAAAAGTGAAGTTCTCTTTGTTTGTTTTCTCATGTGGGAGCATTGGGGGAGGGGGCGTCACACTCTCCAGCTTGCCCCAGAAAGTCCCTTTTCTTCATGAAAGGTGCGAGTCTCGACTAACAACCTGACCCCCGTGGCTGGGGCTGTAAGAAAAACATCAAGCATTGTGAGAGTCATGAGCATCCCAGTGCCTGTGTCACAGTGTCTAAGGAGCGGCTTGCCTGCCCTCTCTCCTGCTGGACATAGTGGTCATTACCCTCTAATAGCAGTAAAAGTAAGAATAAACACACCATCAACTGAAATGTCCCCCAGACGCACGCCATCCTCTTGCTGAAGAATTGCAGTGCTTGTAGACGATGCCAGAATCGTAGCTCTGGAGACTACAGGGTTTTATTTATCTAGGGCAGGCCAGCAGTGGAAGCTTTTCTCCGCCTCCATCTCCCTCTCAGGGCAGTTCCACCTCCATGCCTGCTCTGTCCTCGGTTTCTCTGCAGTGATGACATGAGAGCCAGTTAATGCCAGTTGTCTGGGAGGCCTGGGCTGTGGACACGTCTGTTGAGCAGTGGAGAGAGGATTGGCTCTCCTGACACCGGACATCAAAGAGCTGTCGGAGGTCACGGCTTTTGGTCACTGCTAGCAATGGACATGACAGCCTGGGCAGGGCCAGAACCCCTTATCCCTCCCCCACACGCAAGCCGGCAATTAAACAAAGCTACCGCTGTGGTTGGTTGGTTCCACATACTTCTACACCTCATCCTGATTATCACTACAAAAGGTTTTTTTCTCCTGCTGATACTAGCTCACCTTAATTGATCACTCTCATTATAGTGTGTATGGCAACCCCCATTGTTTCATGTTCTCTGTGTATATATATATATCTTCTGACTGTATTTTCCACTGCATGCATCCGATGAAGTCGTTTTAGCCCACGAAAGCTTATGCTCAAATAAATTTGTTAGTCTCTAAGGTGCCACAGGTACTCCTCGTTCTTTCTACACCTCAGTTATTCATTGTAATATTTAGTGCTCTCTACCAAGGGTATGGCCCCATTGTGCAAGGGGCTGTATCATGTCCCTGAGCAAAGAACTTACCGTCTAGACAGACAAGTGAGATGGGTGAGAAAGGGAGGCTCATTCTCCCCATTTTACAGATGGGAACTGAGGTGTGGAGACACTATACACAAAAGGTCCCAAAGCACCTCAGTGACTTGTAAGAGTGACTCCAAGTCTCATCACAAGTCTCCACTCTGTACGTTCCTTCTGAAAAGGTTACAGGAAGTGACTTGCCCGGGATCACACCGCCTCTGTGGCAGAGCTGGGAACTGCGAACTGAACACACATCTCCTGAGTCCCACTCCCATGCATTGACCACAAGCCCCTCCTTCAACTCCTGGGTGGACCTAGAAGTGAAAGTGCCAAAATTCCAGGGGAAAGGCTGTTGTGGTGGGTATTTTTGGCCCATGCATAAAAACAGGAAGTTCTGGAGATCTCACAAGCAAGCCTGTTCTAATAAGATGTTCAGTTCCGTTTAGCTGGAGGTTCAGAGAAGCTTCTCATCAGTTGGGTCCTATATAACAGAGCCATTTTGTAGCTGTGCATCATCACTGTCTCTAAAGAACATTTCAGCTAGATGTGCCCTGAGCCCCCAAGTCCAGATCTGGTTCTTAGCTAGTTCGGCGTGCTTCTAATTCCAGTTTGGGGCTGTGCTCTTCGCTGCCTTCAGGGGAAAGTCATTTCCAGCTCCCCAGGCCATCTGCCCTGACTCTAAGAAGTGTAACAGTTCAAAGCTAGGACATTATTGAGACTGGCTGGTCCCGCGGGGCAGGTGTTTCTCTTTTCCTTTATTTGTCCCCTCCTCCTTGCCTTTTTGGACCCTGATTGGGTTTAATTCTGGAGCTTGGGAGCCCAGCCTGAGATAAACATGAATATTTCTCCCTATTTTTAACTTTAAAAATATTCCTGTAAGGTTCCTCATCCCCCGCCCCAGCCTTCTCAAAATACAAATCCCAAACAATCCCTTCCTCCGTGTAGACTCTGAGCCTTTCAGCTGCTCTCCCTTCCCCTGATTTTAGGATTGCTGCCCTCTAGCTCATGTGTGGCCATCCAGCCCTTTCTTCCCCAAGCCTCTGGGAGACTCCATTATCACTTTGCAGTGGAGTTAAAGATAACTGGAGTCCAGAGATCAACTCACAACCATGTGTCATGAACACTGCCATGTAACTGCATAATGCTCTCTGAGTTTGGCCATCCCGCGGCCTGAGGGCGCCAGCCTTCAAAGGCTGGTGCGTGTGAGATGTTGTCTGCCTTGTGAACTACGTTATGATCACAGCGATTGCAATTCCAATTCCATCCTGGTCTATGAGCCAGATGAAGGCAAGTTCTGTTATCTGTGAACAAATTAAGGAAAACAAAGCCCTTATTGGTGCATGTTTTATCGGCCGATTCAATAAAAATAAGAATTTGCTTTAAAAGCAAGTCATCGGATTCAGCTTTAAAACTGGAATTTTGGTATGTTTTTTCTGTGTACAAAGTGGTGGAGGCCCTTATCCTGCAATCAGATCCATGCACCAAGACCCCAGTGGCCCCTGGAGCCCTACGCAAGTGCTGGGGCCTGCCAGCAAGGATCTCACTGTGGGATCACAGAGTCAAAAGTGTGGAGAACTGTGTCCATCCCAGTGTGATCTGAGTTTGCTTTGTTTGGCTTGTCGAGCAATGCGCTTGAGGTGCTGGTGACCCGAGCCACAGCGGCCTCTCCGCCTGGTGTTTGGGGCTCGCCGATAGTGCTGATTTCATTCAGTAGTTTTCCCTGTTGGCTGTACAGATAATTGACACGCTCTGTTCTCTTGCTTTGACAAAGGGAATTCGCTTTGACCCCGAAATTCCACAAACGCTACGACTAGAATTCGCCAAGGCAAACACCAAGATGGCCAAGAGCAAGCTAGTGGGAACCCCGAACCCGAGCACTCCTCTCCCCAGCACTGTACCTCAGTTCATTACCAGGGAGCAATGTAAGTGTTTGGTTTTATGGTCTTCTTAATTGAACAGCGGGTAGAGACGGCCAAGGAGCTGGATCCTGTGGTGCTCTGCGACTTAGACAACCCGAAAGAGGAGAAACGACTGCGTTAGTTTGGTGTCTCTGCAAAGCAATGTTAGACGTGAATGAAATGCGCCTCCCTCGTGCTTGCTGGAAGATGAGGTGGTTTTGTCCATGACCAAGTCCTTTGTTTGTAGACCAGAATCTGGAGGTGACCTTCTGCCTCTGGCAGGCTGTTTAGGCAGCAGGTACAACAGAGTGGCATCTTTTGTTGTTGGTGCTTTTGTTTTCTGGAAATATAGCTGATACTGGTACTCTCTGGATCTTCCATGCACAGCAGTGGCGTAGCTAGCATGGGACATTTGGGTGGGTGGGCAATGATGGGGGCGGGGCACGGGGGGAACAGGAGGCATTGGGGGGCCTGCCTCCGCCCACCCCCTCCAATGCAGCCGGCCTTGTGGGGGGCGATGGATGCTCTGGCCAGGAGTCCCACGGGGCCCTGCGTGCGCACCCAGCTCTGGGAGGAGATGCCGCTCTCCAGCATGCATGGCTCCCATCCCCATCACACTGACCAACGCCGGGCCCGGCTCCCAGAGGTGGCAGGCCTACGTTTTTTAATGATCGCCACCACTGGGCGGGCCGGCTGCCCACCTCCTGCTGCGGCGTGCGTGCATGCGTGGCGGGTTGTCAGGTGCGCCGCTGCTGTCCCAACCCCCTCCGGTAGGGCCAGGGGGGTGTGCACCCAGCGTGTGGTGTCCTCCACGGCTGGGCAGGGCTGGGGCTGGAGCAGGAGCAGAGCTGGGGTTGGGGGGTGGGCTTGGATGCCAAGTGGGTGGGCCGTGACCCACCTAGGGCCACCCATAGCTACACCCCGATGCACAGTCACACCTGGAAGCAGAGACTGAATGTTTACACATGACAGTGAACACTGGATGATGTAAATGTTGATGTATACATCTAAGAACAAAGAGAGCAGGCCGTATTCACAGGATTGGGGACTCTATAACCTGGGGACAGTGACTCTGGCAAAGATTTTGGGGACATGGTGGATAATCAGCTGAACCATGAGCTCCCAGTGTGACGCTGTGGTCAAAAGGGCTATTGAAGTCCTTGGATGCAGAAACAGCAGAATCTCAAGTAAGAGTAGAGAGGTTATTTTACCTCTGTATTTGGCACCGGTGCGACCGTTGCTGGCATACTGTGTCCAGCTCTGGTGTCCACAATTCAAGAAGGATATTGATAAACTGGAGAAAAGAAAGAAAGGCCACGCAAATGATTAAAGGATTAGAAAACCTGCCTTATAGCAATAGATTCAGGGAGTTCAATCTGTTTATAAAGTGAAAGTTAAGGGGTGACTTGATCATAGTCTATAAGTACCTATATGGAGAACAAGTATTTAATAATAGGCTCAGAGAAAGGCATAGCATGATCCAATGGCTCGAAGTTGGAGCCAAACAAATTCAGACTGGAAATACGATAATTTTTTAACAGTGAGAGTAATTAGCCATTGGAACAATTTACCAAGGTTCATGGTGGATTCTCCATCACTGACAATTTTAAAATCAAGATGGGATATTTTTCTAAAAGATATGACCTGGGAATTATTTTGGGGCAGTTCTCTGGCCTGTGCTATACAGGAGGTCAGACTAGATGATCACAGTGGTTCCTTCTGGCCTTGGAATCTGTGTTGAAAACCACGTCTGCTCTGATTCTGGTAGCAGGGCACTGGAACAGACCATCCAGTTCGGTACCATGTCTCCAAGAGTAGCCAACGGTGGATGTTTCAGAGGGGATTGTAACTCCATCCCTACCCCTTCTTGGGGGCAGTCCCTTCCTCACGCCTGCTGGCTTTTCACGTGTAAGTGTGGCTTTCCCCAGCATCTTGTGCAGTCACGTAGCCCTGTGCAAATTGAGTGTCACATGCTCTGATGTGGTGATAGCATGTACCCTCTGTGCCACCTGGACTGGGCACACCAGGGAGTCACACTGACGCAGACGAGCATGCCCATGAGCTCACCTGGGCTCCTTGTGTTTGGGTGCCCTGTCCCAATTTGCCCTGGTGCCTTGCAGTTAGAGTGGGACCAAGCTGTTGTTTTTTTTTTTAATTTGGAGGGTTGGGAGTTCAAAACAGCTCCCAGAACGTGCTCAAATTCTCAACCCTGAAACAGGCATGTGAACTACCCTGCAGTCACTCCGCAGCAAGGCTCCTGTGTGATAGAGGCCTGGATCACACACCAGTTTATTCTACAGTTACAGTCTGAATGAAAGATAACTTGGGTTTAATGGCATTATTTGGTGGCCCTCCACATTCTTATCACACCATTTTGTTAGTGGAAGGATAGTGCCATTAGGGAGCTAGAGATGTCCATAAACGTATTTCTTAATCACCGCGCTGCACTGAGACTAACTCTATAGTGTAAATAGCATCGTTTCTAGATGATGGATGTCTTTTTACAATTGTACACATTACCATCATAAATATAGATTGTCTGAATTTCTGTAAATAGGCTAGAGTTCACATTGTATTAAGTTCTGCATCTCAACAAACCATTTCTGCTCTGCAAATGCAGCTGTGAAAGAACAGCAAAGCTAAAAACACCCTGTTTGGATATTCTCAGTCAAGTGAATATTAGTTCTCCTTAATTTGTAAATCTCATCCTTAATAGCGAAATTAAATCCTAACTCAGCCAATACAAGTCACTACAGACAAATACCTACCACATCATGGTAGGGGGTCTACTTCAGACCACCCAGTCAGAAGGAGGAGGTGGATAAGGCATTTCTAGAACAAATAACAGAAATAACAAAAACACAAAACGTGGTAGTGATGGGGGACTTTAACTTCCCAGACGTCTGTTGCAAAAGGAATACAGCAAAACACAAAATGTCCAATAAGTTCTTGGAACATCTTAGGGACAGCTTCTTGTTGAAGAAAATGGAGGACGTAACCAGGGGGACCCTTTTAGAATTTATTCTGACTAATGGAGGAATTGGTATCAAAGCTGAAGGTAGAAGGCAATTTGGGTGAAAATGATCAGGAAATGAAAGATTTTATGATTCTAAGGAAAGGAAGGAGTGAGAGCAGCAGAATGAGGACAATGGATTTCAGAAAAGCAGACTTTGACAAACTCAGAGAACCGGTAGGTAAGGTCCCATGGGAAAAAAATCCAAGGGAAAAAGAAATTCAGGAGAGCTCGCAGTTTCTCAAAGAGACAACATTAAAGGCACAACAGCAAACACGCCCGATGCAAAGGAAAGATAGAAAGAATGGTAAAAGGCCAATATGGCTCCATCAGGAGCTCTTTTATGGACTGAAAATTGAAAAGGAATCCTACAAAAAGTGGAAACATGGCCAAATTGTAAGGATGTGTACATGGCATCCTTAAGTATGTAGGGGCAAAATCAGAAAGACGAAAGTGCAAAATGAGTAATAGCTAGCAAAGGACAAAAAAGGCAATGAGAAGAGGTTCTTTCAATAGCTTAGGGGCAAGACAAAGGAAAGCCTAGGTCCTCTACTTAGTGGGGAAGGAGAGCTAATAACAGACAACACCAAAAAGGCCGAGGCGTTTAATGTCAATTTTGCTTCAGTCTTCACTAAAAGAAGGTTAATTGTGACCAGATACTTAACACACTTCATATTAACAACAAGGGGGAAGGAACAGAAGGTAGAATAAAGAAAGAACAGGTTAAAGAATATTTAGATAAGTTAGATGTATTCAAGTCTGCAGGGCCTGATGAAATTCACTCCAAGTTACTGACTGAAGTGACCTCAGAACCATTAGAGGTTATGTTCAAGAACTCATGGAAGACGGGTAAGGTCCAAGAGGACTGGAGAAGGGCAAACACAGTACAGTAAAAGTTGTTTTATCTGGCACTTCACCAACCGGAAAGCTCTATAAATGGGTATTTCTGATCTTCATTGAAATTTTGGTTTATAGTCTGGTTGGCGCGGGGCCAGCAGGGGTTTGGGGTGGGGGTGCAGGCTCTGGGAGGGAGTTTGGGTGCGGGAGGGGGCTCGGGGCAGCGGGTTGGGGCATGGCATGGGGGTGCCGGAGCTGGGGGGCGCTCACCTTGGGCGGCTCCCCGCAAGTGACCACATGTCCTGACTGCTCCTAGGTAGAGGTGCAGCAAGCGGCTTCGTATGCTGCCCCCACCCCGCCCCGAGCGCTAGCTCCGCAGCTCCCATTGGTTGGGAACAGTTGCCAATGGGAGCTGCGGGGGGCGGCGCCTGCGGGTGAAGGCAGCGCACAGAGCTGCCTGTCTGCACCTCTGCCTAGGAGCAGCTGGGACAGGTTGCCGCTTGCGTGGAGCCGCCCAAGGTGAGCGCTCGCTGGATCCGGCACCCCCCTCCCACACTCCAATCCCCAACCCCGCACTCCCTCCTGCACCCAAATTCTCTCCCAGAGCCTGTGCCCTGCACCCCCTCCCGCACCCAAACTCCTTCCCTCTTAGTTAACTGGAATTTTTTACTTACCAGCACCCCCCATTCCCCCAACATGCCAGATAAAACAGCTTTTACTGTAGCTGTCTTTAAAAAGGGGGCCAAAGAAGACCCAGTGATTTATAAACCAGTCAGCCTAACTTTGATACCTGTGTAAGCGGGAGAATGGTCCCGTTATAGTGGGGAACTTTCCTGGCTTCTGCATGACCCCGGTGAGATGGGCTAGTGAAAGGATCTGAGCCCTCGCTCCCACTTCCTTTACCCAGAGGCCTCCCTGCCCTTAAGGACTCCCCTTCCACTCTCCTGTCTGGCAGTGTCCTCGTAACCCCGACGAGGCTGGGTCCAGGATTCCTGGGGGGCTCGACCCCCAACCCTGCTGTGGTCACCTAGGACAGGGGCTAGGGTGTCCCCACTCCAGGGTGCTCTCTCTGCACTGGACATTTCCCTGACCCACTGATCGTTACATACAATTTAAATGCAACTTATTTAATCAACAATTAATTTAAAAAAGAATAAGGAAAAACAGGAAAGGTGAAAGGAAACACATCACCCCGCTCTGTGGCAGGGAACATCACAGACAGTGTCTCTGGAATGCCCGGGCAATTCACAGTCTGCTCCTTGTAGGTCCCAGGCCTCCTGCTCCGGCCCTGGCTGTGCTGCAGGGATGCTGCGGGTTGGACACTCGCTCTGGTGGTGGCCACACACTTCCGGGCTTTGGGCGGTGGGACCCTTCTTCCCAGCGTCAGCCCCCCGTCGGGTTAAGATCCCCTTCCCAGTCTGGCCTGCAAGGACCCTCAGCTGGGGTGTCTCTCTGCGCTGGGCCCTTTGCCCAGGGTCCCCCCTTAGCTCGCCCCACTTGCTCACCATACCCGGCTCCAGACTGCTCCAGCTCCGGCTCCGCTCTGCCTCAGCACTGATGCTGCTGCTCTGCCTCCAGCCCCCTGGGCTGCTTCTCTGGCCCCTCTGGCTCTGTGGCTGCAGCCCTGCGCCCAACACAGGATCTGCTCTCCCTGGGCTGTGTCTCTGGCTCTGAGGCTGCAGCCCTGCTCCCAGCACAGGGTCTGCTCTGCAGGCTGCTTCTCTGACTCTGCTCCCAGCTCTGACCAGCTTCCTGGGCTGCTTTTCTGGCCCCTCTGGCTGGCACAGCTCTGCTCCCGAGCTCAGCCCCACTCTGTCTGACCCTGGCAATTCCAGCTCACACACAGGACAGGACCCATCCTGGCCTCCTGACTCCCTGATTAGCTGCCCGCACTGTCAATCAGGCTGACCTGGAGCACTGGCCTCTCCCCATTACCCCTGGGGACTGCCAGTCTCAGGGTCCTGATTTCCCATCGACCCTTCCCCTTTCTTTTGGTACTGGGAACTAGCCAACCAAAACACCCCCACTGAGTTTTAGTAAGGGGACAACAGTCCCCTTGCACCTGGAAAGATACTGGAACAAATTATTAAACAATCCATTTCAAGCACCTAGAGGATAATAGGGTTATAAGGAATAGCAAGCATGGATTTGTCAAGAGGAAATCATATCAGACCAACCTAATTTCCTTCTTTGACAGGGTTTACTGGTTTATGGATGGGTGGAAGCAGTAGATGTGCTATATCTTTATTTTAGTAAGTCTTTTGAGATAGTCCCACATGACACTCTCCTAATAGAGAAATGTGGTGCAGATGAAATTATTATAAGGCGGATGAACAACTGGTTGAAAAACCATACTCAGCAAGTAGTTATCAATGGCTCGCTCTCAAATTGGAGGGTGCATATCTAGTAGGGCCTGGCCGGGGTCTGGTTCAACATTTTCATTAATGACTTGAGTAATGGAATGGAGAGTCTTTGCAGATGACCCCAAGCTGGGTTGCTCGCACTTTGGAGGCCAGGAGAATTGGTCTGAATTCAACAAGATGAAATTCAATAAAGACAAGTGCAAAGTGTTAAACTTAGGAAGGAAGAATCAAATGTACAACTACAAAACGGAGAATAGTTAGCGAGGCAGTAGTACTGCTGAAAAGGATCTGGGGTTTATAGTGGATCACAGATTGAATATAAGCCAACAATGTGATGCAGTTGTGAAAAAGGCTGATATCATTCTGGAGCATATTAACAGGAATGTTGTATGTAAAGCACAGGAGGTAATTGTCCCCCTCTACTTGGTACTGGTGAGGCCTCAGCTGGAGTGCTGTGTCCAATTCAGGGTGCCACACCTAAGGAAAGATGTGGACAAACTGGAGAAAGTCCAGAGGAGAGCAACAAAAATGATAAAAGGTTTAGAAAACCTGACTTGTGAGGAAAGGTTAAAAAACTGGGCATGTTTAATCTTGAGAAAAGGAGACTGAAATGGGAACCTGATAACAGTCTTAAAATATGCTAAAGGCTGCTATAAAGAGGATGGTGATCAATTGGTCGCCATGTCCACTGAAGGCAGGAGAAGTAATGAGCATAATCTGCAGCAAGGGAGATTGAGGTTAGATATTAGGAAAAACTTTCTGACTATAAGGCTAGTTAAATGCTGGAACAGGCTTCCAAGGGAGGTTGTGGAATTCCCCTCATTAGAGGTTTTTAAGAACAGGTTGGATAAACACCTGTCAGGGACTATTTAGATGTACTTGATTCTGCCTTGGTGCAGGGGGCTGGACTAGATCACCTCTCAAGGTTCTGTCTAGCCCTACAATTCTATGATTCTGCACTGACTGTTATTCACATATACTCCCTCAGCAAAATACAAATATTGCAAACTGAATGTAGACACCATGACATTATTTTTCATGCACTTTGCAAGTGGTTAATGGTGATGTGCAAAGCACAAACCAAACACCCACAGCTGACACCTTCGTTGCCCCTTTACCATGGAAAGATCTGGCCTCTGGGTTTTTTTCACAAACAACATCTGAAGTCAGATGGGTTTGTGTTTTTTGCTTCTTTCTTTATATTAGTTGAATCCAGGGGTCAAATTGGGGGAAGCAGGAAATGGAATTCTTCCAAGTCCACCCACAAACCAAGTTCCACCCTCTCTAGATGCCAGCATGAGACGCTGCTGTCAGTAGATAGATTGTGCAGATGTTCAAATTACAATCGTGTACTCTCTGATGTCCACTGTTCTCCTCGGGTCAGGCCACCCCTCCTGGGGCTCAGATGTCCTGTGACATCCTTGGGCCTGGCCACTCCACTGTAGGGGCACAGGTGGCCCTTGGGCCTGGCTTCTTTTTGATTGAGGAAACAAAAAAATGAGGGTTTCTTCCAGGCCAACCTGTTCTGGCCCCAGAATGAGCGCTCGCTCCAAATAGATTGTGCACAGCTGCATAACATGACTGTCTCCTTTCTCACATGCTGCAATGATCAGGGAAATTGTTAACCCTATTAGCATTTGTAGTGGCATCTGAATTAACACTCATCAAGTTGAATAGGGCAGTTCACAGCTCAGAGCTACTGTTCCAGGCTCTCTGCAGACTCAGAAATCTCTGACACTAGAGAATGAGGAGTGCTGACTCTTGGCTTCTTCACTGACAGCTGATCTCAGTTACAGACAAAGGAGAAGGTGGAAAACAGCTAAGGAAGATCAAGGGGCAGACACAGTCAGGCTAAGAAAGTGTGTCCCACAGACTGCCCGGACAGAATCGTAGAGGTGACATAGCCTCTGGGCTGAGAGCCACCACTCTTTGGGGGACAGAGGTCCTGTTATTAGTGCAGAGCAAATAATAAACAATCTAACAGTGCCCACTATGCCAAGGCCTTGTGCTTGCCTTCTGCAGTAATTTTACCCTCACTGCATGTGCATGAGACTTTTGGGGGCATTTTCCCCAGAGTTCCATGCAGCTGGTACTCGGAGTGGGAAAAGGGGTTTAACAAACTTACTTTTTCTGCAAAAACAGCAACTTGTTTACTAGAGACAACTGCCAGCTCTGCAGTATTTTTGCAATCAAGCAAGCAATAGTTTAAAACCTACTGTGACTGCAAATTCCTACTGTCTGGAAGTACTTTGGTTACTTTTCACAAGTGCAGTGAAGCAAAATCTTTTAAAAGGGAATTAAAATTCTCTAAAAGGAATATTAAATTATGTAAAAAGAAATCCAAGGTATAAGCTTCATCCTCTCCTCTCAAGTAGATCATATTTTAAGGAGCAGCTTATGTGGAAAACAAATGGAATTTGCTTGAAACAACGAAGAAGTTCCCAGAGTTGGGGCTACATTAGGAAGAGACCAAGTGAATGAAAAACAAAAGATGACCCCCCAGGAATGATTTTTATGTAACACTTTAGGTTTTTCCCAAAGGATCTGTCAGCTGATTGGACTTTGTTGGTGCAACAAAAATACCTACAAATTACTTTAGGGACGGGGATGGAAAATGAGTTATGCTGCTAGATTAATGAATAAAACCTAATTTTCAAAAGGCATTACAAATCCCTGGTGAATACAGTGTGCTGAGCAGATGGAACCAAAGCGTTCAGATTTCCCCATTCTCCTCTCCCAAACAACCCTTTTGTAAAGAGCAAACATTCAGGAGGGGTGAGGTTTGGAATCCAGAGCTCAGGCTCTGCCCAGCCAGGGGTTGGATTCAGTTCCTGTCTCCCTCACTCTCTATCCCTAAAGTTGAAGGGCATGTGAACCCCAGGTTTTAGTTTGGGCCTGAAGAGTGCAACTCAGCAAGGCCTAAAGAACGATGGCAGGGGGTGTTTCGTCTGTGATGCTCTAAAAGCCAGCGTTTGTGGGGGGAAAAGAGTTAGATAAATGTTGGGGTTAACACGGAAGTCAGCGTTGTGAACAGCACGCAGTGGTACAGTGATCCTGGAATAGCCGTAGATGTAAAGGCCAGGAGGGATCATTACGCCCATCGAACGTGAGCACCTGTACAGCACAGTCTGGAGAACCTCACCTGCATCCGGGAATTAGTTGGAGCAGATTCTTTTCCCTTTTCTGCCCTCTGCCCCCCAGCACATAACCGTGAAAGGGCCCCATTTCACCATGTAAAATCCACAGGTTGGGACACTAACTGTGTCCAAGTGTAACCAAACAACCAGCAGCATTGAGTGATGCTGTCCGGAGAGCTGGCTGGTAAAAGGAAATGCAGGTCGGCAAGGAATTTCCGTGTTCCAAACCTGGTTTCAGTAAGATTTCAGAATAGAACCATCTGTCCTTTTTCACAAAAGCTTCAGTGACATTTTGATGCATGTTTTTAATCTGCATTTTATCAAGAGCATGTGCAGAATTGTGATCACTCATTTTCATTTCCTCAAACCGTGTGAACAAGTCCCAGCAGCGATGCAATTCGTCATAATCGACTCAGTCACGTGTGAGCTAGCAAGAGATTACAACAGAGCATCTTGTAGGCCCCATATCCTGGCTCCAGTCAAAAATCAATTGGTCCAAACTGTGTCGACGTTAGACACAGCCCAGTGCCTCTCATGGAGCCCCGATGTAGGAAATGACCTGCTGCTGTTCTGGATCCCTCTGAATCAGTGTGAAGAACAGTGTAACTGCCAGCACAGATGCAAGGAAGGCATTTTCACCTGGACAGACAGGTTCGTTTGTAGCTCATTTATAGTGAACCTCCCTCTGTGCAGAGAGCAGCACAAGCCCTGCAGGGAGGACATAAGTGGGGCCTAGATGGCACCTGGGCACTGCACAGGGCACAGTTTCACCCGAAACGTTTTCATCCTATGGTGGAAACACCCAACCCTTTGTTTTCTCCCCATACTATGATTTTGATGGAAAGGGAAGAAAGCACCAGAAGAGACAAGACTTTCCAAGTATTTTCAGCTCCCACTGTGCTGTGCGGCCCATTCTGTATTCCTTCCACCCCACTGTATAGCTGGAGTCCCTCGGCTCTGAGTCAAGCTAAAGCCCCTTTGGGAAAGGTTAGAGTGCCCTATTTGGCATGTGCTTTCCCCTAGCAATGAGCTCTGGCCTTAGGAATGAGTGGCGGGAGAGGGAGTTGTTTATGTTAACACTTGCCAAGTTTTCACTGTTTATCTTACTTTAAAGTCAACAGTGTAAACTCTTAATCTCCTGTGTCATTCAAAGGCTTCCCCGGCAGGCTTTGCTCCTCCTTGGTTTCAGGGGCGGTGGGGGGGGGGGTATTGCTGTTGACTGGTTCTGCTGTTTTGGCTTGGAGTGGGAGCGGGAAAATAGTCTGGAACAAGACAAGGGACAAAGGTACAGTGAAAATTTCAGGGCCATTGCCAAAGATGGGAGGGGGATGGGCAGCAGGCAGCCCCCACCAGGCTGGGGGAGCTGCTGAAGGATTCTGGCAGGAAGGGGAAGCAAGGGAAGCTAATAAAATCTACATCCAGTTGTTCCAATTCCTGGGTAGTTAAGACAAATGGCTCATATTTTGCAGGCTGCTGCAGTACTCAGAGATCTGCAGCCAGGGGCAGTGCTGGGGGGGAAGAGGGCTTGTGGGGGCTATCATCACCCCAAAATTTGCCTTAGCCACAGACACCCCATAGCAGCTGCTGCTGTCCAGCTGCCCAGCTCTGAAGGCAGAGTGGAGAAAGTGGCGGCTCCTGTCCGGGTGCCCAGCTCCAGCAGCATCAAAGAAGTACGCTTGTGGCAGGAGGCCGGGGGGCCCGAGAGCAGCCCCTGGCCCATGTCCCCACTTGCCGGAGCGCATGGCCCAGGGCAAGTGGATGGTCTGGGGCTCTCCACAGCAGCCTGGACTGATCCGCCCTGCCCTCTGCAGTCGCTGCTCCCTGAGGGCTCTGCCGGCCCCAGGTCCCCCCACCCAGGCAACTTTTACCAGCTGTGAGCAACCAGTGCCCGTCACTGGCCAGCTCCGGCATCTGGCCTCCAACCTGGCCCGGGGGGGGGGGGGGGGCCTCAAGGGGGGGGAGGAGAAGGTGGGGCCAGTACTTACCACAGGAGCAGGTCACTGAGAGGGGCAGGACCTTGGGGGGCACAGCCCCCCCATCGGGAAGAGGCTGGTGTCTGTAGCATAACTATCTGTCCACGGTATTTATCCACTCCATCACCAGAGTGCCTGAGCCCCCTCTCAATCTTTAATGTCTGTATCCTCCTGTGAGGCAGGGTGGAGCTGCGATCCCCACTGGGCAGATGGGGAACTGAGGCACAAAGAGAGACAGGGATTGGCCTACCGTCGCACAGAGATCCGGGACAGGGCAGAGAACTGAACCGAAGTCTCTCAAGCTGCGGGCCAGCACTGGAACCTGTAGGCCAGCCTTCCGCTCCTCACTGTGCACGAGAGGGGCTGAGCCTCTCGGTCCTGACTGAAACTCAAAGTGTCAACTGAGAAGAAAGTTTGTTTTCCCCCAACCCCAGCCTGGAGTGAGGAAGAGGAGCAGGAGGAGGAAATTGGGTGAACGGCGGGGAGTGGCTAATGCTACCTAGCCTCAGGCTGCTAGTTTGGAACTCCGGTGGGGGAGAAGTATCTTAGAGCTTGTCTACCCGAGAAAGTTTTGCAACATTAATTGTAGGGGTATAGCTGAAGTGACCAACAATCCCTAGCATGGGTGCACTGCTGCTGCGTTAAAGGTACTCACACCAGTACAGTTTATTCCAGTTTGGGAAGGGAATGAGGTGTACCAGGATAGTGCACAAGGGGTTGCACTGGTATAACAAAATCGATAACAAATCACACTCCTATTCATAATTTTGCTAGACCCTAAAAATCATGGACTGAACAGAGATACCGAATTTATGGCTTATTACAACAACCTATAACCCACTAACCGCCTTCTCTCCAGCTGCTTCCTCCCCCTCCTACCTTCCTTTCCTCCCTATGACTGGAGGGGTGTTAGCAGGCCATTTCACCTTGAATGGTCCCTTGAAATGTGTGTTAACCACTAGTGCCAACTTTCCAAAGGGCCGGGGGTTGCTCGACCCCAGGCCCTGCCCCCACTCTACCCCTTTCCCCAAGGCCCCACCCCTGCCCTGCCTCTTCCTGCCCCTGCTCCACCCCCACCCCGCCTCTTCCCACCCAGTTCTGTGTCATCTCTTTCTCCCCACCCCCCCCCAAGCCTCCTGAATGCTGCGAAGGTGCGGGAAGCACGGGGGCGTTGGGGGAGAGCTGATGGGGGCTGCTGGTGGGTGCTCAGCACCAGCCAACGTGTGAACTAACCAAGATTAATTATGTCCAAAATATAGAATTTTATTCTGTAACATGAACTCAGGCAATTAAAACAACCATTTAAAATGTAATAAATTAATGGAACAGAGCTTATGAAGAGGAAAGAACACTCCACTTCACGTACACTTACACCAACCATGGCTTTCACAAGTCAGTGTACGTCAAGCCTTTGTTTTCTTTAATGGCCCCCCAGGTGGAGTGGTAAGGGTAGTGCACCGACCCCTGATGCCATGTGGAATGCTGAGCGGGGTACAGGGAGGTCCGGATATAGCGTTCTCTATGGGCTGCAGCTCCACCAGAGTTTGCAGCATCTCTGTTTGCTCTCTGAGAAGCACAAGCACCCCTTGCTGCATGCCACTCTCTTTTTCTTGCACCTTTCTCCTCTCCACTCTATCCTTGTCTAAGCTGTCTGCAAGGGTGATCCTCCAGGCCCTGGGCTCAATCTCTGATGCAGCATTGGCTTGAAGGCTCTCACTGAACATGTCATGACAAGTCCTCTTCTTTCTCCTCCCTATCTGGCTCAAGCATTCGGTGGGTGTGGAAGGGGAAACCCTGTAGGCTACAATGGCAGCAGCTGCGGACACAACACACAGCGGTTCCATTGTCAGTGTATTCACGATGGAAATCGAAACTTACCATCCTGAACTCACTCCCCTTATTCCCCCAAAGCACTAGGCTCTCACTTCGGCTTGGGAGTGATAAAGCATGGCACCAGACATGGAGAGTATAGTGAGGAGGGACTCGCTCACTGGCATGATTATAGGAGTGTAGGGCAAAGGCACTGAATGCTGGCACATCCTCAGCCCTCACCTCTTCTCTCTATGCCTTTCTGTGGGTGATCTCAGCCTCAGCCATGGCTCTCATGACCGGCGCAATGCCGACGACTCACAGATCTGCCTCTCCGTGTGGGACCTTCCATCCCAACCAAACCCTGGGCCTGTCTCTCTGACATCTCCTCTGGGGTGTCCAGTCATCACCGAAACTTAACATGGTCAAACCAGTCTCCGGATCCTTCCCTTGAAGCCTCCCGTCACACTTCCTGTCTGATCTTGATGTCATCAACCGCACCCAGAGATAACCCACAACCTTCGCATTATCTCTGACTCAGACCTCTCCTTTGACCAGCACAGCCAGGCCATGCTTGGTCCTGCTGCTTCTCCCGGCATAGCCTCTCTGAGATTGGACCTTCCCCCCTGCCCTCCTGGCCAACTCTCTGGTCCAAGCTCTGATCATCTTGCTGCTGGACTCCTCTCTGGCCGTCTCACCGTCGCCTAACCTGCTTTCTGACTACATCATACCTTTTGAGTCCCTCCATTGGCTTCCCTCCTCCACCACATCAAACCTCACTTCCTGCCCTGCCTGACAAAGCCCTCCACAGCTGGCCCCCGTTCTACCCAACCTGCTCCCAAGGTGGGACTCTGCCCTTTACGTCACCACCAGCAGCAGCAGCTCGATGGCCCAGTCAGCACTTCTCCTCATGCTCTCTCCCAGGCCTTGTGCGAATCAAAGGCACCAATGGGACCCAACGCCCAGTGACATCCAAAGGCGGCTGGGCACCCAGCCACCCTGCGTGCCTGGGAAACTCTTCTCAACAATAACGACAGCCCTGCAGCCACATCCTAGCACAGGGCTGGTGCCCAGAGCTCACTCGGGTCATGCTGGTGGGGCGCTTTTCCGTGATCTCCCTCCCTGGCATGGCTCGAGGAGGCAGATGTTTGTGGGCACCCAGAAGCTGCCCCTAAAACATTGGGCAGCATCAATTTTCATCACTTCTTTATGAGCCAAGACCTATGTTCTTAAAGGGCTGGACTGAGCTTTCAGTGTAGCTGCACTGCCCCGGGGGGGGGCTCCAAGCAGCCGCTGGGCCATAGAGCAATTCTATCCCTGAGCCCCTCTGGTCAGAGGGCAGGGAGAAAGATTCCCCATTCTTTCATGGGGTACACTTTATTTCCCCGGCAATCCCAGCAAGTTCTGCCGGCTAGCACGTGGTGACGGGAGATGCAGAGCTATGTATGCCCCACTCATGCATTTCCCTGCCCACTTGCTTGCAGGCAGTGGAGTTATGGAGCCCACAGCAGACTATGCTCTCCTGAGCTGCAGTGTGGCCAGGCAGGGCTGGTTCGTGTGGCTTCATTAGGGCGTGGGAAAATCCAACCCTAATTAAATACATGAAAACCGCGACTCCTGAAAACTCGAGGCCGAGGCTGCTACGCTGGGGAGCTGTTCATAGAACTGGAGCGTTCTTATAAGTGGGGTGTGCATGAAAAATGCAAGAGATGTTTTATAAATGCCCGTGCAATGGCCATGAGTGCACACACCAGCCTTGTAAGTGGTAGGGGAAATGAAATCAGGTCACCCTGCCAGTGGGGAGCGTGGAGGAGATAAAAACATGCATTAAAGCAGGCGCTTTCTGGTACACCAGCTGAGGAGGGCTGTTCCTCCATACATGAACCAGCTACACTCTGTCTACGGAGGACCTAGTCACCTGGGGGTGAGACATAAATTGTCAGCTCCTTCCTTTGTAGCAGTGCGAGATATTTATGCAGGTGAGCAGCTGCGCCTAAGAGCCCCCAGGAGGGAAAGGGCAGCAGAAGTGGAGAGGTGAAGAGAGAAGGCGGTGGTCACTCTGATTGAAATGACACGGCTTTCCTGCCCATCCCAAAGAGCAGCTCACACGCTGCAGCCCTAAAGGATCCAGGGAACATTTGTTCTGGTAGTAGTGCAGAGTTTCCCGATGGCGGATCCTGATCCACGTCCCCCAGAGGTGCTCCCTCCCCTGTATGCTCTCGCTTCCCCTAGGCAGCTGGCTGCTGAATCTCTGCTCACTGGCCCACCTGCTTCCTCCACGCTGCAGCTGCTTCCTGGATCCTGCTTTAGCGTGACCTCACCCATGTCTCTTTTCCAACTACCAGTCAGGCCTTGGCCCCGTCAGTCCACCCCACACACACACACACACACACATGCTTTTTACTCGTTAGAGGAGTGGCTGAAGGTTGCAGTCAGGCACTCTTTGATTATCACAGTGCATTTGTACGGAAGGGTAACCACAGGCCAAGTGCACAGGCATTGTGGCTCAGCACCGTTCACGTGGATCCAAAGCAGAAACGAGACTGTTCATTGCAGAAAGTTGTACATGGAGGTTCGGATTCCCGATAGACAGGGCTGCTATTATGGCATAATGCTACTTGCAGTAATCACAGTATTCACTGTCTGCTAGAAATCCTGGTGCGTTTTCACATTACCTGGCGTAAGGGAAACTGCTCTCACACGTTCACTTCCCTGAATCAAGGCAATTAAAACACAGGCTTCTCTTCAAACTGTACACATGGTGCAGCCCTGCGAAGTGTGAACATCTCTGCTGTGGAGCCTACAGATCTACAGCGTGAAAGAGACACTACCGTACAACATTATAGTGGTGCACCAACCCCTCCATAATTAAGGTGGCATCAAAACATCTGTTTAAAGCGCGGTCTTTCTATACCATCTAAAATCGACCTGCTTAGTTGGATTCCTTTGAAATGTGGTGTGACTCAGGTGGGTATGGGATTGGGCGAGTGACCCAAATTTGGAGTTATTTGAGCCAGGGATTCCAGAGACATAAGCCCAGAAATAATACCCCTTTTTAAAAACACATTTCTAGGTGGGGATTTTTCTTGTCCAGAGCTCGCGGTCAAACTATTGCTGTGATGCAGGTAAAAATGGGCTCAGTCTGTTGAGTTTTACCCACAGTTAGTACCTGGCATCCACTACGTTTTTGTGCGACCGAAATGGTGAACACTATGTCAGACAATGGACATTTTTACACTATGCACGCTCCACTACCGAAAAACGGTGAGAGTGTTCCATTCCGGCCATTTTACAAGGCTTTAAAACTCAACTCTTGTAAGTGCTCTAAAATGCAAATGGTTACTAATATTGCTTTGAAATTTAGTATGCCTTGTGGGGGCAGATTGCAGTGTTAGTCATCCAAATTTGGGGTCATTTGACTTAGGGATTCCTGAGTTATAGGGCCCCCCCAAAAAAGGTTTCCTTCTGCTGCCTGGCACTGTTAAACTGGGCGGTGCTCATGACTGGATGGCTCACAGCCTGTATTGCATTTGATGACTGCAAACTCACCCTTCAGTTAACATAACTAAGGACACATTCATCATAAACCTATACCTTAGACAAAAGGCGTTTTGGATTAAGTGGCTGGAGATTGCCACAATTTGTAGCCCGGTTTACACTAGAAAATTAGGTCAGTTTAACGGCGTTGGTCAGGTGTATGAAAACGTCCCCGTGTAGACAGCACTAGGTGGCCGGAAGAATCCTTCCATTGACCTAGCGACCGCCTTGCGGGGAGGTGGATTCCCTATGCCGACGGGAGAACTCCTCGTCAGCGTTGGTAGTGTCTACCCTGCAGTGCTACAGGGGAGCTGCTGCAGCGTTTTAAGTGTGCAGACCTGTGAGGTCATTTACAACGCCGCATTCGCACGGCCGAAGCACTTCCATGGCGATGCCCTCCACTGACAGGAGCCCGCTCTCCCGTCGGCGTAATGAATCCGCTTCCCCTCTCACATAGCGCGGTCTACATGGGGGGTTAGGTCAGTATAACTCCGTTGCGCAGGGGGGGTGAAAAATCCACCCCCCGGGGCGACGTAGTTCTACCGATGTAGGTCTGTAGTGTGGACCTGCGTCATGAATGGCAATTTTGTTCTGAAGGAATGTATTCAGAGTCTTTCGGGGGCGGGGGGGATTAGATGTGTGAATGGTTCCTGGGAGAGGAGGTATAATTAGGTGGCAGATGAGTGGGGGGGAATAGAGGGAGAGGGGTTCAGGGCTGCGGCGAGAGGAGGAGGCTTGGGAGGGGGATACATGGGGATGGGGGGAGGGGAGATAGGGGTTGGGGCTCAGGTGAGGAAGGCTTAGGGTTAAGGAAAGTGCAGCAAGCGGGACAGTGGGAAGAGAAATGTGAGGGTGAGTGGTCTGGGGAAGCTATGGGGCAGGGGCAACTGTTAGCCCCTCAACCGCCCCTCCCATGTGGGTGCCCAGATCTGGAGGGGGGGCTCTTGCTCTTCTTGGGGTGTCCATGCCCCCTCGTATGAGCTGGGATATGCCCCATGTGGGTGTCTGACCCCTCTCACTGTCCCCATGCTACGCCAGGAGTCGGACTCTCCACATGAGCCAGGGTCTGGGGAAATCCTGCCCCTTTGGGTGCGGAGCTGAGAAATGGCATGTCCTATGCATAGCAGAGGCTCTAAAACACTCAGAAGGGGGACGGGACCACCCACTGAGCTGAATGGAGCAGTTCACATGTCTCGTGCTTTTGTTTCAGGGTGTATTTGCCTCCATGGGGTGTTCTCATTCCTGCTGCAATGGGTGTGGAGAGAAGCCCTTTCCCTCCTTCCTGTTTAAAGGACAATGCTCTAAAATGTGCACTGATTTTCTTGGAATCTGGGGTAGCTTGTGGGAGTGCAGGGTAGGGTTAGCAAGCCACATCTGATATCATTTGAGCCAGGGCTCCAGATAGCTAAGCCCTGAAAACACAGAAACTTTTCTGAAAAGCAGCAAAATGTTTTTTTGCTGAGATCTAGAGCGCAAACTGTAGCTGTGAGATAAGTCAAAATGGTGCCAGTTGTGGATCTGTGCAGTAAACATGTAATAATTCGTGTTTGCTTGTTACACTATAGTGTATTGACCGTGGGCACAGCAGAATAGTCAGCAGCCCGTCCAGCCAACATTCTTGGAGACAGAGGACTTTGTCGGGGGCAGACACGGACAGAGCAGATAGGGAGAGGTGCTGTGGCTGTGAAGGGGTGGGCAATGTGGATGGGTCGTAGGCAAGCGTTGGATTGGTTGTTTGGGACCTTTTATACTTTACTATCCCCTGGGGAAGTTGGGGTGGGGAGAGTGGCTACTCCCTGATCTTCGGGCAGATGTGGTGTTTCCAAAGATACATAGGGTGCGGGTTGGGAACTCACAGCACAGGTACGTTGACTGCTGAGGGGAAAGTGATACGTGCACTACCAGAGTTGCTAACTGGCCATTGAGCTGTGCGGCTGGCAGAGTAAAGACGTCTGTGTTAACGGGGCGTAGTGGGGCAGTGCGGAAAGAGGGCAGAGTTAGGGTAGGATGGGCAACCTTACCTTTGCATTTCCTGGTGTCCAGAAGTTTGTGTTTTGCTCAGCTCAGGGCAAGGCTGCCCTTAAAACAGTGCAGCTGCACTGCTGTAGGGCTTTGATGAAGACGCTCTAAGCCGACGGGAGAGAACTCTCCTGACGCCGTAGGACCGTTGACACAGCGCTGTCTGCACTCAGGGTTAGGTCGCGCACCGGTGTGGAATTTTTACAGAACGCTAAGTATAAGTTCTGCAAGGGAGCGACCTACCACCAAGCAACCTGAACTCTGCATTAATATCGGTTTTTGCCATTGAATTAACTAAGGCCAGGTCTACACTACAGACTTATATTGATATAACTACATTACTCAGAGGTGTGAAAAATTCACAGCCCTGAGCGACACATTATACCGACCTAACCCTGTATGTAGACAGCGCTATGTCGTTGGAAGAGTTTCTCCCACCAACATAACTCCCGTCTCTTGGGAAAGTGGATTTCTTGACTGTTAGACCACATTGTGCCTTCCTCCAGAGGCAGTCCACATACAGAAGATAACAGCCTCCAAGCCGGGTTTGGGTAGGGTTGAGGTTATGAGCAGATTCCATCCACGTCTGTTGTGAACCACCATTGCACCTCTTGGGGACTTGCCTGGATGGTTTTAGATACTGTTATCCCACTGTCTCTGTGGGTACCTGCAGCCTCTCTCTCCATGCATTCTTCCATAGAGAACAGTTTAGACAGTTGGTAGGGGGTCATTCTAGCAACATCGGCAAACAATTGTAGTTGGTATCTTTTGGTGACTGTAGTCACACGCTGCACTTTCAGTCTTCTAGGGGTGTTGTCCTCTCTTAGTCTATCGAGACTTGTCACAACTAGGACATGGTGCAGTTCAAATGTCTGCAGCTTTTGCTCCAGATGCTTTGTCAGTATCAATGTTTCACAGCCGTAAGGTAATGAGGGTACAATGAGTATTGTGTATAACCTGGGTTTAGCTGTCATGTCCTCTGAGGTACGGTTCAAACCATTTTTATTCAGGCATGTGAACATTTTGCTGGCAGTAGCTATCCACTTGTCAATGGCATTTTCATATCAGTTATCATGTGGTATGATGGAACCCAAGCAGCAGGAGCTGTCTGCTTGTTCAGTGTCTATATGTTGCATCCAAAAAAAGACCATTAAGGTTGCAAAGTTGACACTCCAGAGTTAGGAAATGCCAGAATCAAGGCAGCCCAGGTAACCTCAGCCCAGCTCCTGGGTACTTATGCATTATGATACTGTCTGTAATGACATTAGCACACGCTGGTTTTTCCCCACGTCATTCGGTGCACAGGATGGATGGCACTCACTTTTTATCTGCACCATTCAGTCAGTGGTCCCTTACCTTATTTCCTGCTCACCCGTCATACTGAATTACTCAAATAATAAAATGGTTTCAGAGTAACAGCCGTGTTAGTCTGTATTCGCAAAAAGAAAAGGAGGACTTGTGGCACCTTAGAGACTAACCAATTTATTTGAGCATAAGCTTTCGTGAGCTACAGCTCAAGCTTATGCTCAAATAAATTGGTTAGTCTCTAAGGTGCCACAAGTCCTCCTTCAAATAATAAACCCTTTCACCTGTGGCTCCACGTGTGAAACCAGCCCAGCTCAGCAGTGATTAAAAGTCATTCCTATCTGATGGATGGCTGGTGGCCCCTAGATGAGCTGAGTGTGGTGGGCCCCAATTCCAGCTCTCACGTCACAAACTCAGTGCTCAGCATAGGAAGGCTCATGAGAGAGGCCAAGAACTGTCTGGGCCATGGAGGATGAATGGCCCCTTTCACCCCAGCTGCTCAGAGCTGGGCAGGTTGGCAGGGCAGCAGGTGGGGGAACAGCCCTCTAGTTAAACAGACCCGAGCTGTTGAAGCAGTACCTTTAACCAACAATAAATCCACATCACTTCCAAAAAACATTAAGCTGAAGTTTATTGTAATATGCAAAGTATTTGCAAATTAGCTCATCAACTAATTTGCATACAGTGTCAGACAGGGAGCTGCGCAAGGCTTGGCCGTTGTGATGATGAAGGATCACAGGGTATCGATGATTTCTAGTGGAGGAATGAGGCTGGAACAGCTCTGAACTGCAGCTTGCTCGCACCACTGTTCAGCTAGCACAAGCTGGTGGGAGGGGTGGGTTGGAAAGCAGGGGGGAGGCGTGGGGAAAGCTAGAAGGCTTTGAACGAAGGGGCTCTCTCTACAGCATTTTCAAACCTTGTTGGTTGCTAAAAGGCCATTGTCGAGCCAATCAGTCGGACAACGACCCGACCAGTCAGGATTTTCTTCAGCTCATCTTTCAAAGGGATGTTCGGCTCACCCAGAAATAAAGCCCAACCAAAGCCATTACCAGCCACAGGGTGCTCCTGCAGCTTACCCTGCAGCACCCACCTTGGGAGGGCTGCACTGACCTCACTGCCAGGCTGTAAACGCACATCCAACACACAGTGCTGATACCCTAAGAAGCGGGCCGCTCGCTGTGCATGTTCTCTTCTGCGAGCTGAGTGCGGGGGCTGCTTTGGGTGTGCGAGCGGAAGGTGCAACCAAGGGGAGTATTGTCACCCGGAAAATCAGCATTGCCTGAATGGGAGAGCTTCCAAAAATAATCATCCCGTTCCGGCTGTGCTGGTGGTAAATGCTGGGAAGCAGGCGGCTCGCTGCAAAGCATCTGTGCATCTCCCTGAACTCAGACACTTGTTTGTTTGTCCTTTTTAGTGGTTCATTTTTGTTTTGTTTTTTTAATTTAAAGAAACGAGACTGGAATTTCTCATCACCTTCTGCCTTTGATGGTTCAGATTTGTTGTTTCTGACTCAGCCCAGGTACGCGAGATGTTCTTCTCCCTCTTTCTCGGAATACGCTCCATCGGTATCCTTCTAATTAGATGGACTTCAGTCCATGTGTGCGTGTAGGAAATGTTCGGTAGAGCAGCCTACACAAGGCTAGGGTGACCAGATAGCAAACGTGAAAAATTGGGATGGGGGTGGGGGTAATAGGAGCCTCTATAAGAAAAAGACCCAAAAATTGGGACTGTCCCTATAAAATGTAAACTGTAAACAAAACTGTTTCTTTTGCTAGCCTTGTGTAGGGTGGCCAGATGTCCCCTATAAAATGGGGACATCTGGCCACCCTACATAAGGCTAGCAAAAGAAACACGTGAGAATCTGGAAATGCCGACATTCAGGTTGCCTGCACAATGTCCACTCTGCCTCCTTGTATGTAGGCACTATGATACAGTCGTGTCACTTATTTAGTGGCCTTGTGGTAGCACCTAGAAGCTTCAGGAGCAGATCAGGCTAGGTGCTGTACAACCACAGAACAAAAATGAGTTTACAATCAAAGTATAAGATCAGAGGAGCAGGTGGATACAGACAGATGGGGAGCACAAGCAATCAAGTCTTTATTTGCACTTAGGACCAGACTTTCAGAAGTATTCAGCATCCACAGTCAGGGCCAGATTCTCCAAAGAGCTTGGCTGCCGAGATGCAGAGCTCTTCTGCGAATTTGTCCCTGCCTACCACCGTGGGAGCTTCTGGGTGCTGAGCTCTTTGCAAAACCTGGTCCCAGTGTGGGTGCTAAGCCCGTGAAACTCTGCCTTTGGTATCCATGAAAAGGAAAGTGCTCCGTCCATCCAGGAACCGGGCAAAGTGTGGGCAGCATCGCATGTTACTCCTGGGCCTATAGGCATCAGTTCCTGCAGGTTACACTGCACTGGTACCACAAAAAAGCAGCTAACAGTGAAGTCATTTTTTCAAGCTTTTTTTTTTTTCTCCCCACGTTGAAAGATTATTGTAGTTTCTGACCAGGGAACACTCTCTAGTAAGTGAACAGCACCATGTTCTGAGTGGGACCACACTTCCTTGCTGTTTCTGATCAGCTGCCACTGGCAGAAAAATTGAGTGGGCTTCTTTTTATGGAAAAAACCTCATGAATGAATCAGGTCCTACGCATTAGCTGTAAATAAACCTCCAATAAAGTTCACTATGCGTAAGTAATGCAAGCCCTGGGAGTAATAAATCCCACAATTTAATCAGAATCTTAAACTTGGTATCAGCTTCCCTACTGTTATTTATCTTTTTGGGGTAAGCAGCTTTTTCCATGGTTGTTACCCCACAAATAATTTATGATGCTGTTAAATCATTCACAGCTGTGCAGTTCCTGTGGCATCTACACAGATCAGTAAACTGAAGGCTCACAACTAACCCTAGGAAAACAGTAAATTAAAAGAGGCAGCTTCTGCAACAAGGGAATTATCTAGCAATTGCAGCAGGTTTGCAAGTCTGGTGTTCCTGTCAGATATGCAACAGGGCAGAACAGCCTTAAAGGGCTTGTACTGAGCCTTCCTGGCATGCTCCTACACTGTCCCCCGGAACCTCAGCGGGCGTAAATCAGCATAGCTCCACTGATGTCAATTATTTGTCTGATTTACACCAGCTGAGGATCTGGCCCTCTCATCCCTGACAGTACCTGCTATGTCTGAATACTGCGTGCCAGCAGTTCCCTAGGGCTTCTCTCCCAAGAGAGCCTGTGTTGGAAATGGTCTGGGATGGCACCAGGAGGAGGACAGCTCCTGTGACTCCTTGGAGAGATCCAGCTTCCTGCAGAGCATAAAATGTGATGGAAGTTGCCAGGCCAGCACACACTGGACAATGAGGGCTTGGGACCCAGGGTCTCCCCATGCCACATCTCAGTTGAAATACCCTGTGAGTGCTGAGAAAAACCCTTAGCTGTCACCTCCGTGGGGCTAGTGAGGCCCATGCAGCTGAGGAGGGGCTAGGGCTGGCAAGGTTCTTGCCACTGGGGAGAGTCTTGAGTTGGCGAGACCCACATGGCTGGGGAAGGTCGAGGGGGGGGGCAGGCCCCCGTGGCTGGGGAGGGTTTAGGGCTGGCGAGGCTCAAGCATCTGGGGAAGGTCTGAGGCTGGCCAGGCCCCTGTGACTGGGGAAGGCCTAGGGTTGGTGAGACCCTTGTGACTGGGGAGGTTCTTAGGCTGGCAAGGTCCCTGTGGCTGGGGAAAGTCAAGACCCCCATGTTCGGAAGCATCTAGGGCTGGTGAGAATCATGCAGCTGAGGAGGATCAAATGTGAGTTAAAATTAATTAAAAACTGGGCCCTTAAAAAAAATTTAGCATCTGTCAGACTTTTCTTTCTCCCAAATGATCTTAACAACAGACTAGCACATATAGTCTTCAGACTCTTGGTATAGGTAAAGTTAATGATGATCTTGCACATAGGCTATATTGGAAGAAATTGAGCTAAGTCATTAATGGTAGTTGTCTCTAATTGCTATTATTCTACAGGCTACAGATAGGCCCTATAGCTCAGGTATCTCTTATGTGAGGCCATTTTGACATCCCAGGTGACTCAACCAGTCTCCATTCTTCCTCGGCAGCTAATCTGCATTCAGCATCGCTATTGTCTGTAATGACTCAGGGATAGTATGGAGACTGGACGTACGTCCAGAAGCTTCATTGGGAGACTTTTTGGCCCAACTGCTTTTCTGTGGCTACCTGCTGGCCCGGATATCAGTTCCTGAAAGGTTTCTCATAGCACTGCTGCCTTGGCTCCCCTGTGCGCTGAGACACAAGCAAAGCGGGACCCTTTAAATCACAGACAATGGGACTCAGGCACTGGGCTGCCCCTGCCCCCTTCACATGGTGCCATCTCACTAACACAGCCCTCGAAACAATAGGTCAGTTGCAAATTAGGGCTGGATTCTCCCTTGTGCCTTGGCTGCTCCAGTGATGCAAAGCAGCTATAAACTCACCCTACGTGATTGGCCCACTCCAGCTTCTCTGTGCTGGTCTGGTGTACTGGTGAATCTGTCCTTTGAAGTTAACATTTAAACTATGGTTTAAGGGCATCCATCTATCTTCAGATAATTAGAAATATCACATGGCAGCATGCTCTTTGGGTCTCTCATGTAGTATTCACATATGACATTTTAAATAATTTTTACCAAACGAAGGAAACTCACAAAAAAACAACCTTAAAATGGAGTTATGTTGAGATTATGTGTCAGTAATTTAAGGGTAAAAAAATTACAGGGATTCTATAATTACCCCAATGCAAGTGTTATAAACGCAGGTAATTCACATTAAGAGTATACTTAAAAGAAATCCGAATTTGTTAAGATAAGAAACGCACAATGAGGGCACCTGAAGAACCTTAACTCTGCCCTGCCACAAGGAAAAATATGGAAAAAAAAGAATGCATTTTTACAAAGAAATGCAATTCAATCTGGGACCACAAACACTGAAATGCCCTACCCAGACCCATAGGGTTCTCACAGGCACATAAGAGCGGCCATACTGGGTCAGACCACTGGGCCATCTAGCCCAGTGTCCTGTCTTCTGACTGGCCAGTGCCAGGTGCTTCACAGGGAATGGAACTGACCAGGGCACTTATCAAGTGATCCATCCCCTGTTGTCTAGTCCAGCTTCTGGCAGTCAGAGGTTTAGGGCCATCCGGAGAATGGGGCTGCGTCTCTGCCCATCCTGGCTAATAGACATTTCCTCCTATCCTCCATGAATTTATCTAGTTCTTTTTTGAACCTCATTCTAGTTTTGGCCTTCACAACATCCCCTGGCAACAAGTGCCACCGGTTGAGTGTGCCTTATGTGACCGTGCATTCCTTATGTTTGTTTTAAATCTGCTGCCTGTTAAGTTCATCGGGTGACTCCTGGTTTTTCTGTTGTGAGCAGGAGTAAATAGCACACCCTTATCACGTTCTCTACACCAGTCATGCTTGTATAGACCTCTGTCGTATCTCCCCTTAGCTGCCTCTCTTGTAAACTGAAGAGTCCCAGTCTTATTAATCTCTCATGTGGAAGCTGTTCCATCCCCCCAGTCATTTCTGTGGCCCTTCTCTGTACCTCTTCCTATTCTAATATATCTTTTTGGAGACAGGGTGACCAGAACTGCACACAGTATTCGAGGTGTGGGCGTACCATGGGTTTATGCAGCTGCATTATTATTATTTTCTGTTTCATTATCTATCCTTTTGCTAATGGCGCCTAACATTTGACTGTCACTGCACATGGAACAGATGTTCTCAGAGAGCTAGCCACGATAACGCCAAGATCTCTTTCTTGAGCGGTAACAGCTCATTTTGAGTCCATCATTTTGCATGTTCAGTGGGATTATGTTTTCCAATGCACATTCCTTTGCCTTTATCAACACTGAATTTCATCTGCCATTCTGTTGCCCAGTCACCCAGTTTAGTGAGATCCCTTTGTAAGCCTGCCACAGCAGCACTGCCAACCATCTGGGTCTGCTCTGCTGCCCTTTGTTCCCTGGCTGCACTAACGTGTGCCCCATAGACACTTCCCACTGAGAGTGTTGCATGTAGAGACCCCATTGATGGATGAGACAGAGAGATGGCCAGATGGCCACTAGCTGCCATTTCCCCCCAGCCATCCTCCTCCTTGTCCCCCATCTGCCTTCTTCTGCACCTCTCCTTTTTCCCCATATGGCATAACGGGGAGAGGATTTCTCTTGGTGATCAGGCCCCAGCTCTGCATCTTTGGCAGCTGGTAAATGGCTCTGACCAGACCATCAGGACATAGTTTGGGTACTCAGTGTCCACAGCCAGGCTGATGTTTCTAACTCCCAAAGCGACGACACTATCAGCTTCCCTTTCCCTCTAGCCAGCAGAACTCATGCGTGGCCTCTCTGCAAATGCCAGTGGTTGTAATGCTTTGAGTTCTTCTAGACCAGTGGGGCTCAATCCATCATTGCTCTGTGGCCCCTTTTCCCCTGTCAGGCTGGCACAAAGGGCCCAGCGGGCGGGAGTGCCCCTGGCTCAAGGGGCCTGCACACCATGCACAGAACCAGTTCCATGCCACCTCCACAGTAGCCTCAAGGTGGAGTGGGGGGGTGCCCTGGGGCAGGAAGGGGCAAGGCTGGATGCACCCTAGGGCAGGCTGTGGCAGAGGGTGCAGTGGCCCCAGACTCTGAGCAGGGAGGCATGACCCAGGCCCTCTCTCCCTGCACCGGCACAGGAACGATCGGCCTGCGGTGCACCCCAATCACTGTACAGCCGTTGTCACACACGCCCCGGGCAGCGTCAGCACTCAGTCTGTTTGGTTACAATGCTTACGTGTCTCTTTTACTGCTTGCTGCCTTGCATCACCGAACGGTGCAGTGTCCTGGCCCAGCAAACCCGGTCTGGGGCTCAGCCTGTAACTGTGGCTAACGGTCTCCACCCAGGGGAAATATTCCCCCTTGATTAGTACTCGGAGCTTCTCCCCCTTGCGACACAGTGGCAGCGAAACACCTCCCGTCAGTTTTGAAAGGGCTAAGTGTTCTGGTAGGTAAATGGTCCCCCTTGCGGGAACCCTGGTCCCCGTGCAGTAGCCCGTTCCGAGACAAGTCCGTCCGATGGGGAGTCTCTTCGGCCAGCTGTCATCCTGTCATCCCAGTCGCCTACTCTCCCGCCGCTATCCTGTCACGTTAGCACACAGTCCTGCTCGGATCACAGTGGCTCTGAGACCCTCCTCCAGAGCAGTGTTTTTCCCCCTGGTCTTTTGGCTTTTCCCTCTGAGCTTAGGTAGCAGTTGCCGGAGGAGTTGACGGAGGTGAAGCAAGCTCTCTTGTGCGGTTGTTTTGAACATTGCTGTTTTGTAACCATGAACTCTCCTTATTCTTTTCTTGCAGATGAGCTCACAGTGCCTGCACTTTACCCCAGTAGCCCTGAAGTGTGGGCGCCGTACCCTCTGTACCCAGCGGAGTTAGCACCTGCTCTGCCTCCTCCTGCTTTCACCTATCCCGCTTCACTGCATGCCCAGGTAATTTATACCAACCAGCCACAACTTCGCTCACTCTACCACCGGTCCTTTCGAAGCTGGTCCCCCCAGCGCACCCTGTACAACTAACCCCTGTCCGGCTAACAGACACTCCTCCAGAAGATTAATGATCTCACCTCAATCAAGCTGACACATCCTCCGGGGATGGGTGGGGACAGGCTTACCGAGATGATCGCGCACACTGCCTGATGTATCCCAGAACCTCTCTCTTCCTTAATCCTTTCACTTTCATTCACACAAAGGACACGGGAGACAGTTCTAGAATCTACCGGGTATTGAAGAACCCCGTACATATGTACCTCTGGATATATGTACTGTGCAGCCCAGACTGGCACGTGCGGCTAATTATCTGGAAGGCAATCAGTGTGGCTGGGTGTGTTTGTGTGGCTGGGTGTGTTTGGAGTTGGCCACCCGTAAGGTCAGGAGTTTGGTGCTGTAGCCTAGATGTCAGGGCTCCCGATCCCAAGGTAGGTGCTCCAGTGCTGAGCTACAAGAGCAGCTGTCGCTGCGTGTCGGTCGCACTGACGTGGACAGATCAACGTGCTGAAGCTGCAGTTGGTTACTGGGTTGGTGTTCGCTGGTGATTAATAATGCTCCTTCCACCTCACGCACCGGTGTTTTCAGGCCAGAAGCCACCACCACTGCTGAGAGAGGAGTTCAGGCTCCTTAGCTGGTCATCCCTGGCAGGTCTGCTAGGCTGCGGACAAAAGTGTCGGGGGATGGGTCATTCGCCCCCAGCTTAGGTCTGGGGTGCCCAGGGTCTGCTTGGGGTACATTTTTGCAGCTGCTGCCCAGCTCTGCTCCAAGGAGCGGGGATTAGTGTGAGCAAGGAGATGAGGATTTGCAACAGCCCCAGAAACCTTCTGGGTTCAGGTGATCCCAGCCGAATGAAAGGTGGGACTCCAGGCATGGTGCAGGCAAGGGCCTAGTCTGGCTCCTGGGCACTATGGGTTGAATAAGCTGGGTTCCAGCTTCTTAAATGATACGATGGAAGAGAGAACAGAAGAACTCACTTTTGATCAGGCCCTGAAAAATTATTTGTCAGAAACCTTAGAGACGGAAGTCTTAGTCCTTGAGACCTTCCAACACTGACTCCTGCAGGCAAGGGGGCAGGGGCCAGGTGAATCCCTGCTGCGAGCTGGCCACATATGACGACAGCTACATGTAAATGGCAACCACCACCAAGCAAATCATGTTTCTACCCCCCTGAGGGGCCGAGTCTGCAGCGCAATGTTACCAAAGCTGGGGAGCTCCTTCCATCAGAGACTCGTTTTATCACTCCTTGATAGCAACTGCACTTGTCTCCGTACACCTGGCTTGTCTGGAGCGACTTTTCCTGCATTAACAATCCAGACACTTTGATGCTCTTCTGATCTGACATACAAATGCATGTAGTCATGCATGGAGTATCTGAGTAGCTAAGCTGGAGGAGATGCCAGTGATTTCTGCAACATTACACCAGGAGCAATCCATAGCCCAAGCGACAGCCAAAGCAGCGTGCCTTCCATAGAGGGACAGACAGAAACCCTAGTCCAACATGTTATGGAGCAGTGTATGTTCCTAGGGCAGAATGCACAGCAGCCCAGGAGCATTCACACTCAGATAAGCAGCAGGAGAGAGGCAAGTCTTACTGCTATTTGTGATTCACTTCTCCTCCATGTCCCAACACAACACAGAGAGCAGAACTCTTGAGGCAGCACCAGGCAGCCAAAGAAGAGCTGTGATCCCATGAGCTGTTCATCCATATGATCCCATGAACAGCACCTCCCAAGATGAGCGTCAGAGATAGGTAGCAGCATCAGGAAATGCCTACACAAACCAAAGGGCTGGGTGTTACATGTCTGCAAGCTGTGGCCCCTGAGGTGCCCTACCACCAAGCCAACCTGCAAGTGGATCCGCTGAGCTAGGCCAGGGTTCGCTTTGCTGCCGCTCAGTTTGGGCCCGCGGGGAGTTCAGTTTTGAGATTTCATCACTAGCTCTGGTCACTGCAGATTCTTTTCTGCAACTGAGCACATCGTTCCTCCGTCTCCATTGGCAGGTGACGCCGGAGTTAGACAGACTCGGCCACCTTTGGAAAGTGCACAAGCAAGCACTGCCTGCCGAGAGAGGCCATTTTAGAGCCAGCCACTCGCCTTTAGAGCTGTCACACTCCACTGTGGTAGCATAGCCCCATTGAGCTGTTCCCTTTACACTGTCAGCCACTCGCATGAGGGAAGAGCGGGTCTCAAACTACTTTCTACAATACCTAGTAAATCCACCCCGGCTGTATCTGCTCCCCAGGCTGTGGGTAATTGTCCTCCTTCCACTATTAATGCTGAATGCATTTCCACTGGAGCTGAGCCCAAGGGTTACCGACTAGCGAGGGAGGCTGAAAATGTAGAAAGGCTGACCTTGTTCAAGGGTAAACGTGGGAGAATTCCCGTTCACGCTGCTGCTGCGGATCTGTCTGCGACTGAAAGTGTTGAGTGGGGTGTACGTGTCTGTCCAGGATGAAAAGCCACCAGACAGTGAGAACAAAACTCACCGCTAGATTCAGAGATTTTAGGGCCTGAAGGGACCAACAGGATGGTGCGTTTCTATTCTGGGCTGTAAAAGTTCTTTTCCCACACTGTGCGTTAAAGGGCCAGACTGGCGGACAAATAGCCGTGCCAGGCTATCATGTACGGCTGCAATGCTGCAGGCTCGGTATAAAACCCAAGGCCTTTCCTTGTTTCCTCTGCCCAGGAAGGGCTGGGGGTCAGTGCTTAAAGCACGGCAGTTGGGGAGAATGGCTCTAAATACATGAGTTGATTAGTTATGGGCCAGTTTTTCAAAAGACCCCGACACCCAGCAGCCCCCCTTGTTTGCCATCGTGGGTAGGGACTGCTTTTGGAAAGGCTAGCCTAAACTTAGCCCACAGATTCTCAAGAGAGGGACCTGGACTGGACCAACAGCCCAGGATCCAGGGGCATAAGCCAGGGCTGAGCATAAGCACAAGCTGCCACTTGGGGCTGCCCAACCGCTTGCTGACTCAGTAACTTAGCAGACCCTGGCCCTGGAGGGGCAGAAACACTTGACTCTGGGTTTCCTCCCCCTTGGCAATGTACATCCATGCAGCTGGCTTGCCCGCGCCAGGCCTACCCTTAGAGAGACCCGCTGGTAATGCAGGGATGTTCCCTACAGCAATTCAGATAGTTCATGGAAACGCAGGAACTCAAGTGAGCTCATGAACTTCAGCTTGAAGCAAAGTGCCTGTGACGGGGAGGAAAAGGAAAATGAACTCCAAATGGAGGGCCATGTTTTATTCACAACCAGCAGTGGAGCAGCCTGCTGGCTAACGCAATCCAGCCAGCCCAGCAAAGTGGAAGGCAGAAACACCAAGTAATGTACGCTCTGTCACAAGCACTTTTCTGCTTGTTGAACCCTGAAGTTGGGACCCCTAATGGCCCTTGATAGCAGGAGTGCTGTAGTTAAAAATTAACGAGCAAGAGGAATAATTAAATATGGATGACGAGCACTCACTGTGGACTTGGCCTGCCAGCAGGCTGAGCACGCCTGGCTGCTCCCGAACGGCTCGGCGCGGCAGGCAACGCTCGAACATCTCGGTCTGCTCGAGGGCGTTCCTGAAAGCAATGCCCCGTTAGCACTGGTGGGAGGGGCTCGGTCGCAGGCAGCCCCGTTGCTAGGAGAAATGGGCCCAAGGAAGGCTGTCCATGCCAGGGCGGGGGGCAGAGAGAAGAGCGGCAGGCCACGCCTGCTTGTCAACCTCCTCGCCCAAGCAACGACCTTCCCTGTCCGCCCTCCCCTGTTGTCCCCACTGTGCAGCATGGTGCCAGGCCCTGGCCCAAGACATGGCAGGTGTCACCCTGTGGCTCCCCGAGCCCCAACCCCTTCACTGTAGCGTCTACCCACAGCTGCAGGCCCAGCTCCTCTCAGATCCTGTAAAGCCCCTTGCTCAGAATCCTGCCTTATTTCTTCCTCATCCCCTTCTTCTCTGCACTTGCTCCTCCTCCTGGCCTTTCTAGTCTCAGACATTCCTTTCGTTGGGGTTTTATACTTCCCCTCCCCATCCTTCGTTCCATGCTCTCCCCCTTCCTCCCAGCAGGGGCTGTTGGCTCAGGGGGGCTGAGCGGCCCATAGCCTTGCCATCTGCGGCATGGCATGGGGTGAGACGAGTGAGTCTGATTTAGCGGGGGTGATGAGCCAAGGACTAGTGCAGGGGAAGGGCCATGGTGGCAACATGTGATTTGGTTGGTGGGGAGTGTCCCTTGGATGTATGTGCTCATCTGGCTGGTAGATGGTCTAGCTGGCCAGTGGCTCCTGGGGGTGATCAGTCTGCTGGGGTTCACCAAAACCAGAGCAAACCAGCAGGGATGCAGACAAAGGCCTTGCAGCTGGGCCACCAGAACCTGGATCAGAGCTTCCCTGAAACATAGGAGCGAAATTTCAGCTGCACAGCTCTCGTTACCCAGTTCTGCCACCCATACTCACATGGAGCAATCCCGTCTCTGGGCCCAGCCCCACTGATTTCTATGGACATGCTGGCAGAATAATGCCCTGCTCATTGGGAGTACATGTGACAGAATTGCACCCAGTGGTTACACTGTGGGTATAAAAGGCATGTGGCTGGCCAGGTCTCAGACCTGGCCTCATGCTTCCCTTCTCTGAGCGCGGCTGGGGCAGGGAGCCACATGGAGATGGCATGTCGTGTTTTCCAACCCTGGTGAGAGCCCAGGCTTGTTATGGGAGGGAGCATTGGATAGTTCAGGTAGAAATGGGAGTATACATCCTTTGGTGAATGTAGGAAAATTAACCATTGGCATGCGGTGGATTCTCCATTCATTGGAATGAACATTGGGTGTATCTTATGCTCAAATAAATTGGTTAGTCTCTAAGGTGCCACAAGTCCTCCTGTTCTTTTTGCTTTCTAACAGAGCCACTCTAGTTTAACCACACACTAACCGGGCTGGATGCAGGAATCCCTGGATGAGGTCATAGGGCTTGTGCTATGCTGGGGGTCAGATGATCACAATGGTCCCTGCTAGCCTTATACTCTAGCTATGAATCTATGCAATGCAGTCTACCTCCTATAGCCCTCCATCCTCCTGTTCCGTTCCTGGGGCCAAACTATTGCTTTGGGCTTCTCTCGTGTTCAGTATGTCTACTTGTCTAGCCCTAGCTGGGCTTGCCCCAAGCACCAGATGCGAACACCCCCAAGCTAGCCAGCATTTCCACTGTACAGCTGCTTGCAGAGGGTGATTACTCAGCTGTGACAGTAGCATTCAAGGGCTCAGCCCCAGAGGTGGCTGCATTTACGAAACCGTAAATGAAACCAGGCCACGTAAGTTATGAGACTGAAGCAGCGCAGAGGCTGGTAGGTGCAGAGGCTTTTTTGTGCTTCTGCAGCTCGTGCTAAGCTCGCAGGCTTTGGTCCCTATTCTGCTCTAGCAGCGTTGGGATCTAGTGATGGGCAAACAAACTGAAAATTAAATTGTTAGGGTGCCAGTTAAGTGCTCAGAGTATTTGCTGTGAGATATACGTAGAGGACTATTAGTAATATGTGCCAATGACTTTTCAAGGGCAGTGGATTATAACTTATTTTTAATGCACATAAAAGATGAGCATGAACTTTGTAATGATGAAAATGAAGGGCTAACAGCGCTGGCATTTGCCACATGCCGGCTGGGGATTCCCTGAGGCCAGCTATGCTAATGCATTTCTGCCCTGAAACACCTTCACGACTCCAGGGTGGGGGGGCCTCTCCTAGTGGAGGCTGCCAGTCAGCCCAAGTCGGCTGGTGGTTTGGTAACATGGGGAAATGGCAATCCATGGCTCATGTAATCCAACAGCTTGTCACTAGTGACCAGATCAGGGTTTAAAGGCAGCACGTCACAGAGGAGCTGAGAATCCAGAGAGCTTTGCACAAAGTACTTACATAGCTGGCCCTACTTTGGGGGGAAAGGAGTTAGCAAGAAGGTGAAAGGTTTCCAGATTTGCCACAGAGAGGAATTTTCCTGCATGAATGGCCACCTCTGACCTACTGAGAACCCATTTGTCTCAGGCACCAGGTCACATCTGACCCATACTGAGAACATATTTGCCCGGGGCACCTGGCTGCTTCTGGACCCATATTCAGAATGTGTTTGCCTAGAGCACCAGGCGACACCGGGGCTACACTCAGAATGGTTGCCAACGGCCCCCAGCCACGTCTGACCCGCACTGCAAACGTTGGTCCATGGCACCCACTGGCTGGAGCTTTGGGTTATTTTATAATATCATTGTGTTTCCACAATGAAAGTGGACTTACAAAAACCACTGGTGAGAAGTTTTCTTCTCTTTCAGCTTGGGCAACTAGAGAAGCGGGGGTTTGCTCATCGCCTTTTGTTCAGAAGTGCACTGAAGGTGGCTGCAAATAGACAAGGGTTTTCCAGATAAGTTCCACAGTACCTTTAAAGACTTCTGGCCCAATCCCATCAGTTTCACTGAGGCAAAACCCCCCTGGAGGTCAATGAGAGCAGGCTCCGTCCATTTATTTACAAGTAACAGTTCACAGTGCAATCCGCAGCGTCTGAATGATCAGAATCCGGCCCTAAAGCAGAGCTCGCCAGTGGAATCTAGCCAATGGGTAAAGCTGTCTCAGGAATATTCAGCCAGCTTTTAATTACCTTATTTAACTTTCTAATTAAAGCTAATTGGGAGAGCAGTTGAGAGCTTTGTAGTATGTTACCTGGGGATCTGAAAGCACTTTCTAAACATTAATTAACCCCCATGAGACGTATCTCAGTGAGTGAGCGGCTTGGCCAATGACTCACAGCCCAGCATTGCTGTGGCACACAGTAAAACACTGGTTTGCAGTCCCCTGCTCTGGCCAGGAGACAACACAAACAGTTAAGCTCTGGAGGCCATATAATAGAGATGGAAACGAACCTTTTGTGGAGGAGAGCTGAACCCACCAATACTTGCCATTAGGGTTGAGCAAACTGCTTTGCTTCAAAAACCAACTTCAGAGTTAGGCAAAAGGCCAGATTTTCAGATACTGGTATTTACGGGAAGAAAGCTGATGAATATTACTGCAGATATATACTTGTCTTATCAAATAGCATTTGACAGGCAAAACCTGCAATGTACCTGAGATGCAGAAAGCTCACTGTGTTGGTGAATTACAAGGAAATGTACTTAGCAGTATGATCCTCCCTTCTCTAACAAGTTTGCAAACGCAAGATACAGAATCATTTAATGTGCATCTTAGTCACGTCTAACTTGAGTAATAAACCGTGTGTCCGACAGATCTTTATTTCTACTTTATCAGGCACACTAAGTCTGATGATTTTGCTCACCGCTTTTATTATTGCAGGGATCTGGGAAATGGAGCAAACAGAAGCAGGATTAGATCTTGCACAGATGAATGTACAGAATTTAAGTCAGCATGCTCTCCACACAACTGTTCTGGGCTGTAATTGAGTGAGCTCTTCCCAGATAAGCGTGGCTAGGCCAAGTCATTGCTGGAATAGGAGCCTGACTACGCTCACCTATGTGCTGCAGGACATGGCACTGGTGACTGAATGCAGACGCTGCCTCTGTCTGTTGAGAGCCAGCCTGGTGCTAGAGGGCATGCTTCGGCTGGAGGCATTGTCTTTCCAACAAGACGTGAGCCTGAGACTCTGGGGCATTTCTTCCCATTTGATCTCATGGCCCTTGTCCCACTATCAGTTGTCTCTGGGCACATTTTAATTTGCGTAATTAGGCATTCCCTCTACTTAAAATTCTCTGCAGCGGGTAATTTAGGTGTGAAGTCCTTTGCCTCCGTCTATCTTTAACTGTTGTATAGAGTTGCCATGTGCTGTTAAAAATCTTGCATGTTCCAGCCCCACTGCGGTTGCATTTCAATTTGTGCAAATGCTTGGAATTCTTAGAGATGAAAGGCACTTATATTAATATCAGCGATCATTATTATATACCGGCCAGTGCCAGAACTTTAGCTGGTATATGAAGAGATACCAGAGATAAGTTCCTATTCGGCATAATGAAAACACAACTGCAGACTTATAGGTTTGCAGTGATAATGGTCAAGAGATTTTTAAAAACACAGGTAGCCACATAATTTCCTAGTAGCTACCAGCTGAGGAATTTCAAAGGTATGGGTTAGTACCATAAAAGCCAGTTGTGAGCCCTCCAGAGAGAGATGCTAATAGCAGAAGAATGGACCATTTTCACTAAATTCACACATGTGGGGTAAAAATGTTCCTGTTTCTGAAGAGTCACTGAGAAGGTAGCTCAGATAATGAGTGTGGCTTGGCCCGTGGCAAAGTTCAGGCAAACAGGAATAGAAGTGAAGTGACAGATTTCAGTCCCTAGTGAGGTCAGGAGATGCGCGGTACACATCTGAGGGCCGAACGCGGCCCATGCTCCCAGACAGTAATTCCCTCATTTGTATTGTACCAAGCAAGAGATTGTCATGATACTAGAGCTGTGGATGAGTTATTTCCTATACCACAGGTCCTGGCCACACTCTCAGGGTGAGTGCCTCACACTCACCCGTATGCTGGTTGAAAGGGCCAGAGTGGCATAAAGGGTCCCTAACAGCCCCACTTCTGGGGGCAGGGAGAAGGGGATTCCCCCACTGCAGGGAACCCCATACAAGCCCTGGTGTAGTGGGCAGACTGAGGGCAGAAGAGGTATGCCAGGAGCAGGGCCCCCGGCATGCAGCACTGTGTGGTGTCCCGGCAATGCTGCAGCCCACAGCACAGCCTGGGGAGACTGCTACAATTAGCCAGGCCCCCCCAGGGCTGTCTGAGTGATGCCAGGGGCCTCTCCAGTCCCCAGAGCAACCCATGCTCAGGACGTGCAGAGGTTGCTTAACCCCCCTCTCCGGGGGCTAGGAATTCTGTGATGCATCTCTCAGAACATCTCGCCCACCAAGGTCAGAGAGAAACAATGGCCTAGCCAGTGCAATGACACTGCAGTGCGTTTAAAGGCAATATAGCACCAGTAGGTACCTCTGCAAGAACAGCTGGGTTCTAGCTGTATTAGGAACTACAGAGCTACTCACCCAGGTCTGGCATCAGCCTTTAACACATGAGCTTAGGGCGAGAGACCATTCTCTGGAGCCGCTGTATCCAGGGATTATTTCAGAGCCCCCAGCACTCTCCCAGCTAACCAAGTTCTCCTTTAGCTCATGCACCAGAGGCCCCTGGCTGTGGGCCTGAAGGTCCCTGGCTTTCAGGGATGACAGGATGTGTTGTAGGTAGCCACAGATGGGGAGAATGGCATTATCTTCTGTTTCCATGGTGGCTCATCTGCCCCTCTGTGGCCATGCAATGTAGCTCCTGGTTGCCCAGAGCTGGGCTAGCCCAGTCTTAAGCAGAGCCGGCTGACCTGTTCTAGCTTCCTGTATTAGTATGAAGCGTGACAGCAGACAGGTAACATAGTGAGTGTGGTGAGTGCATGGAAGTGAGTGTGCAGAGGGGTAGCCGGGAGCCATGCTACAGCACCGCTCCAGGAGCAGGGCGAGCTGCCAGTCTTGGGCACAGCCGTGGGAATTAGACTGTCTTCTGCCTCCCTTCTTCCCCTCTTTGTTCTTTCCTTTCTTCCTCTCTGGAAAACACCAGCTCTCAATCATTTTGGATCACCCTGGGCACCTTTATCCAACCCACAGGATGCACCAATCTCCACCTGCTGCACCCTGACACTGACAGTAGTTACACACATTTATCCTCCCCCTCCCCCCGCATTCTATCATATGCTGTCCTAAGCTCTGCGCCAACCCACTGTGGTAGCAATGCGCTCCCCCCCCCGACACACACCCCCCCCCCCCCCCCCGGCCCTTACCACCTATCCCAGGAAGGCAACGCCAATGCTGCCATTTGACTAGTGAATTCATGGACTCAGAGGCAGCAAACCATAAGTAAGGGGTACGTGTTTCCTTTTATTTCCTCCCCACACACACATTTCTATTACAAATCGGGGCTATTTCAGCATGGCGGGGGAAGACATTCAGAGCCTGTTAAGCCGAGTGGGAGTTAAACAACTACATCTCCTTTTATCCTGCTGGAAATTCAGCCCAGAATTTTCTACCAGGAAAAACAAATGCCCATTTCCTCTGCTGATCCGAAGACAGCCATTACCTCCCCCCTCTGGGGAGGTGAGTAGCAGGGGCTTTTGGTGGTGTGCTGCCCAATGGCAGTTCTGCACAGTGTGCAGCCAGGCAAATAAGAGAAGCAATGACATTGCCCCCAAACAGTAGATACAGAAACAGCTGATACGGCTTATCAGGTGCCAGTTCTACCTGCTGCCGGCTCCTGGGTACTTGGGCTGGGTACCCAAGTAATGCCTTGGGAGGGTGCTCAGCATTCCACCATGTTCCGATGTGCTGTGGTAACGCCATGGCCAGAGGGAAGCGGGAACGCGTGGAACTGGAGGGGGGAAAACACAGGAATGTTTGTCATGTTCAGAGGAATAAATGACTGAAAAAGGGATCTGTCTGCCTGTCATGGGCTGTGGCCCTAGGACAGTTCCAGTGCTGTTTAATAGGGTTCGGGCAAATAGGCACTTTACCTCCCTTCCCTGTGTTCATGTAGCACCCAGTGAGTTCCAGAGCCATCTCTTTGTTTTGAATTAACCCAAGGATGAAGTACACCCAGCTCCCATGTCTTGGGGGCCAGGGCAATTGTAGCATAGGTATGGCTGGCCAAGGCGTATGGGACTTTCACTCTCATCTCGAAATCTGCTTAGAGCTGGGAGTCTCCAAGCAGGTAACACTCCCCTGCTTTATGGATGGGGCGGGAGAAGGATGCACAGAACCATGGTGTATCGGCACCGTACGGGCACCTGTATGAACAGCAACCCCAAAGGCTCAGTATGAGCAGATGCAGCTCCACTCAGTCCAGTAACATTGTGGCTGCATTTGGCCCTGGGAGCGTGCCTGCACTGAAGGCTAATTCAGCAAGAGAGCTACCTATATAACTAGCTCTGTACTCGCAAAAGGAAAAGGAGTACTTGTGGCATCTTAGAGACCAACCAATTTATTATGTTCCTGCTTGTGCCAGAGGCAGGCCACACAGAGGTGGGGCTTCATGGTCCCTACCAGAGTCAGAGCCCGCCTGGATTAACAATGAGCTGTAGTTAAAAGGATACTGTCAGCTCCTTTCAGCCTACATTTAACCTACCTTCCAAACAACACAGCCCACCTGGCAAGGCCAGGCTGATAGCACGTTCATAGGGAAAGGGGGTCCCTGCAGAGCCCCAGAAACTGAAGCTGCTGCTGCCCAGAGCACATGGAGAGCAGCAGCACAAATGCCCCTGCTGTGCCCCTCGGCCGAGTCATCCAACCAGGGTGTGTTACCTAGCCCACAGCATCCAGACATCCGAATAGCTACCACGTGTTCCTGGATTACCCTCACAATGCTCCTGGCAGCTAGGGACCCTTATTACCCCATTTACAGACCTGGTTGGGTGAATGGCACCAGGATTTCTACAGGGGTACAAAAATCACGGTGTGAGGAAACTGGGGAGGTAGAGACTGGAGCCAGGGGAAGTGCTGTGCAGCATAGAGTAAGTGTATTCCTGGACCCGGTGGCTGGCCCTCACTCCAGTGAAAGATGGGAAATGGCAATAAGACCAGAAGTGAAAGAAGAGTAGGCAGGCGCCCACAGGTCGGCAGGGAAGGTCCTGGAGCCAGGAACGCGCGTGGCTAGGAGGAACTTCCTTTGCTTACTAGGCCTTCTTGTTTCATCTGCCTCGAAATGGGGCCTGTGAGCGTTCCAGACGGCTCGGCCCCTAGTTCCACTCAGTGGTTGTATGGCTGCTGTTCAAGAGCTGGGTACTATTAGCTGCTGGTTTGGTCCACCGTAGGGCCGGCGCTCACAGGTTTATCACGGCTCTCGTGCTTCTGGGTTGTTTGCACCTGTCTATGAATACATGATGGAAGGTGCCAACACGGGAAGTGTCCCTGATTCCAAATGGCCGTCAACTGCCATGCCAGCGAATGGGGCTAACGCTGACATGATGGGCACCATGTCCCTACAGTCTGCGTGGGTAAGGGAGGCTGCCCTTGAGAAAGATATCTGCCACCTCCCATTGTTTCCAATGAGATTGAAGCCAGGCCCACAGGTAATGTGGCTGTCACTGCATGTTTCAGGGGGCTGGACTGGGCACAGGGACTGTGAGGAGCAGCAGAGACCCTGTGATGGGGAGCGCGGGGGGGGAATCAGGAGTGTGATTTAGAGGTTGCAGGGGCATGCGGGTGCAGGGAGAGGCAGAGGACAGTGATGGAGTGGGAGATGGAGGGGATCCAGTGGCAGTGCCCACAGCCCAGGGCGAGTGTTGGGTACGGGTAGCAGCTAGGGGAAGGACTGCCAACTGGCAAAGGGGTTGTAGGATTCTCTCACAGGATTTCAGCACCTGCAGGAGGAGCTGTTGCTGTGACACGAGAAGCCCCTCTGATCCCGTGTTTTTCGAGGCTGGCAGAGCTGTGTGCGAGAGCCTCGGGCCTGAGGACACAGACCGGCCCTGCCACTAAGCCCTGCCTACATTTATGATGCTAGAGCAGAGAGAGGGTGCCGGGGTAGTGGGAGGGAGGGAGTCAGGGAGGTGGTGCTGCTGGGTCTGAGGGAGGGGAGTGAAGGCAGTAATAGGAAATGGCTGGCAGTTCCCCTATGTTAGGGGTGAGGAGAGGGTGAGGGGAGTTAAAAAGTCAAAAGATGGACTAAGAAGTCTGGCTTGCTGATTTTAAAAACATCTCCTGCTGTGTGGGGGCCAATCATGATTTATAGGAATTTGACTCACGATTTTGGCAATACTGTGTCTGTAGGCAGGAGTGAGCCTGCTGTGCGAGGCACGGCACATACACAGACCTAAGCGTTGGCAACTGTCTCTGTTCACATGGTTTTACTTAAGCAAGTAGAACTAACTCTTCAGTGCTTGTATTCAGGGCTGATCTCCTCCACTGAGCCCTGTGGCCTGGGGGCTGGCTGCGAGGGCTGCCAGGCACATTCATGGCACGGAAGCAGCCATTGGTAGAATTCTTGGTGCCCTCCAGGCTCCACGCATACAGGCATGGGCCCGGGCACTGTGTCTGCCACAGCAAGCAGCTTCTCTCAGCCGCTCTGCTCTCAGTGGGGTTGATTTAGGCTGCAGGCTCTTGAGTATGGCACCAGTTCTGCTCCTCTTTCTCTCCACACCAGCAGTCTGGATCCAGACCTGGACTGTGGCCAAGGGGCTAAGGTGTGGCTGATCCCAGTGCCTTGGGTCCAGACTGGGTCACACTTCAAATAGCCAAGGGTATTGCTGATGAGGCTCTTACAGCCTGCAGTGATGCTCATTGCCTGCTTTGGGCACGAGGGCTTTCACAGCTCCTGCTACCTGGACATCCTGCTCATTTGGTTCCCATGTCAACACAACGGCATCCGGGCCCGCTACATGATAAGCCCAGCCTGGCAGAACTGTCGGCAAAAGAGCTCTTGCTCCTTCTCACATCTCTAGCACCAGGGACAGACTCTACACTAGTCTGCGCAGCGGGCCACACCCGGCTAGTCCCTTAAATCAAGGGCTTCACAACCTCTCTGATCCACAGTTAGCAGCCTACCATCTGGAGAGCAATCCGCCTGCTACACAGACACCTCTGTCCGCTGGCTACACGCAGACGCCGCCCCACCGGCCTTTGTCCACCTGCTACACGCAGATGCTGCCCTGTGAGCCTCACCCCTGGCTACACACAGACACTGCAAAAGCAACTACAAACAGTAACCGCGAGCGTTAACTATTTTGACGTCTGCGGGACCAGGTAGCTTGCATCCAACAGATTAGTTTAGAAAGTATTGGCAGGCATGATCTCCGAAACGTTGCTATTCCTGTTTAACAAACCTCAGATCCCTGGGAAAGTTCCAGAGGGCTGGAAAATAGCTAATTTCAGAAAGGTCACTACAGGCCAGTTACCCGGACATCGATCAGTAAATAATTAAAGGCTTGCAGCATAATTAATAACCAGCATGGTTTTATGGAAAACAGGTATTGTCAAGCAAACTTGATATTGGATGAGATAACAAGGTCAGCTGAGAAAAGTAACTGTATTGAGATAACATGCTTAAAACAGGATGAGTTTCAATACAGCCAAATGTGCTCGGGGTGGGCGCAGTGCCCCGTGGCCCCCCCGCCTTGAAGCCGGACCCACGGCTGGCCACAGTGCGGTGTCGGAACCGGTAGGCACTAGCCCGCCTCAGCTGGGCAGCACCGCCGAGGGGACTTTTCACATCCCAGTCGGCGGTGCTGCCCAGAGTGACCCAGTGCCTGAAATGCCGTCGCGACCCGAATTTTGAAAACCGGGGCCGCTCTCGTCTGTGCCATGCAGGAGGTCAGACCAGATGGTCTGTCCCGTCTGGCCTTATAACCTATGACTCTGATACATTCCTCTCTATCAAAGCTGCCAGCCACAGGGGTTAGGAATAAAATACTTTGTCTGGCAGAGAAAGTTTCCCTCCTTAATTTTCAGACCAGTGGTTATTAGGATACTCCAGAGTTCTTACCCAAAGTAGTTTTTCCAGGCCATCTTCATCAGGAGAACAAGCTCAGAGCTTCCCCAGCAAGATCCATGGCTTTCACCTATACAGAAATAGTCAATGCATCCCATGAGGCGAGCAGTCTCCTGACATCTCTACATCCCTCCACCAAACACTGCAGAGCGGAGGTAGTGCCAGATTCTGCACTTGGCTACCAGCTTCTGTCCCATTCTCCCTCAGTGTCTCCTTCCCTTCTGGCTCCACTGACATGCTGTGGATACAAACCAAAATCTGATAACAGCCCCCCCACCCCGAGAGCGCCAAGGGGCCAGCAGCAGTACCTGAACAATGAAATATCAAAAGGTATATTTAAAAATGAGTGTGCAAAAGCATGGCACATAATTTGTCCATGTAATTACCGCGATTGCATATCCCAATGATCAGTTAGACATCTAACTGCCTATTTGAACATACAAATTATTTGTGCACAATTGTGCTTTCAGGTCTGACGTTTCAGGACTCATTAACAGCATCCTCACTGGTTATTAATGAAATAAGCTGATGACATCATAATGGGTGCATCGAACAATGATCTCCATGTGCAAGGATCCATGAAACTCCCACTTGTTTCAATTCACATGCGTTTGAGCCCCTGCATTGCGCAATGAATTTCTGGCTTCAAATGAACCCAAAACTTAGTCAAAATCATCAGGTTTCACCCAACTTCAAATGGCTACAATGAGAATCTTCCAAGTTTTGCATGTCAAAGGGCCCAACTACCCTGGAATGAAACTCAGAGCCAGGAGAGCTGGGGTTGGTTTCAAGCTTCATACTCTCTCCCCACCCCCCACCAGTCCTGCCCAACTCTTCCCTCCCTGAGCCCCTGTCCCCACTGGCGGTCGGAGTGGGCTCTTTTCTTGCCTTTCCGTTCTGCCTTGCTCACATTCAGGCACAAAAGGCATCAGTGGGAAATGGTATGTTTCCATATAGCTGGACAAGGCCGCTCAGCGGCCAAGTGAAAATGGTCCCATTTCACTCTGATGGTTGCGGTTGGACACGTTCCATGCATCCTGGCCTGGGACAGAGAGAGCTGGTACACAATGAAGCACCTGCAGGACAGAGAGAAAGGGTTTCAAGGCCTGCTTCTGTCACCCCCACGCTGATTAGCACCTTATACAACAGCAGGCCGAGTGACATCGGAGCAGCTCCTCCCCCATGTCAAGGGGAGTCACACGGCAGAGTCAGGCCCTAATGCAGACCTTGCATTTCACACCCTATTTGTGGGAGCAAAAGCAACTTTTCAGGCCGACCCTGACAGAGTGCCTTCTCCAGAGCCACGTTCTCAGGGCGCGGTCCCTCCTTCTGCAGCTGTCCCTTTAATAGTGTTGGGTGCTGCACATGCCGCTGGAAAGAAGCTGCGTCCCCTCAGCAGGCAGGCATTACTGCTTTCCTACACCCATCTACTGGTGCAGCGAAGGAGGGAGAAGCCATCCTTTCAGCAGCGGAGGATACGCTACGCTCTTAGCGCCGTCTCTGTTGCGTAACAACAGTCCCGCAAGCTCGCCGTCACGTGTGTGCGCTAGAACGCGGTTCTGCGCTGAGTCAAAACGGCACCTCCTCCTTTCCCAGCAGCGCTGCCCACTCTGCAGAGCCAGGGTCCCAGCTGCTAGCGCTCGCCGCTGAAAGAAGCGTTCCCTGCTTTCGGTCCCCCTTGCCCTGCAGAAGGAACAGCCAGGCGCGAATGAGAGCCTCTTTGTGCAGCAGGAAAGGCGCTGTCCATGGAGCGCCAGCGAGTTACTGCTCGGCAAACCTGGCCAACGCCAGGCCCTGGCTTTTATAGGCAGAAAAAACAGTTGTTGTGGCACAGATGGGCCATGGAGCTGTTACAGCATGTTGGGGGGAGGGAGGGGCGAAAACCGAGAACCCCAGCTCTAAGCCACAGCTCCAACTTCGGGTGCGCAGCTCCGGCACTGATCTGCCCCACATCCAGCCCCACAGGTGTGCTCTGGCAGGGGGCCACGAACACTGGCCTCGGCCCTCCCGTTGAATCCGTTGTGCACCGCCACAGGGTTGCAAGTGGAAATGCACGGGTGACATAATGTTGGGTCTGCAGCTCTAAGCTGCCCAGAACTAGAAGGGGGTGGTGTTTGAAGCAGGGGTTTGGGCCAGGCCTGTTTGGCACCTAGGGTGAGCCCAGAACAGGGCCCAGCTCTCGTCCCCTCTTCGCAGAGACCCAGGATGTGGTTTGTGCAGGAGTTGAAGGCGTGTGATGCACCCTAGCTCATGTTTCACTTCCGCCGCTCTTGTCTTTTCAGATGCGCTGGCTCCCTCCCTCAGAGGCTGCTTCTCAGGGCTGGAAGTCCCGTCAGTTCTGCTGAATACTGTGTAAGTGTACGGCTCGGCGTGGGCTTCGCTTCCCTAGCACCAGCTGGAGGCAATGGCTCCTTCCAACCGTCACTGCGGGCAGGCGAGGAAGGGGATGTCCTGCCATAGCAGAATTCACGTCGCGGCCCCCGGCTCTGGTCGGAGTCTGTAGGCCTGGGAGGAACGGCGGTATCTCCTAACGCATCCCCAGTCCCTACGGTCCTCTCCCTTGCTGTCACCGTCTGATAAAGTGACTCAGTGCCCGCAGATGGCATTAGGGGTGGGTGACGGAGCCCAGGGCACCGAAACTGCAGTTGAAGGAAGTCACTGGACAGTGCTGTTGGAGTGGCTGTGATGCCATTCATTCAGTACGAGGCTCCCCCCCGGAGCAGAGCCAGGAGGGGACACCGCTGGCTGCAAGGGAGGGTGCAGCACATGGAAAGACAAGATGTGTGTGTGTGTGTAGGCAAAAGGGCGGGCATTCTGCTCTGTGGGACACGGGGAGCCCACGAAGCAGAACCACATCAAAGGGCCAGACAGGGAGAAAATGCCCTAGCTCTGTAGCTTGAAGGCCAGGAGGAGGCTGCAGGTCTTGTCTGACCTGCATAGCCTAGACTGTATCCTTCACTCGGGGCGCCCCCCTGTGGGTGCCCTAGAGCAGATCGTTCAGAACGCTCACGCGTGCTCAACGAACACATGTGTTTTCTAAACATTGACTGTGAATCTCTCTCCTTCGGGTGCATGTTTAGCCGAACAGAGAGCTAGCGGGCTCTGCTGCTGGAGTGACTGGTTTAGCCTCCGTCAGGCAAAGATGGCGAACATTTTCGTTCACCATTGCTGTGTGTTTCTATCACACACCCTGGAGAACAGGGCCCCAGGTGAACTAACTAAACCCAACAGGCAGGTCTTAGCTCCGTCATTCCCAGCCTGCTTTGTCAGAGCCCCAGGGTAATAGCTGGGTGGCTGGGTACCCTGACCCCACAGCCCTTGTGCCCCATGCCTAGAGCCCCTCTTTCATCCCCTGGCAGACTTACCCTGCCTCTCCCTATGTCTGGCCTGGCCATGCTCTTTCCTGTCCCTTGTTTTTTCTCCACCTTCTCCCTTTGCACCTTGTTTTCTCTTTCTAGTCTTATCCCCCCGTCATTCCTTGCTCTCCCTGCAGCCCATGGGGTCAGGACCCAGGCTATGGTGGCAGAGCAGACACACAGAGCTGGGGCCTGGCACCCTATGGGCACAAGCTGACCCAGGCCCAGCTGTACTGGGGCCCCCTGGAGCAGGGAGGGGAGAGGATTGCAGACACTGCCCACAACTCTGGCCACAGCAGCATGTTTGTGCTGGAGAGTCAGCATGGATTCAGGATCATGCCCAGACACCACTGCTCATCTCCTCGGCCCTGTGCCCCACGGTGCCATGCTGGCAAGGCTGTATTGGGAGCACTCTCTCATAGCTGGCAGCAGTGGGCATGCACCTTCAAAGAGATGTGACGTTAACGTATGTCTCACACTGGCGGTCAGCTTCATGGAGCGTGGCCTGGAGGTGACTAGCAAGGGCTGCCAGGGAAGGCTGGAGAACATAACCCAGGGTTTGGGTGGCTCAGTGCAATGGCTCCGGCTTGTGTGCTCATCCCCAAGCGTTCCTCGTTCACAGGCTCATTGTAGGCACCACGTTCCCTATGTGCCACACAAAGCTGGGGTCCCCACCATCACATTCCTTGTTGAGAGCTGTCTACCTCAGCTCTGCGGGAGCCCACAGCTGAGGTCATAGAGAGGCCTGTGTGCCTGCAGGGCAGGGGTCTTGCAGCACTCGGTGCTCCTGGCCTGAGTTGTCTCTCTTGCTGCGGGGACCTTGTGCCCACGGCAGGCCCTGGCACGCTGAGGGGTGCCCCACGTGCTGCTGCCCTTGTCTATTGCTGACATTTGTGGGTGGTCCCTCATGCAGTTGTATGTGGGGGAGATTCTCCCTGCCAGTGGCCCAGCACTGGCCGATGGCAGTGCAAAGCCGAGAGCAGCCTATCTGAAACACCCAGGCTACCAAGCATGCCCCGCTCCAGACGGCAGGTCTGTCAGTGCCCGTGGAGCTTCTCGCTACTCACCAGTGTCCATAGGGAGTAAATGGCACGAGGAAACTGCCTTTTACCAGCTTCATCACGTTGGGGTATCCTGGTGCCCGCTGGTGGGACATGCTGTGGTCTGACTGATGCCCTCGCAGTGACTGTGCCAATCCTCAGCGCATCCTCATTGTCCAGCTGATTACCATCTCAGCAATACTGTTTCTTACTAGCCTTGAAAGTGCCTGTAATCTGCGCCCCCCCTCAAAACCATCTCTGCTAAGAAACCATGGGATAGACTTCATTTAGAGAGAGACAACCCTAATAAGCGGGTATTTTCTCAGCTGAAAGAATGGCTCAGTCACCCTGCCACTGAATGTTCTGCAGGGGTACAGTCAAAGCTGTAACCCAGACTCATTCAGAATGGCACTGAACTACTCGGTAAATCTTCCAGCAGCATGGCCTCTAGTCACCCGTAGACAACATTCACCACACGTCTGAAGATCCTTGTGTGCATACACAGAGAGGTGGGATCACCTCTGCTTATGACATTAGTGAGACCATTACTAGTTACTGTGTCCCACGCTGATGTCTCACATGGCAAAAAGGATGCTAATCAACTGGAGAGGGTTCAGAAAAGAGCTATAGGGATGATGTGCAGTCTGGAAAACCTGCCTTCAGAGAAATACTAAAGCAGCTCAGGCTTTAAGAGAAGGTTGAGAAGTGATGATGACAGCCTGCAAGCACCTGTATAGGGAGGGGCTTTCTGAGAGCAGAGGACTCTAACCTACAGACCAAGGCAGAACGAGATCCAACAGGTGGAAGTTGAAGCTTAACAGTTTGGACTGGAAATAAGGTGCAAATGTTTAACAGGAATGGTGATTAACTGCTGTAACAAACTACCAAGGGACGGGGTGGATTCTCCATCACTTGACATCTGTCTCTCTGGACTCTCTCTTTCTAAAATATATGCTCTGTCTCAAACTAAGTTATGGGTTGGATGCAGAGATCGCTGTGTGAGGTTCTCTGGCCTGTGTTAGATGGGGAGGTCAGGCTAGATGATCACAATGGTCCCCTTCAGGCTTTAAAATCTGAATCTAAAAGTGCATACAGAATACAGCTTGCAAAGATTCTCCACAAAGACAAAAGCAAGGAGGCTCCATTCTCTCTGAAATGCACAGATCCTTCCTTACTCTTTACAACATGCATGTCCAAATACAACAAAAATGTCTTATTAAAAGTTAATGAAAACTCCCTTGGCAGCAGATCAGGCTAGGGTCCATAAATGAAAAACACATGTAGTTACTGAGCACAGATTACCACAGCACAGGGGAGAATTTATTTTATTATACAAATATACTCTTTTGATGCAATCAGTGTTGGAAGAGAAGTTAGAGAAGATACAGTCTGTAAATATTGCAGCCATTTGTGGATAAATAAACTGTGGATATTAAAACAAAAAGTAAAACCGCTAGGCCAGTAGCAGCGCTAGGCCCTAATGCATCTACCAGACTGTTCCCAGGCTTTGCCCACTTTCACAGCACATCAGTCTAAGCTCCTTGTGATTCTTGACATGCAGCTCAGATAAAAGGGTTCAGCAGGCTTCCTACCATACACACGCCGAGGTCACCCACCACTGGTAGCTCCTGAGTCTGGGCGTACTGTCCCTCCCAGTGATACTGTCTACGGCCAGACAGCCTCCCCCTTTCCCTCACACTCCCCACTAGCTGTGCATTTTACATGTAAAGCTCAATAAACGTGACTGTCACAAATAAAACTCAGGGGATACATTTCTTAAGGGAGATCAGCAAATGCTACCACATCTGGCTAGCTCTGATGTTGTATGTAATGTCCCACTGAGCACCTTCACATGCCCTCAGTGAGAGATTAGTGCCTAGCAAAGGGGCCAGGTTGGCAGGGCTAGGCTGTACATCCTCCACTCAGCCACAGCTCTTCACTAGCCGCAAGCACATTCGGCCCCATCACCGGGCTCCAAGCCTCTTCTGAGGCCCTGCTCTCCCACTCCGATCTGTGCAAGCAGGCCAGAGCCTAGCCCCCTGTGCGCTCAAGCTGTGCCATCTGACCTGAACCCAGCAGGAGGACCTGACTACAAGTGTTGGGCCCGCGTTGGGGCAGGTGGGAAAACAACTGGATCCTCCGGGGCTGCGGTCAGGTTGGCTCTCCGCGTCCTGCCTGGGTGTTGGCGTGGCGGTGGCTGCTGGCCCCGCTCCTGCTGGCTGCCACAACCTCACTATGCTGTGCAGTGAGCGTGCCAAGAAGTCACAGCACCGCTCGCTCCACGGCACACAGAGTCAGCACGGGGCAGCGGCTGCCAGGAGCAGGGCACACAGCTGCAGCCACCACCATGCCAGCCGCACGGGCAGGAGGCGGTGCTGACACTCACTCAGGTTCAGGGGGAAGTGTCGGGTCAGAAAATGATTCAAGCCTCTCGGGCTGGGGCTTGGGTCTGGGTTGGGTTCACATCAGGCTTAGAAAGTAGACCTGAGCAGACCTCTGCTCTGAGGCTTAGGGGAGCAGCCGCAACGGGAAGTCATCCTGACACGGATGGGCTCGGGCCAGTTAGGGCAAGATTTTTTGCAAGCAGCTAGTGCCTTTCAGTGCCCAACTTGAGAGCCCTCAGAAGGGCCTGATCTCCAAGGCTGGATCTGGCTGGCAGTGCTGCAGACTTGTGTCCGGGCACCTGAAAAACAAACACCACAAGCTGCCACAAATTGGACCCCAGACTCACGAGTCGTGTTAGAAAATCTTGGCTTTAATTTCTAAACCTAAGGGTATGTTTTCACGGCAGCTGGGAGTAGTCGTCCCAGCACGGGGAGACCAACATGAGCCAGCTCTGCTCAAGCCAGTGCGTTAAAACCGACAGGTCACGGCTCGAGCTAGCCACCCTGACTATGTATCCACGGGTCAGGTGGGATTGTGCTCGGGCGGCTAACCCAGGCTGCTGCCACACTGCTACTTCTCGTGCACAGCCTCCAGCAGGCTTAGCACAAGTCTGTCCATCCGCACTGGGAAACACCCGCGCAGTGGTTGTGTGGACGTACCCTAAGATAAACAAATACGTAGAAGAGACCCCAGCACCAGCCAGGTGGGCCACCTCAGAGAGACTCCAGTGCCTCAGAGGGACCTGAGTGCCAGCCAGGTGGGCCACCTCAGAGAGACCCAGGTGCCTAAGAAAGACCTCCATGCCAGCAAGATATACTGCCTCAGAGAGACCCCAGCACCAGCCAGGTGGGCCACCTCAGAGAGACCCTGGCGCCTTGGAGAGGTCCCAGTCTCAGCCAGGTGTGCCACCTCAGAGATATCCCAGCACCTCAGAGAAACCCCAGTGCCAGCCGGGTGTGCCATCTCTGAGAGACCCTGGCGCCTTGGAGAGATCTCAACGCCAGCCAGGTATCCAACCTCATAGAGACACATGGTACCTTGGAAAGATCCCAGCAACAACCAGATTTGCTGCCTTATTGATACCTTGGTGCTTTGGAGAGGCCCCAGTGCCAGCCAGGTGTACCATCTGAGAGACCCTGGCACCTAAGAAAGTCCTCCACATCAGCAAGACCCCAGCACCAACTAGACGTGCCACCCCAGAGAGACCCCAGTGCCTTGGAGAGACCTGAGTGCCAGCTGGGCATGCTGCCTCAGAGAGATCATAGTGCCTTGGAGAGACCCTGGCACCTAAGACAGACCTCAGCACCACCAAGGTGCACTGCCTCAGAGAGACCCGAGCACCAGCCAGGCATTCCACCTTGGAAAGACCCCAGCACCTCCAAGAGAGCCCAGTGCCTCGTACAGACCCCGGTGCCAGCCAGGCACACCGTCTCGGAGAGAGCCCAGCGCCCCGTACGGACCCCGCGGCCAGCCCGGCACACCGTCTCGGAGAGAGCCCAGCGCCCCGTACGGACCCCGCGGCCAGCCCGGCACACCGTCTCGGAGAGAGCCCAGCACCTCAGACAGACCCCAGTGCCAGCCCAGCACACCGTCTCGGAGAGAGCCCAGCGCCCCGTACGGACCCCGCGGCCAGCCCGGCACACCGTCTCGGAGAGAGCCCAGCGCCCCGTACGGACCCCGCGGCCAGCCCGGCACACCGTCTCGGAGAGAGCCCAGCGCCCCGTACGGACCCCGCGGCCAGCCCGGCACACCGTCTCGGAGAGAGCCCAGCGCCCCGTACGGACCCCGCGGCCAGCCCGGCACACTGTCTCGGAGAGAGCCCAGCGCCTTGGACAGACCCCAGTGCCAGCCCGGCACACCTTCTCGGAGAGAGCCCAGCGCCCCGTACGGACCCCGCTGCCAGCCCAGCAAACCATCTCGGAGAGAGCCCAGCGCCCTGTACGGACCCCACGGTCAGCCCAGCACACCGTCTCCCTGACTGGCAGGGAGAAAGCCTGCATCCCCAAGGATTCATAGATCTGAGACCAGAAAGCACCATTCTGATCATCTAGTCTGACCTCCTGTGTAACTCAGGCCAGAGAACTTCCCCACAATATCTCCTAGAGCAGATCTTTCAGAAAAATATCCCATCCAGATTTTAAAATGGTCACTGATGGAGAATCCACCACGATCCCTGGTAAATTGTTCCGGTGGCTAATTACTCACACTTACACCTTGTTTCCAGCCTGAATTGGTCTAGCTGCAACTTCCAGTCATTGGATCGTGTTATCCGTTTCTCTGCTAGACAGAAGAGCCTGCTGTTAAATATTTGTTCCCCACGGAGATACTGATCGCTCAGAGGCTGTCGCGCCCCTCCTTAACGTTGCTGCTCTGCTTGCAAATGGCACATGTTCAGGGCCTAGCTGGCCCCCATGTCTCTGTTCTTTGTAGGACACCAGGTGCTCTTGGTACCCTGGCAACAAGCGCTCAGATCCTGATCACATGGTCTTGTCAAACCTGTTCAGTTGGACTCCCCTTTGCCCAGCCTCCCATACGTAGGGGTGTGCCCTGGTGTTCCTCCCCACCAACTGGAAAGAGACCAGCATCCAGGCCCAGGTTAGATTTCTTTCCCTTTCTTCAGTGCTCTGCTTATTGTCTTTGCAAACCAGAAAGGAACGTGTGCAAAAAGCAACACAAACAACAGTTTGGCTAGGGGTTCAGGCTAGTCCTCTGGCAACTACCAGATAGGGCCCTCTCTGGCTCCACACAGGGTCTGTCTGCTAGCCTGCAACCTCTTACTCTGGTTACCGTCTCCTCTCTCCTGGTTTCCCCCCTTTATATTGTCCAGCTGAGAGCATGAGCTAATCATGCAGTGCTGATCAGATGCATTAGCTGATTCTCTGCACCTGCCTGCTGGGCTTCTGTCTGGGGCAGGGTCAGCTGCTCCCTGTTCCCCCCCACCACCCCTCCCCAGGACTTAAAGGGGCGGGTTGCGCTATTACATACCCTTCCCCCCCCCCCCAACCCCCAAGAGTGATGCCCGCAGTGCCTCCTTCCCATGAAAATTGTCTGCATTCACGTGTCTGGCTCCGGACCGGTAGTGACCTGTAAATGCATACAGTTGCAGGGCTAGGTGCCATTGTATCTGTCTTGGGGTTTGTCTTGCACATAGCATGGTCAGTGATAAGGATGAAATTTGCTCCAAGCAAATGGTACCTCAGGTTCTCAATAGTCCACTCTATCACCAGGCACTCCTTTTCAAATCACTGCATAGTTTTGGTCCCAGGGCAGGAACTTTCTCCTCAGATGTAACATGGGGGTTCCCCATCCTCAAGGATAGCCCCAACCCCCATTCAGAGGTATCAGTCTGCAGGATGAAGTCCCTAGTAAAGTCCGGGCTACGTGGCACTGGTTTGCTGCAAAGGATTCACTTGATATCCCCAAATGCATCTGCACATGCAGGAGCCCAAGGCTCCTTCTGTGGTGCCTTGTTGTGCAGAAGGTTCGTTAAAGGGACGGTGGTATAAATCGACAATAGTATCCAGCTAGCCCCAGAAAAGATTTTACTTGTCACTTAGTGGCAGAGATTGGCGGGTCTACAAGAGCCTTTACCTTGTCTACCAGCAGCTTGATTCTCCCATTTCCCCAGGGTATCTCAGGTATTTTGTATCTGCATATCCAATCCAACATTTCATGGGGTTGGCAGTGAAGCCCACTTCTCTGAAGGACTAGAGCACCGCTCTGACCCACTGGAGATGTTCTGCCCAGATACTTATATAAATCACTTCATCATCCAGGTTGGCCACAGCATATACCCAGTGAGGTAGGAGTAGCTTATCCATAAGTCTTGGAAATGTCGCTGGGCCCCCATGGAGACCAAACGGAAGGGTTTGGAATTGGTAGAGGTCATAAGGTGTGGCAAGTGCAGTCAGCTAGTAAGGGCCAGAATTGTTATATATTAGGCCTGCCCCAGTTCATCTCGCATCTCATCAATCCTAAGCATACGATACACATCAAATTTAGAACTTCATTTATTTTGTGGAAGTCAATACAAAACTGAATACTGGGGGTCAGTAGGCCTCAGCCACCTGCTCAAAGGTCTCTAGGAAGGACTCCAGGTCACCCTCTGGTCCCATCTTAGTGTGAGGGCTCCTCTTCCCACCCTGGCAGCCTGCACCAACCTGTAGAGTGGGAGGGTCCCAAGCCAATGTTCTGAGCACGAATTGCTGATGACCCTCTTGATGCTTCTGCGGGAACTACGGCTGCTGCTGTGGCAGTCAGGCACTCTGGTGGCCACTGCTTTCCTTTCCACGTCACAGAAGCAGCAAGACCCCTGCTTTTCCCCGGGCCATGGAAAGCCACGCCCGCATTCTCCATTACGTGTACCCTGGTGGCTCTATTCACCAGCTGGAAATAGACAATCAGACAGGCCCAGGTTCGTTTTCTGTCCCTGTCTTTGGGGCTCTGTTTATTGTCTTCACAAACAAGATAGACAAGTGTGCAAAAAGCAACACAAACAACCATCTGGGGTGGGGGGGGGGGTTCAGACTGGGGTCTTCTGGCAGCTACCAGGTGGGGCCCTCTCTGACCCCACAGGGCAGCTACACAGGTTTGGTTGGTCTGCCTGCAGTGATTACCAGCTCTGCTCTCCTGGTTTTCCCCCTTTATATTGGCCAGCTGAGAGTGGGGACCAATCATGTGGTGCTGGTCAGCTGCTTCCCAGCATCTGTCTGCTGGGCTTCATGCTAGGGCAGGGTCAGCTCTCCCCAGCCCTCTCCCTTTGGGCTATTAAAGGAGCAGATAGCCCTCTTGCAATGGGCAACAAGCCACTTCTTGCCCATCCAGTTCAGTATTTAGAGCCATCAGCACCATTTCAGGTTGGCCTTTTGTTCCTGGGTGCTAATCCCCCAGACCCTGGGGAAAGAGAACATAGGTTTCATTCCCCTCCCAGCAGCGTACAACGCAGGAGCAATCCAAGGCAGTTACAATACAATGGACTCGTGAGTCCCCTCCTGACTCAACCCCAGTGTGACCACAACGCAGCATCGCGCCCCTCCCATTGGGCCGGGCCCTGCACAACACAGACTAAGAAGCAGTCTGTGCCCCGAAGCGCTTACAAGCCAGCCAGCCTAGACAGCCATAGTGGGGACAGACGGACAGACAGCCAAAATCCCAACGGCGCATCTTGCGAGGTGCTTTTTAACCAAATTGCTCCAGACCTGCCTACCCCGCCCCATCGTCCATCTGCCCCTTCCAAAAAACCCTCCCAGCCCACCCCATAGAAACAAGAGCCAAGTGGGAGGAGCCTGTTTCTCTGTCCCAGTCTCACCCACTCGCTAACAGTAACCAGGTCAGAGTCCCACTCCCCTGCCTCCCACCCCACTAACAACTTATAAGATGACGACAAGAAAAATTCCCACCAGTGAGAAATCAAAACTCCCCAGCTGGACAGACTGCAGAACAGCTGGCTGGGGAGGTTCTGCGAAAGGGGGTTGCTTACTGTTTGAGGGAGTGCTCCCCACTCCAAGCCACCAATCCCACCCATCCACATGGTTAGCTTGACTCTTCCCAGGCCCTCACAGCTAGCTTGAGGCCCCAGAACAGATCAAAACCAGCCTTGCTGGAAATAGCCACACTTGGAAAAGGACCATGTCTCTTAGCTGATACCTTAATTTATGGCTGTTGCCTTTAAGCCTGCACATCTTGGTCCTGTCTTTTTAGGAAAGGACATGATGTCCAGTGGCTATTTCCATGCCTGCGTATTAGAAAGCGATGCATGAAGAATCTGGTTTGAATGTTTGGGGAACAGCTTTTTTTCCAAAATAAAGATTGCTCCAACATCACTAATGGAGACGTACACAACGCCATATTTGGGCATGGTGTATTATTAGTTCCCTCGCGGCGCTCTGGCTGCTGCAGCCACACGACCTGGCCCAGAAAAGAGCAGCCCTGCACCTCGCTGTAAGGACCCCCCCAGCACACGGGGATCCGCGCAGCTTGTCGTCTGAAACGAGACACCCACATTTCTCTCCAGAACAGAGTGGGGGCGGCGCTCGGGCAGGAGAATGGCTCCCCCCGCGAGGTTCTCGGCAGGACGGGGTCCTGTCTCCATCAGAGTTCTGCGGGGAGAGCGGCGTTCTGCTCCCGGCTCTTTTCCAGACTTTCTGTGCGACCCTGTAGGAATCCCTGAAAGTCTGCGAGGCGGGGCAATGTTCCCCCTGCAGCAGAGACAGCCTAATTCATTACGGGCTCAGTCATGCTGTCATTATTGGGGCTGCTCAGGGCCAGGCACACCAAACCCCTACGGCGCCCATAGCATGCTGGGTGGACTGCAACTCAAAGGCCAGCCTTGTAGGTGTTTCAGCAGCTGGGCCTTGTAGGCGCTAGCCCTGGTGGATCCCACTAACCACTCGTAGGGCTACGGGAGAGGGTGTTTATTAGGGCTGGCAAAAAAGGGGAAGGTTGCAGATGCCCTAGGTACAGGGGCGACACTTACAGTTCAAAGTGAGCAGTAGCAGTAAATGTTCGGACTGCTCAGTCGAGAGTCAGGCCTAGTGCAGTCTGTCTCGTGCTTCTCGCTGCACTGCCCCAAGAGCAGCCCGCCAGGGAGACAACGACTTGGGCAGCTCCACTTGTCTCTCTCTGGCACTCCTTCCAAGTGGGAACAGGGGAGTGGGATGTGCCTCTGTGTCCCAGGCACACAGGGTCACTGTCGCTCCTCCCTGGTTCAGACTGCGCCGGGTGCCTCCTGATTTGCACCTCAACTGTGTGGTCACTGACTGTTTCTGGGGAGCAGCTGCCTGAGCTTTGCACGTCACTTTGGTAAAGTCCTGGACCGCGACAGTTCTGGGCAGGGATCTGCGGCAGCTGGGCTTACTGCTCTGTTTGATTTGTTCTGCCCAGTGACTCATTTTAGTTACTGCTCTAGTATGTTGCACATCTAGTATGTGATGATTGGCTCCTGGGGTCAGGGTGTTGGGATTGGTAAACCCGGGACTGGTGATGCTGGGAGCGCTAGCATGCTGGCATCACTCCCCTACACTGCGCAGCGGTAGAGTTAAAACTGCGGGCGTGGCCGGCCGGTGTGTGCACAGACAGGAAGGGAAAGGGGAAATGTGCAGACAAGCCCAAACTACATGCCCAAAAAGTCACAATCCCACAGCAGAGGAAGAAAATGATATTGGTTAAAGAACTGACCTGGTTTAGAGGGGAAGTGAAGGCAGCTGTAAAAAATAAAAATACATAACAATGGAAGGAAGGGGAAGCTGATAGTAATGAATATAAAGCAGAAACTAGGAATTGTAAAAAAATGATAAGGGAAGCAAAGGGACCCAAAAAGGAATCATGGCCAGCAGAATTAAGGACAATAAGGCGGAGGTTTTTAAGTATATTAGGAACAAAAAGAATTCTAGTCTATTACTAGATCAAAACAGAATTATCAATAAAAATGCATAAAAAACAGAAGTTCAATAAATATTTCTGTTTTGTATTGGTGAAAAACAGACAGTCAAATCATGTGATAATTACTATTATCATTAATAACGAATTAAAGGAGGATAATATAATTAATGCCAATCAATAAGGATGTAAGGAAACTAGATCCTGTCAAACTGATGGATATCTTTTTTTGATGAGATTACAAATTTGTTTGATTAAGATAATAGTGTTGATTAATCTTCTTAGACAGAAGTAAGGCTTTTCACTTGATACAGCAGGACATTTTGATTAAAAAGCTAGAATATAAACTTAATGTGGCTCACATTAAAGGGATTAAAACCTGGTTGATAGGCCTCAAAATGTAATTGTAAACAGTGAATCATCATCAAGTGGGTGTGTTTCTTGTGAGGTGCTGCAGGGATCAGTTCTTGGCCCTATACTTTTTAACATTTTTATCAATGACCTGGAAGAAAACATAAAATCATCACTGATAAAGTTTGCAGGCAACACATAAATTGGAGGATTGGTTAAAAACAAAGAGGTCAGGGCACGGAATCAGAACGATCTAGATCGCTTGGTAAACTGGGTGCAAGCAAACAATATGCATTTTATATGGCTAAATCTAAATGTTCACATCTAGGAACAAAGAATGGGGGCCATACTTACAGGATGGGGGACTCTATGCTGGGGAGCAGGGACTCGGACAAAGATGTGAGGAGCATGGGGGACAATCAGCTAAACATCAGCTCTCAGTGTGACACTGTGGCCAAAAAAGCTCGTGTGATCTTGGGATATGTATACAAAGGAATCTCAACTAGAGGTAGAGAGGTTATTTTACCTCTGTATTTGGCACTAGTCTGACCGCTGCTGGATACTGTGTAAGGTTCTGGTGCCCACAGTTCAAGAAGGATGTTGATAAATCTGAGAAGGGCCAGAGAAGAGTTGCAAGAATAATTAAAGGATCAGAAAACATACCTTGATTCACAGAGCTCAATCTATTTATTTTAACAAAGAGAAGGTGAAGGGGTGACTTGATCACAGTCTATAGGTATTTACATGGGGAACAAATATTTAATAATGGGCTCCTCAAGTCTATCAGAGAAAGATATAACATGATCCAATGGCTGGAAGTTGAAGCTTGGCAAATTTAGACTGGAAATAAGGTGTAAATTTTTAATAGCAAGGGTAACCATTTTAACAGTTTACCAAGGTTGTGGTGGATTCTCCATCACTGGCAATTTTAAACGAAGATGGGATGTTTTTCTAACATATCTGCTCTAGGAATTATTTGGATCTGCTCTAGGACAGTCTGTGATCCATGTTTTCCAGGAGGTCAGACTAGATGATCACAATGGCCCTTCTAGCCTTGGAATCTGCAGATCTATGAGCAAGCCTGAGCACATTTGGGGTGTCTGTCAGGCCCACTCACACTCCCTGCTGAAGAGACTCTTAAAAATAGCGGCAGAGGACAGAAAATCATGAGGGTTGTAATACTGGACATTCTCGTTAAAGATGCTCTACTTAAAACTTGATTTTTTTTTTATTACATTAGTCAGTTTTTGTTAAAAAATCAACATGCCCGTGTTATCTTGAACACCTGTCTCTTGTACTTTGGAATGAGCAGTCTCCAGTAATCCCAACCAGGCCTGTAGCATCAAAGGCCAGACTCGGAGGCGGACACCCCTACCTCCTATCTCCCAACCTTCCCCAATGCAGATGTTTGCTGTGTTTAATCCACCAGTTAAGGAAGTCCAGTGGAGAGTTAGGAACTGAACAGGGAGTTTATGAAGCATAAAAGTAATGCAGCTGTAACTGCACAAACAGCAAAAAGAATTGTAGTTCTAGCTGCTTTCACGCACAGTCCTCAGTCCCCCACAAACCTCTTCAGCAGGATATGAGGCCAAATGCCTGACATTGCTATCACAGCAACCTCCCAGGTCATCCATGAAGGCATGAGGCCACTTCCAGCAACTTCACCCTTTCCTGGGGCTGTGCACCCAGCCCCTTGCTCCTCTGAAACAGACGTGATCACCTCCATTATTGACAACTTGGAAACAGTCAGTGTTGCATGAATGGCAACAAGTTCTCTGTTATTTGGTACTCCTCCTCTTGGATTTCCAGACCTCAGTGTCAATTCAGAAACACACATGGTTCCTGTGGAGTTTCTGACTGTACCCTGTCTTTTTTATGTCACAGGTATCAGGTGTGTGATGGTGGCTACAATCAGTCTTGTGGGTATTAATGGAGCCTTTGAAGGTGGCTACTGGTTTCTCATGCCCTCCTGCAAAACTACAGTGTGCTGGTAAGTTAGAGGCAACCGTCAAACCACACACTGCTTTGGGGATGAAACCCTCCTGGCAGCAAATGAGCAGGATCAGCTTCTTCACCCCCTAAGCTGCAGTGGGGCGTACAGTCATAACATGGGAGAATTATTGTCTCAGACCTGAGTGAGGATGCAGTGTCCAGTGCAGTGAATCATGGGACTGGCACTTCACCCTGCTCCTGCGTCTGTGTGGCAAATGGCACAGATGCAGTCGCAGGGGCACGTAGAGAAGAATACATTCATTAGCCCACATGCTGGGCAGTCACCTGTCTGCCATGCAAAGCACTTTGCAGCTGTACAGGAAGGATGGGCGTCACCTAAATCAAAATAGAACCAGACTGCTGGCATGTAAAATTTAAAAGGTGGTACAGGACATTTTAAACTAGGGCCTGGGGGAGAAGAGCACAAAGTTCAGACAGAGAGATCCCTTAGGGGAGGATCTATTAATGGGGATTCTCTGTAGCCTAATAAAGCAGAGAGGATAGAAGTTGATAAAGTCCCAGAAGCCACTGAAGAGAAACAGTCATTTGAAAAAGAAATCGTATTCAATTACATCACATGACAACTAAACAGTGACACATTTTATAAGTGCTTGTATATACATGCTAGAAATCTATATACTAAGATGGGTGAACTTGAGTGCCTGGCACTAAATGAGATTATTATTATTATAGGCATCACAGAAACTTGGTGGAATGATGATAATCAGTGGGAACACAGTAATACCAGAGTACAAAATACTCAGCGATGAGAGTAGGTCGTGCTGGTGGGAGAGTTGTACTATATGGGAAAGAAAGAATAGTGTCAAATACAGTAAATATCTTAAATGGATTAAACTGTACCAAGGAATCTCTATGGATAGAAATTCCATGTTTGAATAACAAGAATACAGCAGTAGGAATATACTACTGACCACCTGACCAGGATGGTGACGGAATCTGAAATGATCAGGGAGATTAGAGAGTCTAAAAAAATAGAAATCTTAGTAGCACTGGGTGATTTCAACTATCCCCATATTGACTGGGTATGTGTCACTGCAGGACAGGATGCAGAAATAAATTTTCTAGACACCAGTAATGACTGTGTCTTGGAGCAGCTAGTCTTGGAACCCAAAAGGGGAGAGGCAGTTCTTGATTTAGTCCTAAGTGGCACACAGGGTCTGGTCCAAGAGGTGAATCATAGACTCATAGAAGATCAGGGTTGGAAGGGACCTCAGGAGGTCATCAACCCCCTGCTCAAAGCAAGAACAATTCCCCACTAAATCATCCCAGCCAGGACTTTGTCAAGCCTGACCTTAAAAACCTCTAAGGAAGGAGATTTCACCACCTCCCTAGGGAAGCCATTCCAGTGCTTCACCACCCTCCTAGTGAAAAAGTTTTCCCTAATATCCAATCTAGACCTCCCCCAGAAGGGTGAATATGGCTGAACCGCTTGTTATTAGTAACCATAATGTAATGAAGTTTAACATCCTTGTGGGAGAGAAAATACCAAAGGCGGCCACCGCAGCAGCATTTAACTTCAAAAAGGGGAACTACACAAAAAGGAGGAAGCTAGTTAAATGGAAATTAAAAAGAACCATCGCAAGAGTTAAATGCCTGCAACCTGCATGGAAACTTTTTAAAAATACCACAATAGTGGCACACACTAAATGTCTGCCCCAAATTAAAAAAAACAGTGAGCGGACCAAAAAAAACGCCACCCTGGCTAAACAACAGACTAAAAGAGGCAGTTAGAGACAAAAAGGCATCCTTTAAAATAGAAAGGCATCTTGAGAAAAACAGCAGGAACATAAACTCTGGTAAGTCAAGTATAGAAGTGTAATTAGGCAGGGCAAAAAAGAATTTGAAGAGCAACTAGCAAAAGACACACAAACTACCAGCGATTTTTTTAAAGCACATGAAAAGCAGGAAGCCGGCCAAACAATTATTAGGGACCACTGGACAAACAAGGCGCCAAAGAAGCACTCAAGGAAGACAAGTCCATTGCTAAGAAGCTAAATGAAGACTGCAGAGGATGTGAAGGAGATTCTCACACCTGAGCCATTCTGTTTAGGTGACAAAACTGAGAAACTGTCCCACACTGAGGTGACAGTAGAGGAAGTTTTGAAACAAATCAATACATTAAACAGTAATAAGTCACCAGCACCAGATGGCATTCACCCACGAGTTCTGAAGGAACACAAATTCTGAAGGAACAAATGTGAGACGGCAGAACTCCTAAGTGTGGTATGTAACCTATCGCTTAAATCTGCCTCTCTACCAGACAACTGGAGGGTATGTAACATAACGCCAGTTTTTTTAAAAAGGCTCCAGGAGAAGATCCTCGCAATAATAGTCTCGTAAGCCTAACTTCAGTACCTGGCAAATTGGTTGAAATTATAGTAAAGAACAGACTTATCAGACACATAGATGAACACAATTTGTGGGGGAAGAGTCAATACAGCTTTTGTAAAGGGAAATCATGCCTCACCAATCTATTAGAATTCTTTGAGGGGATCAACAAGCACATGGACAAGGGGGATCCAGTGGATATATTGAACTTGGACTTTCAGAAAGCCTTTGCCAATGTTCCTCACCAAAGGCTCTTAAGCAAAATAAGGAGTCATGGGATAAGAGGGAAAGTCCTCTCATGGATCAGTAACTGGTTAAAAGACAGGAAACAAAGGGTAGGAAGAAATGGTTAGTTCTCACTGTGGAGAGGGGGAATGAGTGGGATCCCAAAAGGATCTGTACTGGGACCTGTGCTGTTCAACATACTCATAAATGATCTGGAAAAGGGGGTAAACAATGAGGTGGCAAAATTTGCAGATGATATAAAACTACTCAAGATATTTAAGTCCAAAGCCAGGACTGCAAACAGTTACAAAAGCATCTTACAAAACTGGGTGACTGGGCAACAAAACGCCAGATGAAATGCAATGTGGATAACTGCAACATAATGCACATTGGAAAGTATAATCTAAACTATACATACAGAATGATGGGGTCTAAACTAGCTGTTACCACTCAAGAAAGAGATATTGGAGTCACTGTGACTAGTTCTCTGAAAACATCTGCTCAATTTGCAGAGGCAGTCAAAAAAGCTAACATAATGTGAGGAACCATTAGGAAAGGAACAAGAACCAGGGGCCACACAATGAATTTAATAGACAGCTAATTTAAAACAAACAAAAGGAAGTACTTCTTCACACAATGCACAGCCAACCTGTGGAACTCATTGCCAAGGGATGTTGTGAAAGCCAAAAGTATAATTGGGTTAAAAAAAGAATTACATAAATTCATGGAGGATCGGTCCATAAGATGGTGTGGGGCACAACCCTATGCTCTGGATGGCAGGGGATGGATCACTCAGTAATTGCCCTGTTCTGTTCATTCCCTCGGAAGCACCTGGCCACTATCAGAAGACAGGATACTGGGCTAGGTGGACCATTGGGCTGACCCCATGTGGCCACTATATTGTTCTGATGGTTCCTTCTGGCCTTAAAATATATGTGTCTATTATGTGGTAATGATTTCCCTCTCCACCACCCTTCTAGCCCCTGTAGATACACACATACACCCATTTAAAAAAAACTCTCCCTGTTGCAGGTGCCCAGAGAGCTCATTTATTAGATGTGTTTGACAACTCTCCAGACACATACTTCTGCATGTGAATGCATCTAAAGCTTCCTTCAAATCCAGTTACTTATAATCTCCCCCATTCCAGGATTTCAAATGCCTTTCTAACTCCTGTTCCTCTCCATTGTTGCAGGCTTGAAAAACCTCACACAAGTTTTGATTCCTTCAAGACTTTGCCACAGCCTCTATCACACATCTGCTCTCGTAGAAGAAAAAAAGCATACAAACTAATGATGTTTTTCTTTTTTACACTGTATTATTGTAAGGAAGAGTGTTACTTGTGAAAGCACGGTCGGACAGTCATTGCTGTATAGTTTGAAAAGTATTTTCAAACAAAAAACATAAAAAAGCAAACTATAAAAGCAAAAAGAGAGCAAGTATTTTTATACCAGACATTGTGCGTATAATGATCTTACACCGGGTTAGATCACCAGTTTTGTGCTTGACTTTTGAATGCGTGCAATTAAGATTCTCTCTTGTTTTTCTTTTTTGTAAGCTGCATGTTGAAGACGTTTTTAAATCTTGTTCAGAATTAAATAATTGTATTGTTAGGTTTATAGGTATTGTGCTCAGCCTGGGCGGAGTTAAAATGTGCTGAACTACAGATCTGAGTATATTTACAGTATTCGGGTTTTATTCCCCAGTGTACCATATTCTATCAGGCAGGACAATCAGAAAACAACTTAGTATAATTTTTCTACCTTTGGGCTACAGTTACAGCTTGCAGTGTGAGGCTTTAGTCTAGCAGAGAGCTGTGCAGGAAAAAGCCATGCATGGAGCAAGTTGAGACTGTTATTGATGAGAGCTCTCCCTGTGCTTTCTTCATGTACAGATACATTTGCTGGGTCACATCTTTCTTTCCAGGGGCAGGAAGGGCTGGTTCCAGTAACTGCTTGAAATTTTTATTGGCAATGTAAACAGCTGTACTGGGGAAAAATTGACCCCAATTCAGCAACACACTCAAGAACATGCTTAAGTCTAGTTGAAGTGCATGGGACTTAAACACATGCTCACAGTTACACTTAAGTGCTTTGTTGAATTTGGGCCTTAATGAATAGTTGATGCCTGTCCAGCTCTTTGCTCGGTAATATACTGGTATTTTCAATGCAAAAATGAAGCCAAAAAGGGAAGCGTTGGCATTTTCTGCTAAACCCTGTTCTTTACTCCAGTCATTGTCTTGAAGCAATATTTGTAATGTTTACTGAGAATACTGTACCAGCAACAAGAAGCTTATTTTCACAGTACATTCCTTTTCCCCGATTGCTTTTCACTCTGCACAGGAATAGAATATAAAAATGAGTCTTTGTTTTCTTGTAAAAGGATTGACAACTCCTTCCCCCTACAGACGACTCTCTCTCTCCACCCACTCGCCCGTAAGGAATGCTGTGCTGCAGACTGCACTGATTGGGTCGAGGCCCTGATTGTTGACAAGTGTGGTGAAAGTGTGCTCACAAGTTTCCCCCCTAGTTTTGTTCACATTGTGCTGAACACGTAGTGATGTCAGTGTTTTTATGATGACAACACAATTGTTCTTTGTGGAAATGCAGATGTTGAGAATTCTTCAGTCCGAAGACCACAACGGTAGTTGAAAGTTGAAAGAAAAACATCACTTCTACTTTTGTTTAAACAAAGTGACAAGGAGAACTTGAGAACAAATTAAATTCTAAGGCAAATGTTGAAATAAATCTAAACAGAAATGTATAAGCGTTCGAACCAATAGACTAGTTCTTTAGAAAACGGATTTTCTGTATTTGTTTTGGGTAATAGAAGAAAGAAACTTCCACATTGTCTACTCTGCTTTTTTGAAATATGTTTAAAGGTACTTTTCTATTGTAATTTTTAAAAAATAAAACAATGATTATTATAACTTATACCACAGCCTGGGGTGCTGATTTGCTTATGGCAGGGTGACCAATCCACGCGCATCTGGGAACCTCACATGTGACTGAGGCTGGGGTCTCAGTCCTGCAAGAAGCTCTGACAGGCACTACATTGGCCTACCGGCTCTAGAATGAATATCACAAGGCCCTGATATCAGGAAATGAATTACAAGATCTGAGCGCTGTACACGATTGTTAAATGTGGTGCACCATTACTTTCGATAACTCATCATTGTTGTCAGGCAGCCAACCTAAGATCATTACAGGCCAGTTCTAGCCAGCAGCAAGTAGCATTCATGTTTTTCAGTGTTTGGGGGGTGGGGGGAGGAACATGGGGGGCAATTTTGGACTGTGTATGCAGAGGCCTCCCAGCCCGGCCCACTCTCTTCTGGCTGGTGCTATGCAGGAGGTCAAACCAGGTGCTCACAATGGTCACTTTTAGGGAGGAAACAGAGCACGTCACCAAGGAAGTATACATGGGAATAGCATGAGTGTGCAGGGGCAAAATCAGCAAAGACCAGGCAAAGAATGAGTTACAGCTGGCAAGGAATGTTAACGACAACAAGAAGGGGTTCCTCAAATATGTCAGGCAAAAGAGAAAGGTCAAGGACGGTGTGGGTCCGCTGCTCAATGGAGAAGGTGGGCTGGTCATGGAAGATGATAGGAAGGCAGAGCAGCTCAATGTCTACGTTGCTTCAGTCTTCACACAAAAAATAACATGTGACCAGACGACTAGGAAAGTTACCATAGACTATGAAGAGAAAGGGAGGCAGATCAGGATAAGTAACGAACACAGCAGAGATCTTCTGACTAATCTGAATACATTAAAGTCCGCAGGGCCTGATGCTATTCACTCCAGGGTGCTGAAGGAATTAGTTGAAGAAACCTCAGAGCCACTGGCAATAATATTTTCGAATTCATGGATGACAGGAGAGGTTCCAGAAGACTGGGGAAGGGTTAACATCTTGAAAAAGGGGAAAAGGGAGAAGCCCGAGAACTACAGACCAGTCAGCCTGACCCTGATACCTGGGAAGCTACTACACCAATGTATAAAACATTCAATTTGTGAATACCTGGAGAATGAAGGGGGGGATCACTAGCAGCCAGCGTGGATTTACTAAGACCAAATCATGCCAAACCAGCTTGATTTCCTTCTTTGACAGGGTAACTGGTTTGGTGGCTGTGGGAATGCAGTGGACATAATATACCTGGACTTTAGCAAGGCTTTGAACACAGTCCCATGTGACATTCTGACAAGTAAGCTGGAGAAATGCGGGTTCGGCAGAACTACCATTAAGTGGAGACATAATTGGTTAAACAACCACAAACAACAGGTAACTACTAATGGGATGATGTCAGCTTGAAAGTAGGTCTAGAGTGGGGTTCCACGGGTATCTTTTCTGGGTCCACTGTGATTTATCATCTTCATTAATGACCTGGACTTAGGAATAGAGAGCATACTGATCAAATCTGCAGATGACACAAAGCTGGGGGTGGGGGGTTCAAACATTTTGGAGGACAGAGCTCAAATTCAAAGGGAGCTTGATAAATTGAAGAACTGCGCTGTAGACAACAAAATGAAATGCAACAAAGACAAAAGTAAGGCGCTACACTTAGGCATGAAAAACCCAGTGCACAAATACAGCATGGGGGATAATGGCTTGGCAGCAGCACTGCTGAGAAGGATCTGGGAGTTGCGATGGATCACAACTTCAACATGAGTTAACAGTGTGATGCTGGTACAAAAAAAGCAAATTCAATTCTGGGTTGCAATAACAGAGGCGGAGCATGCAAGCCATGGCAGGCGATAGTACCGCTCTACTCGGCGCTGGTTAGGCCTCAGCTGGAGTAGTGTGTCCAATTTTGGTCACCAATGGATAGAAAGGATGTAGAGAAACTGGAAAGGATCCAAAGGCGAGTGACAAAGATGATCAAAGGGATGGAATGCAGCCATATGAGCAAAGGCTGAAGGAACTGAGTATGTTTAGTTTGGAAAAGAGGAGAACAAGGGGGAGACGTGATAGCTGTCTTCAAATATTTGAGAGGCTGCCATAAAAAAGATGGAGAAAAGTTGCTCAATCTTGCCACAAAGGGCAGGACAAGAGGCAATGGGTTCAAACTACAGCACAGCTGATTTGGATTAAATCTCAGGAAAACCTTATAACTACACGGACAGTAGGACAACTGACCAGACCGCCTAGGATGGATGTTCCTTCACTGGAAGTTTTCAAAAGGAGGCTGGATAGTCACCTGTCTTGGATGTTCTGAACTCAACAAATCCTGCATCTTGGCAAGGGCTTAGAATAGATGACCCTTGCGGCCCTGTCTAACCCTGTGGGTCTATGAAACACCAGTCCCTCACACTGGTTCCACATTCTGCTCTCGTCCATACAAGGTGTTCAAAGTTAGCAGTCTGGGTAAAGCATTCACCCAGACATGACGATATCCAGGGCAAAACACGGTACACCTGGCTTGCTTGGTCCTTTAAGAAAGCTTAAAAACCCAGCATGGAAGGGATCAGCAGGACCTCAAGCAATGAGTCCATGTTTTTAAAATTGCTATGGGTTGATTTTGAGGCCCATCCGGCTTGGCAATGATGTGATTTCCCATTGAGTTAGGCATGAAAAACGCGAACACAGCAGACACTAAAGGCCAGACTTTTAAAGGTATTTAGGTGCCTAAACATTCACTGGGCCAGAGAAAGCATGTGAATGACTTTCTAGCCTAGTGGCTAGGGCATCATCTAAGGGGGGCAGCCTGGGCTCAAGTTCCTACTCCACTGACTATTTCAGTACTTATATAACGTGGCCCATCATCAACAGGAAAGCTTGAGAAAGCTGCACCCTAGAAGACCTGCTAGCCCAGTGGGTAGGGAAGTCATGGGTGATAGAAGAGATCAAGGTTCAAGTCCCTGCACCAGGTCAGGTAGAGGAGGGTCTCCCAAATCCCAGGTGAGTGCCTTCACCAGGGAGCTATTGGCTGAAAAGGAGGGGGCAGCACCACCACATTGTGTGGGGCCTGATCTGGTAGATGCCCTTTGTGGGCACCTCTGAGCACACCTACTGGAGTGGACCCCTGCAGGCAAGACAGGCAGAGGAATTGCCAAATTCATGAATCCTATGGGGCTTAGGTGTGAGATAGGCACCTGGACTTAGATGGCTTTGCACATGCCCACCAACAGCCATTCAGGTGCATACAGGGTTAGGTGGCAGCTGAGGAAAGGTTTTGAGTATCTAAATGTTGGACGTAGTTGCCTAAACCCCTTGTGTAACTAGCCCTAGGTGCCTAACTCTCCTTGATTGCAATGGGAGCTAGGCACCAGGCGAGTTTGAAAAATATCAATAGGTGTCTACCTGCATCTTTAGGCACATAAATATGTTTAAAAATCTGACTCTAAGGGCCAGATTTTCAAAAGTGCCCAGCAGCTCCCACTGAGAACAAGGAACGTGGAATGTCCCAGTGGGAGCCAATGGGTGTTGAGCATTTTTAAAACTCTGGCCATAAATCTGCACCAGAATGTTTTCATTATAAAGTGGATGAAAATGCCTGTGTCCTTATATGCCCCATTAGCCTCGACCAAAGAGTAAGATGCTTAAAACACCATACTGATGAAAAGAGCCATCTTGGTGAAACAGTCTTGAGAACCATAGTACGTAAACTCAGCATGCATCAAAAGGATTAAAATGTGGCCTTTTTCTGTGGGAAAAGCACTGTTTGTGCCGCTTTAGTGAAGGCCATGAGAATCGAGATGAACCGGGAAGCTATTCTCAACATTATACACTAAGGATCGGGCAGCGATCGATCCAGCGGGGATCGATTTATCGCGTCTAGTCTAGACGTGATAAATTGACCCCCGAGCGCTCTCCCGTCGACTCCTGTACTCCGGCTCCGCGAGAGGCGCAGGCAGAGTCAACGGGGAAGCGGCAGCAGTCGACTCACTGCGGTGAAGACACCGCGGTAAGCAGATCTAAGTACGTAGCTGAAGTTGCGTAACTTAGAGGGATCCCTCCCCCTAGTGTAGACCAGGGCTAAGGAAACCCCAAGGTGAACAGTGCAGTCACCATTTTCTTTCCAAGAGGCATTGGGAAGGGAATTTTTGGCAGACCCAGAGCAGGAGTTAGGCATGTAGTTAGAGCAAAATATAAGTCACATAAGGTAAAATTGCTAACTGAGAGGGAGGTAACCAGTCTAGGGAGCCTAGTGGAACCTGCTGTTCCAAGGGCTGGTGTTTCAAGGGCTCATTGGGCCCACATTTACTAAAACAAACCCCAACAGTTCCATGTGTCTCCATGAGCAAAGAGGGTAATAAATGACCCAGGGAATCCATCATGGAACTATTGAAATGCTCTACACGCCCCTTAGCTCAGCATGGCATGTGTACATGCAGGTGACCACAGTGACAGCAGGATATGGCTGAAAGCTGGAATTCCAGGGCCAATACTGGACTCTAACACCGGGTAAAATCCCAGTGGACTAAATGGGATGGGTTGGAACACCTGGAAAGGAGAAAAATATATTCATTCATTAAGTATCCCAAGTCACTGTAACAGCACCTACATATTTGCCTGCATTTGTGCTGTGGTACAGCCCCTTGCAATCTCCATCTTTGCACACACAATATATACAGAAGTGAATGTGTCCCAATGTCTAAAAATCACTAACGTCTGTACAAATATTAATTAAACATACAAGTCACATACAGGAAGATTAGTAGTCGTAGGAATTTGTGATAGTGTCCACGGTGTACTAGGCCCTTCTGAGAACCTAAGGACAGCCCATGTGCTGAGCAACTTACAATCAAGCAGCCAGAGCTCAGGGAAGGGCCTCAACAATAGGCAAATTATTTAGAAGTCACCTTGATTCACCATAGGCAGTGCAGCGAAGGAAATATTAAGAGGGACTTCAATGTGGACAGGGATGAGCTCAGGTGGTCACGCCCTGCGTAAGGGGCTGCATAGGCGACTGTATGAGACTCTTACAAAGAGGGGACTGGCGAAGAGGAGAGGACAGGGCAACACGCAAAGCTTGACACGTGAGGATCTGTAGAAGGGTCAGAGTGACAAAGAGCTTTGAGGGCAGTGACAAGGAGCTGAAATACAAACTGGTATTTGATGGGGCGCCAATGGGAGTATTGTAAATAGGAAGTAACATGATCAGACCGCTGGGCAAGGAAAAAGAGGTTAGTGGCTGCATTTTGCATGGGCTGGAGGGGGGCGACGCGTGTGTGTTTGGGAGAGAAAGGAGGGATCGAGATGCTGAGGGGGAAGTGGTGGCAGGATTTGGAATGGGCTGGATGTGTGGGGTAAAAGCGGGAGGGGGTTCAGAAACACCCTCGGGTTGTAGGTCTGACTGGCAGGGGGCAGTGGGATTGCCCACAGATAGAAGAGGGAAGATAAGGAAGTTTGGGTTTAGTCACGTTCATCTTAAGAGGCTGAGACATCCCAGGGGAGATTCCGGGACACAAGCTGAGGCGGGTGTCACATTCCAGGATGCAATCCAGACCGGTGAGGGGCTGTCTCAGCACCTGTCCTGCAGCGCTGGGTGCCTCGCAATGCTTTGCGGCCGTAACGCTCAACCTCGGCCACTCACAAACGGCCTGCTAGCGTGCAGGTCACACCCTGAGTCTCTGTGTACAGCTACAGGCCTGATCTAGCAGCTCGGACCCCAACAGCCTGTCAGCAACACAACAGACACACTCTGGCTTCCCGGAGCCTTGGTTACCGCTGACCCCAACACACTCCCAGTCCCAGATTTTCTCCAAAATGTGTGTTCTGCCCTCTCCTCTAAGAATGGCCATCTTGGTCCATCTAGCCCAGTACCATGTCTTCCGACAGCGGCTAATGCCGGACTCCTCAAAGGCAATGAATAGAACAGGGCAATCATCAAGTGATCCGTCCCCTGTCATCCATTCCCAGCTTATAAGAACAAAAGAAAGTCCAGCCCTCTCCTGGGCAGTTCAGAGATTAGGGTCTGTTGCCCCTGTAAGGGCGTCAGTCTACAACAGTTTGGTACTTTAACCAGAGTCACCCAAACAGGTCACTTTACACAACACTGGATTCGTTTTGGTTAAAAAAATAAAAGCTTATTTAACTACAAGGAGATAGATTTTAAGTGAATACAAGTAGAAGGCATTACAGTCAGAAATGGTTACAAAAGAAATGAAGATAAAACACTTTCTAGTAACTAAACTTAACCAGCTAGACTAGATTCAAGGTAAAATCCTTACCACATGCGCCCGCTTGAAGGAATTGTAGTGAATGTAATATTAACAAACAAACAAAGGCAGCCTGCATACCCCACACCCCAGCTCAGCTTGACCAGAGCACAGCCTCACTGCTTTCCCTTGCAGCCTCACTGTGTTCCTTTTTACTTCTTCAGCAGAGCTCCAAACACTTAAAGATGCAGGGTGCACGTAACAATAACCCTGACATTCCCTTTTGAGTGCTACAGGGACAGGCCCTTTAAGGGCCAGCAGCCTGGGGTCAGCCAGCCCTGCTCACTAATCAGGCGCAGCTGAGGAAGGGACAGGTGTGCCCTATAGGGAGCCGAGCTGTCAGTATGGAAGGAACAGCAGGGAAGCCCCTGGGAGAGCCTACCAGAGTCCCCTGGGAGGGGAGGTAGTGGGGACCTGCTGGGGAAAAGAGCCTCCTGGGTGGTGGGGCTCAGCTGAAAGGGGAGAACAGTCCTGCAATAGGCCCTGAAGTAGGAGGGAGAGAGTGACAAAGGGAAAAAAATCCCAGGGTGCGCTGAGGAACTGGGTATGTGTTTTTGCCTATTGCGGAAAAACAAAAGGGCTGGGGACAAGTCCGCACCTTCCAGTTTTCTCGTTTCCCACCCCTCGCAATCCCATGCGGTTGTTTCCCTGCATGCCCATGGTTCCGGGGTCTGTGCACGGAACAGGGAGTTTGGAGATTAGTAACACTCACACATAGTATCTAGACAATGGAAACCAGTTCTGCCCACCTTCAAATGCAAAACACTTGGGCAAGTGAAACCTCCCCTGAGCCTTTATTGCCCCATCTGTGTAATGGGGTGGAAAGGCCCCGTTAGCAAACATGGATGAAAAGAGCTACACACATGCTAAGTATAATCATGCACTCAAAAGAAATGCAGTATTTACGGCCGATTTGTACCTGAGTTTTCAGAGCCTTGGAAAAGTCAAGAGGGAAAGTCACACAGATAATGCCTGTCATTAAAGTGACTGAAAGCAATGTTCCAGCATGACCGTTCGGAGACGCTTGCCCAACCACAGTGCTGCTCCTTGCAGGCCCTGCCTGTCCGAGAAAGGTTTCAGGATACAGAAAAATACCTAACACTCCATAACGCCCTGGCAAGGATGTGGGTAAACTGCACATTGGAATCTTCTATGTTAAATGATGCACAAAAAGTCAGAACTATACACTATTGAGTGACAGAGAGCAAAGCACCAGTTGCGCATGAAAGCCTGGAGTGGTGTGACACAACAGTCACAAAATACAGCTGTGTCCATAGCCTTATCTTCTATTGAGGCAGCCACTACGCACTCTGCTATGGGATACGGGATCCGTCTGGGGTCTTCATGTGTTTGCTGGGGAAAGTGGATTTCAAATGCCCAGAAAAGTAGGATACTGTGCAAGTGTCCTCTAAATTCACTCTCAGGGCTCCATAAAGCCACAGTTAACACATATGGTTACACACTACCAGTTGCTTCCTGGCCATAAGCGGAGTTTTGAAACTTAGTCTAAAGTTTCCGCCATTAGCAGTGCCCTGAGGTATGTTTAAAGTGTGAGGAAATAACCATTAATGCAGACTGGCATTTATCTTTGCACGCTCCCTGATTAACAGTCTAGTGCTGGGGAAAAAACAAGTGGAAAAAGAGCATGCACGACGGAGACAGGGAGAGAAAAGACTGGTGCATAATGCCTTGGATAATGTACACCCTGAAGTGCAGTCCTGGTCAGAAAATTAACTTGGTAAAAGTGGAAGCTGCTTACTCAATAGGTCTTCTCCCTCAGTGTGCCCTTGGTTCTGTCTGCTTAATACACTGACTTAAACATGTTCACTGCTAATACCAGCAGAGTCATCGGAATGTGAGAGGGATGCTATTCTGGCTTGAGCATCAAAAATACATGAACGTTCCAGCTAGAGAAATGTTAGCTGTGGCTGCTAAGAGCAATCAGGCTATTTTCACAAAGAAACTTCTAAGAGTAGAATTCCACTTAAGTAAAAATCCCACCCCAAGTGCTGCCCAGTTTAGTGAGGTCTAGGTTTAGCTGAGCTTCAGCCTCTTCCTTTTCGGTACTGAGTCTGTGACGCTCCTTCCACCTCATCCCAGCAATGAGGGGTGTCCATACAGCACGTCTCTCTCAGAACACACCCATGTGCCAACCATTCTTCTGGACCTGCTTCAAGTATCCCAGTGCATGCTGGGATATCCTGGAGCAGAGTGTCCGTTGGTTATGCACACAGAGCAGCACAGCACACGGATGGCCTGCTACCCAGAGAGCTGAAAGGAAGAAGAACCAACCAAAGTGGTTAGACTGACATGGTTACGGGTCTCATCAAAAATGAAAAAAACCATGGGCCAAACCAGTGAAACAAATGTGGCTAGGGCAGACTATGAGTTTATAGGCTTTAAGGCCACAAAGGACGACTATGGCCATCTAATCTCATCTCCTGCATAGCAAAAGCTAGAGCATCCCAGCCAGTGAGTCCTGCACTGAGACCATCACTTCTGGTTGAGCTGGAGCAGATCATTTAGAAAGAGATGCCCAGTCTGGATGGACAGGCGCCAGGTGATGTAGATTTCAGCGTCATTCATTCCCCTCACTGTGATTAAACACTCTCTGTGTGGACACAAGCCACAACTGGAGCCTACTATGTCACTAACTGGTTGCGGGCAAGTCTGAGTCGTCGTGTAGACAGAGCCTGGTGGGGAGATGTTCAGGGTTGGGCACATAGCTCCCTCCCAGTGCAGGGCCCAGGTGCCCCTGTGCCCGGTCTAGCAGAACAGCCTTGGCAGGACAGCAGACTTGGGTCCTTTGGTGAAGACGGGCAGTGAGCGCAGTCCCTGTTTGCAGGCACTAGTCCGACAAAGTTATCTGGCAAACACTAACCATTTTCATCCCCACCTCCGCTGCCCTTCCCCGGGCCGTGGCTGCTTAGTCTCCACGCAACAGCACATTCCTGAATTCCAGGCTGGAACATTAGCAGCAATCTGAATATGAGCAACAAAGCAGGAAATAATCAGATGTCACTGCTATTACTTCCTCTAATCATCGTTAGCTTCCAAGCCCTCCTGATGAGCAGGTAACAAGAGCCCAGCAGCCCCCTGTGCCTGACTGCCATCTGCCTGCACATATAGGAAGTGACAGGAGCAGGCTGACCGCAGCCAAGTGGGTATTCTTGGTCTAGGCTAGCTTGCCTCTCTCTTCTCCTTTCTCTAAGAGCCTGGAATGATTGTGATGAATTAAAGATCAGCTGCACTACAAACTGCCTTATGTCAGTGTTCTTATTCAACCATGCAAAATCCTGCTGTCCCCTGCCCTCCCAACCAGGGAGGAGATGGAAGAATTCTTCAATCGCAGTAACTTTGCGGGAAGTAGCCAATGCATCTGCTGGTCTTTTCTTGCAGTGCAGACATACACAGAGAGCTCAATCTATTTTGCTTAACAAAGAGAAGGTTAAGGGGTGACTGATTACAGTCTATAAGTAATTACAGGGTGGGGGGAATAATTACAGGGTGGCTCTTTAATCTAACAGAGAAAAGTTGTAATGGTGGTATGTAATTTATCGCTTAAATCAGCCTCTGCACCATTTGACTAGTGGGTAGCTAATGTTTTGCCAATTTTAAAAAAGGTCTCAGAGGTGATCCTGGCAATTACAGTCCGGTAAGCCTGACCTCAGTACCAGGCAAAGCGGATAAAACTATAATAAAGAACAGAATTATCAGCCACAGAGATAAACACAATATGCTGGGGAGGAGTCGACCTAACTTTTGTAAAGGGAACTCTTGTCTCACCAATTGATTAGAATTCTTTGAGGGGGGTCAACAAGCATGTGGACACTGGTGATCCGGTGGATATAGCGTACTTAGACTTTCAGAAAGCCTTGACAAGATCCCTCACCAAAGGCGCTTAAGCAAATCAAGCAGTCATGGGATAAGAGGGAAGGTCCTCTCATGGATCAGTAACTGGTTAAATGATAGGGAAAAAAGGGTAGGAATGTGGTCAATTTTCACAATGGAGAGGGGTAAATAGTGGGATCCCCAAGGATCTGTACTGGGACCTGTGCTGTTCAACATCTTCATAAGCGGTTTGGAAAAAGGGGTAAACAGTGAGGTGGTAAAATTTGAAGATGATAAAAAAACTAGTCAAGATAGTTCAATCCAAAGCAGACTGCAAAGAGCTACTAAGGGATCTCACAAAACTGGGTGACCAGGCAACAAAATGCCAAATGAAATGCAATGTAGATAACTGCAAAGTAATGCACGTTGGAAAACATAATCCCAGCTATACATATAAAATGATAGGACCTAAATTAGCTGTTACCACTCAAGAAAGAGATCTTGGAGTCATCTTGGATAGTTCTCTGAAAATATCCGCTCAAAAAAGCTAACAATGTTAGGAGCCATTAGGAAAGGGATTGATAATAAGACAGCAAATATCATAATGCCACTATATCAGCGTTTCTTAAACTGGGATCCACGAGGGTACTCCAGGGTCTCTGTGAGTCATGTCCAGGGCCGCCAGCCCTGCTGATCAACTCCGCCCCCTCCCTCCCAGTACTTCCTGCACATCGTGGAAAAAACGGTTACTCACCTTCTCATAACCGTTGTTCTTCGAGATGTGCTGTTCACATCCATTCCAAACGGTTGTGTGAGCACCCCATGCACAGTCATTGGAAAGTTTTTCCTTACCAGCTCCCGTCGGGTCAGCCGTGGAGCCCTCTGGAGTGGCGCCTTCATGGAGCTGGATATAGGACCCTGCCGGCTACTCTAACAGAAGGGAAGGCGGGTGGGTATTGGAATGGACATGAACAACACACCTCGAAGAACAACAGTTACGAGAAGGTGAGTAACGATTTTTTCTTCTTCCAGTGCTTGTTCATGTCAATTCCAAATCAGGTGACTCCCATGCATCATCTCTGGCATGCTGGGTGACAGCATAATGAGAGGTGAAGGTGTCCAGCAAGGACCAAGTCACTGCCCTGCAAATTTCTTGTATCAGGACCTGAGCGAGGAACGCCTGTGTTCTCGTGGAATGTGCCGTAAGTGCTGGGGCTGGGATCTTGGCCAGCTCGTAACATGTGCGGATGCAGGACGGGATCCAGGAAGATATTCTTTGAGATCCAGTCTGCTACCACCATGAACAGCCGGTTTGACTGCCTGAATGGCGTACTGCACTCGATGTAGAATGCTAGTGCCCACCGAACATCCAATGAGTGTAGCCTCTGCTCTCAACTACTGGCATGAGGCTTAGGATAGAAGACAGGTAGAAAAATGTCTTGGCTAGTAAGGAAGGATGACATTACCTTGGGAAGAAAGGCTGGGTGAGGCCTGAGTTGCACCTTATCCTTGTGGAAGACCGTCTAGGGTGGATAGTCGGTAAGGGCCGTTAACTCCAACAACTTCCTAGCTGATGTGATGGCAACCAGGGAGGCCACCTTCCATGACAGGTAGAGGAGTAAGCAAGTCGCCAACGGTTCAAATGGGAGCCTCATTAGTCTGGAGAGAACCAGGTTAAGGTCCCAAGCAGGAACAGGCTGTCTCATCTGAGGATGTAGCCGTTCCAGACCCTTGAGGAAATGTCCTACCACAAGGTTGCCGAATACAGAGCATCCGAACACTCCCGGATGGAAGGTCAAGATAGCAGCGAGATGTACTTTGATAGATGACACTACCAGTCCTTGTTGTTTCAGGTACAGAAGGTACTCTAGGATGAGTGGTGTAGACACCTGGAGTGGAGGTGTGTGCTGCTGGACACACCAGCAAGTGAACCTTTTCCATTTAGCCCTGGTGGATGGTTTCCTGCTGCCAAGCAGGACCTTACTTACCTGTTCCGAGCACAGAAGTTCCATGGGGTTTAACCATGAAGCTTCCAGGCCGTGAGATGGAGGGACTGGAGGTCTGGGTGGTGAAGGCGACCGTGGTCCTGAGTGGTCAGATCGGGGCGGAGTGGTAACGCGATCAGGGCATCCACTGACAGTTCCAGGAGCGTGGTGTACCAGTGTTGTCGAGGGCCACCAGGATTACCTCCACTCTGTCCCTGCAGACCTTGAGAAGTACTTTGTGCACTTGCGGGATTGGGGGAAAGGCGTACAACAGGCAGCCTCTCCAGGGTAGCAGAAATGTGTCCATGATCGAGCCAGGGTTGTGATTCTGGAAGGAGGAGAACATTGGGCACTTTCTGTTGCTCCGGGGGGTGAACAGATCCATCCTTTGGAAGATGGAGTGTATGACATTCGGGCGGATGGACCACTCGTGATTGTGGAACGATCTGCTGAGGTGGTCTGCTAATTCGTTCTGAACTCCTGGGAGATAGGACACCTCCAGGTGAATGGAGTGGGCTATGCAGGCTATCCCATAGGGCTTCTCAACATAGGGGAGAGGAACGGGCTCCACCCTGCTTGTTGATGTAAAACATGGCCGTGGTGTTGTCCGTCATCACTGCCACACACTGGCCTTGCAGCCGGGCCCGAAAAGCTTGGCATGCTAGGTGTACTGCCCTGAGCTCCTTGATACTGATATGGAGGGAGAGCTCGTCTTGTGACCATAGGCCCTGCGTTTGGAGATCTCCCCAATGTGCACCCCAACCCAGAGCCGACGCGTCCACTACCAGGGACAAGGAGGGCTGTGGGCTGTGGACGGGGACTCCTTCGTACGCCCTCCCAGGGTCAAGCCACCATTGGAGGGACTCGAGTATGGGCTCTGATACCGTGACCACTGAGTTTAGGCTGTTGCGGGTGATAGGCCGACGCGAGCTACGCCTGCAGGCGTCTGAGCCTCAGCCTGGCATTCCGGACCACATAAGTGCAGGCTGCCATGTGGCTGAGGAGACTCAGACATCCCCTTGCAGTAGTGGTCAGGTACTGCCTGAGGCCTTAAGTAATATTTGACATGGCTTGGAATTTTGTCTCTGGCAGCAACGCTCTTGCCTGCACCGAGACGAGCACCACCCAGATGAACTCTATTCTCTGGGTGGGAGACAAGATTGACTTGTTCACATTGAGGAGGAGGCCCAGTCTCTCAAAAGTGGATCTGACTAAATGGACCTGAGATTCCACCTGCGCAGCCAGTCGTCGAGGTAGGCGTATACCTGCACCTGCCTCCTCCGGAGGAAGGCCGCTACGACTGACTTGCACTTGGTGAACACTCGGGGGGCCATTGATAGACCGAATGGAAGAACTGTAAACTTAATAGTGTTTGTGGTCATCCGCAAACCAGAGGAATCGTCTGTGCGCAGGTCGAATGGCTATGGGGAAGTACACGTATTTCATGTCAAGGGCGGCGTACCAGTCTCCCGGATACAGGGAAGGGATAATCGTGCTTAGGGAGACCAGGCGGAACTTCAACTTCACCATGAATTCGTTGAGTCCTCGCAGGACTGGAATGGGTCTGAGACCCACCTTTGCCTTGGGGATTAGGAAATAGCAGGAATAGAATCCCTTGCCCCTTAGCTCCTGAGAAACCGCCTCCACCGCTCCTATGGCGAGGAGCACCTGCACCCCCTGGATAAGGAGTTGCTCATGAGAAGGGTCCCTGAAGAGGGACGATGAAGTGAGGTGGGAGGGAGGGGAGGAGCAGAATTGGGGAGAATATCCCACTTCTACTGTATGAAGAACCCAGTGGTCCGATGTTATTTGGGACCAAGCACAGTAGAAGTGGGATAGACGATTCATGAAACAAGGGGAAGGATCCATTGTCATGGCAGGTGCGCCGTCCTCGGGCGCACCTTCAAAAGGCCTGCTTTGAGCCCGACGGTGACTTGGTCAGGCCCTGGTCTGCCCGGGCAGGGGATGGGAAGGCTTGCGCCAGCCATTCCTGCCCCATGCCTATAAAAATCCTGCCTCGGCTGAGGAGGATATGGGCCCTGCTATTGTGAATGGGGCTTGAAATGTTTTTGTTGGGTTGCCGGAGTGTGTAATGCCGAACAATTTCCTAGTCGCCTGGGAGTCCTTTAAGCTGTGCGGCTTGGAGTCTGTTTGCTCCAAAAATAACCCTGCGCCTTCAAATGGTAGGTCCTGCAGGGTTTGCTGCACCTCCGGGGGCAACCCAGATGTCTGTAGCCATGAGTTCCTCCTCATGGCTACTCCTGAGGAAAGGGTGTGGGCGGCCAAGTCCCCCGAGTCCAACGAAGCCTGCAAAGAGGTTCACACCACTGCCTTCCCTTCATCAACAGTAGCCAAGAACTCAGCTCTCGAATCTGGTGGACTCAGCTCCTTAAACTTCAACATGCAGTCCCACAAGTTGAAGTTATATCTACTGAGGCTAGCTTGCTGGTTAGCTATCCTCAGCTGAAGGCCACCAATTGCGTAAACCTTCCTGATTTAGTTGAGGATTGGTCGTGCTTTGAGCAGGGGGTTGGACTAGATGACCTCCTGAGGTCCCTTCCAACCCTGATATTCTATGATACTATGATTCCTGCCGAAAAGGTCCATCCTTTTCGACTCTTTGGATTTAGGGGCCGGCCCCTGCTGCCTCTGTCTCTCTTTCTCAGTAACCGCCAACACTACAGAAAGCATGGCTGTGGGTGAGAGAACAGATACTCATATCCCTTACAGGGGACGAAGTACTTGTGCTCCACACCCCTGGCAGTAGTTGGGATTGAGGCAGGGGTCTGCCTCAGTCTTAATATTGCTCTGGATCATTTTTATTAGTGGTAGAGCTACCTGGAATGGTCCTTCTGGTGTGAGGATGTCAACCATGGGGTCCTCAGGCTCAACCACTTCCTCTGCCTGTAACCCCATGTTATAGGCAATCCTCCAGAGGAGGTCCTGGTAGGCCCTGTGGTCAATTTGAGGAGGGCCCGAGGTTGAAGCTCCTGCCACCGCCTCGTCCGGGGATGAAGATGAGGAAGCCAGAGGCAGTATGGGGTCCTCCTGGCCCTCCTGCTCCCTGACCTCCTCCTGGTCAGTGTCTGGAGCCTTTGTGGTGATCGTAGCTGAGGTCACAGTAGCCTGGCCTTGCAATGGGTCTTGCTTTGGAGGCGACCTGGGCTGCTGGTGAGGCTTGTGCCAAAGTTGCCTCAGATCACCGGGGCGTAGGCTGGTCCTTGGCTGGCTGGGGTGGTCGGTGCTCAGAGGCCACCAAACGGGAGCCCCTGGAAAAGAAGCCATGGGCCTGAGAGGGTGACTGCCGCATCATGGTTGGTTGGCCTCTAGACGGCACCGGATGCATATCTGAGGAGCTGGAGGCTTATCTGGAGGCTTACCTGAGGAGCTGTCATGGCAATTTAATCTCTGGTGGCTTCAAAAGCATCTGGGGTGGAGGATAGATCCAACTCCTCCACCTGGCAATGCCCATCTGTGGAGTCGCTGGGTGCCGGACTCGACGGTTCCCTGGGGGAAACCAAAGTCAACAATTGCAGCGCACACAAACCTGACGGGCATTGACATGAACAAACACTCAAAAAACAGCTGTTCAGTGGTATGCAGGAGGTGCTGGGAGGGAGGGGAAGGAGCAAGGATGGGGTGGAAAGAGGCAGGGAAGAGGAGGGGCAGGGGTGGAGTGGGGGTGGGAAGAGATGGGGCAGGGATGTAGCCACAGGGGGCCTGGTTGGGCCGTGGCCAACCCACTTAGCATCCAGGCCCACCCCTTAGTCCAGGCTCTGCTCTGGCCCAGTGCTTGCTCCGCTCCACTCACCTACCCAGTGCACGTACTGGGAATTGGGGTTGGGGCACAGACATTTGTCCCACTCTGCCTGCCTGGCACACCTGCCAGGGAGCGGGGTTGGGATGCGGGGACTTGCTCTGCTCCACCTGCCTGGTGCTTTTGCCAGGGCCAGGAGTGTGGAGCAGGACAAGCCCCCGCGCCCCGACTGGAGCGCTGGGCAGGCGGGTGGAGCAGGGCAAGCCCCCGTGCTCCCACCCTGCTCCCCGGCAGGAGCACCGGGTGGGTGGAGCAGGTGGGGGTAAGGGAGCCCCCATTTTTCCTGGGCCCTGGGTTGGCCCAGTGGCTAATCCACCAGTGGGAGGAGCTGGGTGCATGCCTGGAGCCCCGAGGAGCCCCTAGCCAGAGGATCCATCCATTGCTCCCCGCAAGGCTGGCTGCAGGGGGTGAGGGGAGGTGGGCCTCCCATCCCCCCTGTAATTGCCTGCCCACCCAAAGTCAGAGCCCACCCAAATATCCCATGCTGGCTACGCCACTGGGGTGGGTACATGGGGGAAGGGGTGGAGTGTGGGTGGGGCCTGGGGCTAAGTGGGGGTCCTGGGGGCCCGTGAAAAATTTTAAATCTAAATGGGGGTTCTCGGCTTGCTAAAGTGTGAAAACCGCTGCATTATATAAATCCATGGATAGATCCTTCAATGGCTATTCGCCAAGATGGTCAGGGATGCAGACCCATGCTCTGTGTCCCCCTAAACCCGAGTGCCAGAAGCTGGGACTGAACGACAGGGGATGGATCATTCAACAGCTGCCCTATTCTGTTCATTCCCCCGAACCATCTGGCACTGTCCACTATCCAGGATACCAGGCTAGAAGGACTATCGGTGTGACTCAGTATGGCCATTCTTATATTCTTACAACACAATTCAATGGCTGAAAGAAAGCTAGACAAATTCAGACTGGAAATCAGGCATAATTTTTTAACGGCGAGAGTAATTAACCATTTGAACAATTTAGCAAGGGCTGTGGTGGATTCTCCATCACTGACAACTTTTCAATCAGGATTGGATGTTTTTCTGAACATTATCCTCTAGTTTGAGCAGAAATGAATTCAGTGAAGTTCTCTGGCCTGTTTTATACAGGAGGTCAGACTACATGATCACAATGGTCCCTTCTGGCCTTAGAATCGAGTAATCTATTAACTATTTGCTGCCCTACAGAAAACATGCCTCATTTCAATACACACGCATACATATGCAGCAGGTGCGCGCTCCTCCTTGGAGTAGTTTTACAAATATACAAAACATTGTAAAATACAGAATGTTGCTGCAGTTGTACATGGTGGCATTTCTTTGCTAGAAAGAAGGCCTCAGGATGTCCAGTCGCTCAAGTGGGATAAGAGGGAGACTGTACCTCTGATCTAGTCCAACCTAACTTCAGCTAGACCAGAGTCTGCCCCGAAGACAAGAGCCACACCGCAGCCTGGCACTGTCAACAGTCGCCTCCTACCAGCAAGAAAAAGAGAATCTATTCATTCGTCCTTTCCCAGTCTTCTATTTTGACTGATTAGGAGAGATGACGTTACAGCACGTGCGCCTTTGTAAGCAGCCAAGATGATTTTGATTTTACTATCGCCAACATTCCTATCATTTAAGAACAGAAACAAAGCTAGTTTTGTAACTTACAATGTGTCTTGCACACTTAGGTTAATAAACCAGAAAGGTTTTTTCCCTTTTTGTTCTTTTCCATTGCTTTTCATAAAGGAACGGACAATAAAAAGTCCAAAGAGATAAATGACTTGCAGCTTCTATGTGGTTCAAAATACTGCACGCTTGAACGGAATTGTGCAGTTGCACAAGTTTACAATTCATCACAGCTGAAAGACCAGACAATACAAAGCCAGACAACACCATAAAGACATAACATGTTACAGTGGGGTCATCAGTCAAAGTAGGAGAAGAGATACATGACTTGGCAGAGGAGGGAAGGAGAGGACCCGGGGTGGGGAGGGAAGGGATCCAAGGGGGAGAAGAGGAGGAAATGTTTGATAAAATGGAGGACTGCCATTCTTTGAGTCATCTCAATATTTTTATCCAAATGAATCTAGAAATGGGAGCCAAATTTCTTTGAATTCAAATAGTTACTGTCAATGGTGATAAGCCTATACTTGCTTTGCTTGCTAACTCAGACTGGTCCAAAAACCACTGTCCTATCCTGGACAGAAGCCCACCCTTCCATTTTTGTGAAATCCATGCATGCGCATGGGTGACCATTGCAGCCCTCATGAGCCAACAACTTTGTGGCAGAGTTATCCCCAGATCAGCAGGTAAGTAGCCCAGGATGTAATTTTAGGCTGAGGTTTGACTACTGAAGCGGAGCATTATTTTAACTCGTGTCCACAGCTGCCTGACTATTGGACAGGCCCATGGCATATGCATCAGGGTTCCTCTTCCTTTGTCACAGCGCCAACAAACATCAGAGGACAAGACCTTTATCTCCTGCAACCTCGGTGGTGTCCAATACATTTTGAATCAACTCTTTCGATGTATCCCACATAGCCTGAGATCCACAGAGGCGTTTGTAACATTATGTAATATTCTCTGCCGCTGGCGTACTTTCAAGGGCTGTGGTAATTCCCCTTCCCATGCTTTCACAAAGAACTCCATGCCAATGGACTTCCTCTTTTTGACAGTATATATAGTGGACATGGGCCTGGGGAGTTCATGAAGCATTTCCAAGATTCCTAGTAGCTCTGGGCCTCTGGCAGTTCTAGGGCATCCAAACTAAATTGATATGTTAACAAATATTTTCATTCTAAATACTGCCACTCCACTGAGGGTCTCAGGTCATATTGCTTTAGCATTAGAGAAAGGACAAATCAAACCCCCTTGTTTTTTTTTTCCTCAAGGGCCATCATATTTTCTCCACATTCCCCCCTTTTGGCAGATGCAAAACTAATAAGTCTACTTCTCAAATAAGCCTTGAGCATATCCAAATAGCCTGTTAGAAGACGTTGAGGGATCATTTGTCCACAGCAGTGGTTTTCAACCTGTGGTCCTACGGACTCCTGGGGGATCTGTGGACTATGTCTAAGGGTCCACTAAAGGTTGTTGTTACTACAGAGCAGTGGTTTTCAACCTGTGGTCCATGGACCTCTAGAGACCTCTGCAGACTACGTCTAAGATTTCCAAAGGGGTCCACACCTCTGTTCAGAATTGTTTAGGGGTCTGCAAATGAAAAAAGGTTGAAAACAACTGGTCTATAGGAACAGACCAATTTCTGTTTCAATAAATTTTTTAAATAGGAATCTATAAGAAGTGAAGGATTAAATCTCCATCTACATGGCTGTTTCAAACCCGGGTCTGCTGCTACTCAGAGTTATCAAAGCATGATCAGAGACAGTAATTATATCAGTGGAGGAACCAATTATAGAATTTACCAAAAAGAAAAGGAGTACTTGTGGCACCTTAGAATAACCAATTTATTTGAGCATAAGCTTTCGTGAGCTACAGCTCACTTCATCGAATTTACCAAGTCTTTTGTGGTCAAGAAGAAAACTACACAAGAATAGGACCTATGTACCAGAGAAAAGTATAAATAGTCCCTACCCATTGGATGTATGCCACCACATATCATATATAGTCCCAAATCTTTAATGTGCAATTCCAGGGCCCTTCCATGTTTGGCTGGTTTATGACTGTGTGGGTGAGATTGGTCCACAAAAGGATCAAACACTTCATTAATATCCCCAGCAATAACCATAGGGTTATGGATTCATATAATTTAGTAAAAAACCTATGAAAGGTTTCAGGATAATTGAGGTTAGGCCCAAACATATTAAGGATGATTGTGGTGACTTTAAGGATTAAAAAATGCCCTAATCTGAAATTGATGCAGAGACTATTACTGCCAGCACTTTATGAATAAGTACAGCTACCCTCTGGCGTTGGATGAGAAGCAGCCAGGCACCGCTTTTCCTACCCAGTCACATTCTAATTTAGCAGCCTCATAGACTCTAAAGTCAGAAGGGACCATCGTGATCATCTAGTCTGACCTCCTGCACATCACAAGCCACAGAACCTCACCCACCCACACCTATGATAGACCCTTAACCTCTGGCTGAGTTACTGAAATCCTCAAATCATGATTTAAAGACTTCAAGTTACAGAGAATCCACCATTTACACTGGTTTAAACCTGCAAGTGCCCCATGCTGCAGAGGAAGGCAAAAAATTCCCAGGGTCTCTGCCAATCTGACCTGGGGGTAAATTCCTTCCTGACCCCAAATACGGTGATCAGTTGGATCCTGAGCATGTGGCAAGACCCACCAGCCAGACATCTGGGAAAGAATTCTCTATAGCACAGGCACTGAATTTTCAAAGTGTCGGGGGGTGCTCAACCCCCACTCCACCCCTTCCCACAAGGTCCCACCCCTGCCCGTTCCCACCCCCCCCCACCTCTTCATACCCAGTTCTGTCCCCCACCCCAAAGCGCACGGCCCTGCATCCTCACTCCACCGACATCCCTCCCAGTCTCCTGCGCACCGTGAAACAACTGATTGTGTCAGGCGGGAGGCGAGGGGAGGGAGGGAGGGGAAGGCGCTGATCTGCAGGGCCCACCAGCCGGCAGGAGGTGCTGGGGTGGGGGGAGGGAGCTGATGGGGGGCTGCCAATGGGTGCTCAGCACGCACCATTTTCCCCCCATGGGTGCTCCAGTCCCGGAACACCCACAGAGTTGGCGCCTATTCTCTGGAGTAACTCAGAGCCCTCCCCATCTAGTGTCCCAACACCAGCCACTGGAGAGATTTGCGGCTAGAAGTTGCAGATCAGCTACATTCCATCATAACCAGCGTCATATCATCCCCTCCATGCAATTACCAAGCTGTCTTGAAGCCATTGTTTTTTGCCCCTTGCAACCCTCATCAGTGAGTCTCCTGCAAAAACACATACATCTGCCTTTGCGCTCTTTAGTAACGAGTACACCTTTTTGGAGTGTGGAGTTTCTTTACGTTCCAGAAAATAAAATTGAGATTCAGGACCATTTGGCTGTTCTAAGGATGGTGACGTGATCTTACGAAAGAGGGGATGATATGTCTGTCATTTGCTCTATTTCTCAACCAGAGGTCTGGGGCCCCTGTGGGGGGCCGCGAGCAGGTTTCAGGGGGCGGCTGGTGTCAGACTTGTTAGGGCGCAGAGCAGAGCGCCGAAGCCCCACTGCATGGGACGGCAACCCAGGGCCCTGAGCCCCACCACTGGGGGCTGAGCAAGTTAGCTTTGTGCTGCCCCCTGTGGCGTGGGGCCTTGGGCAACTGCCCTCCTTGCTACATCCTAACATCGACCCTGGCTTTTATATGCAGAAAAAGTTGTCGCCCAGCTGGGCCGTGGTCATGGGCCAAAAATTCCAAAGGTCGTTGCAGGGGAAAATCATGACCCAGGCCAGGGCTCCACCAATACCCCCGATTTAAATTCTATTTTCTAACAGGTGTAAGTGGGGGAAATGGTCCTGTTATTGTGAGAAACTTTCCTGGCTTCTATACTGCCCCGGTGGAATTGGCTAGTGAAGGGATCTGCATCCTCGCTCCCACTCCCTTTACCCAGAGGCTGGCCTGACCTTGAGGCCCCCCCTTCCTCCCTCCCATGTGGCAGAGTCCTCATACCCCAAACAAAGCTGGGTCCAGGATTCCTGGGGGGCTCGACCCCCAACCTTGCCGTGGTCACTTAGGACAGGGGCGAGGGTGTCCCCACTGCGGGGTACTCTCTTCACACCGGACGCTTCCCTGACCCACTGATCATTACATACAGTTCAAAGCAAATACAATTGATTAAACAGCAACTAATAAAGAAATAAGGAAGAGTGGAAAGCTTAGCAGAGAGAAGTAACCCCGCTCTGGGACACAAGGCAAGTTCAGTCTGTTCGTCACACGTCCCAGCCCCGTCCAGGCCACGGCTGTGCTGCAGGGTCAGACGCTCGCTCTGGTGGTGGCCAGAGGTCTTCAGGCTCTAGGTGGCAGGACCCTTCCTCCCAGCATCACTCCCGCCCCATCGGGGTCTGGCCCGCAAGGCCTCTTGGCTGGGGGCGTCTCCCTGCGTTGGCCCTGCTGCCCAGGGCCCCCCTCGCTCTCCTCAGCTGCTCCCTGCATGCAGCTCCGGCCTGCTCCAGCCTCAGCTCGGGCCCCTCTGCCTCCAGCGCGGCTCCCTGGGCAGCTCTGCTCCCAGCCCAGCTCAGGCTGCTGCTGCACTCTCCTTAGCTCAGCCCGCTTGGCTCACGGAGGACCGGGACCCTGGACTCCTGACTCCCTCATTGGCCTGCCCACCCTGTCAATCAGGCTGACCTGGAGCACTGGCCCCTCCCCATTGGCCTTGGGGACTGTGCCTATAGCTGGGTGCACTGAACGAGACACAGGATGTCGGGATTATTTTCCCAGGGTGCCATGCCCCCCTCCCTTTCGTTTATAACCAAACACTTAGTTTCCCTGCCCCATATTAACTGACAGGGGAGAAATCTAACTGCTCCCACAGATTGCACACTTCTGAGCCAAAGAACACAACAATCTAATTCAGCAAGTGGCTCTTCTAGTGAAATTTCATACTCTTTTCCCATGTACTCATGGTCTGAGTTAACAGAAGGGTTTAGGATGGCGAAAAGGACTGAAGAAGTTGCAGAGGGGGATACAGGGATGGATGGAGCAACAAGGGGAAAGAAATTGGGGGAATAGAAGAGGGAGAGTAAGGGAAATGATAGGATGAGGGGAGAGGAAGGGAGGGGAGGGGAGGAAAGGGACAAGGAGGGACAGGGTGAAAGGGACTTAGTAGGAGGTGATAAGGAGGGTGGAAATCACTGGTACGTGTAGCTCGGCAACTTGCCCTGGTCCTCTCCTGCATCACTCGGCTCCTGTGCAGCTTTTCACGTCTCTCGCACTTTTAGCACCTGGAATGTCACGTTGTCAGGCTTTGACGACCCCCAGCAGTGACATGTGGTGACCAAGCAGGGTCTCCCACTGGCACCAATTTTAAAAAGTAGAATTGGAGCCCTCAAGTTGCTAGAGTAACCACGGACATGAGAGGAACCTCTTATGCTGCCTGAGAGACTTGGAGCAGGTGGAAAAACTAAGCAGTCCTTGAAGACTGATGGAGCAGCAGATTTATAAAAAAGAAAAAGAAAGACTCTTACATTTAGCAACTCCCTAAATTGGATAGAATTGATGTGCGCAATTCCATGTGTGCTGTGCAATGTTTAAAATGGCAACATGATTTTTAAAAGTGTTTGCAGTGGAAGCATAAATATTACATCACGCACTATAAATATATTTACATGTACACACAAACAAATAATTACTGGCAGCAGAATACTACTGTCATCAGGGTGGATAAAAATTAATGATTTTAAAACAAGGTAAACACACCCCAGATTTTATTTAAATCATATTTTTTTAAATAAACCTATTTTAAATTAATTTTGAAGTTATGACATGTTAAAACCTAAACTACTTATATTAAAATAATTTAAAGTAAATACAAAACCTAATACTAAGCACTATATGTTTGCTGCCAAGTTTTAAAGAAAGTTAAACCACTGAACTGGTGGAAGTCACTGTCCAATGGGGAGTTGAAAAAGCAGAAAAGCTTGTTTTCATCTTCCAATATACAAATAAAAACTAGGTGTAAGAGGGTGAGATTTATTAGTTCTAAAATCTTGAAGGACCTAGTAACCAGGAACAATCAGTTCAGTTAACCAACTACAGATAATACTCCCTTTGTTTAATAAATCAGATAGTTTTATATTTAAAACATGTTTTGATAAATTTTGATAACCTTTTTCCTATGTATCCAGCACTTTTAAAAGTGGTTTTATTTAATAAAAAATTGTAAAATGCTCCTTTGTGCATTTTAATTTAATTTGAATTTCATCCAAATAGAGTGTGACACAAATCACAAGTAAATAATTAATAATCAATTTAGTAAATAAGGAATGTATCACTCACCTTTTTCTAAGCATCAAAAATGTAAAAATGGAGAATCTGAATAAATGTAAGTTAAGCAATATAATTACTTTAATAAACGTGTAAAAGGAAGAAGGCCATGTACTCTATTACAGTGGAGAGGACAAACAATGTCAATGGCGTAGGATTTCTTGTGCAATGTGTATAGAACTTCTGGGTTAGCAAGAAGCAGCCCCACATTTGTGTAAAGGCTATGTTTAGTTACAAATAATATGTTTCACCAGTTACCAACCAACAAGAATCAACCTTTCTTTAGGAAAATAACTAAAAAATACAAATGCAAAACACAATTAAAACTGATGAGTTAAATTAAGGTTTACTGCTTGCTGATTTAGATCAGTGATTTAAGCTGTTTTGATTTCAATCAGTCCACCCTGTCTGTCATCCTCACTGTTTAACTTTGAGAAGAGTGACTACTATCCCCTAAGGTGCAGGGCATCTGCTGCTCACTTGTGATTCCATAAAAAAAACAGATTAGTGTTAATTGCCCTCCCATTCATTATAAGTTAGCCAAATTGTATATATCCCACTGGTAAGTTTCACAGGAGTAAACACATACATATAGAATCTTTTACATATTTACATTTGGGTGTTATTTTTTTTCCAAGACGAAAAATAAAAGGCATAGCCCAAAACAATGAAAACTGAACCAATACTTTGGATTTTTTAACTCAAAAACTCCTATTCTTCCACTTGTGAAGGAAAATGTGACTTCACAACAGATGCTGGTTATCCCTTAATTCAGTTGGTCTCTGAAGAAGAAATGTACCGACACCAGTTTTATAGGCTTTATTATTTTAAAAAAACCTGTCCTTTAGTAACACATTGTCATTTTATTTATTGTCTGATTCTTTTAACCCATATCACAGAATTGTGCAATGCATGTGCATCCACTACATGTCATCAGCAATATCCCAAGGGCAATTTCTGATTAGCACTGTGAGGTTGCAGCCACATTTCCAGCACGCAGCCTGGTAGGAATTCTGGTGGTGTATTTCCATGCCAAAGCCTCAGACAACATCAACTTTCATTAAAGCTCAATGCCAAAGCAAAGAAGAAATATACAAACTGTGAATGCGCTTGCCTCTTTAAACAAATGCTTCTGCAATGATGTTGTATGTTCTCTTGGAACAAATAAAATGAATATTGTATTCACTTCTACCTGCAAATCCACTCTAAAGCAATACAAGAAAAATCCCCTTTAAATCATTGAGAAGCACAGTGAAGCATTTACCAGGAACTCTAGCTTTACATGCTCTGCATCTTTTACCCCCTAGTGGCAAGTGGCTGTCCATTTAGACCTCTTACGAAGTCACAGTTCTCGTTAGCTAATTAAATTAAAATAAAACTCTACATTTGGTAATTTGTACGTGCTCTTAAACAGAACTGTTTCATCTTGACAGTTGCAGGGATGGGGACACACCACATTACTATATACAGTCAGTCAGTCCTTAAGCAGACATGGAACTCCAGCGGCAAAGGGCCTGTGTAAAAAAGCATGTTTGTTCCAGAACCAAACTTCACTGCTTGCCAGGAACAACATCTGAGTAATCCTTCAGTACTCCAGCCAAATGGTCATTGTGAGTCTTAAACCGCCGTTTCTTCTGAGAAGCAGGTTTCTTCCTCCTCTGAATAGGAGCCTAAAAGGAGAAGGGAACAGTAATCACAAGGCTGCCACCCAGGTGTACAAGGATCTGACCTCCTTACAGAATTCCACATTATTCACTGAAGTCTGAAATGTTGTAGTAAAACAGTGCTCCGGTGGGGAGAGCAGCATATTATTTCTAGAAATAAGTGACGGTATTCTCGCTCTCAACTTTTACAAAATGTCACTTGTTTTAAATATTTTCAGTGAGTACTGGCTGTATGGAATATTCCGCTCTCTGTTTTGAGCACCATAGCAGAGTCAATGTGTCGATACAGAATATACTGTACACTGCATAGAAAATATTATATATGCTCTATACATCTACACAAGATATGGCCAATGGCAACACTGATTATTCCCAATGAGTTCATATTTAACACCCCAAGGGACTGGTATGAACCTGTGGCAACAGCTATGTGTTGACAGGCACCAAAATATCTAGTGTGGAGATGAACAAGAACCAGGGACAAATTCTTTCTTCACTACCACATTAAAAATCATTCCACAGAAGGGTTGAGAGTCTGAGGTCTAAGATAGGACAACAGAGATGTAATACGCTACATATGAATTAATGTCAAAAGCCTATTTTAAGGTCAACAGGGCCTTTATGTAGAGGTCATAGCTATGTTTTGATCTCCACACAAAAACACTTGTATTCGATCCCCAGCCTTTGTGGTGGGGTTGGCTACATGCTTTGTATCAATACTTAAGTTGGCTAGCTTGGGGAAAAAACCTTCTTCCCACCATTTTAATTGATTTCACCATCCCACGACTGGATGGTACAGCTTAAGAAAAAGCAACTTGTAAATCTGAAGTGGCTTTTTACTGTTCCCACTCCTCCTTGATGCCTTGTGGATTACACCAACCTAAACATGAACTCGTAAAAGCTGTAGGAGGTCATAGTGCTATAGAAGAAATCTTTAGGTCCAACAGTGCAAGAGTGACACAGAGTAATTGTGCATATGCGCCATCCCATTTCACTGATTCTTTTCCATTGGAACTAATCTTGTGGGAGCTGAGGAAAAGACCCATTTGAAAGATCTGTGATTTATAACTCTTACTATTTTCTTTGGTCCAGCTTCCTGCATGGAAGAAATACCCTGTCGTTTCAGATACTCTTCTATTTTCTCCTCATCCATAGAATCCACAGGAATGCTCCTCCACAGCTTCTGAAATTCTAAAATGCCAAACAAAGCACTCAGTCCATAGTCTGGCGAATGATGCATAGGTAAAAAACCATCCCATTCAGGGACAATATGACTATACAAACATCAACTGCTCAACACTCCTCCACATCATTCTATGACAACACAGATACCAGAAGTCTGATTGCAAACCACAGTAGGAGTAGCATCACAGAACGAGCACTCAGTTAGCCACTCCGAAAATGCCAGCTGGATTTCTGAGAGAAAAGATGTTAAATTATAAAGGTCAGTTGAAACTGACTTCTGTGCTGACTACACCCCAGAGTCTGGCTAGTGAGGAGCACTCTGCAAGCATTTTGATATTAACTCAGTGATTTTATCTTTTGCTTGGCACGTATGCAGCTCTTTAGATCTTCAATGTGCTTTACAAACCTCAGTTCAAAATATCCTGATCACCGATTAACTCCAGCCAGAGACAGCAACTTAATTTTCTGAGATTCGGCTGCCATTATCACAGGAGACTTGTCAGCCTCCTACTCTAATTGATTGAAGATTTGAGACATTTACTGCATCAATCTGCTGGATGATATTACCACTATAATATAAACAATGCCATACAATTAATGGATTTCTAAAGTCCTTCCTGTGTTAAAGAGAGAAAAGCTACCTAAGAACCCTGGAAGCAGGAAAAAAAGAACAGAGGAGCAAAGTCTTAATTGGAGCAGCTGTCATCCACACTGAAAACACTGCATCACTGTAAAGTTTCATAGATTCTCTGGAATGCCTTATCCACGAAGCGACTGGTACAATCCCACCTCCCTTCATTCCATGGGCATTAAGTTAGATATACCCTGTCAGCAGGTTTGGCTAACAAACCATAAATAAAACACAAGGCACACAATGCTGTGCAAAACTAGATTTTTTGACTTTCCAGATACAATTAATATACAGTTGTCAAAACAACTGCAGCTCATATGCCCTCAAGAAGTTATTTTATGCAGTGTGGTTTAAAACCTTGATGCTGGTAAACACCCAGTGACATTACCTGCTTCAGACACACTGGCTCCATTTGCACTTACTTTGTTTAACTCCAGAACACAGTTGCTTTGGGGAAAAAAGGCTTACAGCACTTTATAAATTCAGTTATGAAACATTAACGTTTCTGTTAAAAGACTACATCACACTCCTCAGTATCAGTTTTCTTTCTTTCCCCCACCAGTAAAAAAGGAACTATTTTAAGCTTTCCACAAAACAAAGATAAGGAGTTTTAACAATACAAAATAACTGTGTTTCTGGTCACGTCACCCATGACGACTGGGCTTGTAGCATAATCACATTAAATTTAAAGCAATCCTCCTTTCTGTCAGTGGGATGAAGAACCCCACCACAAATGGACTGGTTTATCTGGAAAAAGTCATTTCTGACACTGCCCTGAAAATCCATTTCAGTAAAATTTCTCTCATTTCTTCCATGTATTTTTTTCAAAGCAGCAATCACTGTCATATTGGAGGCTGAAGTTGATGACTGTACTTTTTACAGCCCTCACAAGTTGTACCTACGCACCTCCCAATTAATTAAAATGGAAATCCTCTCTCCCTTCTTTCCCAGACTGTAGGCAAGATCCAAGGTCACTTATTTTTTGCAAGAATGACTTCCATAGTCTAAGTCCATCTCCTGGAAAGGGTCCCGTCTCCTATGTCTATGAGCCTCTTCCACTGGTCAATGATGCTCCCACTACAGATCCCTCAGGGACCCCACTATTTACCCTTCTCCATTCTGAAAACTGACGCTTTACTCCTACCCTTTGTTTCCTATCTTTTAGCTGGTTATTGAGGACCTGAGAGGACCTTCCCTCTTATCCCCTGACTGCTTATTTTGCTTAAAAGCCTTTGTTGAGGGACCTTGTCAAAGGCTTTCTGAAAGTCCAAGTACACTATATCCACTGGATCACCCTTTTCTATATGTTTGTTGATTCCCCTCAAAGAATTTTAATAGATTGGTGAGGCAAGAGTTCTTTACAAAAGTCATGTTAACTCCCCCGCAACAAATCTTGTTAATCTATATGTCTGATAACTCTGTTGAAACTAATTAGTTTCAACTAATTTGCCTGGTGCTGAAGTTAGACTTAGCAACCTGTAATTGCCAGGATCGGCTCTGGAGCATTTTTAAACAATTGGTGTCACATTAGCTCTACACCAGTCATCTGGTACAGAAGCGGATTTAAGTGATAGGTTACATACCACACTTAATAGTTCTGCAATTTCATATTTGAGTTCCTTCAGAACTCTTGGGTGAATACTATCTGGCCCTGACTTATTACTGCTTAATCTATCCATTTGTTCCAAAACCTCCTCTATTGACACCTCAGTGTGGGACAGTTCCTCAGAAGACATGACCTCCTGATCCCCATAACTTAACTAGTGAGGATCTGATGATGTCAGTTATAGGCATTCATTTCTGGAATTCAACCGAATTCTCAATACAAGCCTATTATGGGTGAGAATCCTAACTCTTTTAGGACATGAGGTAAGATGAGTCTCTGGATGTTTCCTATTGTCCGATTCACATGACAACTGGTACCTTGGCTGTTTGGTACCACAACCTGGTCTCATTAGAAAAGTGGTGCTGAATGATATGAACAGGAAAGCAAAGTACTGCTCTATAATTTGTGAGAAACAGTTTCCTAAAATCACTTATTTCTATCATGTCCACATTCTAGGGTGATAGGCAGTTTAGAAATGCATGTAATAAGTATATAGAATAAATCGCAGTTAAATACACTGAGAGCTTGGTTATGGTATGCTACATTGCTTTTCGAGGCTATTCAGTACATGGTTGCATATATGTGGATGTTTTTATCCATTATGTGATACATACTCTATAGCCAAAATGCTAAATGCTAAAACTTTTACATGAAAATGTAATATTATTTCTACAGTGCTTTATAATGAATACAAATCATTTGTCTCCTTATCAGCGCTCACGTTGCATAGACAAGAGTACAAGTACACAACCTACTAACAATTGTGCTCAATGATGGATTCTGGTGTATAAGGATGCCAGGGAGAGGATGAACAGTTAATCATATTGTACAATCTTTTCAAGAACAAAGTGAAAAATTAACACTGGAAAATAGACAACTTCTGATGTTCCAAAGATCAAAAGAAAAAGTTGGTACCTATGGTTCATTTCTAACCATGATAATTCATGTCTCTATTTTTTTATACCGTGGTTATAACTTCATACCCATCTTTTTAAAGCAGATGACCAAGAAGAATATTAACAATCAGAAGTCAACTGTAAAGCAAAAATTGACATTGCATGCAAATAGATAATGAATAAATGAATCCGCTTTTGCAGACTAGTTATGTAATATCCCGCAACTCCTTTTAAAACAACATTGCTTAATAAATCTAACTGCATACAGAGATATTGTTTGAACTGGATATTTGCATCAGGCTACTTATTTTCATGTTTGTTTGCAGGTGAACATTAGCACCAAAGCATCTCAGAATTACACCAGAACTATTTAGGACAGTCAGAGTTCACAAGCATGCATTTTACTGCAAACAGCAGACACCAATGGATTGGTTTAGTTCTGAACTTACATGAGTAAAGCAGAGAATGAGTACACAGCTATCATCCCTCTCTAGGCCCATATACGCTAACAATTTGGATTTAGGGTGTCACCAAGTGGATACAAGAAATATATTCACTGTCTAGTCAGGGAACAAGGAATCAATGCACCGCCAGAAATTACACTAAACACAACCAGACCTGAAAAAAACAAGCCATGCTGTTTTACTGGTATAGAACCATCTTGCTCCCCAATTTTGCAGCTGTAACAGCTAGCAACTGGAAACTGTGAGAGCAGAGCCAGGTCTGAGGTGTTCTGGTTCTTTTAAAATTCAGGTTAAATTGGGCAAAACCTGAATATTAGATTTTTTAAAATCTGGAAAATTTTCAGAGGTTTTCAGTAGGAAAAACAAAAATGAAGGGCCCTACCAATCCCACATGTATTTGCATTTTGAAACGTAACAGCACTTCCAGCGTTGATAGAAATCTCTTCACAGATATTTAAGAAGACAATCCCTAAAAGTACTAAAATCAATACCACCTACACTACACTCAAACATGAAAGGATGTTCTATAGGGGCAGCAATTTCTTAAATGTATTCAATTTCTTTAATAAGTGTATGACTATACTAGCTTTTCAGCGTTCACCCAGTGCATTGAGACATGAGATCAAAGGAGAAGGGCTTTAACACCCTCCGCAAAAGTACAAATACTTAGCTTAGCTGCAGAGCCTGAAATTTGCCATTGCTTTTACAAACCTTTTTTTCTATATTTTAGAAAGAATTGATTAATTACTCAGGAAATTAAAAAGGAACACATGCAGTCTCAACCTTCTTTGGCTAATCACGTTCCCCCTTTTATGAAGGTCATTTAATAATACAAATTGCCCCAGGGTGGTACAGTGGAGAGGGTAATTTAGGTAAGACTTCTGCACCACCCAAAAATTGCAATAATTCACTAGTTTATCCAAACAATCAGGGAAAGTGATGAAGAAAAACTTGTTCAAAACATATTTGAAATCCTTCACTTCTACTGATGGTCTCTAACAAGCCATTGAGAACACAATGTAGATTCAAAATTGTAGAACATCATTTTGTACAACGGTGCATCCAGGAGTACTGAGTCCACATTCCAGGATAAACTATTCAACAATTAACTATTCAAAAAGTTAATCACCTGCTAGCTCAGGCTGAGTAAGCCAACATTTCAGGTTTTTTTTGTGGTTTTTTTGTTTATAACACCAAGGCTACTGACGTACATAATTAGCTGAAATATGATGGTAAGCAGAGTGAAACCTGTCTTAAGCAACCATGTATGCAAACAATTTTTGTTGATCCCTTAACAGATTCTCTTAACACTGAGAAGAACCATAGTCAATACACTTGAGGATACTCTGGGGCAGTCTCTGGCCAAGAGATGGCCCCAAGAAGAAGCACTCTCTTCTACAGGTTTCACAATATCATAGCATGATTGGCTAATAAGCTCTACCCGCTCCCAGCCATGCAGAGTGGAGGGCAGGACAGACATGCCATTTTTGTGTGAATGAAAATATGGGGTTATGCTGCCACCTGCAGATCAAAGTAAGAAATGCCACTTTGTACTACAACTTGACATAAAATCGTAATTTCAGTACTGGTCCATTTATCATACATTTTAAATGCCTAATTGTCAGACATCACAGGATCTCAACTAGTTTTAAACTATCTTCCCCCTACCAGTTAAACAACTTTTGTCAGGAAACACTGCCACCACCTATTGGGAGGGTCATGTGATCTAAAAAGGGGAATAAATTCAGCACTAGATAACTGATCTCAGTAAAAAGCATATTTTACAGAAAACTGCTCAGCCCGTACATTTAAAAAAATGGTGTCATATGCTGTATATCACTGTGAAGCGTGGCCATGCCTTTGCTCTAGGCTGAAGTACCAAACGTATGGAACTTCTCGGAGCTGGAAAGAAGTGTTCAAGGTATTTAGACAGGTTTCAGAGTAACAGCCGTGTTAGTCTGTATTCGCAAAAAGAAAAGGAGTACTTGTGGCACCTTAGAGACTAACCAATTTATTTGAGCATGAGCTTTCGTGAGCTACAGCTCACTTCATCAGATACATACCGTGGAAACTGCAGCAGACTTTATATATACACAGAGAATATGAAACAATACCTCCTCCCACCCCACTGTCCTGCTGGTAATAGCTTATCTAAAGTAATCGTCAGGTTAGGCCATTTCCAGCACAAATCCAGGTTTTCTCACCCTCCACCCCCCCACACAAATTCACTCTCCTGCTGGTGATAGCCCATCCAAGGTGACAACTCTTTACACAATGTGCATGATAATGAAGTTAGGCCATTTCCTGCACAAATCCAGGTTCTCTCACTCCCTCACCCCCCTCCAAAAACCCACCCCCATACACACACAGACTCACTCTCCTGCTGGTAATAGCTCGTCCAAACTGACCACTCTCCAAGTTTAAATCCAAGTTAAACCAGAACATCTGGGGGGGGGGGGAGGAAAAAACAAGAGGAAATAGGCTACCTTGCATAATGACTTAGCCACTCCCAGTCTCTATTTAAGCCTAAATTAATAGTATCCAATTTGCAAATGAATTCCAATTCAGCAGTTTCTCGCTGGAGTCTGGATTTGAAGTTTTTTTGTTTTAAGATAGCGACCTTCATGTCTGTGATTGCGTGACCAGAGAGATTGAAGTGTTCTCCGACTGGTTTATGAATGTTATAATTCTTGACATCTGATTTGTGTCCATTTATTCTTTTACGTAGAGACTGTCCAGTTTGACCAATGTACATGGCAGAGGGGCATTGCTGGCACATGATGGCATAAATCACATTGGTGGATGTGCAGGTGAACGAGCCTCTGATAGTGTGGCTGATGTTATTAGGCCCTGTGATGGTGTCCCCTGAATAGATATGTGGGCACAATTGGCAACGGGCTTTGTTGCAAGGATAAGTTCCTGGGTTAGTGGTTCTGTTGTGTGGTATGTGGTTGTTGGTGAGTATTTGCTTCAGGTTGCGGGGCTGTCTGTAGGCAAGGACTGGCCTAGAGTGTAAGTAAAAGATTAGAAAGTTTTCATTTCAGCAGCATCATGGCCACACCCAGCACTGGTTTAACAGTATTTCCAACATGCCAGATGGAGAAAGGGAGAATTCGCCCAGGAGAACTGTATCTATTCCAACCAATTCTCCTTGAAACCAAGCCTTGTTTCTCTCACTCCCTTAGGCAAGGAGCAACAGGCTCAGCTCAATTCATGCATAGTTCTTTACACATGGATAGCATATAGGCCTGAGTGGGTGGAGGGAGTCACTCCCAAGTCTTTTCTCTAATTTCACTAATTCTAGCCCTCAAGCCCTCTACAGCCATGAGTACAGGAATGAGATTCATAGAGTTTAAGGCCAGAAGGGATCATTAGTAAGGCTACGATTTAGTCACAGAGGTCGCAAAAGTCACAGAATACATGACTTCCAGTGACCTCCGTGACTTCAGCCTGCAGCAGCTGGGAGTACCCCACAGCTCCCGGTGGGGGCACCCCACAGTTCCAGGCCGTCACGGGTGGCAGGGGGACCCCCAGAGTTGCGGGTGGCAGGAGTACCCCGGGGTCCCCCGCAGCTCCCAACCATGGCTGGTGGGGGACCTTGGAGCTCTGACACCCAACCCGCAGTGAAGGCCCTCGGAGCTCCTAGCCATGCACACAGCTTTCCCACCTACAGATCCCCATTTTGTCACAAATATTTTTAATTAAAGTCAAGGACAGGTCATGACTTCCATGAATTTTTCTTTATTGCCCTTGACCTATGACTTTTACTAAAAATATCCATGACAAAAGCTTAGCCTTAATCATTAGATCATCTAGTCTGACCACCTGTATAATACAGACCAGAAAGTTTCACTGTTACTCCTGTACTGAGCCCAATAACTTGTGTTTGGCTAACGCATATCTTCTAGAAAGGCATTGAGTCTTGATTTCAAAAAAATCAAGAGATTCACTGGGGTGGCTTGTTCTAATGGTTAATCACTATTAAAATTTGTGCCTTATGTCCAATTTGAATTTGTCCAGCTTTACTTTCTAGCTATTGGTTCTTGCTTTTTCTTTCTCTGCTAGATTAAGGAGCTCTTTAGTACACGATATTTTGTCCAAGGGAAGGTCGCTTCACTGTAATTAAGTCAGCTCTCAAGCTTGATAAACCAAACAGACTGAGTTTTTCAAGTGTCTCACAGCGAGGCATTTTCTCCAGCCCTTGAATAATTTTTTCTCTCTTCTCAGCACCCTTGCCAACTTTTCAACATCCCTTTTAAATGCGTACACCAGAACTGTAAGCAGCATTGGTCTCATCAATGCCTTATACAGAGGTTAAATCAGCTCTCTTCTCCTACTCATGGCCCCTTCTACTTATACATCCAAGGATCGCATTAGCCCTTTTTGCCACAGCATGGCACTCTGAACTCAAGTTGAGTTGCTTGTCCATTATAATCATTTTCAGAGTCACTGCTTTCTAGGATACAGTCTCCTATCCTATAGGTAAGGCTTGAATTCCCTGATCCTAGATGTATAACTCAAACGAAATGCATTTTAATACAGCCAAATGCAGAATGGGCCCAGCTTACTAAGCCATCCAGATCACTCCATACTGACTGTCCTGCAGTGTTCCATCTGATTTTTCCCACCCATGTGTAGAATGAATTTTGTTATGTGCACCGATATGGAGGTGGTGTGTGACACATCACCTCCGTATTGGTGTACATAACAAAATTCATATAGTGGGGTGGGGCTGAGGGGTTCGGAGTGTGGGAGGGGGCTCAGGGCTGGGGCAGAGGTTGGAGTGCAGGGGTGTGTGTGAGGGCTCCGGCTAGGGGTGCAGGCTCTGGGATGGGGCTGGGGATGAGGGGCTCAGGGCTGGGGCAGAGAGTTTGGGTGAGGGAGGGGGGGTGAGAGCTCCAGCTGGGGGTGCGGTGAGGCATGAGGGGCTTAGGGCTGGGGCAGAGGGTTGGGGTGCAGGGTGGTGGTGGTTAGGACTCCGGCTGGGGGTGTGGGCTCAGGGCCAGGGCAGAGGGTTTGGATGTGGGGGAAGCGTGAGGGGGGGTTTTGAAGGCTCCAGCTGGGGGTGCAGACTCTGGGGTGGGGCTGGAGATGACAGGTTTTGGGTGCATTGGGGCTCCCTGGGGCTACAGCGAGGAGAGAGGACTCCCCCCAACTCTCCCCCTGCAGCAGCACCTGGGCTGGGGGGTGAAGAGGTGCCTCTCCCCTGGCCGTGGCAGATCTGGGCTGGGCGAGGGGCGCCCGTCTCCTGGCCGCGGCAAGTTCGGGGCTGGGTCAGGAGAGGGGCGCCTGTCCCTCAGCCGCGGCAGGTTCGTGGCTGGGCTGGGCCGGGGCCAGGGCGCCTGTCCCCCAGCCGTAGCAGGTCCAGGGCTGGGCTGGGTCAGGGAGCTGTGGCAAGTCCGGGGCTTGAGGAGAGGCATCTCTGTCCGCTGCAGCCCTGAGCACCTCGGTGGCGCTTTACAGGTGGCTGCGTGGCTGCACAGCTTAGAGGGAACTTAGCTGGCCTGCGCTCCTCATTTTTTACCACTTTGTCAATCTCTGTGTCATCTACAAATTTTCTCAGCGGTGATTTTAGATTTGATGTTTATATATTTAATATTTTATATTATCATTGATGAAAACGTTGAAGTGTCAGGAAACAGCCCGCACTAGAAACACCCAATTTGATAATGATTCCCCACTGACAACTGCTCTTTGAGATTTGCCAGCTAGCCAGTTCTTAATTCATTTAGTGTTACTCTATAAATAGTTTACATTATACAATACCAAATCAGTCCATGGTACTAAGTCCAAAGACTTACAAATCTCTGTCAACCAAACTTGCGATCTCATCAAAGAATTAAATCGGGTTTGTTTGACAACACTTATTTTCCATAGAACTGGCATTAATAATATTCCTATCCTTTAATTCTTTTATCAGTTGAATCATGTATCAGCTTTTCCATTATTTTGTCCAGGACTGATGTCAGGGTAACCAGCCTACAATTATCCAGGTCACCCTGCTTGCCCTTTTTGAATACTAGCACAACAGTATCACTCTTCTAGTTTTCTGGAATTTCCCTGGTATTCCAAGACTTATTAAAAATGAACATCAGTATGTTCGAGATGCCTCAGCCAACTTTCTCAGGAGTGTGTGCAAAGTATCTGGGCAAAAAATATCGCTAGGGATTTCCTCAAGCCACACAACTAACGACTGGTAGACATAAGGCCTTGTCTTCATTTGGAAAACGCTGGGATAATTTTCCACCCTAGCTCACGCTAGTTCAGCTATAGAGGTCTTAGCAATGTCTGAGATCTTTTGACTAACTTGAATGAATTCAAGTCAGCAGGGCCTGATCCTATTCATGCCACAGTGCTGAAGGAATTAGCTGAAGAAATCTCAGAGCTACTGGCAATACTGCCAACTTATGGATAACAGGATTGCTCCTGGAAGACTGGGGAAGGGCTAACATAGTGCCCATCTTTAAAAAGGGGGAAAAGGAGGAGCCGGAGAACTACAGACCAGTCAGCCTGATCTGGATACCTGAGAAGCTACTAAATCAATGTATAAAACATTCAATTTGTGAATACCTGGAGAACGAAGGGGTGATCACAAGCACCCAGCATGGATTTACTAAGAACAAATAATGCCAAACCAGCTTGATTTCCTTCTTTGACAAGGTAACTGGTTTGGTGGATGGTGAATGCAGTGGACATAATATATCTAGACTTTAAAAGGCTTTTGACACAGTCCCAAGTGATATTCTCATAAGTAAGCTGGAGAAAATGGTTGTTCTACTGAACCTGCATAAGGGGATACATAATTGGTTAAACAACTGCTAACAATGAGTAACTATTAATGGAATGATATCAGATTGGAAGTAGGTCTCAAGTGGAGTTCCACAATGATGTGTTCTGGGTCTGGTGTTATTTAATATCTTTATTAATGATCTGGATGTAGGAAGGGAAAGCATACTGATCAAATCTGTGCATGACACAAAGCTAGTAGGGGTGGCAAACACTTTGAGAATTCAGCCAAAATTCAAAGGGATCTGGATAAATTGGAGAACTGAGCTATAGATGATAACATGAAATTCAACAAAGACAAATATAAGGTGCTACACCTAGGGAAGAAAAACCAAATGCACAAATACAGATTGGGCATAACTGGCCTGGAAGCAGCACCGCTGAGCAGGATCTGGGAGTTGTGGTGGATCACAATCTCAACATGAGTCAACAATGTGATGCTGTTGCCCCCCCCCCCCCCAAAAAAAAAACACAAATACAATTTTGGGTTGCATCAACAGAAGTATAGTATGAAAGTCACGAAAGGCGATAGTACCATTCTACTCAGCACTGGTTAGGCTTCAGCTGGAGTACTATGTCCAATTTTGGTCACCAATGTATAGAAAGGATGTGGAGAAACTGGAAATGATCCAGAGGCAAGTGACAAAGGAGATCAAAGGGATGGAATCTAGGTCATATGAACAAAGGCTGGAGGCACTGGGTATATTTAGTTTGGAAAAGAAGAGATTAAGGGGTGACATGATCGTGGTCTTCAAATATTTGAAAGGCTGTCATAAAAAAGATGGAGGAAAAAATTCTCTCTTGCCACAGAGGACAGGACAAGGGGCAATGGGTTAAAACTACCACGTAGCAGCTTTAGATTAAATCTCAGGAAAAACTTCCTAACTGTAGGAAGGACAATGGAACAGACTGCCGAGGGAAGTCATGGAAGCTCCTTCACTGGAGTTTTCAAAAGGAGGCTGGCTAGCCATCTGTCTTGGATGGTTTAGACACAACAAATCCTGGATCTTGGCATTGGGTTAGACTAGATGACCCTCCCTTCTAACCCTATGGTTCTATGATTCTATGTTGGGATCCCTAGTGTAAATGGGCTGCTGGGGTTTTAAACACTGGGTCATACAGACATCTTTTGAACAGGATTAGATGACACGTGCTCATTTTAAATTAGTGAGCAACCTGCCCTAGGTTTTCCAACTAATGGTGGAGCTGAACAGTGCTAGCAATGATGGGAAAAGGAGAATTCCCTATGGTAGACAAGGCTGAAAGGCTTACATCTTTGCCTGCCAGGCATAGTTTGGGTTGAAAATTTAAAGACAAAAAAAGGAAAACATGGAACTTAAGTCTCAGACTCACTCACCAAAATTTGGAGAGAGCTATAATTTTCTAATGTCCGAGGTGATGCAACTTCTAAAATCTCTTCCCAGAATAAAGCTACTGCTGAAAGTGTAAATTTACCTTGCAAGGAATCAATCTATAATATGCATTTTCACTCACTGCATTCTCTTAAAAGATCAATGAATGGCTCACTATACATTTACTCAACACATTTAATTTTTATTTATTGCTTTAATGGTCCTGTGAATAAATTAAATTCAAATTTCAGTGTAAAACTGTTTTCATTTCTTCTACCTTAAGATGTTATCTTAGGCACTATTGTACTAGTTGGATAGCTCCTCTGAAGATAAATTTTCAACATAATTTAATTAATCTTCATCATCTGGTGCAAATCTGACATGTAACCTTTTCTTCTGCTGTACCAGAAGACACCTGAAGTGGCCAAGAGTGGAACAAATGCTATTTTGACAATTGCTGTATGTAGTGTTGTTGTAGCTGTGTTGGTCCCAGGATACTAGAGAGACAAGGTGGGTGAGGTAACATCTTTTCCTGTACCAATGTCTGTGGGTGAGAGAGACAAGCTATCGAGCTTGCACGGAGCTATACTTCATTATGGCAGGTACATCATATGAAAGTATACCTCTGCAAAGTTAGTTCAGCCCCCTTGTGTGTATGCATTAGGATACAGTCTGTAATTCCATGATCACACACTACTTTTCCCACAGGACCCTGTCTCATTCAGTGCAAAGAATGGGGAGACACTTCGCCACTGGGTATCCCAGCTATTTGCCAGACAGCAAAGGAATCCTCAGGAACCGTGGGTTCAGTTCTGTGTTCTGGAGAGGAGTGTGCTCTAATAGTTATTGTCCCTTCTGATCCCTGAGTCCCCCACCCTCTCCCTGTTCCCTTCTGCTCCTATCCCTACCTCCTTATTCTGTCCCCTGCCCTCTGCTCTTCATGTCCAGCTCCTATCCCCCCACCGCACAACTCCTGACTCTGCCCTCTCCTGCCTGTTTCCCGCCCCCCCCCCCCCCCCGCTCATACCCATGTACCTAGCTCATGGTTCCCCATTCCGCTCGCCTAACGAGATCCGTACTTTGCAGCTCATACTCTGCCCTGTTCTGTTCCCTTTGTGCCTATCGGGTGGTGAAAAAGGAGCACAAGCCATCCACAAGATTTTTGCTGGGGATTACAGGGTAAGTTACTGTTTTCAATGTAAGAGTTCACTAGTATAGTATTATTATTATTTATTTGCATTACTGTCATGCATACGAGCCCCAGTCCTGGACCTGGACCCTATTGTGCTAGGCGCTGTACAAGCCCAGAACAAAAAGACAGTCCCTATCCCAAGAGCTTATAATCTAAGTATTCGACCTCTTCCATATGTTGACCCTGTGCTTACACAGAAAAGCTTTGAGATCCTCCTCCCACCTAGCTATAAGGAAAGAAGGATGGATGTGACCCTCCTGAAACCTGAAATTTGCTATCCAAGGCTGTGAACCCACCTCATCATCTATTAGGTCAGTTGATTTAACAAAACATGCAATTTGAGACAGACTGGGATTTATTTAGCATTTTGATTAATCAAGGTGTTTTAAGAGACCATAATACCTAAAGATTACTTATGCACAGGTGCTTAAAAAAAACAAATGGAATACAGGTGCAGATCAATTACAAGTAAAAAAGTTGTAAAGAACACACCTACCTTCATCTACTGTAAACTGACAGCTCTTGTCATTGTAGAAAAGAATTTTTTTCTTATCAGGACGAGTAATAAAGGTGATCTGGTCCCCTAAAGCCTCAAACCCAAACAGAAAAAAAGAAGTCAAACTACCAGTGTGTATTTCTGGTATTTCCATTTATAAAATGAACATACTCCAATTTTCTGCTGTGTCAATTAGCTAGGGAGCAGGGGAAAACCTTTAACATTATGTAATGTCAGATGAACTCTCACTTTGCAGTGAAATATCAGTTTTGGAGGGTTATTGTGGCATTAGATTGGCTTCAAAACATGTTTCTGTACCGCTCTCTCAAAATGCACCTGGGGGCTGAATGAGGAGTATTTGCCTCAGGAGTTAGCTGCGTACCATGGGTACCTGGCAGGAAAAGGAGACCGAGATACCAATACGATTTTATATGGTCACCGTAAGAGCTAGAGCTTATAATTAAGCAAGTGACAGACTCATTTCTTATGGCTGATATTAAAGAGTAGAACTGAGTACAAGCTTGGTGTGCTTACATGGGTTTCTATTTTGATAAAAATAATACATCAGATAAAGTATTAAGAAACAATATAAGACAATGTAACTACCTCATTTCCAGAAATTAAAAACAAATGTAGGAACTTTTAAAAGATTCAGTCCTGAGAAGGAAAGAATATTGCAACTTTTCAGCCACAATTCTGCAAGGGACGGTGACCTTCAAACCATTCCCCACCTCAATAGAGTGACCTTCCCCAAAGTAATCCCAAGGTGAGACAGCTTTGGATCTGTGCATCACATTGTCTCTCTCTCAGTGAGGGTATATAAATTACATCCCTTGCCCTCTGCCCCAAAGATTGTTGCCCCTTGGATGCATTTGACAACCACCATCCTAATGCACTTCAAATGCTAATGCAAATTTATTTGCTAATCTATTCTCTGTCAGACAAAAATGGCTTATGCCCAAACTAACAATACATGACTTCATGGATTTTATTAAGCATCCCCCAAGTACGGATTATTTTCATTGCCTTAGTGTGTTTCACTTGGTACAATTCCAAATTCATCTTCCTGACGCTAAAAAAGTTTTGTGATTGAATCAAATGGTTCCATTTAATTATACCCATGAGAAGAACGGGATTTTGGGAGCATTTGCCAGGATGGATTTTTGCCAGATACAAATATTAGCAAATTCTCACCCTGAGTGATAAACAGGCTGGCAGATTCTTAAGGCACAAGCTGCTTTGGCTTTCCCAGGTTTTCATACACAGGCTAAAAATCCCTCCAGCCTGGGACCATCACTTCCCACTGTCCTTGCCCCTCAGGTGTTTCCAGGTGTTGTTGTTGTAGGGAGAGTGAGGTACCATCATGATGTCATTGTCCCCCTTTTTTATCTTCTTCCCACTTGCTGGAAAGCTCTTTTGCTGTGACCTGGGTCAAACGGTTCCCATTGTGTAGTGCTACCTCTAAGAGTTTTCTATTGTACACGGTTCCTGGGATAATCCTTGTGCTTGTGTGCCTCTCCTCAATAAGCCATTCACATTGCTTGGCCTTTTTACTGTTGTACCTGAAAAGCTGCTTGTGGGTGTTTTCAACCTCACAACACATTTCAGTGACACATACCTAGCCAAACTTCCTAACTTCATAGATGATGACAGGACGTACCATCCAATGAGCTATTACTGTCTAGCAGATCAAGACTTTCAGAATGATACCTCACAAGGCACACTTTGTACAAACATATCCTAATTACATGATAGTGGTGAATATTGGGGTGCCAGGATGTCACAGACTTTCTGGTCAAATGCTGAATACTGGATTATTAGTGATGTATCCATTTTATATTATTGTGGGCTTGATATGTCACTCGTCATATGTAGTTATGGCAGAACATACAACATTAGAAGCATTCAAAAAGCTTCAAAAAACCTGGAAAAGACATTTCTATTACATTATGTAGTATTTAGATGGCAGGAATGGTTTAATTCTGTAGATTTAGATTTGAAATTGATGTCCTTATGATACCAAAATGCTCCTTTCTGCTTACTAATGAACAATGCGTTGAATAAAACACAAAGTGACTGTCTTTTAAGTCCTTATATTAAAAAAAAAATCTTCATATTAAGAATTTTTTCAAAATTTGACTGCTAGCAAAAAATACCCAGGCTTAATTCCACAGTAGAACCCTAGAGTTATGAATGCCATGGGAATGTTCGTAACTCTGAAATGTTCGTAACTCTGAACAAAATGTTTTGATTGGTCCTTTAAAAGTTTACAACAGAACATTGACTTAATGCAGTTTTGAAGCTTTACTATGCAGAAGAAAAACGCTGCTTTTAACCATCTTAATTTAAATGAAACAAGCACAGAAACAGTTTCCTTATTTTGTCAAAAATTTTTTTTTTAAACCTTCCCTTTATTTTTTTAACAGTTTACATTTAACACAGTGCTTTTTTTTTTTTTTTTTGGTCTCTACTGCTGCCTGATTGCGTACTTCCTGTTCCAAATGACGTGTGTGGTTGACTGATCAGTTTGTAACTCTGGTGTTCGTAACTCTGAGATTCTACTGTACCACTAAGCTACTCTGCAGGAAGGCCCACCATAAACTTTTGATCATCTGTTGACATAGAGCTATTCAAAATGCAGGAAGAGATTTTGCCCACCCAAACGGTACCCTATTTTTTTAGGGTTGAGCTCACAGACTACTGTGCAGGGAAAATTGTTTTAACTACTGACAGTTGATTGTGCAGCAATCCCTACTGACAGAGGCACAAATAAGGTCTTGTAAGCAGCTCAGATGCCACGCAGCCCTCGAAGAATACAGGAAGTAGATCATCATCCATATTTTTCCATCCATGTTGCAATGGTGATCCAATGTCTGGTTTACCTATGTGCAAAGTCCAAATCTTTGCTCTTTTGACAGGCCCGTCAAACTGTCCTCACATAGTGAGAGCTTGGCCAGTGACCTGTCCTTTTTGATAGCTAGAATTGTGGTGTGAGCAATTCAGGTCTCCGCGAGTCTCCTTTTCTCTCTAGCTCTGGTTATATAGCACTGCTACCAACTTCCTTGATGCAGAGATTGCGGCTTGTCAATCACTCTCTGCCAATTTGGCAAGATCTCTGAAGTGGTAAGATCCCTCTGTTTTGGCAACAACAGATTCCCACCCCGCCCAAAATAGGGATGAGTCAGAGTTACATTCTGTTAACATACATACATCAGGAAGTATGTTGAAGGAATCAGGAGTGTATCACAAATTGCATGCACAGTTATAAAAGGATGCTTGTCAGCTATGCTGGTAATGGCAGTTGTTTCAATCCATGTTATGTATTTGTTCCATTTTCAGAAAGTAGTTAACAACAAGGACTAAAACATCTGCATCAGGTGATCTAATTACTATGCATCTAATTACTATGGTGAATAGAATCATAGAACCATAGGGTTAGAAGGGACCGCAAGGGTCATCTAGTCTAACCCTTGCCAAGGTGTCAAACGAACCTGCGTCAAGAGACCCAAAAGCCACCTGGCACATACAGCACGCAGAAGCATCCTTGTGTCTGCATCCTCTTGAGTACTATACTGTACAGGGATTCAACACCTCTACTGGTGATAGACTTTGCAACTTCGCCACTGGAAAAGCCTCCAGCAAGAACAAATGTGCACTGGGAATGCTCCCACACTCTCAGGTGCATTTTGAACCATATATTCACACAGGAAATTTACAAGCGACTGTTTGTTGGATGCCACGTTTAGAATTTTTTTCCATGGAGGCTCACGGCATCCACCAATCACCTGGTATTTCTTGCATTAAACCTTAGAACATATTGTAGGCCTTGCTGGAGCCGTAGATATAACTAACCATATGAATCAAAGGCTGTGAACCAGAACTGGCCTGGCCTTGGCAAAATAGCAATGCACCAGGTATTAGTTAACACCAAGTAAGCACATTCCTGACCTAAGGGGATAGTACAGGAACACCCAGAGTTCTCAAGTAATTGTGTAAACACATTCCTAGGAGAAGGTACAGGGGCACACAGATTGCTTGTAAGATAAGGAGGGAATGACAGGATAATGGAAGTGGAGGTTTTGTTCAAACTAGCAGGTACAAGGTACAGGATAATAATGAAAAGCATATGGAATGTAATATGTAACTTGTTTGTACCAGTGCATAAAAGGAGAAGTCAGAAGAGGGGCATCTTTGTGCTGGTCTAGGGGACAGGACCCTGGTGTCCTGATTGAACTAATACCACTGTCACGGGCACAAATGTTAGCATATCTGTAGCTCCTATGGGGTGCCGGTACTGTGCTTTGTTGACAATAAACCTGGCCAAGCACTGTCGCCACCGAACCGAGCCTGTGCTCTTTCTTATGAATAACATGGAGGTCTGCTGAGCAAACTGCTGCACTGTCTGCTCGTGCAGCTGACATGGGAGCTCCAAGAACAGGAACACTAGCAACATTAACAATGTGGCACCATTAGCCACATTCCACAGCATTACCACCATCTGTCTGATACAGTCTTTCTGCAGTTTTCACAGTGTTACTGTTGTCACATCTGTCAAAGACTTTGATTACAGAATTAGCTTTGCCAAATCTTCTTAGGACCTGCCTCAAGTACTCAGCAGCCAATTCATCACATGTGAAATTTGTCTCCAGCCATCAATTGTTTAACAGCCATGGCATCTCTGATGCACACTGTGGTTTCTTTGTTGCATGCTCTTAGCTCATGGATTTTTTCAACTTGAACTTCAAGATGATGCCCTAATTCAGCGTTGTCTGTTCCTCTCATTGTTCCATCAACATGCAAGAAGGACAGTCACCCAGTTGAACCCGTGTCTAAGAACAGTTACCACTGAAACATCATCTCTGCATCTTACTAAGTACAGGGCTCTGCAGAACACAATTTCTGGACTGATAGCTGCTGTGATTGTCCCTCCCTTGCCAGACATAATTTTGGTTTTCTTGGCCATGTCAACAAATATTTTGATGTCAATTTCTTGACTAGGCTGAAGAAGCTACCTGAACCATCAGAATCAAGTATACTTCCGGTAAATCTCTCCATTTGTTTTTCACCAACATCTCCTATTTTCGGCAGACTCGTGAACATCTGATCTTACATGCAGTCCAGTAGATATGTCGATAAGCACTTCTGGATCTGATTCAGGGTCAAATGGGTTTTGTCACATTGTTGATGACATGGTTGGTAAGAGCTGTTAACATGCTCTTCATCCGACTTCAGTGCAGAAGTAAGGACTTGTTTGTTGTCTTTGTCTTCACTATTTTTTATTAGGCCACTTCTTTCTCTCATATCTTTTGCATATTCATAATCTGAAGCTGTGTACTGCCATCTCTAATACTAATACTGACCTGTGCATAACTGTCACTGAATTAAAAATCTAGTTTCTAAAACATTTCAAAGGCTAGTACTGCATGCATAGGCAATTACAAAATAAAACCTTCCACCAGGCAGACGAGATGCTATACTGTATGTATACAAACTTATGAATGGGGAAGCATTACATTAGGAATTCAAGTACATTTATATTGACCCCCTACGTAGTACGAACTATGGGCATGGAATCTATTGCTGCTGGTGCTGGGAGACTCATCTGGTCAGCAAATTTCAATTGAAAATACAGAAAACTATTATAATCACTTGTAAACCACTTTGACAATTGAGAATATGTGATGCGAAAACATTTCGAGTTAGTATACTGCAAAACGTTGATATTTGCCATTTTTGCCACATGCTAAATAGCGTCATCATTTCTAAAAAATACTTGCACAAACAGAACCAATACAAGTATTTTAATACTTTGTCACTTGGTAGCTTTGACCAATAAACACCATATTAAGGTGTTGTATGCAGTGTAGCTGTAGCCATGTCAGTCCCAGGATATTAGAGAGACAACGTGGGTCAGGTAATATCTTTTATTGGACCAACTTCTGCGAGTGAGAGAGACAAGCTTTTGAACCACCCAGAAGAAGAGATCTGTGTAAGCTCAAAAGCTTGTCTCTCTCACCAGCAGAAATTGATCCAATAAAAGATATTCCTCCACCCACTCTGTCTCTCTAATATTAAGGTGTTGAAATTAATGTAAACAGTGAAAATTCATAGTCCTGTTGCAGTGTTTCTGGAACTATGAAAAAATGATACTGTCTCATTTTGGGTACCATTGTTTCACCTCGCCTACAGGCTTACTGCACCACTTGACAGCTCCACATCATACCTCATCTAAATGTACAGAACATAAGCTTTCAAATGATATGGATGTGGGCGTGTATAGGTGTGACAGTCTGTATCCCTATGTTCACCCTTTTTACAAGACTATGATGGATTTTGTACAAAGTATGCCTTGTGAGGTATGACTTGAAAACTCATAATTTGCTGATCATTCCTGTCCTAGTAAAATGTGTGTGGAAAGATTGTACATAAAGTTATAAGATTGTACTGTATAACACTACTGAGACATGTTCCAAGTTTACAAATGCAGCCACAAACCAGTTCCTCAGAGACAAAAGGCAAACCAATGCCTGAGACAGGTGTCAACAAAATCAAATGGATTATCGCCTGGTTAAGTGGACATTCTTCGGCAGGAAAAAGGGTGAGAGCAAGAAATCAGCATTTTGGCAAAGAAATAGCTCGAGGTTCCCTTCCCCACAGACCTTTTGTTTCCTGAACCTCAGGTGGAAAGGATTTTCAAAGAAAAAGAGAACTATAAGAAAAGGGGAACAGATGCCCCAAAATATCCCTCCCTTTCTCTCTGCCCCTGGCATCAACAACACCTGAAGAACAAGGAAATTAACTCTGAACTAGCGGAGGGGTCCTAGCTGAAAGAAATCCAGCCAGTAAAACCGATAAAACATGTGGTGAGAGAAACCTTTGCTTTGAATTCATTTAGCTTGTTAAATTAGATATTGTGTTTTATCTTTTATTTTCTTGTGAGCAATTCTGACTTTTATGACTCATTACTTGTAATCACTTAAAATCTATCTTTCTGAAATTAATAGACTTGTTTTATCTAAACCAGTGTGTGTTTGGGAAACTCCGTTTGAGATAAGATTTGTGCATATCATTTTCTATTAATGAAATGATGGACTTTATATGAGCTGGTACTGTCCACGAGGGTGCTGGGCAGAACAAGATACACATTTCTGGGGGGAAGTCTGGGACTGGGAGTTTGCTGGTGTTGTCCATAGTGTAATTCATGGGTGGCTGGTCATAGCTCTCGTACAGTATAGCTGGGAGTGATTTAAATGCTGGAGGCTGTGTGTGCAGACCAGGAGTGGTTGCTCTCACAGAGAAGCAGTTTAAGAGGCACCCAAGGTTCGAGAATTGTGGGGACACAGCTGTTCAACAGTCCAGATTGTATCCTGGATAATGTAACAGTAGGATACGTACATTTAAAAAAAAAAAAAAAAAAAAGGCTCTTTTTGGAGTATTGCCATACACCTACCAGATCTTGCATTAGTGAAAGCTTTAACAAAGTGAGAACGAAAGAAATTATAGGGACGCAGCAATGAGACTTAGATGTTAGCAGCAAAATGGACACCACGTCTGACAACTTTGACAAAGTGAAGATGAGATGGACAAATTGAAAGGAGCAATGGGATAAAGTGCATAATGTAAAAACAGTACACAACTAGGGCGTGGGAGACCAAAGAACCTTTATAAATAGCAAACGATAGAAAAGTTGTGAAAGATGTGGTAAGACACCAATTCACAGTTGGAAAAAAAGTCCAGTAAAGGATGCAGCGTGTAAGGGATGCCACAGAACTGGACATTTTGCAATACTATGCAGGTCACCAAGAACAGTGAAAACAAGAGAAGAGAACAGTCAGTTAATAATAAGTTCACACTGGTGGGGGAAAGATCCTCAGTAGAAGAGATAACACCTAGGATGAATCTGGATGGATGAAAACTTTAATTTAAAATTGATCCTAGAGCAGCAGTCAGTACAATTAAAAAAACAACAATATAAGCACTTCAAGGACAGAGCCTGCAAAGATTTAATCAGATTCTACACTACACAGGATGTTTGTGGCAACTTCTGTGGGAAACACTGAGAAAGGAGAATGGTTTTCAACAAACAGCAGCTGTGACACAAGGGCTTTCATCTTCAGTGTGTTCTGATGTAACAAAGACACTCCTGAGCCGGCAAGCACTTTGTCAGGAAGTAAGTCCCTGCACAGGAAACTGTTCAGAAGTGAGAACACGCTCTGGAAGACCGCCCCAAAAGACTCGATCTTTAGAATACAGGCAGTATTTACACATAATTCGTGAGATGACATATCAATATGTAGCTTTAAAGGCTCTGAATTTTATTTTGAATTGGTCACTGATTTACATTCTTCGGTAGACAACATTTAACAATTTGAAAGACAGGGAGACAGGGAGTGGAGTTCAACTCAGAGTTCTTGGTCCTCCACTTCCCAGAGAGCACTAGAAAATATTGCAGGAGGAATTTAGTAAAATGAGGGACTTCTAGGTAGGAGGTAATTTTCTATTTCTCTGCTTAAGCACGTTCAGACATTAACTAATCAGTCAACAGAACTCCTAGTTGATAGGAGAGTAAAGTAGCACTATCCCATTTTATATACAAGGAAACTGAAAGAGAGAGGCAAGTAATTTGCCTAAGGCCACAGAGTGAATCAGTGGAAGAAGTCTCTTGACTCCCAGCATTACGGTCACTCCTCCAGACCACACTGCTCTGATGCGAGAGGTGCTGAACATCCACAGTTCCCACTGATTTCAGCTGCCATCTGTTGTGAGTGATCAGCACTTCAGAAAATAAGGACCCAGGTGTCTCAAGCAAGGCATCCAGAAAATTATAAACTCATAATTAGTGGTCATGTATGAAGTGTTTGGCGTAAGTGACTTGCCCACTAGACCACAGGAATTCTGTGGCAGAGTTAGGGATGAATCCAGTTCTCCAGGCAGACACTCCGTATCCTTTCTCTTCCTGCAACCCCCTGCCTCAGTCACTACAGATCTTCCAACTTCTATCCACAAACAAGGTAGGGGTCATACAAACAACCTCTTCATTCACTACACAACCCTGATTCATGCTTAGATCAGGCCCATCCTTTGCAAAGAATGAAGGAAGGTCCTGGGGAAAAAACAGTCTTTAATTACATGATTGCATACTGTCTCATAATCTATTTGCATATGGGCAGCAGTGAGGTTGCACAGGCCACCTTAATTTTGGCATTTTGAGTTTTGACTTTGCAGCCTAAACATTTCTTTAACATAAGGTTTTGTATGTAATTTCCTATGTATGTTTTTAAAAGGAAAAAAAATTCTATTCTGTTTAACCCCAGGACCTTCAGCACTGACTTCCAGCACTAGAACTAAAGAATTAGCTGGCATCAAGCTGTTACTTTCTATGGACCAGCTAATAGACAACAATGCATAATACTGGATTAAGGAACCAGATTAAGCTAAATCAAAATAAACCACAATTAAACTAAAACAGGAGTGTCTACACACAAATTTGCACAGGTTCAGCTGAACCAATTTAAAACACTTTAAGGTAAATGGGTGCAAGTTTGTTTGTAGACAAGGCCTTAGTAACTAATCAGGGGCCTGAGCCTGAAAAAAGCAGATCTGAGTTGAGTACTCGATTCCTATTGACCAGGATCAGGCTACGTGGCAATACCAGGGTTGCCAACTCTGACTGCAGCTATTCCGGGAGATTTTCTTTTTTGCCCCCCATAACATAATGTCATTTGCTTAAAATAGCCTGTTAAAATCTCCTGGATTGCTTTCAATAGTCAATGGGAGATGGATGCTGATTCTGGGAGACTCCAGGCCCCTTCTGGAGGGTTGGCAACACTACAATAGACAGGCAAGGCTGTTTCATTGATTAACATAGGCTTTGCATTTCACTCCACCAAGTCTGCTTTTGTGAAAGTGAATCAGTTACTGCTATGACAGTTTACCAGAGAATGGAAATAAGTCACTGCAGTATCTTGAAGTAAAATTACAGTATGTAAAAAAAATCACTGATTCAGACATTTTTAAGACCAGAAGGGACCACTGTGAAGTCTGACCTCCTGTATAACACAGGCCACATGGCTTCCTGAATTAATTCCTGCATGACCTAGAGCAGATCTTTTAGAAAAAAATCCTGACTTGATTTTAAAATTTCCAGTGACGGAGAACAACAAATCTTTGTAAATTGTTCCAAAGGTTAATTATTCATGCTGTTAAACATGTGCCCCTTATTTCTAATCTAAATGTGTCTAGATTCAACTTCCAGCCATTAGGTCTTGGTATGTCCTTGGCTGCTAGATTGAAGAGACCTCTATTACCACATTTCTGTTCCCCATCTAGGTACTTACACATTGTGATCAAGTCACCCACTAGCCTACTCTTGGATAAGACAAATAGATTGAACTGTGAGTCACAAGTGTTACTTACCTTTATGGCTTTCTGTGCATTTGGCAGTCCTTCCTCAATATCTTCCAGAAGGATTCCTCCCAGCCCCCGCTGGTCATGCTTGTCCAAGAGCCTGAGCAGAGCCTTTTTATCTTTCAAATTGTACTTAGGTTTGAAAGCATATTTCCCATCTATAACTTCTATTTTGGGATTGCTGACTAGAGCCTGTAATAGGGACATAAGTTTTAAACTTCAGAAAAAACATGCATGTATATGTATGTTTGACTAAACAAACTTGTCATCTGTCAATGACGGCACACCAGCAACATATTGTAGCTGACAATTAACGATGACGATTAGGAAGTGGACTTGGGATTCAGGATCTCAGATCCAGTACAGGCAGAATTCATCATGATGGTACTTTTTACTTTACAGAGGAGGGTTAAGCACTATTTATACAATGCACCTTAGGCTGGGAGATCCACAAAGACACTTGCGGCAGCTGTGTTAGAAAAAGCTGCACAGCTCCTTTTTGGAAGGAGATTAGAGGAATAAAAATACCAGGGGATACAAAAATTCTTCTGGACATAAAATGCAAACAAACTATTTACCCAACGTATCGCACTGATCTCATATTGAGGTTACAAATGTGAAAGACATTACCCTGGGATGAACAAATCTGTAGTCAGTCTTCCCCAACTGGTGTCAACCGGCACCAGCAGATGCAGAAGAAATTGAGAAGAGCAGACCTCCTGCACAGAAGAACTTTACCCATGATGGCAACTTCAGAGTGAAACTGAACAGGATTTCATGGACAATTGAAATGATAAAGATATGCTCCTGTTTCACAGCCAGTACCACAATGGAAGTTCTTCTGTAAGAGAGAGCAACCCTACTTAGTTTCTTCTGCAGCTGCCAGCCTGACCCTGAAAGGAGAAAGAGAAGAGACACAGGAAGAAGAAAGGAGGGAGAACACACAGTCATCATAAAAAAGTTAACTAACTTTGGTAGCCTACCAAATTCTCAAGAGATTATGTAAACCACCAAAGTTTTGAAGTGAACTGCCATAATTTGCCTGTTAATAGCCTACTAGACTACCATGCTGTTGAGCCTTTGTTCACACTCTATCATCACTTATAAATGCAATAATAATTTAACAAAGTGTTTTCTTCTTATCTTAGCATCTACATGACAATGCTCTAATGGTGAAATCCTCAACAGAATTGCCATTGACTTAATTTGGGCCAGGATTGTACCCTACAGGTGAACATCTCTGGGATTTAGCAGGAGTATTAGTGCCAGTGGAATGTTGCAAGATATTTTTGTTACAGCCACACTACTTTTATTATATCTTGTCTTTTTAATGTCACTACTATATATACTGATTGTCTTCTTGCTATATGTCTATGTTAGTCGGTATTAAATAAAAACGTAAGCAAAGTTTCACTCATAAATGAAGCAGAAGAAGAAAAACAGTGTTGTATTTTGCAGATTACATTTAAAGACACCAGACTCAAACCATTGCAATGTATGGAATGTTACTTTGCTAAAGCATACTGAAGGACCATAAAGACATTCATTCTCATGAGGTAAAAAGTGTGTTATGAGGAGGAGGATGGGGGCAATTTGGTTAAATACTCTATTTCCATAAAAGGAAAAAGTATATACAAAACAATAACCTCCTAACACCCCCGCCCAAAATCCCCAACTGCTGCTACCATTCCATCCCCTTAGCTCACCAAAATATTATGAAAATTCTAAAGCTCTTGACCAGTAAATAACTGTGAATCTATAGATATTATTTTAAACAAACTTTTTTCCTTTGGTTAATATAAGATCTTCAAATGCTGAAGCAGTTTTGCATTTAACATATATATTAAGATTCTTTGACAAGTATTGGCTCATTGTATTGCATTAGTAATGAACTATTTAACTTTATACCAAGATTAGTAAATGCTCTTCACATGACTCTTTTTACAATCTTTCACAATTTTAGAATAATTTCAGTTTCAGAGCTAGTATCACTACAGCACTGGATGATTCTTGAGAAGTAATACAAGTAAAGAGGACACAACATTTTTAGCAGAACAGTTATATTTTAGCAGGACAGTTATATTACAGAGTTTATCATTAAGCAAATGTATATGAGTTGAGTATTATTATTATTACTATTATTATTGTATTATTATTATTACATTAGTCAGAGTCTGAAAATTTGTTTTCTTTACCTCACTCATTAACCATTGTTTCTGCCTGAGTCCAATATCTAAGTGTTGCGTTTCATCCAAAATTTCTTCTAGAGTTAATGGATGTGTATCACCACGCTGGTGCCGCGTCTGATAAAATAAATATTATCTATTAGAGCTCTGCAGGTACTTCGTGAAAGTATGAACTCTACAGCAATTTATTAAGACTGGTAGCATGTTATGGCAATCCCCCCCCCCCCAGGATTTGCTGTTTTAATTTAAAATAAAAAAAGTCATGATACACAGTATTTTAATAAATATTAATTCAAGGTCTGGAATGTTCAAAATTTTGCTCTGGAAGCTTAGTAAGAAAATGAATGTATAATGTCTGTTACGATGAAAGACAGCACTTAAAATGAAAGCTGATGACAGGAAATGAGTCAAATTATAAATTTAAGGATAGTTGACATTCCTAAACATATGGAAGAAATTAGCCCTGAAAGAAATTTTTCATAAATGGTTCCTGAATCGTAGACCAGTTCTCATCTCTGGTTTATGTCAGCAGACTCTCAACCATCTTCTTACTTTTAAACTGAGCAAACTTGAGTAGGAGTCACTGGATACAAACATGGATTCTTACAATGACAATTTTTGTATTAATGATGTTTTTGGCATTAAACAAGTAGTTCTGCGTGTCTGATAACAGTTCTTAATATTAGTGCTACAATGAAAGGACAGCTTATATTAATGTTGCTGAGATGACAAGTGGATAAATAAGTATAAACATTTTCAGAAAAATTATACTTGAAATAAAATGACTCTACCTTCATATAATTCACTATCTTAGCAAGGACTCCAAACTTGTAGCCAGAGCCTCCTGAAAGGGCTTTCAAGTTAAATGACCCATTGCTGTGGTCTGCAAAAGAGGCAAAAGAACATGTTCTCAGAAACAGATTTTTAGTTTTGCACTCAACCCTCCTTTAATTATGCATCTCTTTTTGGTACTACAACCATAAATAAAAAGTAAACATAGTTCAGAAGTCAAGACCTGGGCCCTTTCAGATGTCTATTTGTGAATGAAAATATGGTCCCTATGTAATTCCATAAGTGCAGAAATGTTAAGATTTATGCTTTAAAGGGAGGCAAGCAAAAATCAATACCAAAGGAGTAAATTTTAATTCCTAAGCTTAATACCTCATTTTTGACTTTTTGCTGAAACCAACTTTTAAACAACTATAATTGTATTCACTGAATGTCATCTACAGGCAAGCTCAACGTTCCCACCCACGTGACTGTATGGTACCTATATGCCCTGACATTGTGAGCCAGGAGTAGAAATTTTAATTTAAAATCACAAGCAATACAATATCAATTAAAAGGTATGCAAGATTATAGGGCAAGTAAAGTGAGATTCAGTTTCATATCCTGCTCTGAAAATAGGTCCAGCTGAAATTTTACCAATAAACATAAGAGAAAAGTACTTTGCTGGATCAGGGAAAGAGTGCTCAAGACACTGCACGGTCCAACCCATAATGTGGTATGGATCTGCAGTCTTTTTTTTTTTTTTTTGCTATCCCTCCAAGATAATGAAAATATTGTTTCAAAGAATTAACAAAGTTTAAATTTGTGAAAATATTGTTCTATACACATGCCCCAGTAATTGTATTAACTCAATATTAATTTCATAATGTAACATTTAAGCATAATTATTATCAAGCCATTAACAAAAGCCACAAGTTAATTACCACAGAGTCCTATTACAGTCCTATTCACTGAGAGGACTTTCAGAATTAAAAGATCAAGGGGGAAACCCAACTTTCAATCCTTACCCAGGGGTGCTGGAACAATTTTTACAGTGGGGGTGCTGAGAACCATTGAACCAAACTGTAAACCCTGTGTGCAATGAAATCCACTTCAAGCCAGGGGGTGCAGCAGCACCCCTAGTTCCAGCACCTATGCCCTTCTCTAGTCCGATGTGGCTTCTAACCCGAGCTTCTTCAACCTAAAATCACTCGCAGTAGCAAAGTCCAACAACTGTATCAGAATCAAATGCCATTGCTACTGGTTTCTATATATGAAACAATCCCTCAGCATGCCTCTTCAGACTGATAGGTTTCAGCGTAGCAGCCGTGTTAGTCTGTATTCGCAAAAAGAAAAGGAGTACTTGTGGCACCTTAGAGACTAACAAATTTATTTGAGCATAAGCTTTCGTTTTTATTTTTATGCTCAAATAAATTTGTTGGTCTCTAAGGTGCCACAAATACTCCTTTTCTTTTTTCTTCAGACTGATATTTGTTACCTTCTGGCAAACTAGAGCCAATATACTGCCTATACTTTGCAGATTTCCATTGGGACACTGTGAAGCAAACTTCTGAACCATCTGAAAAAATGTTCCACCTTAGTTCATGAAGAATGAAATATATGAGCAATTTCCTGTTTATATGTAGCAGCTGCTAAGTGGCTAATATGAAAAAAATTAATCACAGAGATAATACGATTAATGACTTGGCTACTGGAGTGGAGAGTATGCTTATAAAATTTGTGGATGATACTGAGGTGAGAGAAGTGGCTTAGGGTTAGGGTTTAGAATTCAAAACTACTCTGACAAATTGGAGAATTGGTCTGAATTCAACAAGATGAAACTCAATAACAACCAGTGCAAAGTACTTCATGTAGGAAGGAAAAATCAAATACACTCCGACAAAACGGGTAATAACTAGCTAGATGGTAGTACTGCTGAAAAGGATCTGGACGACTTAGTGGATCACAATTTGAATGCGAGTCAACAATATGATGCAGTTGCGAAATCATTCTTGAGTGCACTAACAGGATTGTCACATATCAGACATGGGAGGTGATTGTCCCGTTCTACTTGGCACAGGTGAGGCCTCAACTGGAGTAATGCATCCAATTCTGGGGCACCACACTTTGGAAAAGATGGGGATAAACTGGAGAAAATATAGAAAAGAGCCACAAAAATGATAAAGGTTTAGAAAACCTGACCTATGTGGAAAGGTTAAAAAAAAGTGGGCATGTTTAGTCTTGAGAAAAGGCGACCAAGGGTAAATCTGATAACAGTCTTCAAATATGTTAAGGGCTGTTATAAAGAGGAAGGTGATTAATTATTCTCTTTGTCCACTGCAGGTAGGAGAAACAGTAATGGACCTAATCTGCATCAAAGGAGATTTAGGTTAGATATTGGGAAAAACTTTCTAACTACAGGGGTAATTTAAACTCTGGAATAGGCTTCCAAGGGAGATTGTGGAATCCCAGTCAGTGGAGGTTTTTAAAAACAAGTTGGACCAACACCAATCTCAAACTATCAATACAAACTCTTAAGAAGAAGAGATTAAATACTGTAAACTGGAGTGAAGGTGATGTCTTCATTCCCAGTGCAGAAGTCTGAAGAGACAGCATGCTTTAAAAAGCTAATCTTTGCGAGTTTATTAAATTCTAGCGGGCTGTAGAGGTCAAACGCACCAAGCACCTGAACTCTGGCCCTGGTTCTTGGTCTACAAGACACCTGCCCTCCCACTGCCGCCGTGAAGTTATTGTTTAAAACCTGTAAATGCTGTCTCTCATAGGGACCACCACCTAGATTTAGTCTGGTGTTTGCAGAACAGTTCTGCCATGCCTGAGCATGGCCAGAGGAGCTCCAAAGAAGAGATGCTGCAGTGGCAGATCTGGGTGGTTGAATCTACCGTGTTGCCAAATACTCAATCCAGGAAAGGAGCAGGAAAGATAAGTCGCTACTTTATGAAAATGAATACAAATTAAAGTTATTAAATGAAATGTTTGGCAGAAACCACCACCAACCTGGTCCTTCGCCAGAGACAGAAAATCTGCTGGCCTGAGCTGAAGAACAGGGCTTAGTCCTGGAGAACCCAACAACAAGACCAGGCTGCCTCCAGATTCCATGGGGGGGAGGGGGGATAACACTAACCCACCATCAGCGATGGATGAGAGAAGAACATATCCGCACCATGGCTTTGCTTTTTATTTTTTCCTTTCCCCGGATTCTTTGTCTGTATTTCTCTCTAGAATGTAAACTCTGTGGTCAAGGTTCATCCTATGGTCCCACAAACTCCAGGAGCTCACAAACAAATGTGCATGCCCATTCTTATCTCGGACACAGACCAATTCTGACTTTTTACAATTAAACAGAGTTATTCCCCTTACTCAGGATAACTGCTTCATAGCTGTTCAGGGTAGCTCAATGGCTCTGCGATGACACATTGGTGCAGACATTCTTTGTCTATCATGGCGCCCCACCCCACACCATGTGGGGAGCAAAGTGTCTTTGCCTCAGCCAGCCTCCTCTCCCTGGTGTTATAAATGGCCACTTTGGCCATGGCTAGGAGGAGGTTGACGAGGTGGTCCCGCGACTTCATAGGGCCACAGATGGAGTGTGTATAAACAAACAGGTGCGGGGAAAAATGCAGCCAGAACCTCAACAAGAGGTTCTGGAGGAGCCGCAAGGGGCTGCAACATGGCGCACTGCAGATAGACATGCGACAGGGTCTCCCTCACACCGCAAAAAGGGCAGGTGTCGGAAAGAGGGTTGAACCATGCCAGGTACACACCCGTGTTCACGGCTCCATGAAGGAGCTACCAATTAATGTCCCCGGCGGGCTGTGGAACCAGGATGGAGTACAGGCTGGACCACCGCGGTCCCTCACCCTCTGCAGCTGGTAGAAGGTCCCGCCACTTGGTGTCGGGGTGGGACACGAGGGTGGGGAAATGAAGAGTGTGGAGCACGACCGTGTAGAGATGGTCCTGTGGCGCGGTTCAGAAGTGAACCGGCTGCAAATCGCGCAGCTGGCTTGGGGTACAAAGGCATGGGGGCCGAGAGAGCTCACGGGGTAGGGGCCCGATGAAGAGATCCAGAGGGCCTGGGGTGAGGGGTGGGCGGGTGATACCCTCTCGCAGGACCCGCTCGAGGAAAAACCAACAAATGGGCAATAAGGCTGCCTCCACCTCCCGAAGTACGTGCCGGGGGGTACCAAAGGCGGAGAGCCCCAGGAGCCAGCCAAGCGCATAGGGATCCACCCAGTCCCCCCGGTTGCAGTCCAGGAGGTCTCCGATCTTGGTAAGTTCCAACAGGACCAACCTCTGGCGCACCGAGGGCGACTTCGCCACCTGCACATGAAGACGAAGATGGTGTAGCAGGGGCTCTGCAAGGAGATCTGCCCCCTCGGTGGCCACCATGGACCTGGTCGGAGGAGGGAAGTCCTGGTAGAAGACTGGCAGCTCGGAGAGGTCTTGCGGAAGACCTCTCGGATGGAGATAAAAGAGCTGCTGGTCATATCGGAGCCCTCAGAGGAAGCGGAAGAAGGTGTGCACCAGAGTGCTCCAAGCCAAGCTACCTGCACCACAAAGGAGTCTCTGCATGGCCTGGAGGCGGAAGACATGGACCTGAGTGAACAGGCACACCAGGCCCTGTCCTCCCTCCTCCAGGGGAAGATGCAGAAACCACGCAGAGATCCAGTGCAGTCCTGGCCAAACGAACTCCAGAACCAGCTTCTGGAGCCAAGCCAGGAACCCCGGGGCTGGGCACAGGGTGTTGAGCCAGTGCCAGAGCATGGACAGGACTAGCTGATTGAGCACCAATGCCCTCCCCCGAAGGCAGAGGCACTGGAGCAGTCCTGCCCACCTCTGCAACTGCTCAACCACCCTGCCCTCCAAATTGTGCCAGTTCTCCAGCAGAGAAGGATGCGTGGCAGAAAGATAAAAGCCGAGATAGAGCAATGGACCCGTGCCCCACTGAATGGCCTGAAGCGCGGATGGGAGGGCGCTCTGACCATCAGGCCAGAGCTCTTGACTCAGTTGACCTGGGCGGAGGCGGACACCGAGTACACAGCTTGGCAGGGCTCCACCCACACCAGGTTGCCCAGGTCCTGGACCACTGCAGCAGAGTGGTCTTATTGGGTGCTGGGAGGTATATAAACCCTAGGATGACCAAGGCCTTATTCCTTGTGGACTAGGGAAAGGTCACTTCAGGGTAATTGGAGCACCCAGAGCCAATTAAGGCCCCACCCAAGACCTAATTAAAAAACCCTGCTTCAGTCAGACAGAGAGAGGGAAGGAGAGCTGACTAGAGTTTGGAGGAGTATTGCTTTTAGCCAGAGGACCAGGGGAAGGGAAACCCTGCCCAAGCAGAGCAAAGGACTTAGGGACCCCACCGGCAAAAAGGACTGAGGGAAACCCTACCCAAGGGGAGAGAGGGTAAGCAGCCCGCAAAGCTGAAGGGGCTGGGACCCGGAGTAGGAGAGCAGATCTGGGTCCCTTCCCCGCTCCTCTCTCTCTCCCCCACTGGGGCACTAGCGGAGCCCACAACACCCAAGAATAGGGGTAAGGGGCAGCACCCTTACCCACCACACCAAGAAAAAGTGCAGGACCCACCACAATAGCGTCAGCCATTTGCCACAGTCCCCAGAAGATAAACTAAAACTATTTCTACTTAAAAATTCATCATCCAACCAACACATGCAAAAAAATCAAGTAAAAGTCTCTCCATACACACTATCCCATAAATTCATGGATTTTAAGGCTAGAAAGAACCACTATGTCAACCAAACCTGACTTCCCGCATAACACAGGCCAGAGAATTTCACCCTGTGATTCCTGAATATTAACAGGTTGAACCATAGCACATCTTTTAGAACGCCATCTAATCTTGATATAAAGATTCCAAGTTAACACTCACCAATTTAATATTTTAAATAACTAGTCAATAACCATTTCTAAACACTTCACATGGCTAGAGTTAAACATTACACATTTTGTGTGGAAGGAAAAGTCACCTGTGGTGTGGATGAGAATGTAGAAAAGGCAAACTTATAGTTATAGGTCGCAACAGGTATATGAGAACTTAAATAGCAATTTCGGCTGGTTGCTGGTAATATGCACTTAAGCAACCTTAAGTGATTTTTAACACAATCTTTGTTTGACAAAATATAAATTAATAAACCGATTCTCTAAACACAGGGCACTTCAGAAAGGGAGATTCACCTCAGCTCCATCTGTAACCTACTGCTTTATAACAGTCCTTAATTCACTCCAGCAGAGCCCTTCCCAAACTCAAAAATAAGTCTAAGTGCTCCAAGCAGGGTTAGACAACACACTGTTAAAAATGCTGCTGCCCTGTTTCCACCAATGCTTTGACTGATGATTGCACAAATGAAGCATAGGAATGGCCATTAGGAAAATTAGTAGCACAGACAAGGCCTACGTGTCTCTAATACCATTTCTGAGAGTTTGGTTTCCAACTGGGAATTCTATTGTTGGTGGATACTTTCTTATAAGCCATAGCACACATTAACAATTTGCAAAACACATTTTCCCATAAGCAGCAAATGGAAACTTATTTTCTTATTAAAGTCAATCTGAACCCAGTTCTCAGCATCCACCCACTGAAAAGCAAAGTTGGGTATCCAAAAGTTAAGGCATCCAAAATCAACAGTTATTTTGAAAGTCTTGGTCAGGTTTTTTATTTTACCCCCCTACTTAAGGTACCACAACAGAGTACAACTAGCATTGACATATTCTGTGGATCCAGTCTAACACACTATTGTATTCTAAGAAATGTATTTGAGACTTTTGCTAAGGACCAATCATTCACAGTAAGTAGGTAGTAGACTCAGAAAGTGGGTTATCACATAAGTGGCAGACTCAGAGAAAATGTGTTATATTCACTGTATTTAAATTTAGCATGCCCTTGCTCCTTTAAAGGGAACTGTAAATTAAGTTTCAAAACTCAGTCTGCTAATACACCCACACTATCCATCTTGGCCTTTCTGAAGAGGCAGGAAGCATTTGGCACACTGCCAGTTATGTACTAATTTTATTTGCAAGTCACTTTATAAAAAGATTGTGAAACAAACTTTCAAAATGGTCAGTTTTAAAAAAAAAGTGTTTACTTTTTTTTGTTTTTCATATATCATTTCCTTGACCCATTTGCTAATTATTCTAGAGACTTACATTGAAAACAGGAGCTTTGCTAAGGTCTAGAAAAAGCATAATACCCTAAAAATGAATACCATTTCAAAAACTCAGAAACAGATTATCATATCATAGCTCCAAGATTATGACTTCACTGCAGATTAAGCAGAAGGACATGGACCAAAAGAGAAAACTGAAGTAACAGAAAATGTAACACACACGACTAATTAAATAACTGTTTTATATATTATTTATTATATCATAGAGCTTATACAGTATAAATCCAGGTATAACAGAATAGACCCTCTCCCGAAACTTCATTTGAGAAGTTGGAAAAAAAAGAAACAAAAGCAAGTCGCCTTTATTTTGTATCACTAAATTTTTTTTTTTAAATCCTCTCTATGAAGGAAATTTACCCAAAAAAAAAATCTTAATGGTTACAGACCTAAGAGATCAGTAAAACAAAATTAGACAGCACCTCTATCTCCACAACTGATAATTTATGGTTAAAAAAAACACATTATGCAATGACTCTGTCCAAGAATTAAATCAAAGGCAGCAATGTTGTTTCCTATTAACCTGTTTAATCTACCGGACTGAGGCACATTTACAGTTTACTGTAAATAATATAATGCTGAATAGAAACAGAAATCTGCAGGTATTAACATTTCAAATGTCATGCTCTGACTCACTGTCTTCCAGCTCAAAGCTAAAGCATGTCAATAACAACCACTGTATCACTAACACACCTCACTGTTAATAAGATCACATTGTAAACGAGTAAGATACGGGGTGAGCAGGTTGATCATCCTACACAAAACAATTTAAATTTATGAATGATTTACTCCTAGGGTAGTGGGTTTGATGCAAATGAGCATAAAGGAAGTTGTCAGCAGCATTATGCTCTGGCCAATAGTAGCAAAGCTCCATTTTAGCTGTGCCATAGCCTGCACTAAAAAAAATAGAGCAGACCAGCGCTCTTTCAGCATCTTTTCAGACAAGAGGTAGGTCTGTACCATTTTTTAAAATTGTCTTACATTTATATTGATTATTGAAAGAAAATATATCTTTAGCTTAGAAAAGAAGTCTATATAAAGCCTTTCTCCTATAAAAGCCAGCATGAATTTTCTTTGTGTTAAGCAGGATTTTACTCTGCTACAATCCTTAATCTGCTACTATCAGACAAGCACTATTACCATCTGTACATTAATGGAAAATTGATGACCACTCCATCTTATAAGAAACCCAACACACCCAAGCCAATGCGCAGTAAACAAAATGTATTTGATGTTTACTAGCTAGTAGCTCATTTCTTGCAGCCTCACGTTCCATTTAGTTGATTCTGACTGTTTTAAAATAGATGCTAATACAAATCTTTTTATTAAAAAAAACCAAACTAATTCTGTAACAAAGAAAAAACAAAATTGTTAGAGGGTGTATTTTTCAAATATAAACAATAAAGCAATCACTAAATTGCTTAAGAATGAAATTGTATGCTGCTAGGCTAAAAATGTGTTCTAAAGAATTGGTTTGTTAGACTAGCACGAAAATCAACCTTATCACTTAACATATTCCTGGAGTAAATATAAGAGTGTTAATCCATCTGCATGATGCAGACAGACAGGTTAGAATCCATGAGAGATTTCTAGATACCATTATCCCAAAATGTTTGTCAGTTGTTTCTTATTTGAGACTTCCTCAGCACTGCATTAAAATGAGTCATTTTGCCACTGCTCCTCTGAATACAATTCTGAGTAAACTTACATTATCACAGCATCCAAAGAATGATTTTTAAATTAAAACGTATTATAGAACTACATTAAATATTTAACCACTACTAGATTTTGTTCACGCACAATACCTGTAATGCATACTAATCAGACTGGCTCAGTGTAAATTTTAAATATTCCTACTGCAATTAGAATGAAAATGCAACTGTGTCGAACCCGAGTTTCTCCGACAGTTTTCAAAGATGTGCCTTTTCTTACTTTATCAGTGCTGCCGTTAATTTTGATGGCTTAGCAATGAAATCTTTAGTCTTGTATTTCACAATTACAACAGTTTTGGTAGATGACTCAACAGCTGTCTTGGCTTTAGTCAAGTCTGGGGGATTACAGTCACTAGTAGAGAGCCAACACTTCTAGAATATTATCAAAATCAGCCTACAGCTAGTAACTGGACCCCTGCCCCAACTTGGTTTATAAAATAGAATTATCTGAAATTCTCTCTTCAATGGAGGAAGTTAATTTTCCTAGCCACCATTTAACACAGGGGTGGGCAAACTAAGGCCCAGGGGCTGCATATGGCCCTTCAGACATTTTAATCCGGCCCTCGAATTCCTGACGGGGAGCGGGATTGGAGGCTTGCTCTGCACAGCTCCCAGAAGCAGCAGCACATCCCCTCTCCAGCTCCTACATGTATGGGCAGCCAGGGGGCTCTGCATGCTGCCTCTGCCCCAAGCGCCGCCCCTGCAGTCCCCATTGGCCAGCAAACGGGGCCAATGGGAGCTTCAGGGGCAGCACCTGCAGATGGGGAAGCTCACAGAGCTGCCTGGCCATGCCTCCGCATAGGAGCCAGATGGGGGACATGCCATTGCTTCCGGGAGCTGCTTGAGGTAAGCGCCACCCAGACCACCTCCCGCGCCCCAATCCTGATCCCCCTCCCACCCTCCAAACCCCTCGGTCCCACCCTCCTGCACCCCAGAGCCCGCACCCCCAGCCAGAGCCCTCACCCCCCTGCACTGGTACTCCTGCCCCAGCCCTCTCCTGAACTCCTCATTTCTGGCCCCACCCCACAGCCCGCACCGCCAGCCAGATCCCGTCCCCCTCTCCAACCCCCAATTTCGTGAGTATTCATGGCCAGCCATACAATTTCCATACCCAGATGTGGCTCTCAGGCCAAAAAGTTTGCCCACCCCTGATTTAAGAAGTGCTAAGCACTATCTTCAAAACATCAATTGGCATATCATATAACTAAATCACTAGCTATCAGATATCAAAGGGGTTAAAAATATTGTCTTACAACTCACGTTATTAGAGTTTAAAAATTAATTATAGCTAAGACACTACCCAAATCATGGGATGATCTTCAGATAATAGCAGCTGAGTTGTGGACAAGACATGGAGAATTGTGGAAAAATAATAATGACCTTTATTAATTGCAGTAATTTGGAAAAGCCACAGCAGACCTATTTGTTTAAGAAAAATGTTCTGGAACAATATAAACACTCAACTATTATGCTATGCCTGATAGATAGACAGACAGATAGATAGACAGATAGATAGACAGATAGACAGATAGACACACATAAAAGTCACAGGCATAGCATAATAGTTGAGCATTTATATTGTTCCAGCAAATTTTTCTTAAACAAACAAGTCTGTTGTGGCTTTTCCAAATCACTGCAATTATTATTTTTCCACAATTCTCCATGTCTTGTCCACAACTCAGCTTCTATTTTTATAAATATATTTTATAACCAGACAATTTGGTGCAACTACAAGGCCGTAACCAGGGTAGGGAGGGTGGGGCAGCTGCCCATGGCACAATGCTGGTGAGGTTAGGCCTGGAAAAATGGGGCAGAAAAATGAGTAAAAAAGCATCGAGGGTACAGCCTGGCAGCAAGCATGGTACTGCCAGCCTCACTTTTGTGCTGTTACTGGTGGCGGTGCTGCCTTCAGAGCTGGGACCCGGTCAGCAGCCATTGCTCTCGGGCCGCCCAGCTCTGAAGGCCGCGCCACCACCAGCCGCAGTGCAGAAGTAAGGGTGGCAGTACCATGCCCCTTACCCCCTACCAGCTCTACCCCCTACCGTTTCCCTCCCTCCAATTTTTCTGCCCCTCTTCCCCCACAGCTTTGCACCCTGGGCGGCTGCCTCACTTACACCCCCCCCCCTCAGTTACAGCTCTGAACTCTTCAAGATCATTTAATATACTAATGGGGGAGGTGGGAGGGGGAGTGTGTGTTGCAAACCTCAAAATGTATGCAAAATTGTGCAAAGCAAGCTTATTTAAAACAAAATTGCGGTAGAAGCCTAATATTGTGGAATATGCAATATTGCGAAAGAAGTAGGACCTTAAATTATAGCTTATTTTAATCTCCCAGTTAACAGACTACATGCTGTTTCCTCCATTCTCTCAAACTAAAAATATGAAAGTTGTTAAAATAACAGAACCTTAAACCCCTGGGCACTGCTTACCCAAAAATGTACATACTGTGAAACTGAATCCCACACCCAGGTTTCCTTTACAGACTACAACAAAACAGACCTATTAAAGGATATTAGAGAATGAGTCTGTACCACTTCCATACTTCAGAGCAGAGGGGGGTTCTGTCCCTCAACTGTCAAGCCACTCATTTCCCTCCTCTTGTGCTCTACTTCTACTAAGGGCACCTTCTAGCTTGTGGGAGGACTAGGAGAAGAGACATTTGCCTCATCACAGAGGATACTATGCTTCCTGGAATGACTCCATAAGCAACAGAGTGAAACTGACAAGTACTGCATTCATTTCACCTTGATGTTTGGAAAGTACTAGGGACAGCTGAGTTACAGTGATACAGTCTTCCTGTGCAGGACTGTCCCATAGGAGAATTTCAACAATAAGTGAAAGAAAGAGCAAAGGAAGGAAAGGAGAGGAGAGGGGATAAAATGAGGAGAGGAAATGCAATATTTCCTCAATCCCAATTTAAATATAACCCCTCAATCAAAGTTCCAATACACTGGGCCCGATTCTGCCAGGCACACCCCCCAACTTCAGCGGGAGCTGGGGCACTGATCGCGATGCAGGACTGGCCTTTTGAGGATGCTATGAGAGGCATTCTGTGAATAGTGCTCTTCAGACTCCGTGGATCCCAATCTGGCATCATTAGCTAAAATTACCACTGAAATTTATTGTCCACGCCACCCACCCTCCAAAAAAAGAAAATAAAAAAGGAAAGATGAAACAGCATTTTGAAGGCTTATTTTACCTATGTTTTCTTTAAAATAATTTTCCAAAGAAATCTTCATCTAAATAATTATTTCAATTATAAAAAGGCAACAGCAAATTCCCACATTAAAACCTTTATTCATACTTGTATGTATTCCATTTCTTTATCCTTAGCTATGAGTTTAAAAAGGAATTCAATAAATTACCACAGTTCCCAAAACTAATTTTCTGTGGATGCACTCATCCTGACAGGCAAGCTCTGAGATAGGGCCTCATCAATGTCACAATTTCATTTTGGTTTTTATTCAGCCAAACAGAAGCACACAAACAACATGATGAACAGTATATAAGCAATAGCAATGAAATGTAATACGACTTCAGCTAAGTTAACTGCATCCTGGCTGTTTCCTGTTTTATGTTAAAAATGGCCCAATTTTATTATTGGTAAATTCATAGACAAATTGTTTAAAATAGGTAGCAACATGAAATTTGGGCTTTATCATTTTTCCTTTCAATTATCCATATATTTTGGTTTTCAACTTTGTAAACAAAACATTGATGCTTTCTTTACAATTAGTATTTTCTGGTCGTGTTGCATTTTGATTAAGTTAAATAAAAGGTAACCAGATAGACTTCTTAATAGCCTACGCCTTTATTCATTGTTTTATCTACAACACAAAATTCACTTTATCTTAAGATTTTTGTAAGGAATTTCAACTTTTAAGTGAACAAAGTTGCCTCATGTCCAGTGTAATTATACACAGTATAAAACATACATTTTTTACAAACTGAGCATCTTTCATTAATTAGCTATATAGCTCTGATTTTAATTAATGTTACATCATACCCCTCCTGCATGAGTATAACACGCAAGAGACTTCTAGCCTTTCTTACCTAACCTTCAGTCTTCCTGTACCAAGTTCGTGCAGCAACATTTACATATTAATTTACATACAAAAATATAAACTAAGAAAACTTTAAGGCTGCAGTCATGCTTTCAAGAGTTATAAAATACCAGAATGAAGGTTGCCTGTGAGATTTTAATTTGGCGCCGTTGTGCGTATTAGTTTAAAGAGAATTAAAGCCACTTTAATTTTGAATGAGGGTGTTCACTCGAGGGTTTAATGCAGTTTAACTAATCCACTTCAAATTCATACCTTTAGTTAATTCAGATTAATTTTCCTGGATGTCCCTGTGTAGACAAGCCCTTAACTATGGAGTCACTCCCGGTCCTCTATACTATGCAAAAACTACAATACTATATTAAGACTGATGTTTAAAACTGTTCAGAAGTCAGGAAATTCAGAGTTAAAGGTAATAAATGCTCTTTTTAAAAAGGAAAAATGCACATTCTTCCCTACTCTAGAAGTGATTGATATAATTAACTTGTGCATGAGCAGAACCAGAACTTTTCAACTCACTTTTACAAATATTTGTTGGACTGTAAAGGTAGCATATCATGTTAATAACTGAAGTTTTTAAATAGTTTTTTGGGGTATTTAAAATACATATATTTCAATTCATCTTAAAGATATCCAAAGCAGCCCTTAGCCTGCTCCTCTGCATGTAGGACTTAATTCATAGTACTCTAACAAGTACATTTGTCTTTCATATTCTAAGGTGAGAGATGAGAGCAGAGTAAAAACTGTGCTTTAATCTCTCTCATCCTCTCCCTACCCCATTGCATCATCTCTCTCAACTGATCCCTCTCCCATTCTACCCTCAGAGGTGCTGGAAGAGGTAGCCCCCCATTTTAAGAAAACACCAAGCCTCAAGGGGCTCCCTTTCCCATTTTAATTCAGTCGGCAGTCAGTCCTTCAATACAATGTTGCTCTAGGCTCAGTTCCAGAAGTTCACATATCCAAATCCTGCTGCCTCTCTAAACCAACGAAAGCAGTTAGACCAATGCCAAGCAATCGCAGGGCCAGGTTTTGCACCTGGGGGAAAGGACGTGATGGGCCATTGGTGATGGGGTGGAGAGTGAGCCCACCACGCACCCACCTGGTGGGAGCAGCTACAGTCCTGCAGTGCCAGGCCTAGCTCCACATTCCAGGCGTTGTAACCTAACACACAGGGTCACAGTGCCACTGAGCTCCTGGGTGCTGAACACTATGAGAATTTGGTCCTTAATGTGTTAGGAAGCTTGCAAGTTAACCGAAAGACGATAACAGCGCTTACAGATGAGATAAGGAAATTGTATTATAAACCAGGAGAGCAGCTGAAAGTTCAACCTTGTTTCTGGAAACTCATTCTCCAAGACAGTTACAATTTCTAAATGTACTGTAATTCCACTTAACCAAATTCAAATGATCCAGACAGCCTAGTTATCCAAAAGGACACTGTGTCCCCCATGTAGCCCTGTTGGTTACATACCAACTGATTAACTAACATTAAGGCTGTGGGAACTGTGATGTAGAAGGATTTCTGAACAGTATGAGGAAAGGAGGGAGGGAAATGAAGGGAGGCAAAGAGGTGGGTGGAGGAGAGAAAAGGGGGAGGAAAGAAGACGGGAGAGGTGCTGCTTGAATGCTTCCCAGCGCCGACAGCCCTGGGCTCTGCAGGCACCAATACAAATACCAAGGGGAACGGCCAGCTGAGGGTGCTGGGAAGCACTAAAGCAGCACTAACAAGGCTCCTGTCTCCTGCAACTACTGCCCCTCTCCCTCTTTCTCTCTCTTCCACCCTCCTCTCTGCCTCCCTCCCTTCCTCATCCTACCCAGAAATCCTGCAGCTTAACATAGCACCTCCATTTATCCAAACGTGAAGTTACCCAAAGGAATCAGATGGCTCCCAGACCATTCTGATAAATGGAATTGTAAACAAAGGAAGAAGTAGAAGAATGCCAAATGTTAATCATTCCAGTCATTCGGATCCACACATCCAGTAACAGCACATGGGTCCCTTGTTTTGCTAGAAATGTCACATGTGCAGAGAGGGTTTTCAAACCATTAAAAAACTAAAACATTTAAGAGTAACAAATAGACTATGTTTCTAAAATCATCCCATGCAGATGGAAATAATCTCTGTAAGATTGCTTCTTTGCATTATCTTTGGAATAAGTGAGAGATGCTCCTTAACTTTATTGATACATGTTGCAATGTATTAGTTTTGCAATAAAATATATTTCAAAAAGTCATCACACAGTCAAGCTGTGCATTTTGAGCCAATATATTTTTGACTCAAAGCAAAATAAAGAGCCAGATTAATGCAGCTTCACTTCAAAGAGTATGTATATGTCCAAAGCTCCCCAGTTCAAAAACTATTCACTGCTGGCCACAGGAAATTAGCTGTCATTCTGAAAGTAAACTCTTCCAACTAGGGAAAATAATTCAAGTTCCAACTTAGTTGGTAAAAGAAAAAACTGACATTTTAGAAGTTAAAAACATCACCTTTGTTCCTCTGTTTGTTTTAACCTATAGATCTGCTGCAGTGAGCACAATAAGAGGACTCTCCAAGCATGGCAACCTTCAACACCAGTTACTGGAACGAGACTACATCCCTTTACCAATACCTTGGTTTTCAAGTGCAAAAGATTTACCCTTTCCATGATAACTGGAACACTGCCTGCTTTATTATTCTGGTTATATTTATCTTTACTGTAGTTTCTCTGGTGGCGTTGGCTTTCCTTTACGAGTTGCTTGACTGTTGCTGCTGTGTGAAAAATAAAACCATGAAAGACCTAGCGAACGAATCCAACCCAGTTAGAACCATGATGGACAACTTTAGAAAGAGAGAAACAGAAGTGGTGTAGTAATGATTGATCACTAGAACTCACAGAAGAACCAACAAACAAAATGAAGCCTCTTGCATCTTATGAGCAAGTCATGTGCTTTTTGGGCCTTAAAAATCATTGTTAGCACCAATTATTTCACTTCTGGATGTGAACTTGAATGGCTAGCAAAATCTTTATGTGGAAAGAAAGATTTTTGTTTTTAAATGAACTTTTGTCATCTATATTTGATTACTAGAGTAAATATTTGTTCATCTGAATAATTCACAATGTTGCTTAATTGGAGAAATACAGATCAATCTGATTGTCACCCTCACCCCTGCCATCTCATGTCTCCTCCTTGGTCTATAAGCTCTCCTTTTGGGGGAAGTCTGCACAAAATTTACCAAACAATGGCACTCTTCTTAAAAACATGTTTATTAAAAAGAAAAAAATGTCAGTAAAACAAAATAATGGTTTTAATTACACATGGCATCTGAATATTTTGCAAAGCCCAGTGAGGTAGGCTTTCTTATTAAACGAAAAAAGAAAAATGTTCATTCCCAGCAAACAAATACCTCTCTGACCACTTCCTGGAAGCACCTGACAGCTTCTCCCTGCAGCTCAGAGAACTCCCACCCTATCCCTCACCCAAACGGTTTATCAATTCCTAGGTGTTAGAATTTGTTATCACATCAGAGTGAGGTCACCTCAATATTTCCACAAAGGAGTGTTTAATCAAGAGTACTGTCTGGAGGCAAATGAGTATCTTTTCACCCCCCATACAAGAACATATCACCTAAGAGCTTCCCTCCCACATCCTCCTGTCTCCAAGTCCATAATTTCACAGATCATTCCTGATCTCCACCTCCCTCCCACACTCCTCACCAGTCAAGGGGATTGCCTTTTGAGATACAGATCCACTGTTCTTGGCTACAGACGTGAGAACACACCTTCATGCTGGATGTATCGAGTTTCTATAGTAGGGCAAGCCTACGTTACACAATTAAATTGACTTAAGTTACATTGACATACAGCCACCATAGTAATTAAATCTCTTTTGCCTGTCCACACTACCTTCCTTGGGTCGGCAGTGTGCATCCTCACCAGGAGTGCTCACACCAATTTAACTATCGGTGTAGGGCACTGTGGGATGGATTTTGAAAGGCAGGAACAGTCAATGTAAAGCAACGCAGTGTCTACACTGATACTGCACTGACTTAACTACATTGACCTAAGCACTATGCCTCTCGCATAGGTGCACTTATTAACTCAGTGTAGTGGGCGAGTTACATCGGTGGGAGCTTCATTTTAGTGTAGACGCTTACAGAGTTAAGTTGACGTAAGCTGCCTTAGGTCAACCTAACTCTGTAATATAGATCAGGCCCCAGCTGTCCAGAGATAGCATGATTTTGACTATTTTAGACTCGCTTATCAATCTTTCCTTGCCATGAAATACATATTATTGACGGATCCAATGCCTGTCTTGGGTAAAAGTGATCATGAAATGATAGAGTTCAAGATTCTAAGGAATGGTAGGAGAGAAAATAGCACAATAAAGATAATGGTTTTCAAGGAGGCAGACTTTAGCAAACTCAGGGAGTTGGTAAGATCCCATGGGAGGTAAGTTTAACGGGAAACACAGTTCAAGAGAGTTGTCAGTATTTCAGGGACATTATTAAGGCCACAAGAGCAAACTATCCCACTGCGTAGGAAAGATGGAAAGCATGGCAAGAAACCACGCTGACTTAACCTGGAGGTCTTCAATGATCTGAAACTCAAAAAAGAGCCCTACAAAAAGTGGAAACTCAGTCAAATTACAGAGGACAAATATAAACAATATAACACAAGTATTTAGGGACAAAATTAGAAAGACCAAGGCACAAAATGAGATTAAATGAGCTAGAGACATAAAGAGTAACAAGAAAACACTATACAAATACATTAGAAGCAAAAGGAAGACCAAGCACAGGGTAGCCCGTGACTCCATGAAGGGGGGATGTAGTGAGGTGGAGCAGCCTCTCTCCAAACTAGAGAGCCAGGGACCACTACACTCCCCCTGGTGGGCAGACCTAAATCTTCCCCACCCCTGGCATCGGAAGTCCCAGGGCAGGACAGGAAATATAAAAGCAGAGCCCCGGAGCTCAGTTGGGGTTGGACCATGGGAAGAAGCAGACATCTCTTCCCGGGCATAGACATCTCTTCCCGGGCATAGACATCTCTGCAGGATCCCGGACTAGCCCCCAAGTGGAGCCACGTCCTGCAGTTGGAGGAGATGGATGAGTATCCCAAGGAACTGTCAGATGAATGCCCTGAGGAGCTGTGGGGACTGCCAGCGGCCAAGAAGACATAAGAACGGCCATACTGGGTCAGACCAAAGATCCATCTAGCCCAGTAGCCTGTCTTCCAACAGTGGCCAATGCCAGGTGCCCCAGAAGGAATGAACAGAACAAGTGATCCATCCCCTGTCGCCCATTCCCAGCTTCTGGCAAACAGAGGCCAGGGACACCATCCCTGCCCATCCCGGCTATAGCCACTGATGGACTTATCCTCCATGAATTTATCTAGTTCTTTTTTGAACGATGTTATAGCCTTGGCCTTCACAACATCCTCTGGCAAGGAGTTCCACAGGTTGACTGTGCATTTTGTGAAAAAATACTTTCTTTTGTTTGTTTTAAACCTGCTGCCTATTAATTTCATTTGGTGGCCCCTAGTTCTCGTGTTATGAGGAGGATTAAATAATACTTCCTTATTTACTTTCTCCACACTATCATATCCCCCCTCAGTCATCTCCTTTCCAAGATGAAAAGTCCCAGTCTTATTAATCTCTCCTCATACGGCAGCTGTTCCATACCCTTAATATTTTTTGTTGCCCTTTTCTGAACCGTTTCCAAGTCCAATATATCTTTTTTGAGATGGGACGACCACATCAGCACGCAGTATTCAAGACGCAGGCATACCATGGATTTATATAGAGGCAATATGATATTTTCTGTCTTATTATCTATCCCTTTCTTAATGATTCCCAACATTTCGTTCACTTTTTGACTGCTGCTGCAGACAAGAGGCAGAGGACACAGGACCTTCGGACTATGGAGCCCTACGCCCCAACTGTGGTAGGAAGTAGTCCAGGGGAACCAGACTTTAGTCCGGTTCTGCTGCTTGAGAGTGAGTCAGCATGTTTCGGGAGGATTGCCACTATAAGGGCCCTGGGCTGGGACCAGGTGGAGTAGGGTGGGACTGGGTTTTCCTACCACTGACCCCACCCCAGAGGTGGCAGCCAAACCCCCTCTTTTTGGCCAGAAGGTGCGGGCTTTGTTGTGGGCTCACCCCAGCCAGAAGGCTATGGAGCCACAGACTGCTCTGCCGTGCCCAGAGCTCCCTTACAGACTGTTGATTCCTGTTTGCCCCAGCCAGACGGCTTTGGGCTAAAGACTGTTTGTGGCTAGGCCAGGGGTGAAAGTAAAATTTCTCTCTTACCGGTGGGGGGGGGGGGGCAGTTCCCCCCCCCCCCACCCCCTGGAAGGGTCAGGGCCTTGGGCAGAAGGGGTGGGGCTGGGTGTCAGTGTCCCCCAGCCAGGCCGCCTGGGGCTCCAGCGGCGATCAAAAGGGGCAGGGACTTTAAAACGCTGCCATGGCATTGCTTTATGCACAGTCCTTTTGCCACAGCAGCGCTTTAAAGGACCCTGCTTAAAGCGGTAACGTCACTGCCCCTTTTGCACCCTCCCTGTCGGCGACCCTGCCAGTAGGGACCTGGCAGGGCCACCAAAGGGGGGCGCAAAAAGAGCAGTGACGTTAAAGTGCTGCCATGGCAGCACTTTAACGTCAGTAGTACGGGCCGGTACAGGCAGCCACTTTTTACTGGTAAGTCGTACCAGCCCGTACCGCCTTACTTTCACCCCTTGGTTCGGCCCTACCCAGAGAGCAGAGTTTCCCCTATAGACTGTGACTTGCTGTCTGCCTGTGGTAAGAAAACTTTGCTTTGAATTTAACATAGTTTGTTAAGTTAGGCACCAGTTGCATTTTAACTTTATTTTCTTGTAACCATTTCTGACTTTTATGCCTCATTACTTGTACTGAGTAAAAATCTCTCTCTTTGTAATTAATAAACTTGTTTTATTGTTTTACCTAATCCAGTGTGTTTAAATTGAAGTGTTTGGGACACTCCATTTGGCATGGCAAGTTGTGCAGACATTATTTCTATTATAACGGACTTGATATCAACTTGTACTGTCCAGGAGAGGGCTGGGCAGTACAGGACATACACTTCTGGGGGAAAATCTAAGTCTGGGAGTGCGTTGGGGTCACCCTGCAGTATAACCCAGGCCGGTAAGAGACAAAGTGTGGCACAGCTGAGAGTAATTTATACGCTGCAGGCTGTTTGTAAGATGTCCTGGTTGGAGGCTACAGCAGCAAGGCTTTGTAAAGGACATCCTAGGCTAGAGGACAAGGGTGACGCAGCTACTCATCTCTCTGGATTCTACCCTGGTATGACACAGAAGGATGTTGCAGTAATCAAGATGATAGATGGTGAGAGCCTGGACAAGAATTTTAGCTGTGTGGATGGACAGAAAAGGACATATCTTAGAGATGTTACGCAGAAAGAACTGGCAAAGATTTAGATATACCCTGAACATAAGAGCCTAGAAAAAGTCCAAGTCAAAGATGATCCCCACGTTACAGGCCTGAGTGACAGACAGGATGGTGGTGTTGTCCCCAGTGATTTAGAAAGAATGTAGTGAGGAGGACTTGGGCAGGGTGGGGCGGCGGTAATTAAGAGCTCTGTTTTAGCCACATTGAGCTTGAGCTGACAAAAAGACATCAAAAACAACTGTTCACTCAGAACTAGCATCAGACCAAATTCATTCCTTTTAGGACACACAGTAGCAGTACTGAACGCTTCTGATATTGGCTCGGTCTGAAAGTGACATAAAAGAGGAAATACATATCCAATGAGTTGCTTTGACGTAAATACCCAAAACACTGCTAAGCAGTTAGGGTTCTTACACACATAAAATACATGACTCAAATCCACAGAAGCAAGGAAATGAAAAATTATGCCCCCCAACAGTACACAACCTCTATTCCCCCCACCCACAGGCATACACTTTACTGTTAACAAAACCACCCTACACTACAGACCACAACTTAAAACTTTTTGCCGTTCTGCACACACACCCCTTTCCCAGATTATACTTATCCAACATTAGTACTTGTGGATGTTTGGTATAGTAGTTGGTTATGCTGAGAGAGGGTAGGCTGGTAAAGGGGATGATGGAAGGCTGGGATCTCTATTGGGGTAGTTGTGGCAATGGTAAGGCGTGTGCCCCTTCCCCCACTGGGTGTAACTGCTAACCCTTTGGGAACCTGTAGCATTTTGGAGCTTCAGTGCAAGCATCAACACTGATGGTGCCGAAGTCACCAGTGCAAGAGCGCTGGGGTGGCGGTGTCAAAGACATAGCTTCCTGTGCCAAGAGCAACATTCTCAGCGGACAAGACTCCCCTGGAGGTGTCTAAAGGAGGGCTGAGGCAGGCTGCATTTTTGTTTCAGGCACAGGATGACATCTGCAGCCAACTCTGCCACTCTGCTTATTATGGTCAATATCTAGGCAGATAGAGCCTACTGTCATCTGTCACTGGCATAGTTCTGCCATACAGACATGTCTTGAAATCACTGAGCAGTCTCTTTCTTCAAAAACTTTCCTACAACAAAGTTATGGAGCATCAAGAAAAAACAGAAAATCAGCGAGGAAGACTGAGGCAGAAACTGATGGGTCCAAAATGCATTCAGAAGGAAAAATAAGCAGCAGAGAAGCACATTAGAATGCAAGAGCACCAAAATAATCAATAATATGCTGCAGAACTGCACTGAGGCAAAAGCCTTAGGCAACCTGTCAAGTTGACTGCAGAATACAGCAGCCCCTGTGCTCAGCAACACAGGTCATCACTTCTATTCACTGCTCTCTTCTGGCTCGTCACTAAACATGGAAGTCAGTTTAAAGATATCTGACTTGCCTTGCAAAGCTCTGCATGGAACTGGTCTTAGCTACTGAGACACCATCTCTCTGTCTTTCTGATTCCAGTGAAACTATTGGCCAATACAGAGCAACTTGTGACCACAGGTTACAGAACCTTCCCAGGTTGACGAATCAAGACTTACTGCCAGATAAAATAAGAATGACCTCTGACCACATGGCACACACAGCAAAATATAAAACCCAGTTCTTTCTCCAAGCATACTTTTTATTAAAAAAAAAAAAAAAAAAAATCTTAGCTAGCCCATTGGCAAGGAAGAGAGAGAGAGATCACTTTGTTGTTGACTTTACTCTTGGGAGACACTCACGGCTTGTCTGTATCATGGGGACTATAGCGGCACAGCTATGGCATCACAGCCATGCAGCTGTAACCCCACGGTGTAGATGCACACTACACTGACAGAAGCGGTTTTCCTGTTGCTATAGTAACTCTACCTCCTTGAGCGATGGAGCTAGGTCAGCATAAGCCTTCTTCTGTTGACATACTTGCATCTACGCTGAGGGTTTATATCAGCATAGCTACAGTGCTCAGGAGAGCAGTAGCTATGTCAATCTCAGTTTTAAGTGTAGATCAGACCCGAGATGGTACAGTGATGGGCACCAATACAGAAGCCTAGAGAAAAGGAAAGATGGGGTGGAAAGCTGAAAACGCTGAAAAGTATACAGTAAAAAGAGCTGGAGTGACACACAACCATAGCACACCAGGAGCTTCTTCATGAAGCAGGGTCAAGCATAAACTGGCTGCAAAGTTCAGAGACCAGCATTTACATCATCCAGAGGATGGCATGTTACTTACAGCACGGGGCCTGACCCACACTCTACCTCCATCCTCCAGGGTCAAAATTCTTTAATAGCTGTAAAAGTTCCCGTACCCTCATGCTCAGGAACTAAGACCCAAGCATAAGATTCCTAGAGGATGGTACCTTTGGAGAATGGCTCTGGCCACACAGGAAGTTTACTGAAAGACTGACCCAATAGGGTATGTGGACAGATGGAAGGAAACAATCAGACGTACTTTCACCAACCTGTGTTTTGTTTTGAGCTTGATGATCCACCCTGCTCTAACTTTGCTTTTTTCTTTTTGGAAGATGTTGAATCAGAAGAGGGTGCCGTACGCTTTTCTACAGCAGGAGTGGAGAGTGCTCGTTTTTTGAATAGCTCTCGTTCTCTTAGCAGGCTTGGATCCATAATTCTGTCACGAAAAAAGGAATAGGGAAAATAAAAATCAAAAAGGTCAATGAGGAATCTAAAGTGTACAGAATTTTAATATTTTATTATAAATTCCCTTATTTATGAAATTTACAAATGCCTCTTTTTGAAAGGTAATATAGAGGAAAGGGAGTAATTTTAAAATGCAATTTCAAATGTACCAAGATGTTATTCTCCAAAACAAGAATTTGAAAAGTTAACACATTAGTGCATGATTTTCTGAGGTCATTCTTAGTAACTGTGACTATAAATATGCAAAAAACAAAACAAAAACAGATAACATCTATTAGTTTGACCCTTGAATTTTAGGCTTTGCAAAAAACAAAGGTTTTTCTAAATACAATATTAATAAAAACATTGTTGTGATCTTTATAATTCAAATGAAACAAATTTTATTTGGGTTTGTTTACAATTCATATATACTGTAGTATTGTGCCACTGAATGAGAAAAAATAAGACTGACTACAAACAAAGGTGAAAGTGACAAGTCTATTTTCACTATTCAGACTCAGGGAAATCCATACAATAAGCATATGTGGTGAAAAGTTAATTAGAGATTTTCACAGTCTTGCTGTTTTAATAATCTCAACCATAACAATGGATGCTTAGATAAGGATACTAGTCTCTCCCAAGTTACCTCTGAGGCTAATTTTCCACTATAAATCCTCCCCTGAATTTAGCACTACCGTGTCCTACTAACTTTGGGAAAACTGAGGTTCCTAAGTGCTATCACAAAACAAATAATGAACAACTAAACTAATTCACTGTAAACTGCACCTCTTATTGCTAAGCCTAGAGAACTTCTGGCAGTAGGGTGTTTCAATCTTTTTGTTTCATTCTGGAACAAAGAATTTAATCAGAAAACTCTGAATGATAATTGGGAATGGTTTACAAACACCTTACTAGCTGTCCAAAAAGCCACAACCCCACAACCAAGGAAGGTGGCCATATTTGTTAAAAAACTGATCAGGTTTAGATGGGAGGTAAGACAGCTATACCAAATAAAACAATAACATGGATAGTAATGAATACAAATGAGAAGTTAGGAAATGCAGAAAATTGATAAGGGAAGCAGAGGAACACAAGGAGAAATCTATGGCCAGCTGAGTTAACGACAACAACAAGGAGGTTTTTCTAACATTAGGAACAAAAGAATCCTAACTATGCTATTGGTCCATTACTAGAGGAACATAACATAAGAACAGCCATACTGGGTCAGACCAATGGTCCACTAACCCAGTATCCTGTTTTCCAATAGTCGCCAATGCCAGGTGTTTCAGAGGAAATGAACAGAACAGGGCAATTATTGAGCAATCCATCCCCGTCATCCACTCCTAGTTTCTCGCAGTCACAGCCTAGGGACACCCTGAGCATGGTGTTAGATCCCCGATGAGCTTGACTAAAGCCTTTGATGGACCTATCCTCCACAAACTTATCTAATTCTTTTTAGAATTATACTTTTGGCCTTCACAACATCTCCTCGCAATGAGTTCCACGGGTGGATTGGGTGCTGTGTGAAGTAGTATTTTCATATGTTTGTTTTAACCTACTTTAAACATAATTTCATCAGGTGATCCCTGAAAGAGTACATAACACTTCCTTATTCACTTTCTCCACACCATTCATGATTTTACAGACCTCTGTGATATCCCCCCCACCCCCGCATAGTCATCTCTTTTCCAAGCTGAAAAGTCCCAGTCTTGTTAATTTCTCCTCATATGGAAGTTGTTCCATACCCTTAATCATTTTTGCTGCCCTTCTTCGTAACTTTTCCAGTTCTGAGATATGGCAACCAGAACTGCATGCAACCAACATTCAAGGTGTGGGTGTACCAAGGATTTATAGTGGCACTGTATTTACTGTCTGATTATCTCTCTCTTTCCTAATGGTTCCTAACATTCTGTTAGCTTTTTTGATTGCTGCTGCACACTGACCAGATGTCTTTGGACAATTATCCACAATAACTCGAAGATCTCTTTCTTGAGTGGTAATAGGTAATTTAGATCCCATTCTTTTGTATGTATAGTTGGGATAGTGTTTTAAAACATGCATAACTTTGCATTTCTCAATACTGAATTTCATCTGCTGTTTTGTTACCCAGTCACCCAGTTTTCTGAGGTCTCTTTGTAACTCCTTGCAGTCTGCTTTGGACTTAACTGTCCTGAGTAATTTAATATTGTATGCAAATTTCGCCTCCTCATTGTTTACCCCTTTTTCCAGATAATTTATGCATATGTTGATCAGCACTGCTCCCTGTACAGATCCCAGAGGGACATCACTATTTACCTCTCTCCACTGTGAAAACTGACCATTTATTTCTACTCTTTGTTTCCTTGTCTTTTAAACAGTTACTGATCCATGAGAGAACCATCCCTCTTTTCCCATTACTTCTTACTTTGTTTAAGAGACTTTGGTGATGGTCCTTGGCAAAAGCTCTCAGAAAGTCCAAGCACACTATATCCACTGGATCCCCCTTGTCCACATGTTTGTTGACCCCCTCAAAGAATTCTAATAGATTAGCAAGCCTTGATTTCCCTTTACAAAAGTCACGTTGAATCTTCTCCAACATACCATGTTTATCTATGTTTCTGATAATACTGTTCTTTACTATAGTTTCAACCAAATTGCCAAGTACTAAAGTTAGTCTTACTGGCCTGTAATCATAGGTGCTGGAACGCTGCTCCAACCTCTGGCTTGAACCGGTTTCTATTATATACAGGGTTTACAGTTTGGTTCAATGGCTCTCAGCATCCCCACTATACAGATTATTCCAGCATCCCTGCCTGTAATTGCCAGGACCGCCTCTGGAGACTTTTTAAAAAATCAGCATCATATTAGCTATCTGCCAGTCATCTAGTTCAGAGGCTGATTTAAGCGATAGGTTACATACCACAATTGTTAGTTCTGCAGTTTCATATCTGAGTTCCTTCAGAATTCTTGGGTGAATTCCTTCTGGTACAGAGGCTGATTTAAGTGATAGGTTACATATCACAGTTAGTAGTTCTGCTATGTCCTATATGAGTTATTTCAGAACTGTTTGGCTAGTACCATCTGATCCTGGTGATTTTTTACTGTTTAATTTATCAATTTGTTCCATAAGCTCCTCCACTGACAGGTCTGGGACAGGTCCTCAGATCTGTCACCTAAAAAGAACAGCTCAGGTGTGGGACTCTTCTTCACAACCTCTGCAGAGAAGACCAATGAGGAGAAGCTAAATGAATTCTTTGCAATGGCTTTATCTTCCTTGAGTGCTCCTTTAGCCCCTTCATCGTCCAGTTGCCCCACTGATTGTTTGGCAGGTTTTCTGCTTCTGATGTGCTTAAATTTTTTGCTGTTAGTTTTTGAGTCCTTTGCTAGTTGCTCTTCATATTCTTTTTTGGCCTACCTAATTATACACCTCTACCCTGATATAATGTGAATTCAGATATAACGCAGTAAAGCAGCGCTCTGGGGGGCAGGGCTGCGCGCTCCAGCAGATCAGCGTGTCTGGCTCGGACAAGCTGCTCTGAGCAGCCTGTTAAGGGGGCTGGGCCAGGGCCGAGGAGTTGGATAAGGGGCAGAGGGTCGAGGGGGGCAGTCAGGGGACAGGGAGGGTTGGATGGTTGGGAGGTTCTGGGGGTGGGGCGGTCAGGGGATGGGGAAAGGGGGCATTGGATAGGGTGTGGGAGTCCCGGGGGCCCTGTCAGGGGACAGCGGTGTGGATAGGGGTCGGGGCAGTCAGGGGACAGGGGGGATTGGGTAGGGGATGGGGTCTTGGGGGTGATTAGGGATGGGGGGATCTCTGGAGGGGGTAGTCAGGGGACAAGGAGCAGGGGGGCTGGATGAGTGGGGGGTTCCGAGGGGTCAGTCAGGGGGTGGGAAGTGACTATTAATAATTGAAATGCTCAAGGCCAAAGCAAGTTTGATATAACGCAGTTTTACCTATAACGCGGTAAGATTTTTTGGCTCCCCGAGGACAGCGTTATATCGGGGTAGAGGTGTACTTTTACACTTGACTTGCCAGAGTTTATGCTCCTTTTTATTGTCCTCATTAGAATCTGAATTCCAGTTTTTAAAGGATGCCTTTTTGCCTCTATTTCTTGTCCTTTGCCATTTAGCCATGGTAACATGTTTTTGGTCCCCTATGTTTTTTAATTTGGGGTATACATTTAATTTGAGCCTCTGTTATGGTGACTATGCAAATGATAGAATTATCAATACTAATGCAAAGGTAGATATGTTCAATAAATATTTCTGTTCTGTATTGTGGGGGGAACAGATGTAGAGTAGAACCTCAGAGTTACGAACACCTCAGGAATGGAGGTTGTTTGTAACTCTGAAATGTTCGTAACTCTGAACAAAACACAGTTGTTCTTTCAGAAGTTTACAACTGAACAATGACTTAATACTGCTTTGAAACTTTACAATGCAGAAGAAAAATGCTGCTTTCCCTTTATTTATTAGTAGTTTCTGTTTAATACTGTACTGTATTTGCTTTTTTTTTGTTCTCTGTTGCTGCCTGATTGTGTACTTCTGGTTCCAAATGAGTTGTGTGGTTGGCCGGTCAGTTCGTAACTCTGGTGTTTGTAACTCTAAGGTTCTACTGTAATCATATTATATGATAACACATTTTCCTTTCCACCAGCATTTCAGGAGGATGTTAAACAGAAGCTACTAAACTCAGACATTTTGAAATCAGCAGCTCTGGATAACTTGCATCCAAGAATTTTAAAAGCGATGGCTCAGGAACTCGCTGGACTGTTAATGTTGATTTTTAATAAGTCTTGGAACAAGAAGGACTTTCCAGAAGACTAGAAAAAAAGCAAATGTTGTGACAATATTTTAAAACTGTATGTGGGATGACCCAGGTAATCATAGGTGTGTTGGCGTAACATTGACTCTGGGCAAGATAAGGGAACAGCTGATACAGAAATACTGTAGTCAATGACAATCAAGATGGGTTCATGGAAAATAGATCCTGTCAAATTAATTTGATATCTTTTTCTGATGAGATTACAAGTTTGATTTATAAAGGTAATAGTGTTGATTAAACATACTTAGACTTCTGCAAGGCATTTGAATTGGTACTGCAGAATGTTTTGATTTCTTTTATAACTTTCTAGTTTTTTAACATGGCACACATTAAATGGTTTAAAATCTGGCTTTTAGGTCTCAAAATGTAATCAAACGAGGAATCATCATCAAACAAGTGTGATTCCAATGGGATCCTGCAGGGATCACGTCTTGTCCTATGCTATTTAACATTTTCATCACTGACCTGGAAGAAAACATAAAATCATCATGATAAAGTTTGCAGATGACCCAAAAATTGGGGAAGTGGTAAATAATTAAGAGGACAGGCCACTGATTCAGAGCGATCTGGATTGCTTGGTGAACTAGACGCAAGTAAACAATATGCATTTTAATATGGCAAAATATAAATGCATACATCAGGAACAAAGAACGCAGGCCATATTTACGCAGTGGTGGACTCTATTCTGGGGAGCAGTGATTCTGAAAAAGATTTGGGGACCATGGTAGATAATCAGCTGAACATGAGCGCCAGTGAGATGCTGTAGCCCAAAGGGCTAATGCGGGACTTACAGAGAAATCTCGAATAGGAATAGAGATTTTACTTCTGTATTTGGCACTGGTGAAACCACTGCTGGAATACTGCATCCAGTTCTGGTGGATGATGTTGAAAAATTTGAGAAGGTTCATAGACGAGCCATGAGAATGATTAAAATATTAGAAAACATTACTTATAGTAAAAGACTCAAGGAGCTAAATCTATTTAGCTTAACAAAGAGAAGATTTTACTTCAATACAGTCTAAGTATCTACATGAGGAACAAATATTTGATAATGGGCTTTTCAATCTAGCGGAGAAAGGGATAACAATATCCAGTGGCTTGAAACTGAAGCTAGACAAATTCAGACTGGAAATAAGGCATACATTTGTAATAGTGAGAGTAACTAATCATTGGAAAAATTTGCAAAGAGCTGTGGTGGATTCTCCAACAGTCATAATTTTAAAATTAAGATTGGATGTTTTTCTGAAAGATATGCTGCAGGAATTATTTGAGAGAAGTTCTACGGCATGTCTTATACAGTAGGGGTTTTCAACCTTTTTCTTTCTGAGATCCCTCCCCCCCATGCAATAAAAACTCCACAGCCCACCAGTGCCACAACAACGGCTTTTCTGCATACAAAAGCCAGAGCCAGTGTTTGGGGATATCAAGCAGGGCAGTTGCCTGGGGCCCCATGCCATGGGGCCCTCACAAAGCTACATTGCTCAGGCTTCAGCCCCGGGTGGCGGGGCTCAGGGTCCTGGGCTTCAGCCCCAAGCGGTGGGGCTTCGGCTTTCTGCCCTAGGCCCCAGCGAGTCTCATTCTGGCCCTGCTTGGCGGACCCCCTGAAACTGGCTCGCGGTCCCCTAGGGAGCTCCGGACCCCTGGTTGAGAACCACTGTTATACAGGAGATCAGACTCAATGATCACAATGGCCCTTCTGGACTTGGAAGCTACGAAGCAATTGAACAAAATATTTGTGAGATGAGGTTTTTTGAAGTCTTCATATGTTCTTGTTCATATGTAAGAAACTGTAAAAACTCCAAACGTAATCTTATTCTGCTGGTGTCTACTAGTTTTGTGGTATTGTTTAGGTATTAACGACAGTATAGGCAAGCTTCCTAAAGTGTATATCTGTGCCATCCTGTGGGATTGATAGGCCTTAAATAAGTCAATTTGCCAGCTTCCATGCACATATTATAAAAATCTGCATGGATTCCAGCACAGTTTCCAAGACCTGGACCAGGCAGTGCAGACACAGTGAGTACGAGAGGGTCACTGTCTTTCAAAGAAAATGCCCTAAACAAAGGATATTCTCAAACATTATTAGCTACGTATCAATAACAAAGAAAAAACTTTAGCAGAAAAGTCATTCAAAAAGCCTGAAAACTAGGAAATTCAAAATAAAGATTAGGATTAAAAGTTTAATACACCCAAGTAAGGAGGATAAAAATAAATTATTAAAAAATTACAAGAATTTTATTATATTTTTTAAATTTAAATTAATTACAAGGGTTTTTTTTTAAAAATAAACCTATTTAAAAATACAGTTGAAATTGACAATCTATGTTAAGGCATAAACTTATTACGATCATTTAAATTAAATACAAAAAAATAATATTAAACAGTAAATGTTTTAAAGAAAGTCAAACCACTGAACTGGTGGAAGACACTGTCTAAGCACCTGGACCCAGAGTTTGCTGAAGTGCTGAACCAACTTTTGACAGCAGTAGCCTCTGGTGCAGGTACAAAAAGAATATTTCTTCATTTCAGTTTATTCAGCTAGTTCAGTTCAATGACTAGTTCATTCAAAGTTAATCAATCAAATGAGAGTTGAAAAGGCATGACAGCTTGTTTTCCTCTTCAAATCTATGAATAAAAACTAGGCATGAGAGGATGAGATCTACTAGTCCTAAAATCTCTAAGGACATGGTGATCAGAACCAATCTGTTCAATGCCTTCACTACAGATAACACTTCCTTTGTTTAATATATTAATTACTTTTAAATACAAAGCATGTTTTGATAAACTTCGATAAAAAAAGTCTTATGAATTCAGCACTTGATCGTTTCTTTTTAACAAAATAGTTTAAAATGCTGTTTCAATTTAATGCACTTTAATTTAACTTGAATTTCCAAATAGAGGTTGACACAAATCACAAATAAAAAATTAATCAATCATTCACCATTTTCTAACCATCAAAAATGTAAAAATTAAAAATCTGAATAAATGTAAAGGTAAAGCTACATAATTGCTTAAATATAAACAGCTACACCATATCTTCCTGGTTAGCAAAAAGCACCACCAAATTTAGGGGAAATTAACTTTTCTTCAGGAAAATAACTAAAAAGTACAAATGGAAAAGACAATTAAAATTGATGATTTACATCAAGGTTTCCTGCTTGCTGACTGAAATCATTATTAAAGTTGGTAATTTAAATTGTTTTGCTCTGCTCCTAAGTAAGCTCTTTGGGGCACGGACTGTTTTTTCTTCTGTTTGTACAGCATCTAGCACAACGGGCTCCTGGTCCATTACTAGGGCTCCTAAGCACTATGGGAATACAAGTAATAAACAGCAGTAAATAAAATAGGCTCAAAAGCCTAAGTCTCACTGACTTTAGGAAGCAGAATCCATCCACTGTGCATGTACCACTTACACACTCACAGAATGTTTTTCAATTTGTCTTCTCTTAACGAGAAAATAGTTTACAACCAAAGACAGTCCATGCAACTGCCCCATTATAGGTCCTTTACAACAGGCAAAGGATATTTTACAACTATATTAGCAACTTACTTTCTATAAGTTGCTTGGACTGCTTGTGGATGCATAGACTGTGGTGTGGGGAGGGGGGTGGGGGTGGGGGGATGTCCCCTGGTCATCTTGAAATGTATAGATGGGAAATGTTACTAGATACCCCAATTGCAGTCTAAATCACGAAGCCCCACACAGGGCTCAAGACGTTAATGAGATGAAATATCATCACATAAGTGCCCTGGCTTTATGCTAGAGGTTACACAGGATGGATAGGGATAAAAACACTGAATACAGGTGGGGACGCCCTTCACTCTGTGCTTCATACTTTCCAGTGCTCATGGATACTTACAACGGACACCATCAGTTTAATCACTTTTCTGAATTTTTTAAAAATTTTCTTTCTACTATCGTTACACTCAATTAATGGAAAGAGAAGGTTATTTTTCTTCACTTTATTTTGCTGAGTTTGTTTACTCTGTGCATTGGCAAAGCTAAGCATCTAGTCCATCTGTCAGGTCCCCCTGGAGCACATGGTGGTGTCTCATGTAGGACAAGGAACAAGAAATATGTTTAAAATCCAAGCCACCACAACAGTAAGAAGGCCATGGACTGGGTGAGGGCCTTGGGTAGGAACCATACATGACCGTCCACTGAGGTAATGTTTGAGTTATAGGTGCTGGAATTAGGAGTGTGGGGTATGCCACACCACCCGCTGGCTTGAAGTGGTTTCCATTATAGACAGGGTTTACAGTTTACTTCAAAAGCTCTCAGCACTCCCATTATAAAAATTACTCCAGCAGCCCTGGTTTGAGTGACACTTGGCAATAAGCAGCAAACCCATGAGCCCTGCTGTCTTTTGCAGTTAGAGCAGTAGAGACATGCCTACAGCAACAGGTTCACTGAGAGCTTTCCTGTGGGCCCCATCCACTCATTTGCAACTATGCTGGGACCAGTTCTGCACAACAGCAGGACCCACGCAGTGACGTCTGTGAGTAGGGGGGAAGAGAGGGAGTCCCCTTGGGCCCATGCAGCTGTTGGAGGAGGAGGGGAAGGAAGGGGTCCCCTTGGGAACATACAGCTGTGGGGAGCAGGAAAGTCTTTACTGGCCCACTCACCTCTGTGTAAGGGGCGGGGGGTGGAGAGAGAGATCCACTGTGGGCCACACAGCTCTGTGGGGAGGAGGGAAGAGGGAGAATCCCCCCCCCCCCGCGACCCGTGGAGTTGGGGGGGGGGGGGGGGAGAGAGGAAATCCACCCCTACCCACTTGGCCAGCGGAGCTCTGCGAGAGGAAGAAGAGACAGGGGGTCCCCCCAGCCTATGCAGCTCGGGAGGGGGGGAAGAGGACAGACAGCCCCCCCCGGCCCGTGCAGCTCCGGGGGCGGGGGGAGAGGACAGACACGGGCCCGTGCAGCTCCGGGGGCGCGGGGAGAGGACAGACACGGGCCCGTGCAGCTCCGGGGGCGGGGGGAGAGGACAGACACGGGCCCCCCCGGCCCGTGCAGCTCGGGGAGGAGGACAGACACGGGCCCGTGCAGCTCCGGGGGCGGGGGGGTGTCCTCGCGTTCCCTGGCTGCCCCGCTCCAACCGCCCCGCTGGCGCCCGAGAACTCACCGGCGAGCGAGGCCGCGCGGAGCGGAGCGGCGCGGGGGGAGGGGCGGCGGCACCGGAGCGCAGGCAGGGACGCAGCAGGCTCCGGTCGCGGCTGCGGTCCGATTGGCCCAGCGGCGCCCGCCGCTCCTCCCGTCATGCCCCGCGCGGCCGGCGGCGAACCGGCGCCGCGCGCTGACGTAGCGCTCGGCCTGCGCCCGGCCCAGAGCGGGCCCCGGGTCACCCCGGCAGCCCCGGAGCGCTCACCCGGGACCGCCCCTACGGGTCGCGACTTGGTCCCCCGGCCCAGCGGGCGCCCCCCGCACGGCTGGGGGAAGGGCCCCGGGCCGGCCTGGCCCCCAGGGGTGGCGGGCCCGCGTGTGAGAGTAGCCGCCTCCGGTAGGGCGAGCCGGTGTCCCGATTTTATAGACAGCCCCGATAGCCGGGGCGTTTCCTTAGAGGGGCTCCTGTTACCCCCCCGCCCCCCCCCCCCGGTTTGTCACACTGCTGCCTGGTCACCCCGGCCTCAGGTAACTCTGAAGCAGCTGGGCACAAACTGGTTGTGAGTCTTATGCTTCGGTTCCACCAACCCGCGTGTCAAGTGTAAATGCCTCAAGACCTGTAACAGCCTTAACACGGCCCCCGGGGGGGGCAGGGGGGTGCAGTGCCGCTGTGCACGGGCAAAACTCATGCCCCAGCCCCGCCCCCCTGCCCCGGGGCAGATCTCTTCGCTTCCCGGCAGAAAATTCCAGGGAAGCCGCCACACAAGTGGTCACACCCCCTTCCCCGGCAGCCCAGGTGCCTCCTTGCCAGTGCCCGGAGCAGCCGGCAGAGAGGTAAAGCACCGCGGGGAGAGAGGGCTGGGGATGTCGTTCACGGGAGTCACACGCCACTGCCCCTCCCCCGCCGCCCGCCCGCCCCACTTCTGTGAGCCCAGAGCTGGCGGGGTGATGGAGGGTGGCAAGGGTGCCGCTCTGGCTCGCTGACTGCAGCTGGATGCGGGTCGGCCTCCGCTGGTGTGCGTGCTGGGTGCCCTGCGTGGATTCCATCCCGCTTTCTGTACAATGGTGAGTGCCTGCGGTGGGGCAGGGGGAAAGGAGCTGGGGTGGGGGAAGCAGCAATGGGGAAGGAAGGGGGGGTAGGATCGGGGTGAGGGGAAAGGGATAGGGGAGGTTGCAAGGGGAAAGGCAAAGAGGCAGTGGGGAAGGGGGATAGGAGAGTGGGGACGGGGTAGCAGGAGCCTGGCATAGGGCATTCCCTCGGCGGCAGCAGCAGCTGGAGCTCAGCCATTAAACAGGCCCATTGCACCTGCACCCCCACCCCACTGAGCCTCAATTAGCTGCACCCTGACCCCCACCCAACCCCCACAGCATCTTGACCCCCTGCTGAGTTCCCCCCCACACCCAGACCCCCTCTACTGAGGCCCAACCACCTTCACCTGGACCCTCCTACAGAATCCCATTGCCCCTAAACCCAGACCTCCCCAATGAGCCCCTGTGCCTCCAGATCCCCCACTGAGCCCCCCTGCACCCAGATTGACCCCCACTGAACTCTCTCACCCAACACCTGGATCCCCCCCACTAAGCTCCTCCACACTTGGATGCTGCTGGGCTAAGCCTACCTGCCCACACCTGATGCGACTGGTGTGGAGGGGCAGGGACCAGGGGTTTTTCTGGAGCAAACCCGACTCTTGCAATGTGTCAGGGTTAGGTGCAACCTCACCACCAAATCCCTGCCCTGGGGGCGCTGCAGGGTGATCTGCTACCTCCGTGCACCCAGTGTCCTGTGCTCCCCCACTGCCATGCTGGAGCCTCTGCATTTATTTATTGACAAATAAAACTTTCAGAATTTTAAAATCTGTGCAGAATTTTTAATTTTCTGGCGCAGAATGCCCTCAGGAGTAACTATGGGAGACATTATGCTGTGGAAGTTCCTTGAGTCACATGCAGTAATGAACTAGAGCACACAGACTAAGGATGAGGAAGGTTGACCTTGGGGGGGAGTGGCTCATACTTTCTCTTAACTATTGTAATTAGAATTATCACAATTTTTTCACACTTTTCTGCTGCAGAAGTGAAGAGGAGCTGGTGTGCCAGGAAGCTCAGATGCACAAAAGGATGCTGCTCCTTATTCATTCTACTATGAGAGGCCTTTACCAGATAACATGATGTCTCTCATTTCCATTTTGGTTTATTAGGCTGACACACTCCTCCCCCAGGACAGCATGGTACTATATTGTTCCTTTGGGTTAAGTTTTGCTTTGCCTACTGCTATGAAACATTTTCCTGTATCTTATACTGTGTTTGGTGGGTAACTAACTTACTGCTGTACGGGTATGCTGGCTGATTTTGACATTACATTTCAAATCAGAATTTTTAACTTTTATTGATCCCTAATTCAAAAAAATCCAACCCACATTATCCATACATTTTAAAAATTGAAATTTCATCTCATAGAACTAATGCTTGGAATTACAAACAAGTCTGATTTCTCAAAAAAGGTAAATGAACAGGATTACAGAAGGAAACCAACAATAAACTATATGTATTGTAAGTACCGTTATGCAGCATTTTATTATAAAAAATACACCACGGTGCAAGTACAAAGTGCATAATGGCAATTTTAAAGGTATTTATCACATTTTACCATATATATAATTTTCCTAAATTCAACAGAAATATAGTGAGTTCCATACAGTACATCTTACATCAGATATACTGCACAGTATTATCAGATCAAAGCAGATTTAACGTTAGTAGATCCAGAATGCTGAGCTGACATAATATGTATTAACAGCAAGGTAACACTTATTCGTTTTGTGGCACTGAACCATCTGCAAGATCCCCCATATTCTACATTCTTCCATGCCTACTATCAGCCTTTAAAAAAAAAAAAAAGGCACTGTAAAAACTTAGCACCTGCATAATAAACTCAATTCCAACTGATGAGACTAAGGTTTTGAAGATGTTCATGGAGAAAGTAAATGCACAACAACAAGCAGCTGAGATGGCCTGGAAAGAACTTCACAGAAGTTGCCCAAATTTTCACATTTAGATGGTAATAAATGGAATCTACTAATACATCGTTTCTCAAACTGATCCCCAAGGTACTCCAGGGGGTCCACGGGCCCCACTGATCAACTCCTCCCCATCCAGGAGGTGCAGCGGGGCTAAGGCAGGCTCCCTGCTGCTCCCGGAAGTGGCCGGCACATCCCTGCAGCCCCTGGCGGGTGGGGGGGGCAAGGGGGTCTCCGTGTACTGCCTCCACCCCGAATGCCAACTCCGCAGCTCCCACTGGCCAAGAACTGCAGGCGATGGGAGCTTTGGGGGCGGCACTTGTAGGTACAGGCAGCACACAAAGACCCCTGACCCCGCTCCCCCCCACCTAAGTGCTGCTGCCAGCTTGGTTGGGAGCCACCCGCAGTAAGCGTCACCGGCCAGAGTACACACGCAAACACCCTGGACCCCTGCTCAGACCCCACACTCAAACTCCCTGACAAATCCTGCACCCCCTTCTGCACCCTACTCCTGCCCCAGTCTGGTGAAAGTGAGTGAGGCCAGGGGAGAGCAAGTGATGGAGGGAGGGGGGGATGGAGTGAGCAGGTGGCAGGAAGAGGTGGGGGAGGGGTGAGGCCTTGGGAGAAGGAGTGGAGTCAGGGCAGGGCCTGAGGCTGAGTGGGGAGGCCCCCAAAATTTTAAATCAAAATGAGGGTCCTCGAATTGCTTAAGTTTGAGAACCGCTGTACTAATATATAATAAACTGACAGTAAAAATCTTGGAAAGTTTAATCCTAATAGTGAAAGTAGCAAACAGCCTCTATAAACAATGTTAACATGACCTAATTTAACCCTTGGGTCAGTTCTTTATGTACTTGAATTCAAGATCTTGCTGCTTGATATGGGTGCTTCCCACACACTGACAAGTCCAAGAACTGAGGGGCTCTAGTTCCAGCCCAAGCTCAGTAATGGTTTCAACTGTGAACAAATGAACATGTACTTCAGAACGCTAGTTGTCCTGGAAACTAAAAATAAACCATCTCTAATGTAGTGCTTGCAACTCGATTCTCAATGACAATGGAGCCAGATTGCTCATGTATATGCTCTCTCTGAGCTTCTTTAAAAGAGAAAGTTGTTGATATTTCCAAGTTCAACTAAAAAGACCTTTTTTTGCTCGCACTTTGGATTTCTTGCCAGTAGTAATGGAAGAATCTGTTCCCTCTGAAGGTCCAAACCATTCTGGTAACTTCCTCTTTGCAGGCTGAGTCTGGAAGGAGATAAGCATAACATATTATTAAGGCTGCGAGTCTGGCACAGAAGTCACAGATTCTGTGATTTTCTGTGACCTCTACAGCGACTGGTTCTGGCTCAGGGGCTGCCCGTGCCAGGAGGCCCCTGGGCCAGCAGCAGCAGTTTGGGTGTGTGGGAGGGGGCTCAGGACGAGGGGGTTGGGGAGTGCAGGGGGGTGCTTACCTCAGGGTGGGGGACTCCCCAGTTCCCACTGGCATGGCTACCCTGCAGCTCCTAGGTGGTGGAGGGGTCTCTGTGCGGCACCCGCAGGTCCCCCCCCTGCAGCTCCCATTGGCTGCGGTTCCCGGCCAATGGGAGCAGTGGAGCCCCCTGCCTTGGCCCCTGCATCCGCCGCCTAGGAGCTGCAGGGATGCGGAGCCGGGTAGGAAGCTCCTGCCAGCCCCGCCAATCCTTCCCACCTCCCAGCAGGGGTCCCAGGCCACAGCCCCCCTCCCCCAGCACCCCTGGACACACCCCCCCTAGAGCACCCATGGCTCCCCCTCCCAAGTTTTAGTCACGGCAGGTATTTTTAGTAAAAGTCATGGACAGGTCACGGGCCCGTGAATTTCTGTTTATGGCCTGTGACCTGTCCATGACTTTTACTAAAAACACCCGTGACTAAAACATAGCCTCACATATAATACACAGTGCTACGGTAACAATATGGACTATTCCACACCTCAACTGAACAATAAAAATCATGCTCATCCGGAGAAATGCAAATATGTGTTACCTTACTGTAAGGTTCAAAACGCTCTTTGTGAGGAAAAGGTGCATGTTTTTAAAACGACTCCAGTGAACATGAAGTACCAGTCCACCAACAGAGCAACAGCAGTAGCCAAGGCTCGGAATGGGCGGGTACGTACCAGTATAGCATAGCAGCTATTAGGCTGTTCTTCAGAATCTCAGATTTTGTTTTAAAAAAAAAAAAAAAAAAAAAAAGCAGTCTCCAGCTATTATGATAGCAAAGAAAACTCAAAAAATGAATTAGTGTAACTGATGCAGCAACACCTATGAGAGTCTTCAGAGAGCCTGGAACAATCCTCCTGCCCAACTCAGCTCAATGAGGGGTTCAGGCAGAGGTCCAGGGATGATGATTTAAATGCTGACATTAACTATTTTTCTTTTGTAAGGGTGTGTAACAAAGGGGAGGGAGGGTTACAGATCTGTGCCATTTACTGTGAGTGACAGCTCCTTTTGGTGTCATGAGAGACATTTTCCCCCTCCAACCCATGGAGCCCGGCAGAGCCATAAGCATGTATACACCCCACCAAAGAGTAGTCAAGCCCAGGAGAGGGGTCAAAAGTTGCACAAACTACAGTGAGTACATCTCATTTTGGCAGGCCTTATTTTGTGAGCAGAGTTAGGATGAGTGCTGCCACCCCATCCCCCGCTCCCATCCCCCACCAGTGTGACCAGTGTGACCCTGTCTAATAAGAACAAGGAGAAGCTGGGTAATTTTTGGTTGTTGCAGTGTATCAGCTTGAGAAGGAAACAGTGGCTTCTGCAGATTAGGAAAGACCAAAGTAATCAGAATCCAGGCTAGCTGCCTGGATGCAGCATGCAGGCGCCTGGCTCTTGACTGGTATGAACATCACACCAGTGCTCCTCACCATGCACTGGCTACTAATAAAATTCTGGGTACATTTCAGGGTCTGTCTCTTCTTCAAAGCCCTGAAATAGCTACAGCCCAATTATTGCAGGGACCACTTCTCTCCATCCCCTGTCTATCCTGCTTTGGTGAAGTGGGAGAGCCCAGGTTTCATCATGTGACAGCTGGACGTTTAAGCAAACATTCCACCATTACGGCATAAAATTTTCACAAGTCAGGCAGAGTCACCTTCAGATTGTAGGGGGGAGGCTCTCCCTCACCCTCCATGAGATGGGCAGAGCCCTCTTCCCAAATTCCCCTGCCCCCAAACAGCCTGGGCAAAAACTTCCTTTCCTTCCAACCCTCCTTCCCCCAAGCAACTTAGGCAGGGACTCAACTACCCCATCCAGAGTGCCCGGACAGGGAATCCTCTCCCCAAGACCTCAAGTAGCTCACCTAGAGACGCTCTCCCTCCACAACCTCCTCAGCACCCCACAAGAAGCTGGACAAGAACCCAACAACCAACTTCCCACAGGTCCAACAAAGGATGCATCCTCTCAGCCCGATACTAGTCAGGGCAGGGGCCCACTACTCAATTCTACCCCAGTGCCCCACAGACTTGGCAGTGACCTTCTCCACAAATCATCCTCACCCACACACCTGGCTCTCAGTTTACTGAACGCCGACCCCAGCGACTCCCCAGGGGGAGCGAGCTGGGACTCTAGTCACTCTTCATAAGATTTTAAAGCCTTCTCCCAAATGTGTAGGACAGGAATAGGTAAGATGGGCCCTTCTCCACCCATTGACTACATCAGCTCTAAAGCTGCTACACCCCCTGCCGGGCACAGTGCTTCAACACCTACATTACTCTACATGTCCAAAGCACTGTACAAACCTCACTGGCCATCAGCTAGACAGGCTATATCCCCATATACCGATGGAGAAACAGAATTAAAGCCATGTACCTAGGCTACCACTAGCTAACACCAATGTCAAGGTGTTAAACTGTGTCTACAGTAGGTGCCACGTAGCATTTGCAGGCATATCAGCGACTGAGGGTTACCCTATTTAAAAAAGTCCGTTTTTCCTAGTGGGAACAGACTCGCTGGAGGAACTTGGATAAGAAGAGAGGAGCTCTTCACTCTTAACCCCTGTGTTCACTCCTCTAGACCAGTGTTTTTCAACCTTTTTGATACTAAGGACCAGTTTGCTGGCTTACTAAATGGCGTCAGGGAGCTCTCAGGGACCAGCACCTGTCTACAGTCGTTGAGAAACACTGCTCCAGATCACACTCCCTCTCAAGGTGCTGACACTGGACCATGAAGATGGGCACAGTATAAGAATGAGAGAGAGAGATTAGGCAAGATGGGGTGAGACACTGCAGAACTCTAAGTGTGGCTTGGATAAGGACAGAAAGTCTCCAGTGTGAGTGGGATTGGATAAGACCAAGAAAATACATTTGCTGTAGTTGTTAACTCTGGATTCTAAAGAACCTCATCCAAGCCTTATTTTGGGCAGGGAGTGGGAACTGTGATCCAAAATCCAGACTGCTAAGTGATTCAATGTTGGATCCAGATGGGGTTGGGCTGTCTTCCTGCTTGCAAAGTAAGATGATTTCTGATTGGCAGGATTAACAGAATAACAGCTATTCCTTTGCTAATAAGAACAGGCTGGAACTGAAACAACCATGCCCAAAGCAGCACCACCAGCATGTTATTAGAGGCATCACAGTGCCTCTTTTAGGAGAGGACAAAAAGAAAAGAATGATACACATGAAGAAAAGCAAAAAGGTCTTAGGTGGATTGGGATCTGCATGCTTCCCTATCAAGCTACGAGCCAAGACTGGAAACCCAGTATGCTCCCTGCTTTATAAGATCAGGGTCTTATAAGATCTTTTATGAGATGCTAGATTGTGGCAGAGAATTACTGTATATAAATTGATGGAGTCTGGCATCTTTAGGGCAGAGAGGGAGACTCCTGATGGTTAAAAATAAAATGTAAATTTAAATTTCTATGGAGGTTAACACTGAGAATTGTAACAAGTTCAATACAAACAAGACACTAGCATAGCTGGTGAAGGGGGGATGGGCAGGTGAGCCTCCTACTCAGTGAGATCGGTCCCACTGAAGTCACTGGACTTTCACTAAATTCTGCTTTCACAATAATTGTAAATAATCAGCGGCTGATAATACTTGGTGCGCTGTTTTTAGGCTAGAAGCTCTTTGGGGCAGGAACTATTATATATTTGTACAGCACCTAGCACAATGGGACCCAACCTGGCTGAAGCCTTTAGGTCCTACTGCAGTATAAAAGTTAAACAACATTAATTACTATAGATCCGACTTTAACAGCATGTTCTTACAAAAAGGATAGGGTATTTTAATGTATATAGAAACTGAATTAAGATATGCATCCAGTAGTCCCAAATGGTGAGAAGGTACTAACTATAGTAAGTGATATTTTACAAGTCTGTCTGGTTTGTTAGCCTCAGGGTAGATTATTTCTAACACGTAAGATCTTATAGACCTCTGTACATGGTATTAGTGAGACTGATACTGGATACTTTGTACAGTCTTGGTGTTCATTTTTAAAAGGATGTTGAAAAATTGGAGAAACTGTAGAAAGGAGCCACAAAAATGATTTGGAGTAAATGGCTTACAGTGAGAGACTTGAAGAGCTTAATCTGTCTAGTCTGAGAGAGACAAGCTTGATTTCAGAGCATAATTACTGCACGGGGAAAAAAATAGTAAGTTGTATGGGTCTGTCTACATAGCAAAGAAAAACCCACAGCTGGCCCATGCCAGCCGACTCAGGCTTGCGGGGCACGGGAAGACTTCTGGGCTGAGGCCTAAGCTCTAGGACCCTGCGAGGCGTAACTAAGATTATGGATCAGAGTGCTACCTTTGATTGGGAGTCACTGAACAGTTCCTCTTCATCAGGATCCAAGGGAGGCTGATTCCAGGAGGCCAAACGAAGGGAGGTTTGATGGCTTGGTACATCCCGTTCTGCATTTGGGGGTTGTTTGTCATCCATCTTGCTGCTCTTTACAAGCTTCCCATTTTAGAAGAATAAAACATGGCCTGTTAAAGCAAACTTTCCACTTACCACATTAAGATTCAAAATCCAAACAATTAATATTTCATTCATGGAAAGTTCTTTATTTTGAAAATAAGCTTACATAATAGTAAGGGAGGATATATAGTGCCTTGTACTTAATTAGACCACTAGTTCATTTACATCTTTTTCATCCCATCAGAACTGCAGGAAATGGAGCACTTATTTCAGACACAAGGTGCTGAAACTTGTATTTCAACAGCCTTGTTGGTAGACCTGAGAAGCATTAGGCACTGCATTCCACAGCAGTTTTGGAGCCTTTAAATATTTGGTGGCAACTCCAAATTGCTTATTGCTCAGAGGTGTTCTTTCCAGCAAAAGGGTTAGTTAATATATAGAGATGGACTGAGATGTTTCTGTCCACTAAGGCTTTTGTACAGCACCTATCACCCTATTATTTAAGTGCTAGGAAATTTCAGCCCAAAACAAAGTTGTTCAGAAAGACATGAACATCAAAAATAGGGCATTGGAATAGATTACCCATCTCACTCGCTATCAGCAAAACTATCACGTGTTACAATATAAAGACACAAATTTACCCAAGGTGAAGAATCCAAATGTGGATGATCTTGTTTTGCTCCTTCCCTGGACACAAACTTGTATGTGTGTGTGGTTGGCTTCTTTGAATTCGCCTTTAAAAGCAATAACAAATGTGAGATTGGTACTAGCGGGGCACTGGGTACTAGAACTAGCATCTCTTTCAAAGGCACTGAACTCGGTCCTAGCTCACAAATGAACAGGAGCTCAGTTCTCTCAACTTAGTCCCCATACATTCATTGTTAAAATACTATGGTAAATTTATTGTGACTGTTAAAATGCACCATGCCAATAACTTTCCATCACTGGATCTACTATATCAGTTACAAACAGAAGTACATTTATGCAGAAATTGAAGTCTTTAGATCTGGCATGGAGGCAACTTCAGAAAACAAGGGCAGCCTCAGAAGGGAAGCAGGAAGGAAAGCAGTAAACCAGCGGGGCTAAGTGACAAGACTCCAGAGGTTACTCGAGACAAAAGGATACACTTCTGGAAATTGAGACAGAGCCCTGGCAAAGCCAGTAAAGTGGATTGAGAGTTTAAGAATGTTAAGATGAAATTCCCAGCAAGAGGCTACTAAAGAAACTCTGCAGTAGTCAGGGGGTGACAGGCAAAGTATTGTCATGGATCAAAAACTGGCTAAGAGACAAGAAACGAAAAGTAGGAATAAATGGTGAAAGTTCATCAGCAAACGGTTAAGAGCCGGAACCTGAAGGTTCCATATTGGATCCCATGTTACTTAATATATGTAATAATTATTTAGAAAAAGTGCAAGCAGGAAGGTGGCAAAGTTAGCGGACAATACAAAATTTTTTAACTTAATGATGACTGGAGCAAAACTCACGTTTTTTCAGCAAAACCTGAAACACGTTCATGCTTATTTTATCTCTGACAAAAGCCTCCACTTTTACTAGCATAGTTATTCCGCTTTTCAGAGCAACACAACTCCCCTGCTCATGTGCTTCTATAGCCACAGTGCCAGCATAGACATACATACCCAGGTTGGCATAAACAGCCCTTCAGCTGCAATCTCACAGTGCTACATTCCGTTCAGGAGTTGGAATGTTGGGAATCATTAGGAAAGGGACAGATAAGACAGAAAATATCATATTGCCTCTATAGAAATTCATCGTATGCCCACATCTTGAATACTGCGTGCAGATCTGGTCACCCTATCTCAAAAAAAGATTTATTGGAATTGGAAAAGGTACAGAAAAGGGCAACAAAAATGATGAGGGGTATGGAACAGCTTCCATATAAAGAGAGATTAATAAGACCTGGACTTTTCAGCTTGGAAAAGAGACGACTAAGGAGGGACACATGATAGAGGTCTATAAAATCATGACTGGTGTGGAGAAAGTAAATAAGGAAGTGCTATTTACTCCTTCTCAGAGCACAAGAATTAGGGCTCACCAAATGAAATTAATAGGCAGCAGGTTTAAAACAAACAAAAGGAAGTACTTCTTCACACAACTCACAGTCAACCTGTGGAACTCTTTGCCAGAGGATGTTGTGAAGGCCAAGACTATAAAAGGGTTCAAAAAAGAATTAGATACATTCATGGAGGATAGGTCCATCAATGGCTACTAGCCAGAATGGGTGGGATGCAAAACCATGCTCTGAAGTGTCCCTAGCCTCTGTTTGCCAGATGCTGGGAAGGGGCAACAGGGGATGGATCACCTGATGATTACCTGTTCTGTTCATTCCCTCTGGGGCACCTGGCATTGGCAACTGTCAGAGGACAGGATACTGGGCTAGATGGACCACTGGTCTGACCCAGTATGGCCGTTCTTATGAGTGACCTGTCAGGTAGCGCTTTTGAACTCTGCTGCCCAGGGGTCAGAGTGTCCAGAAGTCCATCTTGCTCCTAAATGCCTGGCACAGTCTCCAATCTATCTATCTTAGGCATTCATAGGGCTCCATCACCATAGCATCTGAGCACTTCACTATCTTTAATGTGTTTACCCTCACAACACCCCCGTGAGGCAGGGCATTATCCCTACTGTACGATGGGGAACTGAGGCACAGGGAGCCTGAGTGACTTGGCCGAGGTCACACAGGAAGTCTGAACAAGGTTTTCGTAATTCCATACAGGAGTAGGTAGTGTCTGAACAGTGCAGGAAGAGACACTTCAGGGCATTCATATCATTTACCCACAGAACAGGAAAGCACACGGGTTTCTCCTATGCACATAGGTTTGTCTTATGCAAAGCTGATCTCAGTGATTAACAACACGTTCAAAACTTGAATTGTGCTAAAAATGCAGCTACTTTCATTGGTACCTGATGTATAAGAAGTTAATTAGAACACCACTTAATGGCATTATAAAAAGCACCTTAAATCAAACATTACGACATCTCTACAAAATAAACCTTCTTTTTGCAGAAGCAGACTGTCTTATAACTTGCTTTACTAACCTCTGTTTCAGTCCATGGCATTCCTTCCTTGTTCTTCTGGGCTGGCCCCATGCTGGCCGGCGGCCCTTCACACTCAGCTGAGAGGCTTTTCTTGCCTGACTCACACGGTTGGCCCAGCTGCCCATTTCCACACCCTTTCTGCAGCAGCGCAATTGCCATTCGGATCAGGTACAGCTCGATATTTGCAGGGACCAGTGCTCTAATCGCTGTCATTCTGGTTACATCTTGGAGGGATAATATATATATATATATATTTTAGTAAACCCCGCAAGTTCCTGAAGTCCTTGTCCAAATTAGAGCTCCAGGAGCACTCTGTTGAGCTTTGGGGAAGGAGGGTTGAACATCAACAGCCAGTGAATTTTCCCCTCATTAAAGCACAGCATGGGTTAAACAATACAATAAAATACAGTTCACAGCTTGAACTTCATGAGAAAGGAAAATATTAGCCCAAACAGCAAATCCTGACCTCACTTACAGTCATGCAACCCCACTGCAGTCATATTTGGTCCAATTAGCCATTCGCACTCTTCTCCCCAACTTTCCTTCCTCATCTCTAGCCAGGTGCTGTACTTTAAAGGCAGCTAGGCTCTTCTACAGCTTTCCTCTTATTTTAAGACATTGCATCGACAATGCCCTTAATTCACTTTCTTAATGAAGAGGAGCACTGTAGGAGTCTGTCCACCTATGATTTGTAGTAGATGGTGCATAAGAAGGTGGTGTGGCATTTTCGTTGTTTTATTTGAACAAAATATTTTCAAAAAGGACCATGTCCAATCACAATATTAACTTTAACAATAAATGCTAGCCACAAATGTCTGTTATTTCTTCATTTTTATCCAGACCAGTGGTCATTTTCTTAGTTCGAAGTTTGTGTGCCTCTCTCATCAGCCCCCAAACCATGGTGCTGGGATAATGAACTGCCCTCCCTGCACTGATTCAAAGAACAGCCGTCAGCCTCACCACCACAAACCACAAGTAACAGCACTTGCAGAATGCTTGCCACCTAATGTTCTCACGGTGCTCTACGAGACGTAGGTAAGCATTATTATCCCCACTTATAGATACAGGGTGGGACTGTCAAAGGAGCCTCATGAGTTTGAGCTCCCTGAGGGTTATTTGAAATTCCAGCCATAATGCTTAGCATTTACAGTAAATATAGAGCTGTGCATGATTCCAGCTCTTTGAGTGTTACCTAAATAATCTTTCAGGGATTTCACTGTTACTACAAGTATCTGTGATAAAATCAAACTAACCAGAATAACATGCTCTCCACGTGTTAAGGTCATGAAAGGCACTTTCTAACTGGACTAACTCCAACTCAGCCAAGTGCTTAGGCATTGCAACACATACAATATGAGCCAGTATACTAGGAGTCCTTTGCAACTTGGCCTAAGGGAGGTACAGGAACTCCTCACTTAACGTTGTAGTTACGTTCCTGAAAAATGCGACTTTAAGCGAAACGATGTTAAGCGAATCCAATTTCCACATAAGAATTAATGTAAATGGGGGGGTTAGGTTCCAGGGAAATTTTTTTCACCAAAGGACTATATTATATATACATAACAATTTAATACTGGTACACAGCAATGATGATTGTGAAGGTTGGCTGAGGTGGTGAGGTCAGAGGGTGGGATATTTCCCAGGGAATGCCTTACTGCTAAACGATGAACTAATCCTCAAGGGTTAACTCGTTGTTGTTAACGTAGCCTCACACTCTACAAGGCAGAAGGAATGAAGGGAGGGAAGAAAGCACAGCAGACAGAGACACACATCGTGTGCACACGTGTGTGTGAGTGTGCGCGCATTTCCCCTTTGAATATGCTGATTCCTGTCTTAAGTACGCTGCCTTGTTAATTAGATCAGCAAGCTGAGACCCACCTCAGCTGCTCCCTCCGGGACTGTCTTGTGTCCCCCCTGCTCTATGGAAGATGGGGTATGCAGGGTGCAGGAGCAGGGGGGAGGGAGACACCCTGACATTAGCCCCCCTCTTCCTGCCCTGCACAGCAAGCAGGAGGCTCGGGGAGCAGCTCCAAGGCAGAGGGCAGGAGCAGCACATGGCAGTGGGGGAGGGACAGCTGAACTGCCCGCAATTGATAGTCTGCTGGGCAGCTGCTGCACAGGGAACTTAGAGGAGCAGGGAGCTGCTAGGGGGGCTGCCAGTCCACCCTAGTTCCAAGCCCCCACCAGCTAGCTCCACCCGGGTGCTCTTCCTGCAAGCAGTGGACAAAGCAGGCAGCTGCCAAAGGGAGCACTGCACAACTTTAAACGAGCATGTCCCCTAATTGATCAGCAACATAACAACAAAACAATGTTAACTGGGATGACTTAAAGTGAGGAGTTCCTGTATGTGCTTATTTGTCACAAATATCATTTGCTGTTAGTTTGACATAACAAGGACTTCTCTGTAATCACATCAGCCACCCTGGTGACGGCACATCCAAACAAGCCAAACTCTCATGCTACAGGTCTGCCTGCACTCTCCTTAATGCATCCCTCTGCAGCCTCTTCCCCTATCCTCAGAATCACACCCCTAATGATCGAGTGATGTCACTGGCAATCACCTACCCTAATGTCATGGCCACCTCTCCATCTCAATCTCCTCCCCCAACTCTCCCTTGCCCCTCTAATCACTACACACCATAAGGTGGCACTGGTACCTTTCATAAACACTTTCACAGATTCACAGAGTTTAAGGTCAGAAGGGACCATTGTGATCATAACACAGGCCAGACAACTTCCCTGAATTAACTGTGGTTTAACTAGAACGGATCTTTTATAAAAAATAAGCAATCTTAATTTAAAGACTTCAAGTGATGGAGTATCCACCACATCCCTGGGCAAATTGCTCCATCCAGTGATGGACCTCAATGTTAAAAGTCTGCGTCTTCTTTCTAGTCTGAAATCTGTTTATCACTTAACAGCTGCTCACACTCTGCTATCCAGAAATAAAGTGATGCACAGAATACAAATGAATCATCTCTGGTAAATACTGACAACATTCTTCATTTTACTTAAAAGGGACAAAAGTAGTTTACATCCAAAACCTTACGGAAAAGCTTAACAGAAGTGTTTTCCTGATTTTTGTAGTTAAGTGGAAGTAGATTGTTCAACAAGTTCTGCAACAAGAGTGCTGCAGCCCAAACACCACGGCATTGTGTTAGCACATGGAAACAAAGGAGTGACTGACTATAAACGTAGCAGCCAGGTGTCACTGTCCCAGCTGAATGAAATGCACAGAGCTAAATACTCCACCCTGTGGAAGTCATTCAGATTTTATGGGGTTATCTGTAGTACAGATAAGAAGCTGATCTTGACGGTGCTGTTTAACAGGTACAACGCTGAATTGCATCTGGGCCCACAAGCCCTAGAAAGTTGCATGTGATCACTGTGCAGCAGACTGACCTACCTACAGGTCAGCTTAGTGTACAAAGTCCAAAAATAACAGAGCCCAGCTCTACAGCAGGGAATTGCTGAACTAGTGAGAATGAGCCTTCAGACTCCCAGAAACTCCTCTGGTTATTCTAAGCTCCATGCTTTCCTCCTGCGAATGGCAATGACTCATGAATGGCCCCAGTAGAGTTGGGGGTATGGAAAGAAGAGAAGACTCAGAGCATTTTTCCTTATTGTTACTGTGTAATGCCAACAGACCGTAATTGTCGGCGGGCGGGATTGAACCGGGGACCTCTGGAGCTTAGTGTAAGAGCCTCTACAGCATGAGCTAAAAGCCAACTGACTCTTAGCTAAGGCTGTAGAGCAGACTCATTTTCTCTCTCTCTCTAAGTGGTCTCAGTGCCACTAGATGGAACAGAACACCACACCCAGGAGGTGTGTGGGTTACAATTGTAACTGGTGTCCTTTTAAATAGAATGAAGATCATCATCAATAGTTGCCATATTAGAGATCTGGGTTCTATCTCCAGCTCTGCTAGAAATGACAAATGCAACTTCTCCATTACCTCACCTGCAATATGGAGGGATGATAGCTACTTCCTTCTGATGGGGAAACAACCACAGAGATGACACGACTCACCCAAGGCCAAGCAGTAGATCAGTGGAAGAGCTGGAAATTGAAACCCTGCTTTGGGGCTACCAGTTGTGAGCTTAAATCACTAAATCAGGTGCCCATCTAACATTAAAGAATTCTGATAAGTTTTAAAATGCAGGTAACAATCTATTTATTAGTTTACTTGTCTGGTTCTCTTTATCACCCCAGTATCTTAAATGACCCAGGTTTGCAATGTGAGGAAATTTAAGATATTTTCAAGGATTCACTTGGCATGCTGCTGATGCCTAACTATTCACTGGGGCCAACATTTTCAAACTCAGAGGCTGAAGTTAGGTGCCTAAATACGGACACAGTTAAAAAATTATGTCTGGATCTTTTTACATATTGTTGAGACACCAATCTTGTGTCTGCACTCAACTAAGAAGTTCTTAAAGAAAACTCCCCTCCTCCTCTCTTTTATGGCTTGAGGCTGTGGCTTGCCATGCACCCTTATCTCCCATTGGCTTGAAACCCAAGGGGAAGGCCCTTTGCCCTGCCATGCTCAGCCTGGCTCAGGAATGGGTCCTTTGAGTGATGAATTCTCACCAAAGGAACAAACAGGATACATACGTTTCTTGTTTGCTTTATTCATATCCCAATGACTGTCATTGAGACCTTCAGACTAGAGCTGTGCTTCTCACCTGAGTTGATGGGAGGGTTTTGGATGATATCAGTAATAAGCTTCTGAACCTCAGGAGTCAGACCCGCTCGTTCTAAGTCGACTGGGTAGCCAGCTTTCATGGCTTGGAATAAATGAGAGCCAACCACAGTGAGAGGCAGAGACCTGCTTTCACTTATACTCTTCTGAGGAAACAATGAGAGAAGAAATCTGAAGTGGTAAAAGTGTATGAGATCTAACAAAAAAGAACCAAAGCCCTCTTTGAATCCCACCACTGACTCGCCCTTTCTCAATTGTATCAAACATAAGCTTCTTGTCTTCACTTCCAAGACCTTTCACAGCCTAGTCCCACTTACCTTTGATCTTTCATTATCAAAAGGTTGGTTCCTGCCTCCAGCTGGCCCACGGCTCCATTCTTTATTGCTCACTTGCTAAATTTTCAAACTAGCACCTTGGTGCTTTCTCCCATGCTGCCCTGCTGCCTGGGAGGAGCTCCTGATAAACATCTGCAAAACTAACTCCTTATCCTCCTTCAAAACCTTCCTTAGGCTTGGTCTACACTGCATACTTACTTCAGTAATAACTACATCACTCAGGGGTGTGAAAAATCCATACCCCTAAGCAACATCATTATACTGATCTTAACCCCCCAGATAGACAGCGCTATGTCAGCTGGAGAGCTGCTCCTGCCGACATAGCTCCCGCCTCTCACAGAGGTGGAGTTATGAAGCCTATGGGAGAGCTCTCTCCCGTCAGCTTACAGCGTCTTCACCAGACCTGCTAGAGCAGCAAAGCTGCATCCGTGCTGCTGCGCTGATGTAAATTTGTAGTGTAGACCTGCCCTCAAAAGTCTCCTTTGCTGGGAGGCCTACAAAAAACATGACAACTGTTAGGCTGCTGGTGTGCTGAGACCACTGCTGTCATGTCCTGATGTTTTCTTGTACTCTCTCTGCCTGTCTGTATTCATCTGTTGGTTTTTCTTTTATGCTTGGATTGCTCTGAGATGCTCTTTAGGGCAGGGATTGTCTTTTTGTTCTGTTTGTACAGCCCCTAGCACAATGGAGTCGTGGTCGGTGACTGGGACTCCTAGGCACCATGGTAATACAAATAATAAATGATAATGCATGGTGCATGCTGCTTCACAAAGCAACAGCAAGAACAGGAGACCATCGCCTTTGACTACACAACAAGAACTCCAAACCACTTTATAAGGCACGTTTTTCTGATCTCTTTCAGATACTGAATCCAATCTGTAAAGAGGTTTCACTTCAAAATATTATTGCTGGCTTGGAGAGCAATCTCTCACTGTGACCCTGAAATCCCATGCATATTAAAGATTCTGCTCTGAGTTCAAATGTCTAAGGAGCAGAACCCAGAGCTCCATCCTTCAGCAGTGGCCGTGGAGCCGCTCCAGACTTGCTACTACACTGTCATGGGGCTAGAGCAAAGAGAGACAATAAGCTCTTGCCAGGACCTACATGCTACATAGGGCCAGTGCATCTCTATGGTTTGCTCTATACCTCTGGCCTGCTCACAATCGCCCCTACACTGCTACGGAGACAGCCACCACCAAGCTCTGCTCTGCTACCTGGAAGATGCGGATCAGTCTCTGAGCATGGCAGTCTGCACCATGCAAAGGGAATCCTATTTTCACTGCATATTGGGTCTTCCACAGCTATTTCCAGGGCAACAGGATTTCACTGGTGATGGAGAGAAGTTTAATGACAACCTAGTAGCTGTAACTGTGTAATCAGCTCAGCTCACTTGTAACGTTCGGTTTGTTAAAGCCCAAAACATTCCTCAGTAAAGCAGCCAATTATCTACACCTTAACTGCAAGAGATCTGTAAATGCAGCAACCCTCACTGAGTCCTAATGTCACTGTTGGCACCGCCAGAATAGAAATGATAACAAACAAAAGCTGAGTATTTCAAGTTCTTTTAGGTGGACTCCATTACCACAATCTTGGGACAACATCTTTGATTTTGCTTGACTAGAGTTGAATTTTTTTACTGGCTGGATTTAAAATTAATTATTTTCCCTGAAAGAATTAGGCTTTATGTTTCTTTTATTGACTTTCCCCCAGACAATACACACAGGGGAAATGCAATAATCACGGTTATTTGATACTGGGCATCAAATTACCTAACACTAATTGTTCTATTGCTTCTCGTTAATTAGTCCTTGGGCATTTTAATATAGCGACTATCTGACAAGTTCACTCACACACTCTTGGGAGGGATAAGAGAAGCTTGAGGCTATTTCAGCATCATACTAACGGATCGAAGAGCAATAAAAAGTGAGAAGCTGAACAAAACAGATATAAAAGCAATGGATTATGGAACCCGCCTTCGAAGGCACAGAGCAACGTGCATATTTCTCCCAGTGTGCTATGGCTCTCAGCCTACATAACAAATTAATAAAGAGTCCAGTGCAAAGCCCCTGGTAAGGTCACATTATGATTAGGCAATGAAGGTTGGCTAGTTGTAAGTGGAGTTCTTTGAGACAGACTCTTGCATGTTCACTCCTGCGATATGCTGACTGGGAGCAGCCAGGGCAGTGCAACCTTCTACTAGCCATGCGCGTTAGTGCACATCCCTCCCCTGCCCCCAGCATCGGTGCGCGTTCTGTGGGTGTGGCTATAAAAGGGGGGCTTGGCACTACTGCCATCTCAGTTCCTTCCAACTACAAAAGTGGAATGCCACCTAACACTAAAACTAGGATGCTGGAGGAGCGGGGAATGCAGGTGGGGAGTGTGAACACGCACAGTACACCTCAAAGAATTCCAGTTACCACCACCCAACCTTCACTACTTCTTCGAGTGTCCTCTGCATGTTCCCACTCTCGGGACAGTTAGACACGCAAGACTGTAAATAAGGAAGGAGGGAGCAGAGTTTTAATTAAATAATGACTGAAGCACCACTCTGTCAAACTGTGCTTCAGAGCTGGATGCCAGATCCAATGCATAAGGTCCTGTAAAAGTGTGACTTGAACGCCATGGAGCAGCCCTGCATATTTCAATATGAGGAATATGTTTGGAGACTGCTACAGATGTACCTACCCTTCTAAGAGAATGGGTTCTAAGAGGACCAGAAGGAGAAAGGGAAGCTTTTTGATAAAATTCCTCAATACAAAGTCTAACCCATCTGGACAGGAACTGTGCTGAAATGGCCTGACCCTTAGAAGTACCAGCAAATGAAACAAATAACTTGGACAAGACATGAAGTTCTTCATTCTATCAGGTAATATAAGCTAAGAGCACTCATTTAAGCAATGTAATCTAGACTCCCCTTTATGCGAATGAGGTTTAGGAAAAAACACAAGTAAATTTATATTCTGATTGATACAGAACTCCGAGACGACCTTTGGAAGGAATTTAGGATGTGGTCTAAGATGACTTTATCTTTATGAAAAGTAGTATGGGGAAGGTGGTCTGCCATCAGTGCATACAACTCACTAATTCTTCTGGTGGAAGAAATTGCTATTATAAAAAGCTGTCTCTATGGAAAGATGAAACAAAACAATCCCATAGAGGCTCAAGCGGGGAAGATATAGGTTGTCTTAGTACTAAATTCAAATTCCATGGAGGGACCGGGTCATGAACTGGGGGATATGGAGTCAATAAACTTTTAAAGAAGGTTTTCATGAGACTGTATGAGAAGGTGGCTTTAACCTTTACATGAGTATGGACTACTGCCATTGCTGCTAGGTGGACTTTAGTCAAGAGAAACAAACCCATTGTTTTTAAGTGTACCAAGTGTTCCAAAACCATTTGTATAAGGGCTGAATCTGGGTCAACATTCCTATCCGCTGCCCAAATAATTAATCTTCTCCATTTAAACTCTTAACTTCTCTCTGTCCTTGTGCCATCTGCCCACCCCTTGTATGCACTACAGAGAGGTGCCTACCTGGTGAGCAGACCTCCAAATCCTCTCTCTTGGGTAGAAGAACTACACTTGGTCTGATGCTTGGGGCCTTTCTCTGCTACAAGGGCAGATTTGCCCTTAAATGCACAAAAGGTGATTCCAAGTCACGGTTCCCAGAACTGTGCATATGCAATATTTTGTGCACTACCAACTCCCAAGTGCCTGTCTTAGCAGATGTGAGTAACATGGCTGAGATCAGGGTACAGAAAGAATCACAGCTTTGGAAGTCTCAATCAGAAAGTTGCACTGATATTTAGTCTTTCAATTTTACACTGAATTTTCCTGTGGGGCTTTTTTCAGGCCATTCGAAACTTACATGGAGGTACAATGCAAAGGGTCTGATTTTTTTATATCCAGAACAGGGACACGGTACTCACCAGCCCAGGAGAAATGTCTACATGCAGCCCTATGTACTGTGTCTATGCCATAGTGCTATGGTACAGAAAGATGCTTCCATCTGGCTATTGTGGGTTAAGAGATAAGTCCATTTGGAGGTGGAAATGGCACAGTTATAGCAAAAACAGTTCCCAGTGCTGCCTGGCCAGCCAGTGCAGATGGGGCATTCTGTTCCAGATATGGCAGGGATTTGGTGTTCCAAAAGCAGGGGCTCATTGGCAGCGTAGGGAGGATTTAAGAGAACAGCAGCAACTAACTCGGTCTGGCCCTCAAGGCTCATGTTTTAACAAGTTTGCAATCCCCAGACACACAATATTTCCACCATCTATTTTAGACAACCAGCATATCCACATCCCCGCCAATGGGAACTAACTTACCAAAGACTGGTTCTTCTCATGGAACAGCATGTATGTTATGAGCTGTGACTGCGGAAGGGGGCTGCACCCACCTCTCTTCTGGAGGGCTGCTAGCTGCTGTTCCCTAGATCCACAAGTAGGGAATGTGTCTGTCTGTAGGGTGACAAACAAGAGTAAGCAGGAATGAAGCCCAGTAACAGCTGCCCAAGAAATCATCCTGTCTGGTCATCTGCTCTGGAATTGGAAATGGAAGAGCTAGACTTTGAGCAAACTGGACTGTACAGTCAGACTGTTCAACACATAAACAGCAGAACAACCCCAAGATGGATGCTTATAATTCATATGCACACGTACGCACACGTATGCTGAAGCAAGCTATAGGACAGTCTGCTTAACATACCTGAGGGGTCACAAAATAACTGGTGTCTGGACTGACAAACACCAGACTGGTTGGTGAGTTTCTGAATTAGTCTGCACTGTTAAGAAAGTTTGATACTCATATGTACCATAATATAGTAATGCAGAGTAATCTTTTATTTTTAAATAAACATGTATTTTTATGTGTTCTAAGTTAAGAATTTGTTTTTAAAAACTTGACAAGACTCCTTCTCCCAACCTCACTCCACACACACACGGTTCTGCCTTCACAGAAGAGGCCAACACAGCCTGCATCCCAGCGACCTGATCTGTGAAGCAGAGAGAAAACTCCTCCCAACAGTGGGAAACACTCATCTCTACCCAAGCACAGACAGTTCGGCAGGCACTCTTCCTGCCTGGACGTATCTGCTGGTTGGGACTCTGCAGGCGCTAGAGTGGAGAATAAGAATCCCTTCACATCTAGGGTAAGCATAAGAGCGCAAAAACTCAGAACATGATTTCTACTACTGGTAGCACAGAATCCCCCTGGTGCTTTGTCTGTCGCCACAATGATCAGCAAAGAAAGCACACTGGGACAGGGTGCCACCCTATGGATAGTAATGGACAGAATAATATCTAGCGCTTTTCATCAGTAGATCCCAAAGCACTTCACGAAGGATGTCAGTATCATTATCCCCATTTTACAGTTCACAAAACTGAGGCATGGAGCAGTGAAATGACTTGCCCAAAGTCACAGCAGATCAGCAACAGAGCTGGGACCAGACCTCTGACCTCCCAAATCTAAGCCCAGTGCTCTGTCCACTAGGCCAGAAGAAGGGAATCATAACGTTCAGTGAGAATATTGGAAGAGTGGGTCCACTGAGCAAAGCATCCTTCAGAACAGTCAGGTCCACCAGTCTCCCAGGATGGACCAATAAAATGGGAAGCAAAGGTGAGTCCTGCCCTCAAACCAGGACAGGCAATAGTCTGACCCTGACAAAGGCGAATTCCATATGTCTCAGTCTCCAACCCCAACCCAAATATCAAATCTGGAGTGTAACCAGCTTTGTGTGCTGAGCCAGAAACATCTGAAACAGTTCCATGGTTGTCATGGCAGCAACGAGACAATGGACCCATCCAGACCAGTTATTTTGTGAAAGGACATTCAAAATACTGAGGACAATCGCCTCAGTGGCTGAAGCACCAAACCAGACAGGAATTCAATCAGCTCAGCAAGGAAACCTGAGTGAAGAAAGACGGCATGTACACCAGTACAAGCTACATTTGAGACTGGTCCTAGGACTCAAGGTGGACACTGACAGGAGTTCAGTGATGGGGTCGGTGTTGGGGAGTTGAGAGGAACCTCCTACATTTAAGATCAGATGCGAACAGCACAGACCCAGGACTTCTGCAGTCCTCATTATAATTAGAAATATCTATTTCTTTCCGCTACAGATTTGCCAGCCACTAGGTTTAGGGCCACATCCTGCAGTCTGCCTTTACTGGAAATTTTGCCTGAGTGAATAACTGAAGGCTTTGGTCCACATTTAGCACCGCAAATCAATACAATTTAAAAAAAAAAAAAAAAAAAAAAACAATGGCTAACAAAACCCATTTTGCTTGTTTTCAAATATGAGCCACTGAAAGTCAAGAGCTGGAATGCTGATTTTGTATAAACCGAGCCACTTTGAAAAAGAGCACTGATAATAAAAGAGCTCAGTCTGCAATTTACCATGAATCCTAAAAACAGGCTGCATAGTTACTAGCTATTTTAAGAAAAACTGGATGCTTGCCACACACTATTTTAGGGAGTTTATATATGATTTCTAAAAGAACGGAAAGCAAGCTTGGGGAACTGGTGAATAATCAGCCCTCCTCTAAGTGTAACAAGATGTGTGCATTGACCCCATACTCAGAAGATTTCCTTCCCAGAACTGGCTGGCTAGGAACTACAACAATGGTGTACCCAAGCATGGACTAATTTCTAACCTCTCCACTGCTGCCATCTAGCCTTCCTTCTTGGGGAAGTAACAGCGAGGTTCCTTTCTTTGTTACCAGCACCACATGGGCATTCTGATTGTGGCCATTAACAGGTTCCATTGAAAAGAAACCTTGTTGTAGGGCTCATCTCACAGCAGGTATTATTGCTCCACAGCTGCCAGGAGGAGGGGGATTAGGCCAAGTGTTTCCTCACTTTCTAGTCTCTTCGCTAGATAGAGAGATCAAGCCAAGCCTTGAATTGCTGAGGCCTACATGGGATTTAGATGAGAGTCTCCCCACCTTAGGAATGAGGTTCTCAACACCCCTGTGTTTTGCTTGTTCTCCAGGTGAGCCATGGCTGCTAATCTGTTCCACAGGTATTTACATAGAACATATCCAGTATCATTATGCACTGTGTAACCTGGAACTTCTGGATCAAAATGATTTCATTGCATATGTGAAGAAATGAACAGCTACAGGCATAGGTGCTGGAACAAAGGGTGCTGTTGCACTCCCCGGCTTGAAGTGGTTTCCGTCATATACAGGGTTTGCAGTTTGGTTCAATGGCTCTCAGCACCCCCACTATACAAATTGTTCCAGCACCCTTGCCCACAGAGAAGCTTGTAATCATGACATGCCAAGTCCAGGGCGTGGGAGACCAAGCTTACCCACTCAACCCAGTAGCCAGCCTTGTCAGTTATTCAAGGAGTGATGAAGATAGCCCCTTGAGTAACCTACAGGATGCTTAGCTATGATGTACATGAGACGGTCATATCTCAGGAGCTACCCTCAGGAGGGCATCTACTTCGCCACAGACAGATTGGGTAAAAGAAAGGAAGAATCCTTAACAAGAGGTGGGAGAAAGAACATGGGAAACTGGAGAACATGAAGGGAAAAACAAGGGCAAGAAGAAATGAAAGGAGAGAAGCTGATATTGTATTTTGAAAACTTCTTCAGAAACCTATTTAGAAGCCCACTTTCTCCGGCCTACTTGTCATCCACCACACGGCCAACCAGACAAGCTGGATGCCACTCCCAAGGCCCAGCCGTTCATTGCTGCAGAGGAAGCAGAATCAGCCCGGAGGAGTGAGAGGAGGGCTTTGCTCAGTATCAGCAACTTGAGGTGATTCAGGAGGATTGTTCACAGGCTACAACACGAGTCCTGTCCTGTAATTGGAGGAAGGACAGGGACCCATGCCAGAAAGCCTGAAAAATGCAACTTGTAAATCACAAGCTGAGGCAGATCTCGAGGGCTCCACCAGGGAAGCAGAAGGCCCTGCTGAAGGAAAAAATCTTACCTCCAGGTTATTTGCATGGCAAAACTCCTTGATATCATCCAGGAGAGGAACCAACATGGCAGATTTTGCTTCAGATACGCCATCAATTCTCTTCACATTTTCAACAGTCGTAGGCCTATTTCGGGTAGAACAAGAACACGCTGGAGAGTTACCGGGCTTTGCTGGTTTATGTTTTGGAACGTGAAGTATAGAACAGAACAGGAATGACAATCCCCGCTTTAACCACAGATTACACTGACAGGTGATTACTCTGCCATCACAGCACTGGCTGCGTTTTAGTCATGTTATTTTTCAAAGTTCTTATAAAAAGGTCTGTGGAGGAAGTGTGTGGCTTTTTGCTAGCCCTTAATATTTTCTGGCACATACATTATTTTGCAACTAATAACTAATGTATTTTTTTTTTATGTTCTGTCATGGCAAACTGGCTATAAACTGGGCTTCAACCACTTGCAGGGGTCAAAAAGGGATTCCCTCTACAATCTATTCTGGGTTTTTTGTTTTTATCTGCTTCCTCTGAAGCATCAGAGATGGCCACGGCTGGAGACTGGACAGGGAGGACCAGGGCTCTGAAGTGGCACAGAGCATTCAGTCTCTCACGGGCTTGGCTGGCTGGTTCTTGCTCACATACTCAGGGTCCAACTGAATGCCATGTGTGGGGTCAGGGAAGACTTTTCCCCAGGTCAGACTGGCAGGGACCTTGGGGATTTTTCACCTTCTTCTTCAGCGTGTGGGTATGGGGGTGACTTGCCCGGATTATCTGGGTAAATCTCATCTATCCTTTCCCTGCCACTGCTGGGACCTCAGGCACTCGTGCACCTCGGTCCCTCCTGTTCTTTCCCGGTGACAGAGTACAGCCTCGTCTCCTATCGACTGTAAATCTTTAGTGTAATTTTGATTGTTGGGTTTGGCGTGAGGGTGCTAGGCGGAACTCGTGGCTTATGATATACAGGAGATCTGACTAGACGATCTGGAAGTCCCTTCTGGCTTTAAACTCTATGGGTTTGTTTACACAGCATAATAAACCTGTCTGCATGACCTGTACCTGCAGACTCAGTGTTTCCAAGCCTGCACTTGAGTGTCCATACTGCACAGGAAACCCAAGCCTCACACCTGTGCTGGCACATCCATACTGGACTACGCAGACCCAGTCACAACTTCAGCTTCTGTAAGTGAATACCATCATATCCTGGGTTCCTCGTGCCCTCACCAGCTGTGGCCACTCTATGGCTTGGATCACAGTGCCTTGTGGGAGAACTTGTCTGCCTATCCCACAGGAATTGAGCAGAAGTGTTTTGACGGTTCTTGCCTGCGAACATATCCAGCTGAGCCATTTTGTGTCTGCATGCTCCCAGCAGCTGGAGCCATCAACATGGATCTCGACCCTGTGAAAGAACTTCTCCACCTCATGCTGTCAGTCCTCTTTAGTGACATAGACTGGGCACCTATGACTTTGCGTTAGGCAACACACTGCAGAACCATTCCTTATATGATGGGTTGTCTTACAATACTTGCTTTTATAGTGGGAAATCATGTAAGGAAGTTCATTTCTTCTCTCCATCTTTCTGGAGATTTTTACTGGAACACCCTGATTATTCCTTTGTAGTACAGAAGTGCACAGAGTCGCAGTCAGATGACGGGGTAAGAGACAGTCCCTGAAGATCGTACAATCCAAATGAAGACAAATGCAATAAGCTAATAAAAAGGACAAGCAGAGGGAGCAGGGAAGGAAGGGTTGAGCAGGGTACACTGCTGCTTTCCCTACACCTCATCCCCTCTCCAGCCAGCCAGGAAGGCATGTTGACAAAGGCTGGGTACGAGTAAAATTTGCAGGTTTTAGGTTGTTTTTTCCCAAAGCTACGAGCAAGGTGCATGTCTGATGCCAGCAGCCTAGCCTTTTACCATATGCAGCATGGTAGAAGTGGGTCTTGAAGAAGGACACGGTCGCTGCTCTACTGCTTAGTTCAGGGAGAGGCTTCATGCATAAGTGGTGGCTTGGAAGAAAGCATGAATTTGCTCGTGGGAGAGGCTGATAAATGGACCATGAAGGCAGACATCACTGGCAGTGGTGAAGGTTGACTTGACAAGATACTTTCAGAAACAGAGTAATTGATACATGCAGTCAAATTTCACCTGTAGAGCTAAACCAACATAAGCAATAACTGCAATGCTGTTCTAGCTGCATACCATCTGAGTTCACATAGCTCCATAGACATGTGGAACGGAGGTAGCTACAATATCCTTGGGGCTACTAAAAATGTTAATAAACTTTACACATACATTTTCAGAATTTATGTGATCACAAAATTCAGACACACACTGCAGAAGCGCTCAGTTTGAGGAGTTCTTCCTGCACCTCTTGATAGTAACAGTGTACCAAAATGAGAAGTTTTTCTTTAAAATTCGGTCAGATTAATAATTCTGCTGATGCAGAAAGTTACTGAACTGGAAGCATGTGGAAAAACAGAATTCCTCAATATGTTTATGTACAACACCTAAAATCTATGGCACGTGGGAAGTAACGCATCAACATAATTCTGTTACTGACTTGGCTTGCAGGAGTGAGAGTAAGACTCCAGAGTACCTCTGGACTTGTGTGGTTTTCAAACTGAAGACTTTACCTTATTTTGGCCATGTCCACCAATATTTTATTTGTTGCCAACACAGCCGGAGGAATATCCTTCTCACTGGCTAGCTTCTGTCTGGCTGCCAGCAGCTTACTGTACAGAACAGTCTGCAAAGAACAAAGCCAAAGTATGAATACATGTAAGACTTTGCTTTAAAGAACACTTTAAGTCAAGGACTTAGAAGTGATTAAAGTATGGGAAGAAAACTTCTACGTGAGAAAGCAAACTACCACCCAAAAATAAAACAGATGAGCAGTCAGAATCTAAACCACATCCACACCATAATCTCAACATTTTTAAATTCTCATCAAGGACTCCAGTTCAAGGCACCTTCCTAAAATTTGGGGTAAAAGCTGAAAAATCCAGTTTAACAGCAGTTTCTCTGGTTGACTCTTTGGAGGGACAAGGATGGTCTCTAGGACTGCGTTAGATGTACACAAGCACAATTTTAATGCATTTCTTACACAAGCAGATGCCCTTTCTGTTTAATTGACTTACGTGCAGTTCCCTCTCTCTGGATGAAACAGCAGGTTCTGGAGACTTCAGTTTGATTGGTGACTGCACCAGGTCACTATTAAATTTCAAAAAAAAATAAAATGTGACATTCATATTCCTATTAGATCAATTTATCAATTCACTTTGCACCGGCTCTGCTCTGCTGAGATTAGTAGGTTTGGGAGTCCTAGTGTATATGAGCCAGCCAGACATGTGGTCTCAGCCAGTCTAGTTGCCATTTGCATTAAAACACATCTGCATAGACACACCACAGTCCACACTAGGAGTTATCGTGGTATAACTACAGCAATACAATTATACCAGTATAACTATGCTGCTGAATTTCTCCATTTAGGCTATGTCCACACTGCGCACCTTACAACAGCCTGGCTGTGTCACTACAGGCACAGCGTTGTAAGGTGCACAGAAACCAACGATTCTTACGTTTTATATTATCCGGACCCATCCAAACACTGTATCACATATCCGGACCCATCCAAAAAAGGTATCAAGTTATCAAAAAATAGCAACTAAGCAAAAACCAAGTGACCAGCAAAGCAACCTGGAATAAATAAAAGCTATTTTATAACTTGGTTTTTAATTAATGTTTGTTATGTTTATTTCCCTTGCATCTGAATTTAAAAGGTCAACAAATGAAAATGTGTCTTAATTTTAGAGTTTAAACACACCCCTAAAATCAAACCCAAAACAGACTGAATTAGCTGCATTTAAAAAGGCTCATGGACTTGTACTGTGCAGAAAACAAGGCCTGTTAAAATTTTTGAACAGTTATGGCCTACTTAATTGTATGATATAAATGTTCAGTTATTGGTTCAGTTCAGGTAATCGGCAATAGAAGTATTTTATAGTCACTTTTTTAAAATAATGTGGGATGTTTTAAAGAGCCATTTAACACACTGCAACCCTACCTACTTCAGAGCATAACCTAACTTATATTTTGTGACATTGTAGCATGTCATGTGAGGCAAAATTAAAAGTGTTGACCTAATTTTTCTATCAAAATTATTTGCTCTCTTAATACTGTTTTTGAAGTCTTCAGATGGACAGATTATACCTGGTTTCTTAAAGGTTATATGAAGTCTGACACCTGTACAGCACTTATTTTCACACTAAAGATTTGAGACATTAAAAAGAAAAGTTCAGTTTACACTACAAACAGACTTACTTTCTTCTCTGATAGTTGCTCTACAGATACCACCTCCACAACACAGGAAAGAACGAATAAGTAGAGAAAGAGAGATGAGCAGAAATAATTTAGTCCATTGTACCTTTCATTTGAGACTTTGCCCCTTGTAGAAATTTTACTTGCTCCTTGATAAGAAAACATTTCCTGCAAATATGTCTGTTTTAAAAATAAAAAAAAAACAAGTCAGAAAATCAAAGATATCATCCACATTTTTCCCAATACAAATATTAACAGTAAAATATTCATTTACATTTTTATACCAATTTGTTTCAAAGATAGTCAGTAAAGAAAGGGATCGATTTTTTTCAAAACACACTACAGTCTGTTGCATAACAGAAAAATTATTTCCTTTTTGTACCTGGTGTCCCTCTAGTACATTATTACAAATATACACCATACATGAGTAAAAAGCAGATGTGTGTTACAGTATATTGATTCTCATTAGAAAACAGATTTAAAGTTTCTAACCTTAGTCACAGTACAAGAGGAAATTGTTATAAAACAACAACTTACAGAATGAATGAATAAACACTTTACATAAAAAAGCCACTATGGTAAAATATGTTCATGTTGAGAAAAACTGAGAAAATTCTAAGAAATGTAGAATTAGGGTTCCCTCTCAGCCCCTTGCACTAATGTAAGCATTGGAGTTTCACCCCATTTTCTGAAACCCTTTAGAAATTGTAGTGGCGGTCTTTACATTTAGTTTACATTTAATTTAATCCCAGATAAATAACTTAATCCAGAGTTATGGCTGAGATTGCACTATGCAGAGTGTTACTGCTGTTTCTCACTCCCTCATTCCATGTCATCTGTAAACATTTAGATTACAAAATCCCAAGGAACGGATTGTGATTTTCCATGCGGGGAGGGATAGCTCAGTGGTTTGAGCATTGGCCTGCTAAACCCAGGGTTGTGAGTTCAACCCTTGAGGGGGCCATTTAGGGATCTGGGGCAAAAATTGGGGATTGGCCTGCTTTGAGCAGGGGGTTGGACTAGATGACCTCCTGAGGTCCCTTCCAACCCTGATATTCTATGATTCTATGTCTTTTGTGAAGCAGGTAGTGCATATTTGGGTGTTAATACTACACTTCACTTTCACACATTAATGTGTTCAGTATATTTCAGTGTACCAATTATTTTGTTCACCACACAACTCACAACTATCGTACAAATGATCTGTAAATCCTATATTGTGTGCTGCTTTACTGTGCATCTTAAGCTTTCAAATATGTGGAGAAGACTTTATAGCTAAATATACTGATCTGTAAGCTCACTTGCACATCACTAAAAAGTATAATGAAGTGTCTGATAAGTAATATTTTTCTGAAATACAGACCTGTTTCTCTGGTGTCAGCTTTATTGACCTCATATCTGGTGAATGTGGTCCTGCAACCAAAGTTATCTGTCTATTGCTGTAAGAAAATGAATTCAATTGTATTCAAAACATATAGAAAAATAATCACTCTTACAAGAAGGCTGACATTTCAAAATACACCTTGGGAGAGGATGGTTTCAGAACACAGAGAGCAAAGAAAGGTTACTGGAGTTCTTTGCAATCTGTGGCCCACCAAAGATTTTTTGCTAGCTGCATCCATTGGTCTGCACCTGCTCCCTTCTCCTCGTGCTCCAAACTGAGGGCACAGGTGGTGGCATGGGCTGAACACCTCTCCAGTTACCTTTCTACCGCAAATAGCCCTAGCAGAAGGCTCCGCAGCAAAGGGGAAGGAGGGTGGGTAGTGGAACAGATAGGGACCACACATCTTAAAGAACCCCAGTTACTATATGAGGTAAGTTACTTCTCTTTTGTCAAGTGATGGTCCCTATGAGTGTTCCACTCTGGGTGACTCACAAGCAGTAGTCACTGAGAAGAGTGCAAGGAACCCTGCTGTATCATTGACTGGAGGACTACTCTGCCAAAGGAGGCATCAGCTGTAGAAGCCTGCACCAGGGGGTAATGAGCAGAACCCCAACTTCCAGCTTTACAGATTTCCAGGAGAGGAACATCTTTAACTGAAGCTACTGATGCAGCCTGGGTTCTGGTTGAGTGGGCCCTCACACCTTGCGGGGTAGAGGTAGCCATTAACTCATAACACAGCAGGATGCAGCCCAAAAGTATCTGAGAAGAGATTGTTTCACCCTCACTTGCTCTGAAGGATACAGTCTTGGGAAAGTCTAAAGGATTTAGTCCTTTGCAGGTAGCATGCCAAGGCTCAACGAGTGTCCACAGAGTGAAGTTTCCTATCCTCACTGGTGGCATGCAGCTTTGGGAAGAAGACCGGTAAGAGAATGGTCTGATTTAGATGGAATTCCAAGACTACTCTGGGGGTGAATTTTGGGTGTAATCTCAGGGAAACACCTATGGAAGATCGTGTGAAGTGGCTCAGCTATAAGGGCCCCCACTTCACCTACTCTTCTAGCTGAGGTGATGGCAACCAGAAAGGCAATTTTCACCGATAGGTGGACTAAGGAACATGAGGCTAAGGGCACCTCCTTAGATGACACAAAGTACTACTTTTCTGTTGTTTCTCGAGCAGGAGCACAAGTGGCCAGACTGTCTTGGCTGATTATAATGGCATGTCTACACTAGAGGTTATGACAGTATAATTTACGTCATTCAGGGGAGTGAATAAGCCACTCCTGACCTAAGCCACACCAACCTAAGTCCCAGTCTGGACAGTGCTAGGTTGGCGGGAGAGCTTCTTCCAACACAGCTACCGCCTCTCAAGGAGATGGTTTTATTAGGCCGACGAGACAGCTCTCCCCCGTCAGCACAGAGCATCTTCACCAGACATGCCACAACAGTGTAGCCCTACTATAGCGCTTCTACTGTAAACTAACCCTTAGATGGCGTCATTAATGGGAAGTGCCACCTTACTGGGGACTAGCTCTCTGGAGAATGTCCAATTGTTTATGAGGGGTGTCCTGCCTTCCTCTGGAAGGATCTGGAGGGTGTGCGTGATCCTCCTCAGAAGATTTTGAAATTGCTCGTAACCATCAGGGGGTGATGGTGAAGCCAACGAAACTCCTTGTCTGGCAATGAAGATGACAACTCTGTTGGAGCTGGTGGTTCCACATGATACAGTTCCTCCTCTTCCTCCATTAGTTCTTGAGAAGGTTCAGGCTATTCTCTGCATGGAGAGGGCTGTCTAGACTCCCAGTGGGATCACAGAGATTTGGGATGTCATATATATGGATCCCCCACAGCCCCAGTAAGTCCAGCATGAGAGGTAATATGGAAACTGGGGTGGTCCCCAAGGAGGAGGGAACCATTGATTCTGAGGAGCGTAGTCCCTCTTATGCAAGCAAGACTGTGCCCAAGAGATATCCCCCACCCCCGCAAAAAAACAAACAAACCAAAAACCCCTTAGTGCAGAAACCTCCTCCTTGGCACAGAAAGTCTTCAGTAGCGGGATTCACATATTTGTTCCTGCAACATAAAAGTGACACATGCATAACATATATGGCTGTGGTTACCTTTGGGTGTGAGGTTTCCTAAGATATAGTTCTTCACTGGGCTGTAGCAGAAGAGTCCGATACAACTCACTCCTAGCTTTACATAGCCAGTCTCTACCCTGTGGGATACAGACCAAGTCACTCAACTTTACATTGCCAAAAGAAACCTCTCACAGGAAGGTTTTACAACAAGATTACCTTTTTAGTAAGTTCACACAGAGTTGCAAATTTGCTTCGACCACAAACTTCTTTAAGGAACCCTTCAGTGATGAGCTGTCGGCCCAAAGCCTTCCACCAATTCTCTGGCCAGTCCTTTCCACTACCAAAGAGAGTGTGAGTTCGGTACTTGTCTGGGAGACGCTGGGAATTCTGAAATCATTCAAACATTTTGGTCATACTCCTTAATTCCTAGAAAAACTACTCCACATAACTGGTGAAGCACAGAAATAGTCATGCAGTCCAATACAAATATAAGCCATTCATTACTAAAATGAGGAACTGAAAGTTGAAGAAGACTGAAAATGCCAGAAATATGGGAGAACCCCTCCAAACATCAGAATATGTTTGGCAAAGTCATTTAATACCCATTAAAAATGGCTGAATTTGAAACCGTTGAATCTGAATCCTTCCCTTTGTCCCTTGTTAGAGCAAGGGCCATGCCAATGTACCTCACTGCTGTCACTTGGAGTGGTGACAAGGTACTTTCCTCTGTGCCTATTCATTCCACTTTGGGGCCTTCTGCCAAGACTGCCTAAGGACTGTGGCCACAATTTACTTGTCTGCTAGGATCCAGGGCCACCACTCCCACTAGCATCTCCTGAACCCAGTACAGAGAAGACCCCAGTTCTGAAGGCACAAGGACCCAGGTTGCATCCCTCTTCCCTCCTCCCCTTGGGTGGACTGCAGAGAAGAGCCAATTAGAGACTCCAGCTGGTAGAGGAAAAAGCAGCCAAAACAGGGACTGCTGCACTAAAATGATGCAGGGACTGCTGCACTAAAATGAGGTCCAGAAGGGGCCACCCTTCTCCCAGAACCCTTCTGGATGCAGAACTGTGCAGAGGAGATGCTTCATGCACCCTCTGGGGGCACTAGAACCACTGGCTGTGGCATCAACAAGCCAGCAGACAAACTGAGGGTGGGGTGGGGCAGGGTTTGTAGGCAGCGCAGCAGAGAAGAGGTTTAAGGAGGGTTTGAAGGCGGATAATGAGGTAGCTCTTCCCAAGCATGATGGGCAGCATGGGCGGAAGCATGAAGGCGCTTGTTTGAAAACTTAACCAGAGGACGATGGAAGCTGACATCATGTCCCAACTGGAAGATGTTGTCAACATCCCGAAAGTGAATATGAGATAATACGTCTGGGACAATAAGGCGCGAAGGGCCGTGAAAGTGAAGACAAACAGCTTATGTTCAATGCAACAGAGAAGGGAGAACCTATGGAGCAATTCAAAGAGAGAAGTGACTTGGTCAAAGGGATGGGCTAGGAAAATGATCCATGCAGCAACATTCTCATTTGTCAAGGCCAGAGAGAAAGATGCTTCAGTAATCAAGATGTGAGATGATGGGAGCTTGGCTGAGAGTTTAGCTGTGTGGATGGTCAGGAAAGGCCATATCTTAAATATGCTATGCAGAAAGAATAGGCAAGATTTAGGCATACCCCAGATGTGAAGATCTAGAGTAGACTGAATTGAAGATGGCACCCAGGTTACAGGTGCTAGTGTTGTCCACAGTGATCAAGAAAGGAGGTGACATTTCCTGGTACAGGCTAGGGTCTCCTACTTCTTGTTAGCTCCTATTCCTTCCTGCCATAATCTGTATCTGGGATGAGTGCAGGCTAAGAGCAGACCTAGTGGTCTGTGATGGTAAGGTCATGGTGCACGAGGTCTCTAGGGAGTAGTGTCATTCCACTCTCCAGGGGACTGAGTCAAGGGCTAGTTGTGTGGAGGACAGAATTGACAAAGAGTATCACAGACTAACGACTCTGTGGATGACATGTGCCAGTTCCTGCACTAGAGACAGAAAAGGAGAAAGGCACCTCCTCTGTGATATGTCTGCACCACGGTCATTCATGCCTTCAATATCCAAACTGAACTACTTCAACGAGCCTACTTGCATCTTGACTACCTTCAGCCATGGCAGACTGCATGCACATACCTATTTAGTTAGTGATCCCTGCCATATGCAGCAGATCACACCTGTGCTCTGCAAACCGTACTGTCCACCTACCTATTTCCTTCTGGGTACAATGCAAGGCGCTGACTTTTATCTACAAAAGCCCTCTAGGGTATGTGTTTCAGATGCCTCACAGACTCTCTCTCCCAATGCACCATCTTCAGACAGTTCAGACATTTGTGCTGTCCCCAGATTTGAATGCTGAGAGACTGGAAGCAAAACATTCTCAGTAGAGGACTTGATGTGGAAACTGTTTTCCTGACTTGGTTGATTTACAAGACATAGCTGAACCTTGTACTACTCACACAGGGTTTTGCTTCAGGGAGGGCACCTGAACTAGCTTAGTTTCTGTTCTTCTGGGGACAGAGCAGTTCTTCCGAGGGTTGACCTTTGGTCTATTGGTTGTTTCAGTTTCTAAACGGTTGTATATGTGCCCAGAAGGAAAACTGGGAGCATTTTTATAGAAGTCAAGCAAACAAAAAAAATTCTGTAAATGCGTACGTACATAAAGTCACAGGACTATCAAACAACATGAGACACATTCCTGATTTCCCTATCTGGTCCCCAGGAGAGAGATTGTACTCCAGGAGCATCTTGCTCCATTAAGCAATCTGTCAAAAATTGAGAACTCACCTGTCCTAATCTGAGATTAGCCACTAAACAGATGAAAGTGGCCTTGCTTAAAGGCAAATGTACCGACTGAGGAGTGGAGTTCCAGTGGAACTCAAACACCAGACAGCAGAAGTCATAGAATTAGAGAAACTTAGGACTGAAAAGGACCTTGAACAATTTCTGGGGAAAAGGGACACTTAATAAATTGCAAATTGGGTAACTGCACAGAGCACCACATTTATGTGACACTGCTGAGATCACTGAAACATGTGTTTTATACTTCTTTTTGCCAGTCTTTCATATTGTCACATTGAGACACCTTCATTCAATTCTTTTTTCTTGCGGATTCTTGGTAGTTCTTTATCTCTTATATTTGATAAGATGTGAACCCAATTCATACGTATAAAATATACTGGAAATCTGGCTGTTGATCTGCAGATTCAAAATTTGTTTGCAAAATTGGAATGAAGCATGGACATTTATGTTCCTGATTTTGTTTCTGTAATGCCTTCATTTAAACATTTTCATTTATGGATTTTTGAAGTTTAAAAAGAATGGACTTTTACTTATAGGTACTATACCATATAAATTATTCTCTAAAATATATATTGTAAGGCTACGTAACGTGCAATACTTACTTTCAAGAAATGCTCACTGAAAACAATACCTACATTTAAAATACACAAAAATGTGTAAAAAGAAAAGGAGTACTCCTTTTCTTTTTGCGAATACAGACTAACATGGCTGTTACTCTGAAACAAAAATGTGTAATACAATGAATTTTTCATCTAGAGTTTTACTAGATACTGCCATATGAATAGGACTTACAGTATTTCAACTGTAATTAGCTGAAACAATGACTAACATCTTAGATATTATCAAACATTAGAATTATGACTAAAAGGTATTCACATGAGTGCCCATAAAGATTTTGGAGCCTAGAGTATCTCACATTATTTCAGTACCCACATTATTTCAGTTTATTAATGTGGTCATGTTCTAAAGTTGCATATTTTTCTAGCAGCGGTGGTATAAAATTTCAGTCAAGGCAACTTCTTAATTTGAAGACTCCCAGAGGACTTGTTCAGTACCGTATGCGGACTCAGTTTTCAAATAATAGGTGAAATCTGATCTCTCTTGTGACCCACCTGAAGTCTGTCTAGGAGCCCACCTGTACCTATTTGTTATGAAAAGACACTGCTAGGTTAAATAAAATCCAAGACAGCACAATTCTTCATGAACTTGACACAAACCTTTTAAAGTATTTAGATATCTTATGATGATAAGGATGGGTTATTTCCTAGGATTTTCTAGGATATTTAGTCTTATTACACAACTTTCAAAGTCTTAAGAACACCTTTTACAAAAAAGTAGAAACATTATAGACAGCAGTTAAGCTGAAGTTTACAGTTGGAGATAATTTTCATTACCATTTGCATTGCTGTTTGGGGTAGTCTGCAACTTACACATTATAAAGCCTTCTGACTTAAGAAAAGAAAAAGAGGCATATAAATTGTGATCCAGATATTTTATTAAATATATCAATGCCAAGATTTTAACATGAGTTATTCCTAATAAAGGGAAAAATTTAATCATGGATTTCCCTACTATTAACAAGTAATTTTCTTCCAAGCTAAAAACACACTCTTTTTCAAAATGTTTGTTTTGTGACTGTCGTCATATTTCATTCTTCAGTGATTATTTTCCCCATGATGTTTAAAAAGCTTTACATGTAAAGATCTGTATAAATCATTCAATGTGCCTTGCTTCAACCCCACCCACCATATTAAGTCAGCAAGACAAAAGTGCTCATTAACACAAGCATACTCTTCTACTCTACTCAATCACCAGTCAACAGGCTAGCTACTTAGAAATTTAGAGAACAAAAAGATGTATTCTCCCTTCACTGTAAACAAACAGCCCCTTTTAGGGTTAATGGAAGTTACACACCTGCATGGAGAGAAGAATACCTCCTCCCATTAGAAAAGTATTTCAGTTGCTATAAACAATACAAGCGATTAAATTGCAGGTAAAATGTTCACAGGTAGTGGAAAAGTTTTGATCACCCCTCTAGTTTTAGAGGTTACTTCCACTTGTTCAAAAGCTGACTATAAACAACCCAGAAAAAGACAGTCAAGAGGTTTAGAGGCAGCTCAATACACGGCTAAGTACAGGACCTTAGTTTGGATCCAAACTCTTAGGCCAGAAAGGGCTGGGAATGTTGAATGTTTAACCTTTAGAAAAAGGAGCCTAAAATTGTGAACTCTTTGGGGGCAGAGACCATCAGCTTATTCACTGTACACAGTAAGGGCCGAGGTCTATAGGCACTATTGCAATACAAACAATCCATTATAATAATAAAGAGCAGCTCCAGGGCTAACACACCAGTGCTACTGAATTAGTCTGTTCAGCCTTTCTCTAGAGGAAGGTGCACTAAGAGTTGCCTTTGCGGGGGTTGGGGAGAGAGGTACTATAAAGTGAAATGTGTGTATTGTTTTTGGGAGCAGGAAGGGGGGAGAGGGCTATCACAGGAACGCTATCCCTCCGCACCAAAAATACACAACGAATTTTAACCAAACTTACAGATCCTCGGAGAAACAAAACCGGAACTCCAGTTCCAAACTTCTCGTCTAAGGCCCTCACTGCAGACATCAGCTGGTACGCTTGCTGACCGAAGTCCTGCAAACTCTCTTCTGTGTCACTGTTAATGGTGCAGCAAAGGGTTCTAACATGCACAAGAAAACAAAGATTAACTGCCAAGTGCTAAACACTCAGAAATAAGGGTGTTATTTATTAAAATATAGTTAAATATATAAAGCATATGTTTGAATTACAGCTTTTACATTTAAATATGCAATTAAATATACCTTTAAATGCAAAAATCTAGTGTTCAAGATACAAAAGTCAAAATTCCATGAGGTAAAACTGTGTTGGCAACACTACCTTGTGCCTGACGACCTGTAGCAGAGTTAGCACTGGGTGAACAATTCTTAATGCTTTGAACGTCTTAAGTATTCTAATATGTTACCCAACAGCTTTCAAGTTGCTTTTACACCGCTTTTTGCACTTAGCTACCATGGGGTTAGGGAAGTCCTGAGATACAAGTTTTACGTGGGTTGTAGCCACAGTTCTCTTCAGGTACAGGGGGAAAGAAAACACCAGAAAAAACTAAAAGCAGGTCATGTGGTGGGAGTAGGGACGGCTCTCTCTCTCAAACAACCCCAAAATTAACACAAACTTAAGCCACGACCTTTTACTGGCATTGAAATTTTAAAGCCAATGTGACTTTGCATGTAGATTTAGGGCACAATGAAAAATCATCTCTAAAATAAAATTCTGCTCTAATCACAACTACAGTGCAGCTAAGGGATTATTCCATAATTTGTGAACAGACAAGAAGCATAGCTGAACTGATTACTTTCTTTTGAGATCAGTGGAGCACAACTAGTCCAGTGGTTTTCAAACTTTTTTTTCTGGTGACCCAACTGAGGAAAATTGTTGATGTCCGCAACCCAACGGAGCTGAGGATGAGGAGTTTGGGGTGTGGGGGTGAAGGCTGTGGGGTGGGGCCAGGAATGAGGGGTTTAGGGTGTGGGAGGGGGCTCTGGGGTGGGGCCAGAGATAAAGGGTTTGGGGTGCAGGAAAGGGCTCCGGATCTGTGGGGGGCTCAGGGCTGGGGCAGGGGATTGGGGAGCGGGGTTGGGATGCAGGTTTACCTCGGGTGGCTCCCAGTCAGCAGCGCAGCAGGGATGCTAAGGCAGGCTTGCTGCCTGTCCTGGCATTGCAGACCGTGCTGCACCCTGGAAGCGGCTAGCAGCAGGTCTGGCTCCGAGGCAGAGGCACGCAAGCGGCTCCGCATGGCTCTTGCCCGCAGGCACCGCCCCCCACAGCTCCCATTGGCCGGTTCCCAGCCAATGGGAATGCGGAGCCAGTGCTCAGGGCAAAGGCAGCTGCTGGCCGCTTCCAGGGTGCAACGTGGTATCAGAACAGGTAGGGACTAGCCTGCCTTAGCCAGGCAGCACCACCGACAGAACTTTTAATGGCTCGGTCGGGGTGCTGACCAGAGCCACCGCGACCCAGTGCCTTACATTCCGCGACCCAGTACTGGGTTGCGACCCGCAGTTTGAAAACCACTGATCTAGATGCCTTATACCAGAATTCTTACTCTGCCAGGGAATACAGACACACAGTCTACTACAAGTTCAAGAATGAAAGACATTTCTACTTTTATTGATGTCACTCAAACACATAGTGGTCTTATCTCCCCTTGACACATGCATGTAACTAATATCAACATTAATGGGACAGAGGTTCAAGTCGCAATAGGAGACTCCATGAAATAGAGTTAAGAACACCTTACTAGATGCCTAAAAAGCCACAGTCAAGGAAGAAGACTGTGCTGGTTAAAAACCAACCTGGTTTATAGCAAATGGATGAAAGGGGAAGTTGTTAGTAATGAATATAAATCAGAAGTTAGGAATTGTAGAAAACTGATAAGGGAAGTAAAGGGACACAAGGAGAAATGTATGACCAGCAGAGTTAAGGACAATTAGAAGAGATTTTTAAAATATATTTGGAACAAAAAGAATCCTGAGAATGGTATTGTTCCTCTGCTAGATGGAAATGGTAGAATGATGAATAATGCAGAAAAGATAGAAGTGTTTAAAAATATTTCTGTTCTGTATTTGGGGAAAAAAATGATGATTAGTCTAATCATATGGTGATGACACTACTCTTTTCATTCCACTAATATCTCAGGAGGAAATTAGACATTTTTAATCACCAGGTCCAGATAACTCGCATGCAAGAGTTTTAAAAGAGCTGGCTGAGGAGCTTGCTGGACCATTAATGTTGATTTTCAATACGTCTCAGTGCACTGGGGAAGTACCAGGAGACAGGAAGAAACATAATGTTGTGCCAATTTTTTTAAAAGGGTAAATGGGATGACCTGGGTAATTATAGGCAAGTTGGTCTGATATCAATCCCAAGAAAGATAATGGAGTGACTGATAAAGGACTTGATTAATAAAGAGTTAAAGGAGGGTAATGTTGATTTGCATTAATTACATGGATTTACACAGAATAGGTCCTGCCAAACTAATTTAATATCTTTTTTTGATGAGATTACAAGCTTGGTTGATAAAGGTAACAGTGTTGAGGATACTGTAAGGCGTTTGACCTGGCCCTGCATGACATTTTGATTAAAAACTAGAAAGATATAAAATTAACATGCCACATTAAATGGACTAAGAATTGGCTAACTGATAGATCTCAAAATGTAAACAAACAGGGAATAGTCATTGGGCAGTTGTGTTTCCAGTGGGGTCCAACAGGGATCAGTTCTTGGCCCTACGCTAATTTAACATTTTTATTGGTGACCTGGAAGAAAACATAAAATCATCACTAATGAAGATGACACAAAAGTTGGGGGAGTGGTCAATAACCAAGACAAGTCATTGATACAGAGTGACTTAGATCGCTTTGTATCCTGGGCACAAGGAAACAATATGAGTTTTAATACGGCTAAATGTCAGTGTATACATCTAGGAATGAAGAATGTCAGCCATATCTGCAGAATGGAGGACTCTATCCTGGGAAGCAGGGACTCTGAAAACTATTTGGGGGTTGTGGTGGATAATCAGCTGAACGTGAGCTCCCAGTGCGATACTGTGGCCAAAAGAGCTAATGTAATTCTGGGATGCATAAGCAGGTTAATCTCAGGTAGGAGCAGAGAGGTTATTTTACCACACTATTTGGCACTGGTGCAACCACCGATGGAATACTGTGTCTAATTCTCGTGCTCACAATTCAAGAAGGATGTTGACAAATTAGAGAAGGTGTAGAGAAGAGCCAAGAGAATGATTAAAGGATTAGAAAACCTGTCTTATAGTGACAGACTCATAGAGCTCAATCTATTTAGCTTAACAAAGAGAAAGTTAAGGGATGACTTGATCACAGTCTATAAGTCTACATGGGGAACCAATATTTAATAATGGGCTCTTCAATCTAGCAGAGAAAGGTAAAACACAGTTGTTTTCAAACTTTTTGTATTGGTGATCCCTTTCGCACAGCAAGCCTGTGAGTGTGGCCCCCCTTTATAAATTAAAAACAGGAGGTGGGTAATTTAATTTAATGGGGGGTTGGGGCTGCCAGCCCCATGGAGCTGACAGCTCGGGACCCCCAAGTAACCACCTTGCGATTCCCTGAGGGGTCACGAACCCCAGTTTGAGAACCCCTGATATAACATGATCCAATGGCTGAAAATTAAAGCTAGACAAATTCAGACTGGAAATAAGGCATAAATTTTTGACAGCGAGTGTAATTAACCATTGAAACAACTTACCAAGGGTCGTGGTAGAGTCTCCATCACTGACAATTTTAAATCAAGATTTGAATGGTCTCCTAAAAGACCTGTTCTAGGAATCATTTTGTAGAAGTTCTATGGCCTGTGTGATACAGCAGGTCAGACTAGACGACCACAATGGTCACTTGTGGCCTTAGAATCTATGACAGTCAAGCAGGATAAGAAAAATTTGCTGGCACACACAGCTTTTAAACTTTCTTCAGAATTAATTCTGTAAGGCAGATACCAAAGTTTTAAAAAGGTGGGAAACATAAAATTTATTTTACAGTCTTCAAGAGTATTGTAATAAGTCACTTAAAAAAAACCCAAAACATCTTAATAGCAGCAGTGATCTTTTGTTACAGGCTTTACTACAATCTGGGATTTGGTGTGGTGCATATGCATTGCCTCCTGTCATGCTCCAGTACCGAGATAAGCCTACAACAACAACAGACACTGCTGTTCAAACACAAAAGCAAATTTCAGGAGGCTTTTTGTATTGATCAGAATACTCACATACTGAAGTGCACAAAAAACCAGAATATGTTATTAGGAGAAATTACTGATGTACTTATTTTCATTTGTCTTGTATGTTATAGAAGATAGATGTTCTAAACACAGTAGTCTTTAGGGAGGAACATTTACCTGGACCGGCAATTATCACAGCATTTTTCTGTTCCCATGATGCCAGAGGAGGCCTTCCGGAGTTGTTTGTCTTCAAAATGAGACAAGATGATTCTACACAAGGGAACATTGAGAATTAAATAAAAGAACAAGAATTTACATGTTAAATTCATTGCAAAAAACAATGAGTTGAAATCATCATCATTAATTGATTCACCTGGGAGCCAATTATTTGCACTTGATTTCACCAGAGATAAGGACGTTTGTTTTTAAAAAGTAAAAGAAGTTCCTAATGCTGGTATTTAATTATGCAAAAGATGGTAAATATCACTTTTTAAAATAAAATTGCATTTTTGTAAAGTATTTAAGTTATGTAGCTACATCGTCAGCTGTGACTGAACTGCAATGGCTAACACTAATTGCGTACTGTGGACTTACAGAAAATGCGCAGTAAAATAGAATACTCACTTTCTCCTGCAGCTGTTTGAGTTAAGGTACTTCTCTATCTTTGCCGCCATCTTTAATTTGTATAGTCGGAATCCTTCATTATGTATCTCATTTAGAAGATGTCTGCCGTTAAAACGAAAAACAAATAAGCTTAAACACTTGTCCACAAGTTTCTCTTTGAGCTAATAGTGACAGCATACTCACAGTACCTACCATTTTCAATCTATTTCATACACAGCAGTGGTTCTCAATCTGTAGTTCGACAACACTCCACAAAAAGTCTTTCCCTACAGCACAACACACTAAACCTTCAAAATCCGGGGAAGCGGGAGGAGGATGGAGATGGAGATGAGAGAGACCTTTCGGTCATCTTCCTTTCTGTGGGTGTCTTTGTAAGAGAAACACTGACGTATTATCATCAGTGGCAATTAGACTAAGGGACTAAAAGGATGGTGCACTGACTATCTAGAAGTCCAAACTTGAACAGGTCAGTTTTAGGGGAAGACTGAATTCACGTTGCTTTTAAGTATATGTTATATTTTGGAAAACAACAGGCCTTGTACTTAGCATCCTGACCACTACCTGCCTTCACATCATGGACCCTCTCAGGAAGCTGGGTGGGACGAAGCAGAGGACTGCTGGATGCACACTGTGTTCCTGGAGGATATCATTGCATAATGAGTGTTTTCACATATAATTAAGTGAAGACACCATATAGCAAAACAACAGAGTATCTTCACTACTGGCAAACATTTTAAACCCCCCCCCTTCTGCTCATTCATGATAGTAAATTCTGGCTACAGAATGACAAAGTTTCCTATGACCCCAGGCTGTTCCCAATAGTATACCTGTTAAAAGTCATATCAGCTGCAGTCCAAAATACGTAACAAGAAGCGGGAAGCCCATCACGGCCAGCCCTTCCAATTTCTTGGTAGTAGGATTCCATTTCCTTAGGGGCACCATAATGAATAACTCTCCGGATGTCTGCTTTATTGATACCCATTCCAAAGGCCACGGTAGCCACAATGCACTGGGAAATAATCATAACATATACTTTTACAGCTAAGTTAAACATGTGTCTAAACCTTTATTAATGTCCACACAGTGTGTAATGACTTTTGTGCCATGGATTCAAATTCAGCCTGAAGTTTAGTAGCTGCAAATCACACTCAGCTTCTATACTGCTGTCAGTAAGGAGTCATGTATTGGTAGCAGCATAAGCACATCATTAATCACAGTCATAATGAGTCAACAGAGATGCTTAGAGCAGCGGATGAGAAGTTAGGAACACTGGGTTCAACCACCAACAGAGCAAGTCACTGTACTTTTGGAGATTGAGATTATCCATATATAATATGGATATACAAATTTTTACTCCTGAGGGCATTCTGTGCCAAAAAATTAAAAATTCGGTGCACAATATTTTAAAATTCTGCAAGTTTTATTTGTCAATAAATAAATGCAGAGGCTCCAGCATGCCAGTGGGGAGCACAGGCCACTGGCTGCACGAAGGTGGGAGATCACCCTACAGCCTCCCCACCCCCAGGACACCTGACCTGACAGCATAAGTCCTGGGGCCCTGCCTCTCTGTGCCAGGTGTGGGCAAGCAGGCTCAACCAGGCAGGATCCAAGTGTGGAGGGGCTCAGTGTGGAGGGATTCAGGTGTGGGGTGAGAGGATTTTGTGTGGGATAACCTGGGTGCAGGCAGCTCAATGCACGGCCTAGGTGTGGGGGGGTCTGGATGCACACAGGCTCGTTGGGGGGGTTTCAGGTGCAGGGCAATGGGACTCTGCAGGGGGTTCCAGGTGAAGGTGGTTGGGGCTCAGCAGAGGGGTCTGGATGTGGGGGTCTCAGCGGAGGGTGCTGGAGGAGTGGGACTTGGTGGGGTGGGGGTCTGGGTGCAGCTAGTTGGCGGTCAGTGGCGTGGGGGTCTGGATATGGGGGCTCAGGGTGGTACAGAGGATGGGCATCAGGGTGGGGGTTTGAGTGCAACAGGCTCAGTTGGGGGTGGTCTGGGTGGAGGGTCCAGAAGCAGGGGGTCTGGGTGCAAGGCGGCTCCAGATACAGGGGTTGAGGTTCAATGGGGGTAGAGTTCGGGTTTGGAGGGCTAGGGGAGTTCTAGATGTAGTGGGTGAGGCTGAGCAGGGGTGTCTGGGTATGGGAGGTCCAGCTGCATGGGGGTTGGGTGTATGTGGGAACGGCTCCCCATACAATGATTCCTCCCACCACAGCTGAGGAGCGATGGTGGGAGGAACCAGGGGAGGATGCTGATCTTCCTGCAACTGGGGGAGGTTTCTGGGGGTGGGTCTGACAGCCCCAGCCAGGTGTTGCAGGGGAAGAGAGTGTCCCGTCCTCTCCTGCCTCCAGCCCAGCTGGGACTAACCGCTGATCTCAGCTCAGGGTAGAAGCCACTGGATGGGGCGTCCACAACCCTGCGGTGATTTACCTCTCTGCCGGCTGCTCCGGATACCTGAAACGATGTACCTGCGCTGCTAGGGAGTGGTGCGTGACTGCACTTGCAGCTTCCCTTTGCTTCTTTGTCAGAAAGTCATTTTTCTGCGGGGAAGCAAAGAAATCTGCAGGGGACATGAATTCTGTGCACACGCAGTGGCACAGAATTCCCCCAGGAGTAATAAATACATGTTTGCAAAGCTCTTTCAGATCAGAGATGTAATAAAAATGACCAATTCATTATTCTGTCTCCTTTTTATACTTTTTTCTCTCTCAACATTTGTTATTATAGGTTATTGTAACATCTTATGAATTTTACATACTTTTTACAGTTGAGCTCAATTCGGGTAAAGTTGTAGGCTCAATTGTAACAGCACACAATCACAATAAATCACAGAAGTTCCATTCATTAACCCAGAACAATTCAAGAGAAATTTTCTACAGACTCCTAATGATTTCCCCATGGCAACATGAAGATCTTACTGTTGCAGAAATACATGGCATTTAAGCAAAATAATATTCCACTTCAGGGACTAGTCAAAACCTGAAGATATAATATAAATTTTCAAAATAGGATAATGGATAGAAATGCATCTCCTGCCTTGGCTTTTTCCCAGAAAGACAAGAGAAAGAATATATGTGAATGAGGCTAAGTGTACACAGAGGAGCTTAGTATGGGCCATTTAAAAATACACAATTTACCCACCAAGCAGCCCAAAAGTAGAATGTTATAAAATAGTGGTATGGGGTACTCTTCATTTCCTGCAACATTATTGTGATCTATGTGACAGAATGACTGCACATTAGCAGTGAGAAAAGTCACTCCTAATTATACACTGTAGACTGTACAGCCAGGAAAGACTGAGGATGACGTGTATGTTTAAGATCTTTATAAAGTAAATGAGGTTAACATGAAGGTCAGAAATTATGTCACTGTGGACAGACTATGGAATCCAAGAGATAGTTTCCTTGCCCATAATGTCAAAGGTAAAAGTAAATTTGAAAAAGAGACTGATATTTCAAAATTCTCTCACTCTGTACATGTCAAAAAAATAACTAACCCATTTCCTACAGAACATCATCCTGTGGTACGAGTTTATACCTGAATTTCATCTCTCATGAACTTGTGATGAACATCTTTCCTTGCTTTGATTCCCATGCCAGCATGGTATGTGCCACAGGACAAGTTTAATTTCATCAGCTCAGCAGCTACTTGTTCAGTGGTCTTCCTCGAAGGGCAATAAACGATAGTGGGTCCTTCAAACTCATATGTAGAGCTAAGGAAAATAATAATATAATAAATAAACAAGCCTCTTGTGAACCACACATTCAACATCTGACTCAGCAGACTAAGGGCTGCAGATTTTGCAGCAAGTCTTCATTATCTTGGGCATTAGCAGCTTCAAAGTCTGCATTAGTCTTCTCATTTATTTTTAAGATGTTCTCTCTAGGGGGCAGATATCTAGCTGATTCAAACCGCCATCACTCCATCGACTTCCATACAGCTATGACAATTAACACCAGCTAAGGATCTCTTCCTGGATTCTTAGCCAGAGTAAGGATCTTGTCGGATACAAAGCAGTTCAGAGAAGATAAGATCTCTTCCATTTCTATAGTATTTGTTACCTGAAAAATTCTAAAGGTTTACCAATATCATATATTGCTGCCACATTACAACTCTCCCGGGTGATGTTCTCTCTAGTGCACGTTTTGTGCGAATCACAGTACTATTTTCAGATACACTTGCTGGGACTGAGGGTGCTAAGCATTTTTAAAAAGAGCCAAAAACTTGTGAAAATCTTTCCCCACTGGCAGGCAGCCTGTGGCCCACCTCTCTCAACTCACTCCCCTTCTCTACGCCAGGCACACTCCCCGCCCCCCCAGTCCCCTTCTACACATCCTTGCTCCAACCCGCCCAGCCTGGCACCCTCCTGCCCACAACCCCTCGCTCCAACCTGCCCAGCCTTGCACCCTTCTCTTTCCCCTCACTGCACACATTCTCACTCCAACCCACTCAGCCTGCCACCCTTCACCCCACATCTTCTCAGATCAACAGCTCTCACATTGTTTCCCTACTTTCCAGCCATGCTGCCCTTGTAAACAAAACCGAACCCTCCCCTGAAAATAAAAGTACAATAAACAAACAGAAATAGCAGACACAAATACAGAGCTATATGTTGCCCATATGAATGGAATCACAACACAACGGCAGTGACCCATCCGGAACTACAGAAACTGCCACCAAAACCCAACCTTCTCCCGCTCACCCTACATACATATCAGGCTTTCATTTTGGTGTTTGTGTATCTGTAAGTCAATAAAAAAAGGAAGAGACCGTCTGTGCCAGCCTACCTGTAAGGAAACACATTTGGGATTTTGCATTTGCAGCCAGGCAAATGAAAACGTAACGCTAGAAATCAAAATCATCACCTTGAATTTGAATTTGTGCATAATCCTCGTCTTATTTTTCACATAATATGGTTTAGAAAGTAATCCATTCTACAGCTAAATATTAGCATTTGCATTGCATGAATGCCAAGATTAGTGCTCCTGTGTGCTGGGCACTGTACAAACACAGCGAGAGACTATCCAAGTCCTGAAGAACTTATAAAATAGACAGCACAAATGGTGGGAGGGGAAGAGAGCTAGAGACCTGAAATGATTTGCCCAAGATCACTCAGCAGTTCAGCAGCAGAGCCAGGAAGAGAACCTAGCCTCCTGGTCCTAGACCAGTCCAAGTCCACTTTGTTATTCTTGGTTTTGACCCCCAGTCTGGCACACGTTTGAGAATATCTGAGATACAAAAGCAGCAGCTGATAGAACAAGCAACCATTAAAGCCTCACCTTTCCTTTTTAATAAGGAACGGTTTTAAATCCCGAAGGATTTGTCCAGATTTTCGTCCAACTTCTAAGTATAGGTTAGGTCGGTCAAAACTAGTACATGTGACCTGAGGATTCTTTAGGTTTAGACAGCGCACTATGTCTTCTCTAACTGAAGGGCTCGCTGTTGCAGTTAAAGCAACAATAGGAACCTGAAACAAAAAGCAGAGAGAAATGATGAAAGGAAAAAAAACAAAATCTGAGACCCGTCATTCTTGCTTTTTTTTTTTTTTTTTGAAATTGTGATTCAAAGTTAAGGGAAAAAATGGGAAGAGACTAGATATCCTGATCTGCATATAGTCCCTAGAAAATTTGATGCTTCTGAAGAATAGAGACAATGTTATACTTCCCAGAGCTTTTTAGTATCACAAAGAAATATATTTTAGCGATCCTTCCATAAAAACAAACGGACATTCACCTGTCTACATGGGAGAAACAGAAACTGTATTTAAACATATATTTTTTCAAACTGCATTTGGACAATTACCTTTACAGTTTCTTCAACAGGATTACACACAATTTCAAATATGGGTGCCTAAAGTTAGATACCTTAGGACAAGATCTTCAGAAACAGGAGCCAAAAGTTAGGATCTTACGTCCATATTTCAGCCACCTACAGTTAGGATTTTCAAAGATGCCTATGTGACCAAAAGTCAATGAGATCTGTGCTTCTAAGTCAGTGGGGTGGTTTTCAAAATCCCACCCTTAGGCTCCTGAATCCATATTTAGCCACCTACATTGAGGCTCCTATTTTTGAAAAATTTTGGTGCTTTGTCTGTGTTTTATCACCTAAACAAAGGGCCTAATTTTCAAAAGCAGTAAGTACCCACAACTCCAGCATACACAAATTTGAAAGTATGGTACCATAATGAATAAGATGTTTTAAGACTAGCACCTGAGTGAAAAAAAACTAATCCTGCTTGAATGGTGGGAGCCCAAGTATAAGTACCTACATACAGACCAATATTTTCCCCATGACTAAAATGTGTCCTTTTCCAAAAAGGCTACAAAAACATCACTAAGGGTCTGCATATTGACAGCCATTCACTGCATTAATATAATTGAGAATACATTATAAATCAAGTTCTTCCATCAGATGCACACACACACTTCCATCTCCTTTGAACTGAAATAGGACATGCAGGTGCATACATCTGAAAGCATATTTCATCACTATGAAGGCTTGAAAAGTAGCCATCCTAATTTACATGGCACAGGAGTATTTCAGGGCACACAATGTATCTGGTGTGCATTCTAGTTTTATTCAAATTTCTCAGTGCTTCAAGCATGTCTAAAGAAGAGCAATGTCAGAAAAAAAATCGTAAACCTACTAGAAAAATTTACTTTTAAACATAATTTACACCATCCTTTTTTATCTCATTTACAAATGAGCTATACCCTGGAGCCTCACCGAAGGGAGCGCTTTCTTTAACGAACCCAAAGTCCTAAATGAATTTCTGAAGTCATGCCCCCACTCTGAAATACAATGAGCCTCATCGACAGCTATCAGCGTAATACCTGGGGTTGGGGAAAAAAAAAACACAACAAATGAACACATAAGTTATATAATATGACACTGATTTAGGAAAGGACACAAAATGTTCTAGAATATAAAAACCTCATTTACTGAAGTTAAACTTTAGAGTGAAGTCTGATCAGCCCTTGGCTACAATGCAGACGGGAGCCCTGGTAATTCCAGGGAAAGGTATAAATTAGTTTGTGTGTGTTTCTAAAATGGCTTCTAACATAATGACCAGTGGAAATCCATTTCCACATTGACTTTTTTCATACGAAGCCATGAGAGATTTCGCAGATCTTCCTCCTCTGCTCCACTTTTCCCTTCACCATGTCCCTGGCCTTCAAGTCCATCGCTCATAAGATGTGTGTCACATCAGCTCCCCACTTCTAGACAACAAGGCATGCTTCCTCTCTCCTTTGGTGCCAACAAAGACTTCAGGCCAGTTTGCTAATATTCATCGAGGTGTTTATAGCTACTATCAATTTTGTTTCCTTGGTACTGAAATAAGGCCTGAAATTCCCAGGATTGCTCCAATCCTCTTAAGAGGTAACATGAGTATAGGTAAATCTGATGGGAGAGGAACTTCTAAAGCAACTCTTCATACTAACACATGCATCACATATTATGGTTTGAACAATCACTTTGTCTCTGCAACCAGTGCTTTTATCAGCCTGTTATATAAAGGACTCTGCAATTTAAGGGCCGTGTCCTGGAGGTACCAAGCACACTCAAATCCTATTGATTCCAATGGAGTTCAAGAAGCTGTTCCCATCTCACTGCACTGGGCACTAAATTGGAGAAATCACAAAGATTGTTTGAAGTTGGAATTATTTTGCGTTGTCCTGATGGTCACTTGGGGCATTAGTGGCTTTACTGTGTTTAGTAAGAAAAATAGTTTATTAGACACAATATTTGTAGTGCATGCATTTATCAAGTGTAATATTCTGAAAAATTAGAATGCTAATATATGCTTATTATTTTTAATTTCTTGAAGATACTTCTGAGAACATTGAGTGCATGTTCCAACACCGATACTGAAGAGCCTACACTGATCCTTCTATTATACCAGTTCTTAGTAGCTGGTTTTTCATGCAGAATGAACATTATGCGCACTCTATATCTATATCTAGTAATTATCTTAACGTTATTGTTACAGAGTCTGCTGACACCAGTCAGTCGGGATTGTCATAATGGACTCTGAACCTGCTGTTAGTGTTGAGAAACAGTGCTGAGAAATTCTCAAAACAGGGCATATTAAACAAACACAGAGAAAAAAATATTAAAACACATCACTGGTAGGACCTTTGAATAAAAGCAACATAATCTAATTCCTATTCCTAGAGGAATTCTGCGCCAAAAAATTAAAAATTCTACTCAAAATATTTTAAAATTCTGCAAAATGCTGCTCCATCTGTCAGCCCCATGCAGGGCAAGTGTGGCTCGGACTGTCAGCCCCAGGTGGCTAGGGCTCCTGCTGTCAACCCCACACCTGGAGAGGCTCAGGCTGTCAAAGGGAGCTCAGCCATGCGCAGGGCTGACAGTGGGAGCCCCACTGTGTGCGGAGCTGGAATTTGTGATTTTCATCAACAGGAAGCATTTTGATGGAAACCACAAATTCTGCATGAAAAAATAAAATTCTGCAGGGAACAGTAATTCTGTGCAGATTCTGCATTGCACAGTGGCACAGAATTCCCCCAAGAGTAAATTCCCCACAGCTCCCAAAATTAACCTACCACAACATACCAATGGTTTCGTCAAGTTCCCGAAGTAATGATAAGTTCCCCGAGCAGAACTCTGGAGTTATATACACAACTCTATAGTGGCCCCTACAAAATTGGGAAAATACATTGTCATATGCAGCAGCTGAAAGAAATCCGAAACAATTCATCCAACTGAAATGAAAGAGTACAGCGGATAAGATGAAGGTGGGAACAATACAGAGAAGTTGTGAACGGGGAACATGAGAGGAAACAAATGATGCAGAGAGACGGTAGAGAGAATGGAAACAAAGGAGGGAAGGCAGGAAGAGAAAGAGGAAAGGAATTTCTTAGATTTTTAAGGCCAGAAGGAGCTATTATGACCATCTAGTCTGATCTCCTGCATACCCGAGGCCAGAAATCTCACTCAGAGATTCCTGCATTCAGCCCAATAACCGGTGGCTGAGCTACAGAGGTAGAAAGAGATGACCAAACTTGATTTAAAGACTCCAGAGGGGAAGAGAAGAGAAGATCAAATATTAAATAAAACAGAACAGTAACACTGAAAGGGAAATAGACTGAAAGACAAAGGAAAAGGTCAGTCATAGGCTGTGCTGGAAGCAATGCATAAACTTAAATTTGTCTAACACTCTCCAACTTTAGGCCCTGTTTTCAGTTGGTTATCACTTTGCCAAGCTTTAACTATTCAGTCTGAAGCTTTCCCATGCCAGTTGTCTGCCTCAGGCTGAATTTTCTGGAGTGGTTTAGTTAAAACAGTTCAACCACTTCTGAGAAGGAGGTCAGAAAAAATTACAATGTTTTGCCCATGCTACACAAAAAAAACTATTTTCATTGAACCTCAAGCATCTCCACACTTTGGAGCAGGGACCAGAAATTTGGTGCGAGGGATGATGTCACTCCAGTGTCAGATATGCCTTTTGCCATCCCCATGAAAGTCTCCCCAAGTTTGGTCAAGTTATGAGCTTCTGAAAATCTCAGAAGAAATCTCTGCCCCTCAGCAGAGGTGAGAAACTGGCAGCATCACTCTCCAAAGGGTCTGATCTCACTGAGCACGTATCCTCACACAATTCCTAGATGCTGACTGGACTAGGTGTGTGTCATCCCGGGGGTGCCGGGGCTGAGCAACCCCTTCCTTGCCACAGGGAGGCACAACTGCCAGAGTGGCTGTGGCGCTGTCTGCCAGGACTTGGAGAGGAAGGTCTTTCAGCTTGAGGAGAGAAGCCCTGAAGGCCAGATTAATTGTTCTTGCTCTCCCGGGTTCTCCAGCTCAATGGAAGCCCATAGGTTCATGGACCTTATTAGAGCAGGAGACCAGGGCCTTCTGTGTGGTGACCTGGTCATGGCATGGCTCCCAGGGAGGTTGGGAGGGCTCACCATGCCAAGCACAGACCCAAGGTTGATGCGTGTCTGGAGAGGATTCCAGGGTTGTGGGGTCACATTACACTCAGCTGAAGATGAGCAATGTTTCTTTGGCACGGAAACCCTGAAATGTCTTTTCCTTGAGAAAGCCAGTGCCACCTTTGGGGTGGACAGCTCCCAGATGGGCACGGGGGCAGCCAGGCTGACACAGCAGCACGGGCTGACGCAGCGCGGTCAGACTCAGACTTTCTGTGTCAGGGGAGCCGCAGGGCTGACAGCTCCTCTTTTTCTCCCACCCTGGTTCCAAGGGGGAGGACCAGTGCCACTCTCCTCCCTTTGAATGGCACTCATGCCTACCATGACAGCAAGGGAGCTGGCTTCAGCAGAGCTGAAGTGGTTGATGAAGTGGTCAGTCTTGGGGACTGGAAGCAACTTCCATGAGCTTCCCTGCTTTTGGTATCAGAGACTCAGGACCACAGGGTAGAATTCCCTGCTCACCAGGCACTAAAGGATTTTGTCTCAGCACAGGCACAGACTACAACCCACATCTAGGGGAGAGCTACTGCTGCTCAGAATCCAATACTACCCATCAGAACACTCCACGAGATGGCACTTCAAGCAGCTGCTCTAATACATCAAGTCCTGGCAGAGATGGATTGGTAACCCGAGCTTCTATTGAGGACAGGGCCTTCACCTTGTGAGTCCATCCCGAACAGTCACTAATTCATCACACGAGGGGTCGGGTTTAAACCCTGAGGCCTTTGCCTCAGCCATGAGGAGGAAAAATTTGATCAGAGCCACAGGGACAGCCAGCAATAAAGGAAACTAAAGTCTGCCAATAAAGCAGAGAAAACTATCTAACGCTAACTGAGTAATGATCTATCCTAACCAGTAAGAGCTAGGGGCAAAGTCTGACAGAAAAAACAGCACAGGAAGCAGGGGAAATACAATTGCCTTCCAACTCACTGCCACAGGCAGTAAGAGTCGTGGTCACTTTCCCACATGCCCTCCCATTGGAGGCAAAGGGCCCAACAGACTCTGCTGACCAAAAGGACCACACCACAAATCAACACTTGAAGAAAAGTTCATACTTATTTCACTGCTCATTAACACGAGCACGACTTTAGCTAATTTAGCTAAATTCTTTTAAATTCTTTCCAGCAATTTAAGTATCTGTATTCAGGACCTGACAGTTGAGAGATTAAAAAGTAGTGAAACTTACGCTTTGATGTCCCCTATCACATTTTTTGACTGAGCTGATCCAAGCAAGCAAGCTGCAATGCCTGACATTCTGTATGAAGAAAGCACAAGCAAGATATGGTTTATTCATGTGAATTTGTTTCTTGTCTCTTAGCCAGTTTAGGATCTATGACAGTGTTTTGCCTCCCACCCCATAACTAGCCTCTTGTGAAGGATCTTATCAAAGGCCTTTTGAAAGTCTAAATACATGTCAACCAGCTCTCATTTACCTCTACTTTACAGATCTATTCAGAGAATTCTAACACATTAATGAGACTTAATTCTCCTTTGCAGAAACCATGCTGGTTAGACCCTACCGTACCATGATCTTCCAGGTGTTTTACTATTCTATTTAATTATTGTGTCAGCCAATATATCAGATGCAAATATAAGGCTCATTGGTCTATAATTCCTTGGATCACCTCTAGATCCTTTTAAAATATATAGGTACAAAACTTGCTACCACACAGTAAAGCAGCTGTTTTTAATGAACAATTCAATATTTTTGTTACCAGCTCAGCCCCTTCATAGGTGAGATCTTTCAGAACTCTTGGATGGACACCACCTGGGCCTGGTGATTTATTGCTTTTTAAATTATCCATTTGTTCCAGCACTGGAACATGGATCTCATCCAAACTGACAGCTGAATTAGTGGGTGTCTGAGACTGCAGAGATCAAATCTCTTCAGCGCCCAAAATTAATGAGCCAGTGGGCAGGTGGTGAATAAACAGGCACTCAGATTACATGGATGGGAGCAATATAATGTCTAGATAACAGGTTAGATACACATAAACATAATCTGGCCAGTATTTGTCCCCAGGTGCTTGTGGGCAGCAAGATTAGTTTGTCGAGCCACTCACCTACATCATAGCCATTCATCTACATGATACCATAGTTTGCAGCGCAAAACAGCCAATATAAGGAAAGTTCTTAATACAAAAATTCCATCTTTGGTAAAGGCATTTTCCCTGTCTGGTTTGCACAGGATGGAAGACACTGAGCCAGTGTAATTCTCCTTGAGAGTACATCTCGGTAATTTAGGAGAAATAATGGCAGGTGTATTGTAGTTAGATTTAAAAAAAAAAGCAGCAATATAAATCCAGAAAATTCAACATTAATATTAAATGAATTTAAAGGTAGAATGGACTATTGTGATCATTGAGCCTGACCTCGTCCATAGCACAGGCCAGAAAATTTCACCCAGTGATTTTCACACGAGGCCTATAAAACTTTTAGAAAGACATTGCTTCTTGATTTAAAGACTTCAAGCGATGGAGAAGCCACCACATCCTACGTAAGTTGTCCCAGTGGCTAATTACCCTCCTGGCTAAAAAAACTGTGCTTTAATTGTAGCCTGAATTTATCCAGCTTCAGCTTCTAACAATTTCTGGCTCAGGCATCATTGCTTAAAGTCCAGAGAAGACCTTTCACGTTCTGAGGTATCCCTTGTGCACTGGTCTAGCAGGTGCCATTTTAAGAGAGATTCCCTTGAATTTCTGGTCCTAGTAAAACAGGAGCTGAGGACTGAACAGCAAGAGGGTTCATGAGATCCCCTCAAGCACAAATGGCATCTGAGGTGGCCATCAATCCAGGGCATCAGCCCATGACCAGAAGGGCAGAGTTTGAACCCCAAGGGCTTAGCATCCGCCATAAGGGCAGGAAGGTGGGAACATCTGAAGAAAAAGACTCACTGGACAAAAAAAGGGGGACCAGAAGCTGCCAAATGAGCAGAACTGCTGCTAAACTAACTATAACCTAATCTGAGTCATTACACAAACTAAAAACTATTTCCCCATGCTAATTTTCCCCCTACTGTTACTCACACCTTCTTGTCAACTGTCTGAAATGAGCCATCCTGATTATCACTACAAACGTTTTTTTTCTCCTGCTGATAATAGCCCACCTTAATTGATTAGTCTCGTTACAGTTGGTATGGCAACACCCATTTTTTCATTTTCTCTGTATATGTGTGTGTGTATATATCTTCCTACTGTATTTTCTACTGCATGCATCCGATGAAGTGGGTTTTAGCCCACGAAAGCTTATGCCCAAATAAATTTGTTCATCTCTAAGGTGCCACAAGTCCTCCTCATTCTTTTTGCTAATCTTTAATGTTAACGATGTATTATTTACAAGACATTCTCCAATTATTCACTAGCGGAGAAGACACTGGTGGGTTCTGACGGCCACAGGTGGCAGGAGGGAACAGAGATGGGTGCAGCAACACTGCTCTGTATTCCCAAGGGTGAAATGGAGAGAGCGAAGGCAAGAAGGATGTGTTGGAGTCTACATCACTTGACGTCTTTAAATCACGATTGGACGTCTCCTTCTTAAAGATCTGCTCTAGTTCAACTAGATGTTATTGGGCTGGATGCTGGAATCACTGGGCAAGGTTTTCTGGCCTGTGCTATTCAGGGGGGTCAGACGAGATGGGCCTAAAAGCAAGTGTCAAAGATGCAGCCTTTCACACCAACAAATGGCAGATGCAGCATCTGTCGGCTTCTGTAGGTACATGGCATCTGCCTGCTATTGTTATATTACTTACTCAAGCTGCAGTACTTGGTCCTCCATCAAAGAAATAAGAGGAGAGATGACTATTCCTGTACCTCCTGTGTAAATGGGTGGGAACTGGAAGCACAAGCTCTTCCCATATCCTTAAAAAGAAAACATACCTCTAATGACAGAAGTATTAAATACCTGAAATTCTAATTCCTCCCCAAAGCCTTATTTTGCGCCTCACTTTCCCCATTATTGTACTTCCTAACACTCAATAAATCCATGCAAGACATTTTTAGATCATGTTCCCTACAAAGCAGTCATAGAATCAGCTTACATATGTTCCTTTAACGTAAGGCGTGTACTTACCAGTTGCCATGACAACAAGGTTATCTCTTCTGCCTTGTAAAACAGAAGAGATCACTTTCCACTGGACCCTTGAAATTAAATACATATTGATTAATTTTTATTTGCCTATAAGGAACTGTATCTCGTGCTACTATACAACATATCTGGCATCCACATATGTAACATTAGAATTTAAAGTAAAACTGTCAGTTCAATAAAACCACACTTGAAACCACCTTTTTCGTATTCTAGGTGTGCTCCTTCTCCCATTCCCTACTTACAGCCGAACCGTGGTTGTTTTTCTCCTACAAGAAGTCCCACTGAAGTCATATTGGGACTTCGTGTAGGAGTAAGGCAAGCAGGATTTGCCTCAGTCATTAGTTGGGGTTGGTCCTGCTTTGAGCAGGGAGTTGGACTAAATGACCTCCTGAGGTCTCTTCCAATCCTGATATTCTATGATTCTATGATTAATGGAAGACTGCAAATGCAGTAGATGCCAGTATGTTATTAAAAGCTGATCTTCAAATGGGTTTCTCAATTATTTTCACCACAAAAGGCAGAGAAATGATACACTGCTGCCAAACACAGCTTTGGTCCTTTTTGTGTGCAACTGAAGAGAGGTTATTAATGTAAATAAAGTTGAGAAAAATCCAAATTTTCCTTATTGTGTCTCAGAATTTACCAAATTGATTTTTCCCCAAACCAATTTTTCATAAGATTTGCTCCATGACCATTGCAAGACATATGGCATTTTAAGAATTATTTTATCATATTTATATTGAAAATAAGACCATATAATGATCTAACACTGATAAATTTTAGATGTGTTACAGTGCGCAGAAGTCATACACATTACTGGAGAGACAAGGTGGGTGAGGGAATGCATTTTATTGGTCCAACAGAAGATATTACTTCACCCATATCTAATATCCTGGGACCAACACAGTTACAGCAACACGGAAATATGCACATTATTGCTCCTAGGTTACCAAGTAATTGCTACATACCGACAGTTAAATTACTACATAATATTCTAGGCAATTTGTTACATGATGTATATAAACTAATACTGCATATCGGTTACAATGCCTTAGAAATCTATCCTCTGTATACTAGCACTGTTTGTAAAGCTATCTGTTTATCACTGCCCTTTGTGCATTACCGCACTCTGTTCTTCCATACTATGTGTCTAACAGACAAAGAAAAAAAGAAAAAACAACCACCTCAGTTATGAAGTTTACTGTGACAAGAGTTAGTAATTTAAATTTCTTGTTGTTTGAAATATCTTGAGATCTCTAAATTACCTTTGTTATTTCAAGTTTAACACCTTAATTACCTGGGCCTGCTAAGTGACAAGAACATGGATGTCTACTCTATAAGAGCTTTGATATAGGTACCTCACTATGAGATTTACTTTGACAGCTCCTCAAGGCCGGGGTTAGGCCTTTTTTGTGCATCTTCTACAACACTAAGCTTACTGTTGGTGGTTATCATAAGCAACAACAGAAAATCATTCTAAATTAAACAAAAGATAGGAACTGGACACATACATTATATGATAATTGATAACACACTTACGGTTTAAAACCAGAATGCCCAAAATATGTCTTTAAGCACGTGACTTCTATTTCACTAGGTGCAGGCAACAAAGGATCTGAAGGAAAAACAACACATGCATATTTAGCTTTATTACAAGTGAAAAGCCATGGACTGAAAGAGATTAGGAATTTTGTTGCTGTTCATTTCCTGGGCCCCGGATTCACACAGCTCTAACACGAAAGTCTAGCAAATTTGCAAAACACTGTTAGGAATGAAACCATGAATCTCTTTCTTCATGCCAAGTTGGTAAGATTACTTCTCTCAACCTATATAACCCTATGAAATACTAGCAACCAATAACCTTAGCATATTCTTACCAATTTCTATTTGCAACACATCAGTTAAATATAACTCCTTGGAAATGGCTGGGGTGGAGACTGCCTAGCTGAAGGGAAGATTTCAGGGAGCAAAAGGTTGGGCAGGCCAGGACTCACTTCGGCAGCACTTCCCACGTGCCCTGTCTCCACATAACCAGTTCCCAACCATTGGGTCAAAATCACCAGGGAGAAGATCGACCACCCAAGGCCCACAGACGGAGCCTTCACAAAGCAGTGAGACAGACATGATGAGAGGAAGACAGGCTGTGCAGAGGGCATCAGTTTGGGACAAACGATTCCCCATCCCATCTACCTTGTTCTGAATGTTTCCAGTTTTAGTTTGCAAGGAATCGCCTACGCTTAGCCAAGGACAAAATTTGACTCCAAGTTATCTTTTGGTCTCATTAGTATCAGTGAGCACTACTTCAGAACTTCAACGTCTGCTTGGTGTCTCCATGAGCAGTTAACTAAACACAGGGCTTTAAGCTACCTTCCAAGTCTGCTTTTACATACAGTACAGAGTTATTGTCAACTTTTACTCATACTTCATATAGTAATTCAGTATTTACCCCAACTCTCCTGTTCCTCCTCCTCAATGCCTTCATCTTCATCATCATCTGGAGAAAGGCGAAATTTTGTGCCATCAATTCTCTTGGTTTCAATGGAGATAGAGTCAGTTCGACTGACTTTAGAATTGTTTACATCTTCTATAGACTGAAAATTGGAAGTAAAAAGTTAACCCTTATTGTACAAAGGGGAAACAATAATGAACAAAACCTGCCATTTTGTTTGAAGCAATATTGCTCAAGGGCACATGAATTCTACTCTAATTATGGCCTGGCTCAGATCCTTCAGCATGAGGCACAAAGAAGCAACATACCTTCAAATGTTATTGTTTTACTGATCCTTCAGCATGAGGCACAAAGAAGCACACATGTGAGAAATTGCCATTATTAGAGAGCAACATACCTTCAAATGTTATTGTTTTATTAATTTAAATTCCACTAAATGTTACCTTTTATAAGAGGAGGTTGCTTACCTGTAACTGGAGGTTCTTCGAGATATGTGATCCCTATTAATATTCCAGTACCCACCCTCCATCCCCTCCGCTGACATACTCAGCGACGACTGGAATACATATAGGGAACATCACTCGAAGAAGAAATGGTTATTCTCATTTGCCAAATACATGACACTCTCTCCAATCCTTCCTCTGAGGCTGTCTTTCAAAATTCTAAGAACATCTGTTCAGTGTTAAATAGCTTCTTTCAGGACGTGTGATTAAACTGCTGGGCAACAGCTTTCATTTCTGATTCTCTCTCTTCCTTTGGGATTCTGTTCTGTGAATTTGATTGGGAGCGGTGGGAACTGAGGTATTATGGAAAAACAGTCTTGTTCATTTCTAATGACTTGAAAAATAGATGGAAAAAGAATGCAGTTCCTGATGTGATGTGACGTTCAGTAGGACAAGTAAAATATGAAAACCTTGAGTATTTTAGCAGTACTTTACTACTAAAATATCCCTTCCTACTCACTCACTCATCAGCCAGCATTTCATAGACTAGAATGTAAATAAAGCTCGCTCTGCCACATGTACCTAACAGAAAAGAACAGTGTCGGGATAGCTTGTGAAAGGAAGATAGGTCCATCAATGGCTATTAGCCAAGATGGTCAGGGATGCAACCCTACGTTCTGTGAGTCTCTAAACCTCTGACTTCCAGAAGCTGGGACTGGTCGACAGGGGATGGATCACTAGATAGTTGCCGTGTTTTGGCCACTCCCTCTGAAGCATCCAGCACTGGTCACTGTCAGAAGATGGATACTGGGCTAGATGGACCTGTGGTCTGATCCAGTATGGCCGTTCTTATGTTCTTATCAGGAAAGAGCTGTTTAACTTTAATTATGTGAGTTTAATGGGATGGTTCCTAGGCTTAATCTGAAGCCTGTGCTTCAGTGCTTTGCTGGATTAGGGCAAGAGTGAGGAGGAAGAGAATGAATATGACAGGATGATTTCTGTTTTTAGTCAAAAATACTCAGAGTCTGCTGGGAAAAAACCCTACACTATAATAAACAGTCTTTCCCCTCTCTTTTCCTCCAACCAAAATGACTAGCAACTACTTCGACGAGGGAAACAAACATTATGGCACCTACTTTGAGCATCTCCATTTCCAGTTCTTCATCACTTTCAATGACACAACCAAGATTTTGTTCATTCTCTCTGGAATATGGTTCCTAAAGGAATATTTCAAAATAAGCCTTTATTTCACTGAAAGTCCACCGCCCTCTATTCCTCTACTAGACACATTATTTATATGTCATTCAAGTGTTAGTTGCAGATAACTCTTAGCTAAACAACTTGGTCTGGACCCTTCCCATAGTAAAACATGTTTGGAAAAATTTTAGGAGAACACAGCAAATTTCCATAGAAGTTAGAAGATTCCATTTAACCTGGATACAGACAAACCACGCAAATGAAAAGAAAATAAAGTAAAATCAATTACAGAAACTAAAAGGAATTTATCACCATGAAAGAGAAGCCCCTAAAAGGGCTGCAATTTATGAACTCTGTAGTCCAAATCATGCCCTGTGAGACACCTGCACATCTCCAGTGACTACCATGAGAACTGTGAAGGTGTGTCCAAGGACAGAATTTGGCCCTGTACCCCCTAAAATTCATATTGTAAACATATTATTCACAGTAGAAAGAGTGAATCTAAGGTTTGTGTATGTGGTGAAGTAACAAGGATCTAAGTGGCAGCAGCACTAAAGAGAGGCTCAGAGATCGACAGGTTTCATGGATATTGACCAGACTGAAGCTTTAAATTCAGCTTTGGGAAAGCAATTCAATATACCTTCCTCTCGCAAACATTAACTGTCACTCTGTGAGTCAACTCTTTAAAATCCCTTGGTAAATTAACAGTAAGATCACTTTTCCTGGTAATGTTCATCATTTGTATGGATTTTAATCCATTACCTCAGGCAAGGCAGCTTCGTTTAGAATTTCTTGGTTGGCCTTAAGTTCCAACATTTGAAGTTCGAATTCAGTAATGTCCAGTGACATTAAGCAGTCTCTGTCTGTATCCTCCTTAGATCCTTTGTCTGCAGTTCCATCTTTCTGCTCAGGCTTACTAAGTTCCATTTCACCACTAGTCAGGTCTCTCTCACTGACACACAGTAACATATCACCATCAAGGTCATTATTTATATCATCTTGAAGTCTTGTAGGAAATTCAGGTGTTTCGGCCTTTTCGTCTTCAACAACGGTAGACACAACTTCAGCGTTCGTTGGCGCTGCAACACAGCTGCTCCCCAGCTCTGCTTGGGGGTTGGGTTCACCAAGCAACACGTTTCTTAAGGCACCTATATTTCCTGATACATCGGTTAATATTTCTACAGCTCTGTTAGGGGGGAAAAAAGGAGAATTAAATAAAGCTGTAAATAAATGACATGGGGTCAGAGTAGCAGCCGTGTTAGTCTGTATCCGTAAAAAGAAAAGGAGGACTTGTGGCACCTTAGAGACTAACAAATTTATTAGAACATAAGCTTTCATGAGATGAAGTGAGCTGTAGCTCACGAAAGCTTATGCTCTAATAAATTTGTTAGTCTCTAAGGTGCCACAAGTCCTCCTTTTCTTTTTGTAAATAAACGGTTTTTGTATATCTTACCAGTGGCTTTTTAAAGGCAGTTCTTGCCCTTAATGATAATTCTAACATATAGAAAAATAACCCTCCTCTATTTCCTCAAAACTTCATAGATGCAGCTTTGTTGTTCCAGATGGAAATAATCTTTACATGCATACAAAATTTTCCTCAACCAAAAATCAATATACAATACTTGTATTTCTGGAGGGAAAACAGTTTTCATCATGCAGTTACACTGCTTAAATATATTAGCTTCGGGTTCCAGAGGTTCGAACTCAGGCCATGCAGTGGTGAGAAGGAATTGGAAGTGCAGTCAGTCTGTCCATCCCTTTTATCCTCGGTGTGGAGCACGAGGAGGTCAGGGGTGCAGACATGACCTAACGGACAATGCTTGCAAGAATTCTCCAGTCTCAGCGGCCTGGAGCACACCCGTACCCACGATGGAGTACACATAGGAACCAGCACTCAAAGAAGCGCTGTCACTTTGCGTGCCTACACATCTATGAACAAACATTTTCAGCTCACAAATACTAAGTAAGTATTGATCATGAAGACTATTGTAGCCACTGGAAATCAAGAAGTTGACGGGGTAAAGAAACTTTCGGATGCAAATGATTAGGTAATCAGTTTTTTGTACTGGGTTTACAAGAGAACTAACTGAAGATTTGATCATGGCCTCTCGACTCTCTGAAACATCATGTTGGGCCCTCAGGCTGAAGAGGACGGACGTCCCGGTGATAGAGTATCAATGCGCAGATGACATTCTGCTCTACATCTTTTTCTATCAGGCCTAGATGGAACCACTTCTATCAAGCTATTAACAATCATATTTAAATAATGAATGGTAAGAAGCAACCTGAAACTAGTAATCAGCTATGTAAACTGAAACCTATGTGAGACCACCTTTCTTAGGCAACAACCTCTCCTGAGACTCAATTCCCAAACGCACTGAGTAGAGCTAGGTCCCACCTTGACTAGAAGGCTAGTTACATTACATATCCAAAACTCATTGGTCACTTGAGCAATTGCTTAAGGTAGGCTTTGTCACAGTTCCCGGGTTCACAGGCTTCCCTTCCGATTTTAAGAGTCCTACAGAACATGGCTGGCAGTGCTAAATCACCAATCCTCTGCTATTACACAAGGAAAAGTTGCATTCTTGTATCTTACGAGCAGAAAAGTGAAGTTTTCTCATGGACTGAAGTTTCTTTAGAAAGGGGGGGTACACACATTGGGAGGGGTGCCTCAACGAGCTCTCATGGGGTCAGCCAGCACTAACAAGACAGACTGCAAGACTTGCTCTGCCTGAATTCACAAAGCTTAAAAAGGGAAAGCCTGCCACAAGAAGGGTGGTGATTAGGGGAAGACTGCTATGCCTTGGATATAGCTGGCAACACAGGATAGACTGGCAAAGAGGAAGAGACAGTGGCAGACTCTACCATCCCTGAGACTATATGGACCAGATATAAAGTGAGGATTACCAAAAGGAGCAGCTGGAGGCAGACCCTGAATCAGATCAAGGACACCAGATCCTGCAGATAAGATGAACCCTCTCCCAGGCCAGGAAGAGGAAAAGGAATCTTTTTTGTTGTTTATTTTGTTTGGAGAATCCCTTGTATGCCTTCAGCCGGGAAGGACTCTTAGCAGCCCATATTGTGGTCTGGTGGGGACCCCAGGAGGCCCTCACCCACCACAATATACACATGGATCTGTAACTATAGATAGGGTGCACTGGATTAGATACCAGTAGTACAGATATAAGAACATACCACTGACAGGCATTTCAAAGATAAAGAGGAAGCAGATTTGAGCAACATCTAACCTCTGCATATTTTTAAGTTGTCCAAAAGTGCTGGGAAGACCATTAGCCAGCTCCACCATTTCTTCAGCTAATGAGGACAGTTGCTTCTTGACTTCATTGGGCAACATTTCCCCATCTGAAAAAGCCAATGTCAGTGAAGTTTCGTTACATAAAACCTCTCATACACAAATAAGCTTACAAAATAGTTACGGACTCAAGAGAAACAGTGGTTGCTATAGTGAATTATAATTATAAGCTTTGTCTATTTCCCATTTTCAGAAGCAGCCTGACGAGGTGCTCCACAGTGAGGGGGAAAGGGAAAATGGGACCCAGCTGGGACAGAACTTCGCTACCAGCACCATTCAGACCCAGAACTGCACAGAGGTTACCCCACCTCTTCCTGGGGACACCAGGACCCGTGCAGCACTCCTTCCCCTGAGCCATGTGGAGCCAGCCCAAAGGGCCAAAGAAATTCAGCAGGAACAGACACAGAAGTAGCCTACCAAGTATTGCCACAGGGACGAGCAGATACCAACATAGTCATCATACAGTCTTGATTCTAGACTTTCTCTACCCTGTGCTGACTGGTTGCTTGCTCCATCCCCCTCACTCACAGACTCTTCACTTTGAGCCAATGGGAGACACTGTGTCACAGCACTTTTGAGATGTCAGGCCACTTATGTATGTTCCGCCGCATGGATAGCACACTTCCATGCTACTGCGCTACAAACAAAGTGAATAGCCCACACATGTAGACTAAATGTTCTTAGGCTCTGACCCTTACAAAGACTTATGCAACTTTAAACATGAGTAGTCCCATTGACTTTAGTATCATAAACTAAAAGGTGTTTGATTTGTTAAAGCTCATAAAAAGTAAGTGAGCAAACATTCAGCTGCATCATGCACAAGCTGCAAATACAGACAAATCCGCTAAGAGAGATCACAAAAATTAAGCCTTGTGATGAAGAAGGCAGGATTGCTGCTGCATGGTCATCACAGGAAAAATAAGGGTACAGCCTGCATAGAAAGAGAATAAAACCTTTTCCACACGGCTTTCCCTGGTCAAAAGCAACACTAAGATTTTTAGCTTAACTCATTATTTCTGAACGTGTAAATGGGAGACAAGCTCTTCTGAAAATCTGGGCATATATTTAGGTATCTAAATAGGAACTACTCAGTGACAAGCTTTTTAGAAAATCTGGACAAGATCTCTAGCTCAGCAGAAATGAAGCAAACTCAGAGATATCAGCTGTGACATTTCCCATTAAATCTAATAACCTATATATATTTAAAAAAAAAAAAAATCAAACGCTGTGTGCCGCTAGGACAAAGCCGAAGTTTACAGTTTGCTGGTATTCCATGGGATATTTGCATCTCCTGAGCTATGAGGAAAAAAAGACCAGCTCTGGCAGATCTCACTCCATGGCAGGATGAGAAGCAGGAGACACTATGGTATTTTTCCATCTCTCTCACAAATGCGTGAGATGGCACTCAACATGCTATAAATCTCCCCACTGTATTTTCCACTGAATGCATCTGATGAAGTGAGCTGTAGCTCATGAAAGCTTATGCTCAAATAAATTTGTTAGTCTCTAAGGTGCCACAAGTACTCCTGTTCTTTTTAAGGTGACCAACAGTTTATTCAAGCATCTGACCCTATTATGGTGTGGAATAGCAAAGTAAATAAGAGTGAGATCTCTTACCAGCCCCCTCATAGAATTTGGGCACACACCACAGAACGATGAGACTGTACTCTCATGTCACTTACTGCCCTTCTGGAAAACACTCAGATACCCAGGTGATACAGGTGATCAAAGAACCCTGTAAGCCATCTGTAAACTCCAAACAGTTCAACGTCCAATTAGAAAAAACACACATTCTTTATTCTTTGAATTTGCAGCTTACCGGTTTTTATACTACAGAGCCTCTGACCACAGTTATTCATATTTTCCAGTTTTTGGTAAATGAGGAGGCCAGCCTGTGAAGAAAAGCAAAACAAATTCAATGCTTCAGACTCCATACAGATCACATTTTATATTTTTTTTCCTTCCATGGTTGGAAAAGCCTAAAACAAACTGCAGAGGCTACAAATTTATTCTCCAATCCAAGATGTAAATTCTATTTAACATTAAGTAAAGGATTTTTGTTCCAAACAGTGTCAATAATGTAACATTAAGTTAGAGAACTCAAGACAAAATACAATTTAGCCTAACACTTTAAGGTAAAGTTAAGGGTGCAGGAACATATCAATGATTTTAGTGAATATTACCTCAAGACGTTAGAGGTGTGTTCGTTTATTTTAAAAAAAAGTTAGAAACACAGCAAATGCTGAGTTAAGCTCTTGCTAAACAAGTCACTCGAACTGCCTTCGCTCTGCACCCATGGGCCCAGTCTACAACAGAAAGTCAGATCAACACAAGGGCCATGTCTACACTACTGGCTAAATCGACACAGACGTCTTCCAAGGGGTACTCAACTCATCTAGATATTTGCCTAGTTTTACAACAGGCTTACATAAAAAGCACTAGTGAAGTCAGTACAAACTAAAAATTCATACGACTTGCTTAACCTGCTCTATATACGATACACTGACATGTAAATACAATATTTATATTCCAATTGATTTATTTTATAATTGTATAGTAAAAATGAGAAAGTCAGCAATTTTTCAGTAATAGTGTGCTGTGACACTTGTATTTTTAGGTCTGGTTTTGTAAGCAAACAGCTTTTAAGTGAGGTGAAACTTGGGGGTACTCAAGACAAATCAGACTCCTGAAAGGGGTACAGTGGTCGGAAAGGTTGAGAACCACTGGATTATGGCGTGGCTAACAGATTAATATCATCTGCCTCCGTGTTCCACAGGACACAAAACGTGGGCAGACCATGTCCTCTATTTTTATTTAATAAAGAGCCTCATGGACATCTACCGTGCTATATAAAATAATAAAAATAATAAAAACAGAACTACAACAATTACTGTTCCTCGTAAACTTCCTGATAAGTCTCGTAAGTGAACTCAAAAGAAATTGTTTCTATAAATCTCTGGTTCACTGCTCATCTCCAGGTATATTAGAAAAACCAACGTTTCCTGAGAATGAGGAGAACTGCACTTTGGTCAATAAGCAACTTCACATAGAGTGAGGCTTGGACTCTCAGTCTTGGAGTTGCTGTTGAAAAGACTCTTCCTGTGCCTTGTTCAAGGTTATACCTAAATGTTGTATAAAACAATATGCTCTTCAGCTCATCTCAGTGAGGAGACAGACTACCAGCTGTACCTTCTTTCCACATTTTGCCTAAACCCAGGCAGAGAGAATTGCAATAGTCTAGCCTGGAAATGTTGAACCACAAACCACTGCGGTCAGGTCATCATTTGAGATGGAAGTATTATGATGGATATGAATTTGATGCTACTGAGATCAAGTACTCCAAGTGGGCACTTCTCCCCACCTACCCCAGCCTGATGGAGTGAGAGGCCTTGGGGCCAAAGGGGAGGAGGGCAGGGTTTGGGGAGAGGGAGAGTCAGGCTCCCGGGTGCAGTTGGTTTCATGAATTTCCCAGGGAGAAGAGGGAGAAAGCATTGGTGTAGGGGAAAGATGAGGTCCTGAGATGTGAGGGGAGTCCCTGGGGTAGCTGCCAGGAGTTTTGGGCAGAAAAATTGTTCTATAGAACAGACATGATAATAACCTCCTTTGCAAAGCACTTTGAGATCTATTGATGTAAAGTGCTAGACATTGTAATTACTTCATTCCCATATGCAACTGTTCAGTGAAGTAAGACCTTTCCACTCCTCCATTTGTCCCCCATCCCCTTTTCTAATGGATGATTAAGCATTGTTTCCAAAACTAACAGAACATTTATTCTATTGGCTATTATGCCTGACTGAATGGGCTCTTGCTACTTCTCTGAGGGATAACTTTTCCTGCTAATAGACTGTGTCCTTAGTGTTCCAAATGATAAAAATTTATATTGGGATGGTATCATTTCTGGTCATTAGGACTCGACAAGTTTGATATTTTTCTTTGCCATTCCTATTCTGATCCACAGAATTGACGTTATTATTGAAGATGCAACAAGGCAATGCTGCTGTTTAGGCAACTTTAATCCTAACTTTTTAAGTTTTATGGGTTTATACTTCTAAACTGTACAGTTTTACAGAATATTCACAAATCAGACCCACTTGGCAAGAATACCTTGGAGAACAGCCTCCAGTGAATACATGGGTTAAAATGCAACCAAGAGCTGAAAGGGTTGGACAGTAGCCTACACAGTGTGTCAGGGGCCAGCCTGCAGCAGAGCCACTCTTCTGGCAACCTAATGAGTGCAGCTGGCCTTGATTGGCTGAAGGAGTCAACTGCACCACTTGATTGGCTGAAGGAGTCAACAGGCTGATACTTAAGCTCAGGAGCTGCTCAACACATTCCTAACCCACAGCTGCGCTTACCTGCCTTCACTGTCTCTAGCCTTGCTCCAGCCACTGCCTGTTCCTGCTGCAGCTCCAGCTCCCAGATTCTTCCTGACTTCTGACTACCAGCTCAGACCCTTGGCTCTGCCTTCTGACTGACAGTAGTTCACCCTTTGGCTTAGGCTTTGGTTTGACACCCAGCTACAACCCTTGGCTTCGCGCTTGTACCCATGCTGTCTGGATTCAGCTCTAACTGGTAGGCCGGACTCTTGCTCCGAACGCTAGGCCAGACTGCCCACAGCTCAGTCACCAACACTATGAAGCTTTATAGAGTGTTTTGCGGGGCAAAGATTACTAACCATTTTGTTGCGAGGAATCTGAATTACATTCATGTTGGTGAGTACCACAGCCGCAAGACATTAGAAAGGTCGGCAAATAACGTATTAAGAGGAATGAAATAGTTAAAACATGGAATGGAGCTCTCTACTGGTACCCACATAAGCGTCAGTGGCTGCATACAACTTCTGCTCCTCGCTGAGTGGAAATTCTTCCCAGTTACCACAGCGGACACACTTGTCCTTCAGAAGCTGCTTGCTAAATAGATGTTTTACCAGGCCATTTAGACTCCATATCTCCTTACACTTCAGCTAAAAATAAGAAATATTAAGTTCAAAGCAATTGTACATGGTAAAAATAATTCTCAGAACAAGGTAACAAAGCTGATTCAACATCACAAGTGGAGACGCTGAATATATCAAAATTAACTCATTCCTCAACAAAATGACTGACCTACAGATGTGCAGCTTGATTCTACTCCCATCAGAGCCAACTGCAGTGTTACAACCAAAAAAATTCTGCATTTGTGCCCTTGCCAACTGGACTGCTGCATCAGGGCACCATCAGCATATGCAATGAGAAGTGGGTGTCCACAGCATAGCAAAAACGGGAGAAATACACCAAACAAGTGCTCAATACAGGTCACTTTAAGCACTGACTGTAACCTTTCCACTTCATCATCATCTTAAAAAGCCTTTATGGTGCTTTCTTGAGATGATGTGCTTCCCATTTACCTGTCATTGTTTCAGCCTCCCAACATATGGCTTCTGGTTCTACTAAATGGTGGTTTCCCTGAGTTTAATGGGGCATGGTTCTCTCAAACCAGGTTCAAAGGCACAGCCTTCTACTAAGTATTAAAACTTCACCTTAAGATTTTTTAATTTCTGTATGCCATGCCTATCACTAGGAGAAGTAAGTGTGGTCAGAAGTTATGCTCTCTACATCTGTATTCTAGCAATATGACATTAGGGCAGTAGAGACCAAAATAATTCATTCTTATCCCAGATATAGAATCCTTTGCTCCAGATTGCTCCCTGAGCCAAGCTGTCTGGTACACAGGTATTCCCCTATGCAACCAGATGCATCAATATAAACATATGTGCACATCTGGATTTGTTAGCTGAAGGTTTAATCAGTAATTACCCACATCTACATTAGGGCTCTGGATAGAGGTTGGAATAGTAAAGTTTTATGCTGGTGGGACAGAGAAAGGGGCAGATGTAATGGTCAACACTCAGACTTGAAACAGTTGTAGTACTTTTGGGAATTTAAACACTATGCATTATGCTATCTGACAGTCATACAGGGAACAGAGACGATGAAGTACTCACCAAAACATCAATGGGCCCTGCTCCAAGAGAGAATGGTTATTCAGAACAACAGGGAGAAAAACCTAGGAACTGCCAGAGAGAAGCAGAGACACAACCCACCTAGCCCAGTATCCCAGTTCCAATAGAAGCCAGCACCAGATGCTTCAGAGAAAGATGAAGGAAACCCCACAGTGGGCAGATGGGGGATAATCTGCTCCCTACATCAGGTCTCATTTCTTGGTCTCGAATAATTAAAGATTGGCTTAAGCCCTGAAGCATGTTTAATATCCCTTTCCAACACTGTTTTTGTTAGTATTAACTCTTATAATGCTGCATATTCTTGTTATCCATATAAAATTGTCCAATCCCTCTTTGGGCCTTGATAAACTGCTGGCCTCAACAACGCTGCTGTATATTGAGCAGACACCTTCAATGAAACCTCTACTATGACACCCATGTCCCTTTCCTGAGTTGATACAGTTAAACTACCGGTACATTTCCCAGGACTCGAAATGTTACCCTCCATTGTGCATTACTTTGCATTTATTCACACTGGCTTTTATTTCACATTGTGTTGCCTTTTCGCCTAGCTTGGTTAGGTCTCTCTGAAGTTCAACACTGCTCATCGCTAAGAAATAACTGTGTCATCTGCAAATTATGCTACTTCAGGAATCACTCCCCCTGTCCAGATTGGAAATAAAGAGTACCTCCAAAAAACCTACATTAAAATGCCATGAAGGGTACAAAGCCAAGCACTCAAGTTAGGAAATGCCAGTATTAAGGTTTCCATTAGAACCCTAGTTCATCCCCTTGTGTGTATGCATTAGGATACAATCTTTAATTACATGAGCCCAATAATACATTTTCCACAGGACCCTGCCTCGTTTAATGGCCCCTCCCTCCTACTGTTATAGTACGTCCCCATGTGCTGCTGCCTCCCCGCCACCCTGCGTCTTTTCCCCTACCTCCTCACCCTTGTTCCTTAATTCTCTGCAAGTCAAGCAGCTCGCTCCTTCTCCTCCGTACTGTCTAGGCATCAGCTGAGAAGGCACTGACAGCACAGGAGAAACAGGCTCCCTGCTTTCAGTTTCTGTTCCTGGCACCTTCCTTTTGTCTGCTAGGAAGAACAACTGCAGAGAAAGTCCAGTTCAGCCCCCGGACGGCGCGCGCTCAGTCACTCTGTGGGAATAGTGCATGTGCAGTCCAGTCACATGTGGGAGCTGCCAGTGGCCAGAGCATGTCAGTGCAACAGAATTTTTGGGAAACGTGGCTTCTAAACTCTAAGAATCAGAGGGGTAGCTGTGTTAGTCTGTATCCACAAAAACAACGAGGAGTCCAGTGGCACCTTAAAGACTAACAGATTTATTTGGGCATAAGCTTTCGTGTGTAAATAACCCCACTTCTTCAGATGCATGGAATGGAAATTACAGATGCAGGCATAAGTATACATTTATTATATACATATATTTAAAATATACACATATTTATGCCTGCATCTGTAATTTTCACTCCATGCATCTCAAGAAGTGGGTTTTTTTACCCACAAAAGTTTATGCCCAAATAAATCTGTTTGTCTTTAAGGTGCCACTGGACTCCTTGTTGTTTTTGTAAACTCTAAGAAGACTCCGTTTAGCATGTGCAAACTGAGATTTTCCAAAAGCTTGTAACTTGGTCACATTAGGGTGAATTTCAGAGGAACAATAAAAGGCACATTCCTGACACCTGGGCAAGTCCCCTGTCAAATTTTGAGCCTTTGCTCTGAAGCCTGGAAGCAACAGAGCTGGCTCAATGAAGCAGCTGTAAGAACTTTAACTTGGATAAGATAATGTATTTTCCCCAAACCTCATTCTCACGAACAGCTGAACCATTCTAGCTAAAACCTTCCAAAATAACATAACCTTAGGTAAATGCTCAGCATAGAAAATTTCTGCCCAAGATTCCAAGTGAAATCTTGGGGAAAAAGTCTTGGGGCAATGTTAACTATAGGCACACTACCTGCACCACCTACAAAATTAAACACTGGACCCAGTATGGAATCTAGAGTCATGCCACTGTCAACCTTTCATCAGGAAGACAACTGGCCATTTATTCCTACACTTTGTTTTGTGTCTGGATCAAAAACCAGTCAGGAGAGAATTCTTTGCCTCTCCCTCACATGACTACTTTAGTGGCTTTAAACAAAGGGCTGGTGGAAAGCGGACAGGTGTGAAGGAGCACACGGTGTAACAAATACCTTAAGGGAGGATTTATTGAAGATGTTACTCTATATCCTAGTAAAGAAAAGAGAAGTTGATAAAGTACAAATAAGAACTGAAAATAAAAAACAAACACTCAAATGGAAAAGACTGCCATTCAATTACAGCACAAGAAAACAGACAACTAAATATTGGCAAATTTCATAAGTGCTTCTATACAAATGCTAGAAGTCTAAATACTAAGATGGGTGAACTTGTGTGCCTGGTATTAAATGAGGATATTGATGTAATAGGCATCACAGAAACTTGGTGGGAATGATGATAATTAACAAGACACAGTAATACTAGGATACAAAATATACAGCGATGAGAGCAGGTCATGCTGGTGAGAGAGATGCACTATATGTGAAAGAAAGCACAGAGTGAAAAATAGTAAAAATCTTATATGAATCAAGCAGTATCATGGAATCTCAATGTATAGAAATTCCATGCTTGAATAATAAGAGGATAGCAGTAGGAATAAACTACCTACCTCCTGACTAGAATCACAACTGTCATTGTGAAATGCTCAAGGAAATTAGAGAGGCTACAAAACCAAAAAATGTAATGATCAACAGGAGTTTTCATCTATCCCCTACTGACTGGGAACATGTCACCTCGGGACAGGATGCAGAAATAACATTTCTAGACACCTTTAATGACAGCTTCTTGGAGCAGCTAGTCCTGGGACTCATAAAGGGAGAGGCAATTCTTCATTTAGTTCTAAGTGGCTGTAGTGTGGCGGCTGCCCCCCTCCAATAAGCAGGGGTTAAAAGCGGCCAAGCTAGGCTGATTGGGGAAGCAGCCACAGCTGTGGCCAGCTCAATCAGGGTCCAGATGGCCCTTATAAGAGGGTTGTGGGCCAGAAGCTGGGGAGTCTCTCTCCAGCCCTGGAGGGAGAAGGGCTAGCTGCCTGAGAGGAAGGTACCTGAACTGGAGCAGTGCTGGGGAATAGGGCAAGGGAGCTGGGGAGCTCCAGCCTGGTAAAACCCAGGCTGCAGGCCTTGTTGAAGGCCTACAGGGGTACTGGGGCTGCAGAGATACAGCCTGGGAATAGCCAAAGGTAGCAGGTCCTAAACCCTTGCCAATGATGACTGGCAGTAGCCACTGAGGAAAGGTGGGGATAGAGGGTTGGGGGTTCCCCTGGGAGGGGAGACACAGAGAGTGCTGGGGCAGAACCCCAAGGTAAAAGGGCACCGGGGTCTGGAAGGGTGCCAGGGCCCGAGGCAGGCAAGACACCAGCCAGCAGAGGGTGCTCCGGAGCTGGAGTTGAGCTAATTCCCAGGATGACCAGCAGGAGGTGCCGCAACAGTGAGTCTTCGCGTCGCTACACTGGTGCACAGGATCTAGTCCAAGAGCTAAATATAGCTGAATTGCTCCATAACAGCAACCATAATGTAATTAAATTTATCATCATTGTTGTGGAGAAAATACCAAAGAAACTCACCACAAGTAGCACTTAACTTCAAAAAAAGGGAACTTAAAAAAAGACAAGGAAGCTAGTTATATTGAAATTAAAAGGAACAGCCACAGGAGTGATATGCCTGCAAGCTGCATGGAAACTTTTTTAAAAAATATCAAACAGAGGCTCCAACTATGTGTGTATCCCCAAATAAAAGAAAATTAAAAAAAAAAAAAAAACCACACAGAAAGAGGCCCCAAAAAGTGCCACCATGCTTACACAGAGTAAAAAAGATGCTTAGAGACCAAAGGCATCCTTTAAAAATTGGAAGTCAAATCCTACTGCGGAAAATAGAAAGGAGCATACGCTCTGGCAAGTCAAGAGTAAAAGCATAATCAGGCTGGCCAAAAAAGAATTTGAAGAGCAACTTGCAAACGACAGAAAAACTAATCGCAAAAAAAAAAACATTAAGTACATCAGAAACAGAAAGCCTACCAAACAACCAGTGGGACCACTGGTTGGATCAAGGTGCTGAAGGAGCACTCAATGAAGGCAAGGCCGTTGTGGAGAAGCTAAACGAATACTTTCCATCAGTATTCACTGAAGAGGATGAGGGGGAGATTCCCACACCGGAGCCAGTCTTTTTAGGTGACAAATCTGAAGAACTGCCTCTTACTGAAGAGTCAGTAGAGGTGGTTTTGGAACAAACTGATAAATTAAACAGTAATAAGTCACCTGTGGGACCCCACTTGATAAACCCTTCCAGCTTGACTGTGAACCACCAATAACTACTCTCTCTGGGAACCATTTCCCAACCAGTTATGCACCCACCTTATGTTCTTAACTGGTTCTTCTTTATCCACTACTTCACGGATATATTCAAAGAATTCTAACATATTAGTCAAATATGATTTTCCTTTGCAAAAACCATGCTAATTAGACCCTATCCTATTGTGATATTCCAGGTGACTTATTCTATTTTTAAGTATTGTTTCAACCAATTTCTCAGGTAATAGTTAAGTCTTTCTGTGATCTCCAATTCCCCATATCACTCCTAGGCCAAGTTTACACTACCTCTTACTTCAGTATAACTTATATTCCTCAGGAGTGAGAATAACAGCTTGGCTAACCTTGCAAGTTAGAGCGCATTAAATCAGTCCTGGGCGCCCTAACTCCTGAGGTGTCCACACTGGCAAGGCACTTAGAGCGCCTGGACTCTGCAGCTGGAGCGCTCCTGGTAATCCACCTCCACAAGAAGCACAGAGCTTGCTGCGCCCGGGCTGGAGCACCACGGTGTCAGTGTGGACGAGGTGTTGCATTACTGCGCTGTGATTGGCCTCCGGAAACATCCCATAATCCCCTGAAGTCAAGTGGCCTCTCTGGTCGTTGTTTTGAACTCTGCTGCAGGCATGCAGCTATCCCCTTTGAAAGCTCCATTTCTGACAGCCAGCATGCTTATCTGCTCCGGGACACAAAGCAAACCATTACTGTGGAATGCTCCTGCTGCAGAGGCAGGCTGTAAGGGGGTAGCTGCCTCACTCCCGCCGAACAGAGGGTTAAAAGCAGCCCTGGAGAGGGCCATGGCTGGGAAAAAGAGTGAAAGCAGCTGAGGGAGTAGCTGACCACAGGTGTGGCCAGCCCAATCAGGCCACAGCTGGCCCAATCAGGCCACAGCTGGCCCTATAAAGGGGCTGTGAGCCAGGAGCTGAGAGGAAGGGCTCTAGCCCTGGAGTGGGAAGGGCTAGCTGCCTGAAAGAAGGTACCTGAAATGGAACTGTGCTGGGGAAAGGCAAAGGGAGTTGGGGAGCTCCAGCCTGGTAAAGCCCCAGGCTGCAGGCCTTGTTAAGGGCTCAAAAGGTACTGAGGCTGCAGAGGGACAGCCCGAGGATAGGCAAAGGCAGCAGGTCCTAACCACTCGCCAATGACGAGTGGCCATGACAGACTGCAGTCAGCCCCAGTGAGCAGGGGCTAGACGAGGACTGGCAGTAGCCACTGAGGCAAGGTGGGTTTAGAGGGTTGGGGGTTCCCCTGGGAGGGGAGACCCAGAGTGTGGGGGTACTGCTGGGGCAGAACCCCGAGGTAAAGGGCACTGGGGTATGGAGGGACACAGGGCCAGTGGCAGACGAGACACCAGCCTGCAGAGGGCGCTCCGGAGCTGGAAATAGCTAATTCCCAGGACAACCAGCAGGACGTGCCGCTCCGGTGAGTCTCACCTCACTGCACAGGCATTTCTCTCTGTGTGTGACTGTGAGAGAGAGTGGGTGAGGGGTGGGGAAGGGGAAGTGGGGGCTGATGTCAGGTTTCCCCCTGCCGCTGTCTGAACTTACAAGACAGCACACTGACACACTCTGCCCCCCAAAACACAGTCTCTCCCCCCACATACACACAACACACTCCCTGTCAGACTCGCCACCCCCTCATTTGAAAAGCAGCTGGCCATCTAGTAGGATGCCCGTGGAGCAAGGGGATTGGGAAACCTGCCTCATGTGATGCTGTGCCTGCCCCATTAGGCACTGCAGCCCTTTCCAAAGCACACGGCAGGCACCTACACACTGGGAGAGCTACCACAACGCACCGCTCTCTGTGGCGTTGCAAGAGCTGCTCACGTGGACACACTCCACGGTCACAAGGAGCCCAGTGTGAACACACGGCCGCGCTTTCCCGGCTGCGGTCTCCCAGGGCTGGTTTAACTCCCGGCGCGCTATACCTGCGAGCGTAGCCGTAGCCTACGCCATTCCCCGAGCCACGTAAGTGACACCGACTAAGCGCTGCTGTGTATAGCACTATTTTTGGCAGGACAGCTTCTCCCGCCAACATGGCCACCACCTCTGGCGCAGGTGTATTTATTATGCCGACAGAGAGAGCTCTCTCCCGTCGACATGCTACAGCTGCGCCACTGGTGTAGACCAGCTCCTGGAGTCCTATAGCTATAGGTACAACATTTGCTGCTCTCCAGTCCTCTGGAACAGTAAGGGTAGAGAACAGACCCTTTGAAGAGCTCCATCATATTCACTGACTTTTTTTTTTTGTCTCTAAGATTTGTGCAGTCAGTTCAAGACTAACCCTTTACACAAATTCAAAGATTTCTTTGAGATGAGCACAAGGTATTTGAAACACACATGCAAATTAGGAGGAAATTAAAAGTTGTTCACAGGAAAGAAGGGATAATTTAATCCAATATGTTGTAAACATAATATGGTGATGTTTCAATCTAACTAAGTTTACATTCACCTTAACAATTTTTAGGGATTTTTATTTTCTATAGTAAAGTTTTACTCAAAGACAACCTGAGTTGCGTTCAGTGACTTAGCAGAGAGCAGCTCTGCCTCGTGCCCCAGAGAAAAGCTATCCACTCTGACTCTGAGGTGGCTGAGTCAGGAAAAGGATAATGATCTAAGCAATGGGACAAATGCAAGGCAACTGTAGGGAACCCTCCCAGGGCAGATGAAATTCAGTGTTGATAAGGAATAATCTGAATTCCTCATAACCCTTAACTGAATTCTAAATAATTAACTGCATCCACTCTGGAGAATGACCTGGGCATCATTGTAGACAGGGCAATGTGCAACAGCAGCCAGGAAAAATAAACAGGTGTTAGGGTTCAAAGGAATAGCATGGAGAATACTATGGAAAAATATTCTCTTTACATGAATCAAACATTTGTCCTCACCTGAAATGCGGTAATAGGGGCATGGAAAAAATCTCATCTATTAATTGATATCTAAAAGATTGAAAAACTTTACACCTTAGAGAGGGGACATGATACAAGTTTACAAAATAACGAATACCGTAGGGACTGTGGCTCAAACTTCTCTTCACCCTCTCTCATAATGCAAGGACAAGGAAATTGGAAGGAATTGAAAGATGGCAAATTTACAATGAGTAATTGGACTATTGTATTCTCTACCACAAGAGATCACTGAGACAAAGAGCTTAGTGGGATACGCAAAAGGATGAAACATTTATATGGATAAAAAGAATAGCTAGTTAGAGCAGTAAATATTTAACAAACATGAGTTTTGGAAGGTCATGCTTCACGGCATAAGCCAGACCATAACTACTGGGGATAGAAGGAATTTTTCCCTGGGGCAGGTTATCCCATAACTGCCAACTACAGAGTTTCTTGCACCTTCTTCTGAAGCATCTAGTACTGGCTACTGTTAAATACAGGACACTGGACTAGACGGACCTTGGGTCTGATCCAGTCTGACAATTCCTGGTAGTAAACAATAACAGGAAATAAAATTCGATTGATTTAAAAAAAAAAAAATGGTGTTCCTAATGGAACAAAATGGCCAGAAACAGAGCTGAGGGGAAAAAAAGATCTGTGGGAAAATCAAATACACTGTGCAATGAAAATAAAGGCATTTAATACTGTAGCTCTTACTTGAGTTCCTTCCAAATTCAAACACTTTAAACAGTGTCACCTGGTAATATTTATCTCTGGTAACAGATCTACAGATTATGAGTGGGGCCACATTTGGACTTCGATGAAAACAAAAGACTCCCTTTATTAGCACAATGAAGACCCCCCTCCATGAAACTGAATTTTTACTTTTTCGTTGGCGACATCAGCCAGTTCTACAAAACTCTTCAGCTTGATTTCAAAGTCGCTCATCAGCTTCCACTGATCTCCTTCAATTCCTACTCCAACTTTTTTAACATCTTCATCTTCAAGCAATCTTTTGAGTCCCTTGGGAAAACCTAAAACAGATTAGATCCAAATATAATCAACTATATGACAAAAGCTGCCAGGTTTTAATTTCGTATGGAAACAGGCGGAATCCTATCAAGGTTAAATTTGGGCAATCTACTTTTTTACTGTAATAGCCAAATGCTTATTACCTCTGCATCTATAAAGCAGTCAGCTTAGCCATCAAACAAGTACATGTGATCTCTAGTATGGCACTTTAATGCCAACGCAGGCCAGTCAGTTTATATTTTGTGCTAGCTGGAACTCTAACTGGTTATAGTATAATTTCATCTGGAGGCAAGCAACACTGAAATTATGCAAAAGTTTGGTTTTTTTTTCTTATGGAAACAACAGATCAAAAAAAGACTTCTAATCTGATATTTACTTCTAAGCCCTGGTCTACACTAGGACTTTAGGTCGAATTTAGCAGCATTAAATCGATGTAAACCTGCACCCATCCACACGATGAAGCCCTTTATTTCGACTTAAAGGGCTCTTAAAATCGATTTCCTTACTCCACCCCTGACAAGTGGATTAGCGCTTAAATCGGCCTTGCCGGCTCGAATTTGGGGTACTGTGGACACAATTCGACGGTATTGGCCTCCGGGAGCTATCCCAGAGTGCTCCATTCTGACCGCTTTGGACAGCACTCTCAACTCAGATGCACTGGCCAGGTAGACAGGAAAAGAACCGCGAACTTTTGAATCTCATTTCCTGTTTGGCCAGCATGGCAAGCTGCAGGTGACCATGCAGAGCTCATCAGCACAGGTGACCATGATGGAGTCCCAGAATCGCAAAAGAGCTCCAGCATGGACCGAACGGGAGGTACGGGATCTGATCGCTGTACAGGAAGAGGAATCCGTGCTATCAGAACTCCGTTCCAGTTTTCGAAATGCCAAAACCTTTGTCAAAATCTCCCAGGGCATGAAGGACAGAGGCCATAACAGGGACCCGAAGTAGCGCTGCGTGAAACTGAAGGAGCTGAGGCAAGCCTACCAGAAAACCAGAGAGGCAAACGGCCGCTCCGGGTCAGAGCCCCAAACATGCTGCTTCTAAGATGAGCTGCATGCCATTTTAGGGGGTTCAGCCACCACTACCCCAGCCGTGTTGTTTGACTCCTTCAATGGAGATGGAGGCAATACAGAAGCAGGTTTTGGGGACAAAGAAGAAGAAGATGATGATGAGGTTGTAGATAGCTCACAGCAAGCAAGCGGAGAAACCGGTTTTCCCGACAGCCAGGAATTGTTTCTCACCCTGGACCTGGAGCCAGTACCCCCCGAACCCACCCAAGGCTGCCTCCTGGACCCAGCAGGCGGAGAAGGGACCTCCGGTGAGTGTACCTTTTAAAATACTATACATGGTTTAAAAGCAAGCATGTGAAAGGATTACTTTGCCCTGGCATTCGCGGCTCTCCTGGATGTACTCCCAAAGCCTTTGCAAAAGGTTTCTGGGGAGGGCAGCCTTATTGCATCCTTCATGGTAGGACACTTTACCACTCCAGGCCAGTAACACGTACTCGGGAATCATTGTACAACAAAGCATTGCAGTGTATGTTTGCTGGCGTTCAAACAACATCCGTTCTTTATCTCTCTGTGTTATCCTCAGGAGAGTGAGATATAATTCATGGTCACCTGGTTGAAATAGAGTGCTTTTCTTCAGGGGACACTCAGAGGAGCTCATTCCTGCTGGGCTGTTTGCCTGTGGCTAAACAGAAATGTTCCTCACTGTTAGCCACAGGGAGGGGGGAGGGTTGAGGGGGTAGCCACGCAGTGGGGGGAGGCAAAATGCAACCTTGTAACAAAAGCACACGTGCTATGTATGTAATGTTAACAGCAAGGTTTACCCTGAAAGAGTGTAGCCACTGTTTTATAAAATGTGTCCTTTTTAAATACCACTGTCCCTTTTTTTTTCTCCACCAGCTGCACGTGTTTCAATGATCACAGGATCTTCTCCTTCCCAGAGGCTAGTGAAGCTTAGAAAGAAAAAAAAACACACGAGATGAAATGTTCTCCGAGCTCATGCTGTCTTCCCACACTAACAGAGCACAGACGAATGCGTGGAGGCAAATAATGTCAGAGTGCAGGAAAGCACAAAATGACCGGGAGGAGAGGTGGCGGGCTGAAGAGAGTAAGTGGCAGGCTGAAGACAGGGCTGAAGCTCAAATGTGGCAGCAGTGTGATGAGAGGAGGCAGGATTCAATGCTGAGGCTGCTGGAGGACCAACCCAGTATGCTCCAGTGTACGGTTGAGCTGCAGCAAAGGCAGCTGGAGCACAGGCTGCCACTACAGCCCCTGTGTAACCAACCGCCCTCCTCCCCAAGTTCCATAGCCTCCACACCCAGACGCCCAAGAACGCGGTGGGGGGGCCACCGGCCAACCAGCCACTCCGCCACAGAGGATTGCCCAAAAAAAAAAGAAGGCTGGCATTCAATAAATTTTAAAATTGTAAACTTTTAAAGTGCTGTGTGGCATTTTCCTTCCCTCCTCCACCACCCCTCCTGGGCTACCTTCGTAGTCATCCCCCTATTTGTGTGATGAATGAATAAAGAATGCATGAATGTGAAACAACAATGACTTTATTGCCTCTGCAAGCAGTGATCGAAGGGAAGAGGGGAGGGTGGTTAGCTTACAGGGAAGTAGAGTGAACCAAGGGGCAGGGGGTTTCATCAAGGAGAAACAAACAGAACTTTCACACCGTAGCCTGGCCAGTCATGAAACTGGTTTTCAAAGCTTCCCTGATGCGTACCGCGCCCTCCTGTGCTCTTCTAACCGCCCTGGTGTCTGGCTGCGCGTAACCAGCAGCCAGACGATTTGCCTCAACCTCCCACCCCGCCATAAACGTCTCCCCCTTACTCTCACAGATATTGTGGAGCCCACAGCAAGCAGTAATAACAGTGGGAATATTGGTTTTGCTGAGGTCTAACCGAGTCAGTAAACTGCACCAGCGCGCCTTTAAACGTCCAAATGCACATTCTACCACCATTCTGCACTTGCTCAGCCTGTAGTTGAACAGCTCCTGACTACTGTCCAGGCTGCCTGTGTACGGCTTCATGAGCCATGGCATTAAGGGGTAGGCTGGGTCCCCAAGGATAACTATAGGCATTTCAACATCCCCAACAGTTACTTTCTGGTCTGGGAATAAAGTCCCTTCCTGCAGCTTTTGAAACAGACCAGAGTTCCTGAAGATGTGAGCGTCATGTACCTTTCCCGGCCATCCCACGTTGATGTTGGTGAAGCGTCCCTTGTGATCCACCAGAGCTTGCAGCACTATTGAAAAGTACCCCTTGCGGTTTATGTACTCGGCGGCTTGGTGCTCCGGTGCCAAGATAGGGATATGGGTTCCTTCTATGGCCCCACCACAGTTAGGGAATCCCATTGCAGCAAAGCCATCCACTATGACCTGCACATTTCCCAGGGTCACTACCCTTGATATCAGCAGATCTTTGATTGCGTGGGCTACTTGCATCACAGCAGCCCCAACAGTAGATTTGCCCACTCCAAATTGATTCCCAACTGACCGGTAGCTGTCTGGCGTTGCAAGCTTCCACAGGGCTATTGCCACTCGCTTCTCAACTGTGAGGGCTGCTCTCATCTTGGTATTCATGCGCCTCAGGGCAGGGGAAAGCAAGTCAAAGTTCCATGAAAGTGCCCTTACGCATGCGAAAGTTTCACAGCCACTGGGAATCGTCCCAGACCTGCAACACTATGCGGTCCCACCAGTCTGTGCTTGTTTCCCGAGCCCAGAATCGGCGTTCCACAGCATGAACCTGCCCCATTAGCACCATGATGCTGGTGCAGGGCCTATAAACAGAAGTGGCCTATTCTCCACCAGATTTGTGGGTGCTTTGTATTCTGGACATCTTACTTAGAAGCCTAATTATGATTTAAGGCCTGACTTCAGGAACCCACCTTGGACTATTCTGGCCATAATCTTTAAAGCCCTAAACCACTTGTAAATCTGCACCCAAATATATTCACACCTAGTGCAAAGCTCAAGTTTGGAAAGTAGAAATTGAGCAAGTTTCTAACTTGATAAGTATTTGCAGACTCAACATTTCACCATGTGTGTCTGGCCTACATTTTATGATACAATCTTGGTACTTGTATGGTTCCCATTCTGAACAGACTTCAAAGTTTATGTTGGATTATTGTTCATGGACTAGGGTTTATATTTAGGACTCTATACACCCCTCAATTCACAGGGCATCTCCTACTGATATGAATGGAAGGTTGATATAAAAATCCAGGAAGTAACATACATACCCTTCAACTAGTAACTCAACTTTTATTTATTCGCATCCTATGTTCAATGTCATCACATTTATCATCACTCAGTGGGAAAATCGCTACCTTTAGGATCACCAGCATGTCTGCCCTTGTTTCTCTTCTTCCTCTATCCTCCTTTCATCATTTCTCTCCCTCTTTCATGTCTTTGTACCTTTCTTCCATCTGAATTTCCTACCCTTCAACATTGCCCCACCACATTTGCTAAAATAAGCCATTAAATACAGACATTTAAAGCGTCATCATTAAACATTAGAGTGAACACCCCAATGAGATTAACAACCTCTTTCACACAGCTTCAGAACATCTGCCGACACATGACAATAACATTGCATCAGTTTACTCTCTGTTCATTTAGGTGGTTTCATTCACAACCATAAAAGTGCAGGTTCTCCAGACACTATATACCAGGCTTGCCACAGATACATCAAGCAAGCTAGAACTAGTCTGCACAGCAGATACTTGGTACCTCCCCTATAGGAATACAGGATAACACACAGATTTTAAGAACCAACAGCATTCTGACCACTCGTAAGGTTTTTAGCCAGTCGAGCCAAGGTAATAAGGGTCATTGTCATCAAAATGTAGGCCTACCGTTTCATTTCTGTGGAGGGGAGGAGAAAACAAATTATATTGGGCAAATGGTATGAATGTTTAATATTTTTTATTTTAGTAAAGATAGTTTTCCTGAATTCAAACCCTTCCTCAGGAGCACAAGAAAGTGACTGTGTAAATAAGCTATGACAGTCGTCTTCAAAGAGAAATGAAAACATTAGCAGAGTAAATGAGAAGGAAACTTTCCTTCCTCCTTGTTTGGAAACAATGGGAGATGCTGGATACTGAGCACTTTAGAAAATCTGGCCACTTCATTTAGGTGCCCATATGGGACCTACTGGATACTAAACTCTTTTGAAAAAAATCTCTCTCAAAATTGATTCAGCTTTAATTTACAATGCTAATAATACAGATAAAGATTTTTTAATTAAATTAACAGTGGCACTTTCATGATATAAACTACCTATATGGACCGACAGAGACCAATGTACCTACACAGAATTGCATAGTTGGATATGTGCACTATAGTGGGGGTGGGTTTTCTCTATCAGCGGAAACAGGAAGTACTGTCTGCTTCTGGAGGCAAAAGCACAGAACAAGTAACCTGAAACAGAGAGGCAATTCATGTCCATGTGAACCAGAGCACAGAAAGAATGACACTGACCTGACATTGACGAAATGTGAAACAAGTAGCATTTTTTCTCAGATACACATATTTGGATTAGGGCGACTTTCCCTACTTTCCCTTTAGTATATGATGGCGGCCATTCAATGTCAAATCCTATCACATCTCCACCAGACAGGTTTCTTCTGAAGAGAAAATAGTTGATTAATTCCCATTTAGTTATTCTGCTACACATATATCTATCATATATGACAACAGGATAGCTTACTTTAAAATGAACAACTAAACGACTCCCTGTTGAGGGGCTGTTAGCGGAGTTGTAGTCAAACAGCCTCCACGCTAAGGGTGAAATTCACCCTACTACGAAGGGCCCACCTGAAACCTTCCAAATAACGTATACCCTTAACTACAGGTCCTATACAGTACAGACAGCCATTTGTTGGCCTGCTGGGCCGTAATTAAATTCACCCCAAGGGAGAGAGAAACAGAAACTGGCCACTCCTTCCTTATATATATTTTTGGAAGTTCTCATAACTATTTTTCTCAATTTATTGATGATTTTATGTTAAGTTTCTCCCCAAAAATATTGTGTGCACTATGTACTGTATATCTTTAGGCCCTAATCTTGCAGAGATTCAAACAAATACGTTACACACTGTAGTCCTACTGAAATTATTGAAATCCATGGAGTTAGTCACAATATGAAAAGTTACGCATTTGTAGAGTCTGACAGGATTTGCACTTTAAAGACTGCTGCCCCCAGACATGAAGGCTCACAAAAAGGGTACAAATGCAGAACTATATCCAGTCAGCTAAAGTTAAAAGTTTATTTCTAAATTTCCACTCACTCCAGACATCATTCAGTAGCATTTATGGATAATTTTTAGTCCTAAGAAACTGTAACTTCACTTGGTGATTGTAAACAACATTGTAAAACCAGACAGAATTCTGCTACTTATACTAAAGAGAAGACCTCGATTATCACCAGACATTTTCTATGGCTGAGTAGCTGACCCAGTCTGTGTATGAAAATTGCACAACAGGTATAGATGTGCACGTGAAAAACACAAACCCTTCTGAGGCAGAGATAGAGACACACCAAGAAAACAAGCAAGCTTTTACCTGATATCTTCTGACAGAAAGGAACAGTCGCTGGCATCGTTGCTGTAAACAACAGAGCCATGGAACTCTAAGAAAGGCAGGTCATTTTCCAGAACACTCCTCTGACCATGAGACTTCTGTTTAACAGCATTTAGAAGAGGATCTGTTATAGGACATATTTAGCCACATTGCAAATACATTCACTAGCACTACAGTTGTTGCACAACTGTCTTAAAGCCATAGTCTTGGCTACCAAAACAATTTTGGGATTGGTTTGTTACTATAAAACTATTTAGCAGAACAGTTACAAATTTTAAAATAGACAGCTCATAGCACCACCCTTTATTAAAGACCTGGTCTTCAGTTGCTTACAAATTTGCCAAACTTTAACCATTTGGGCTGAAATTTTCCATGCCAGGTGTCAACATTTTATTGACCTGTTTTTGTAAAACTTCAGCCAAAACAGTTCATCATTTCTGAGAACAAGAAACGTAGGGGAAAATACGTTTTGTCCAGGTTAAAAATTTCTGGCAACCTTTTCTTCAAAATGCTTTAGCATCTCCATGCTGTGGAGCAGGAACCTGAAATATGTCAGGAGATAGCTTTCGAGTCAGGGATGTGCCTTTTAGCATCCCTGTAAAAAGGAGCCCCATTTTGGCCAAGTTATAAACCTATAACAAATTGCACATGTTCAGCTGAGACTTGTTAGGGCTTGTTAGGCAGATAAAATCTCCAAGGATTCTGACTTCAGTGAGCTATATACCCATTCACAAGTGGAGCAAATTAATGTCACAGAGGCAACCTAAATTCTGGCATTTCCTAGTTTTTGGAATGTTTGAATTTGCAACCTTAATAATGTTATTTTAATATAGTTTTTGTGGTGCAATACATGGAAATATGAAATTTGTAGAATTCCTTAAAATGAACAGAAAATTTCCTATCAATTATTTCCTTTCTGCAAGCAGCATCTCTCACAATTCTGGATGTCTGGGAAGTAGCAAGCAGCGATCAGATGTAAGGAGGGGTGTAAAACAAGAGTTTGGTAGAAAAGAAGTACCCCCCTTTTGAGTGAGCACACCCAAAAGCCCTATATTATTTCTGGACCACCACCCACAGCACCTTTCTGCCAAAGGAGGCCTCTGCAGAAGAAAGTCAGTTTTATAGTGCTTAATGAAGGTGTTAGCTGCAGACCAACTGTCCGCTTTGCCAGTTCCATAGGGGACACATTTTCTCATTGCGCCTACAAGGTTGCTACAGATCTCGTGGAGGGCGCCGTGATCACTTCTGAGCTAGGAACCGCCAATGATTTGTAGGCTTCCACAATATAGTCTAATCCACCTAGCAGCTGAGGACTTGGAAGCTCTAAGTCCCTGCCATTTTGAGTGGAAGGACAAGAATAGAGAGCCCAATCTTCCTGAGGACTGTGTACTCTTGAGAGAGATGTCAGAAGAGCCTTAAAAACCTCGGATATGCCGTGTCTTCTCTGTTTGCTGCTGTGGTTTTGGACAGAACAAAGGAAGCACAACCTCTTGAGAGCCATAGAAGTAGGAATTTAGGAAAAATAGATTCTGGTGTCCTGAACCCCACCTTGACCTCATGGAACATGCAGTAAAGGCTCCTGCATAGATAAGACTGCCAGCTCTGACACTCACCTGTCTGATGCAACAGCTACTAAAACACATCTTAATGGACAAATAAGAACACTGAAATCAACTGTTCGAGTGGATGGCTTGTCAGGGCCCTCAAAACTAGCAGTAAATCCCATTTTGGGAAGAGTGGCCTGGCTGACGGACTGGCTAACCAGGACTGGCTCCAAGGAATCTGGCTACCTGTGGATTGTCAGCCACCGAGGAAACCTAAGCATGTTGTGAATAGCATGCTACAAAGAGTGGACACCCACGGGCAACTGTACTGGGTTGAAGGCTTCTGTCTATGTCTTTTTGGAAGAAGTCCAGAATGGTTGGAATTCCAGGGTTTCTGGGATTTGCACTGAATTGGCGGGTGCAAGCTGCCCCCTCAACACTTCCCACCCCAGGCCCCAATTCCACTGTTTTCCCTAGAAGAATCTTTGTCCCTTTGCTGGTACGTCTGCAAAGATGAGGAGCGAAAAGAGTGCCTCTGTCTGAAGGCTGGTCCATAGACTCTCCTGAAGGCGCTTTGTGGGGAAGGGAGAGAGTGTGTGGATTTTGCCACATTGTCAGCCACCAAAGTATCCAACTTTTTCCCCAAAAAGGAGGGAAACTGTAAACTTGGCCGAGCATAGGACTTGCTCAGAGTGAGTATCCACCATCCAGGGTCAGAGCCATAGGTGGTACCTGGCTATTCAGCTAGAAGCCATGGCTTGGACTGACAGCCTGATCGCATCCACTGATGCATCAGCTACAAATGCTGATGTTAAGGAGAGACTCTTTAAAATCGGCTAAGAGTCCTGTGGCACCTTATAGACTAACAGACGTATTGGAGCATAAGTTTTCGTGGGTGAATACCCACTTTGTCGGATGCATGTAGTGGAAATTTCCAGAGGCAGGTATAAATATGCAAGCAAGAATTGGGCTAGGAATAACGAGGTTAGTTCAATCAGGGAGGATGAGGCCCTCTTCTAAGAAGGCTCTTTAAAATGGAACCAAAGTCAAGGTGATCTCTGGGCTTAAGGACTTTGAGATCTTCCATCCAGGAAAGAGATGCTCCAGCCAAACAGGTTGCTGCCAAGGACGCTCGAAGGGTGGCAGAGGAGACTTCAAAGTCCTTTTGGAGAGTGGATTCCATCTTTCAATCTATAGAATCCTTTGGGGAGAACTCCCCTCCTGAGGGAATAACCATATCCCTGGCGAGGGATATTACTGCAGCGTCCACCTCTGATGTTTCAGCAGTAGAGGTCTTTGGCTCTTGAATGTCACAGACCCTGAGGTGGGGGGCTCTTGTGAACAGGCTTGCCCTTATCAGACTTGTTCCATTCATCCCTAATCACTTCCTCAGAGGAGGAGTGAAGGGGGAGCTAACAGAGTTTGAGACAGAAGGCTGGGTGCAGCCTGGGCACAATTCCCCATCTGCTGAGCCTGGAAAGGCTGCATCACCGATGGAGCACTGCTTGGGTTTGACCCAGGGCTTTCCTAGCTGCTCTGCCATGCCTCTACAGGGGGAGAAGAGCAGGCAGGGAGACGCTGCAGTGGAGACTGAAGGAGGGTTAAACCTGAGGGATAACTAACCCAGGGAGGAAGAGGAGCACTGAAGAGGGAGAACACTGCTCCCCATTTCACAAAAACTGGGCAAAACAAGAGAAAACAGAAGAGTAAGGGTAGGAGAAACAGAAACTGCCACCATTTGCTGCTGCAAAGGCAGAGTCTGGAGGCAGGCGGAAGCAGAGGGGGCGTGGCAAGAGCATGCAGCGCCAAAAGGCTGAGCTACCCCCACGAAGCTGCAGAGAGGAGCGTAGCCAAAACACCCAGGAGCATGTGAAACGTTGGGCTATAGAAGAGTAATTTTTAAATTATTAGTCAGGTCCCCTGAAGATTAAAACTACCATATAAATATTAAGTGTAATATCAATTGTACTTGATATTTCATCTAATCTTTACTTGGTTTTTATTTTGTTCCTTCTTATAAAACAACCAATTATGTCTAAGAAATGGCTCAGGCCTTGTCCTTGCTACATATTAACAGAACTAGGATAGGACTAAAAAGTAGAGTAATCAGACAATGCTGGCTGTGACTATGTGGTCAGCGTAGATCAGGGTTTATCCTTAAACACCTAACACAATGCTGAACGCGGATGGTCTTTGACAGCATCACGTTCGCTAATTCTGCTCTGTACAGAACATACAATTTTGTAGCAAAGATAAGCCATCAGTTAGTTGGGTATTTCTTACTGTAGTGTGTTATGTTGGCTACCAGCTTTGGAAACAACCTTGAATCACACCCACAGTAGAAAAATAATCCATAGCACCTTCAAGGCAACACAAACTGGCCAAATTGCATTTCATGGACATAGTAGCGTCTTCATAGTTAGGGTTACATTCTAAAGTGGAAATAAAAATGTTCTCTGCAAATGTAGGTAGTAGCCTTTTTGGTGTGAAATTTCAGTTTTTATATCCTTTGAATTTTCTTTTTAGTTTTGGTTAAGGTGTTATTTTTTCTTTTTTGGGGGGAGGGGGGCGGGGAGGTTGGTTTGGTTATTTTTTGTGTTTTTTTTTTTTTAAATAGGATTTATAATTTGGCTCTGGCTGAAATTTGTCCATGGCAGTGCATCCACCTCTTGGTTGAGAGGTATATCCTGATAAGATCAGCTACAACCTTTGGGGATGAGGGAAACTGCATTTCAGATCTTTGTTGATAGTTATTAATCATAAGCAAAAATATTTGTACATAACTATGTGCCACTTATATTCAGCTGCTGTGTTGTAACGTGCAACTTCTGCTCACAACAGAGAAATACCGTATGGGTTTTTGTTTGTTTGCTTTTTGTGAACATCTCCTGCGAGAGAAGGGTTCACGTGCGGCAGAAACTGCTGACGCACGTAGTCTTCTCCGTAAGCAGCTGCAGGTATTACTCCTGGGGGAATGCTGCACCACTGCACATGTGCAGAATTTATGTCCCCCGCAGATTTATTTGCTTCCCTGCAGAAAAATGACTTTCTGACAGGGAAGCAAAGGGCAGTCATGCAACCCCCCTACTGCACCCTACTCTATAAATATATAGAGTTTCGTGGGTCCAGGGCAGCCAGCAGAGAGGTAAATCACTGTGGGACAGGAGGCAGGACTGGGGAAGACCCGGCTGGTGGCTCCTACCCTGCGCCAACTCAGCTGCCAGTCCCAGCTGGGCTAAGGAGGACAGGACTTCCTCTTCCCCTGCATAGCATCTGAGGCCGGGTCAGACCCACCCTCAGATTTCTCCCCTGGCTGCAGGAACCTCTGCAAACTCCCCACCCCTGGCCGCCCACTTCCTGAACCCATCGCTCCTCAGCTGCAGGGGGAGGGATCCCTGTACAGGGAGCTACTCCCCCATCCGTCCAAGCCCCATGCATCCAGACCCCCTCATACCCAGACCCTCCTGCTGAGCCTTGCCCCCACACTCAGAACCCCCAATGAGCCCCACACCCCCTGCCCCAGGACCACCCCAATGAGCCTCCCACACCCAGATACCCACCCCAACGAGCCTCAACCAGCTGCACCTGGATCCCTGCCCCACTGCCCCAACATCTGGACCTCCCCTGAGTCCCCCACACCCATACCCCCTGCTGAGCTCTATCCCCCCCACACACACCCGACCTCTTCCCCGCTGAGTCCCAACCACCTTCATCTGGACCTCCCTGCAGAGTCCCATTACCTTTGCACCCAGAACCCCCACTGAGCTGCTGCACACAGATTGCCCCACACAGAACCCTCTCTACCCACACCTGGATCCCCCCACACTAAGCCGCTCCACACTTGGATCCTGCCTTGCTGAACCTGCCTGCCTACACCTGGTGCACCTGGCACAGAGGGGCAGGGCCCTGCAGTGTTTCTGGGGCAAGCCCGGTCCTTGCACTAAGTCAGGGTTGGGCGCAGCCTCACCGCTGAGTCCGTGTCCCAGTGGGTGCTGCACAGTCATCATCTCCCACCTCTGTGCAGCCAGTGGCCTGTCCTCCCCACTGCCATGCTGGAGCCTCCACATTTGACAAATAAAATTTGCAGAATTTTAAAATATTGTGCACAGAATTTTTTGGTCCAGAATGCCCTCAGGAGTAATGTACACACTCCTTCTCCACCGATCCCATTGTAATCATTCCCTCCCCGCACCCTCTCAACCCATTGAGTCTTCATGCATCCCCAAACCCCCTCTTAATAAAATACTCCATATAGGAAGACTGTGCAGGAAACAGGGTGTTAAACTTAGAAGTCGCGAGTAAGAGAAAGGTTAGAAGATGCAAAACTAGATGGATGGATGTCATACAAAAGGATCAGATCAGCTATGGCGTTTCCAAGGAACTGCTTCAAGACAGACTGGAATGGAGAAGGACTCAGAGAGCCAACCCCATACAGAGGGGACTAAGGTATGATGAAGTCACGTGCTTAACTTTGACCATGAGCAGTCCCACTGAACGTTCCCTGGGCACTGCACCTTGACGTGGTGGGAGAAAGTGTGTTTTTCAATGAACACGAGAGCTACGCTCACCCAAGGCTCTTACGTAAATTAAGTAGTCATGGGATAAGAGGGAAGATCCTTTCATGGATTGAGAACTGGTTAAAAGACAGGGAACAAAGGGTAGGAATAAATAGTAAATTTTCAGAATGGAGAGGGGTAACTAGTGGTGTACCCCAAGGGTCAGTCCTAGGACCAATCCTATTCAACATATTCATAAATGATCTGGAGAAAGAGGTAAACAGTGAGGTGGCAAAGTCTGCAGATAATACTAAACTGCTCAAGATAGTTAAGACCAAAGTAGACTGAAGAACTTCAAAAAGTTCTCACAAAACTAAGTGATTGGGCAACAAAATGGCAAATGAAATTTAATGTGGATAAATGTAAAGTAATGCACATTGGAAAAAATAACCCCAACTATACATACAATATGATGGGGGCTAATTTAGCTACAACTAATCAGGAGAAAGATCGTGGAGTCATCGTGAATAGTTCTCTGAAGACGTCCATGCAGTGTACAGCAGCAGTCAAAAAAGCGAACAGGAGGTTAGGAATCATTAAAAAAGGGATAGAGAATAAGACGGAGAATATCTTATTGCCCTTATATAAATCCATGGTACACCCACATCTTGAATACTGCATACAGATGTGGTCCCCTCATCTCAAAAAAGATATACTGGCATTAGAAAAGGTTCAGAAAAGGGCAACTAAAATGATTAGGGGTTTGGAACGGGTCCCATATGAGGAGAGATTAAAGAGGCTAGGATTTTTCAACTTGGAAGAGAGGAGACTAAGTGGGGATATGATGGAGGTATATAAAATCATGAATGGTGTGGAGAAAGTGAATAAGGAAAAGTTAGTTACTTGTTCCCATAATATAAGAACTAGGGGCCACCAAATGAAATTAATGGGTAGCAGGTTTAAAACAAATAAAAGGAAGTTCTTCTTTACACAGTGCACAGTCAACCTGTGGAACTCCTTGCCTGAGGAGGTTGGGAAGGCTAGGACTATAACAGGGTTTAAAAGAGAACTGGATAAATTCATGGAGGTTAAGTCCATTAATGGCTATTAGCCAGGATGGGTAAGGAATGGTGTCCCTAGCCTCTGTTTATCAGAGGGTGGAGATGGATGGCAGGAGAGAGATCACTTGATCATTACCTGTTAGGTTCACTCCCTCTGGGGCACCTGGCATTGGCCACTGTTGGCAGACAGGATACTGGGCTGGATGGACCTTTGGTCTGACCCAGTATAGCCATGCTTATGTTCTTATGCTGGTGAGAGTTTTAACTCCTGGGACTGGAACCCAAGCAGGACAGGTCAAAGGGTAGGGGCCAGACACAAAGCACTACACTAAGTTGGGCGTTGAGCAACGGTCAATAACCTAGCCTTGTAAAAAAGTTATGATACAGAAATACAACTAGATAGCCATTCTGTTAAACAGCAGGATAGACAAGGATGTCAGAGCCTTCTTTGCGCCCTAAGCGAAAACTGATGGTGCAAGAAGGATTCAGATGTAAATGGGACTATTCGGGTGAGTAAAGTTAAAAACCTGCTTATGTGTTTGTAAGATCAGGGGCTCAATTTTCAATGTTTTGTATTATGCCTACACTAGTTTTGTAAAATGCAAATAACATGCCCAAGTAGTGCAATTAAAGAAAACCCAGCATTTATAACGCAGTTCATTAAAGAGCTTAATCTAAAGTCACAATAGCACAGTCACTGGCAAACCAAACTGCACCAAAAAATAAAAATTCTCCAGCCTACCTGGAGACAGCTTCAGAGACAGGGGAGGGGGGCTGGACGTGCGTGCCTGCCTGCCTGATCACGGGGGTGGGGGGGGGGAGAAGCTGGTCGTACGTGCACGCCAACAAGCAAGAGAGATTCTGTCCCTCTCTCTTGCGACTGCAGCTCCCTGGCATGTAGGTGTAGGGCTTTTTATTATGCAGGAGGCAGGCTGAAGGCACAAATGAAGCAGCCTGCCTGAGTTAATTGAATTAATTCTCTGAGGCACACGTGGTAGCACCCTGACTGTTGTAGTAAAATTGTTAAAGTTGCTGTTGATAGTTAATTGAGCTCATTCTCTGAGGCAGAAATGTAGCAGCATGCCTATTGTTAGTTAACTGTCCCCATTCTCAGTCAATTCCCCCAGAAGCATTAAAACCTGTGAAAGTTTTAAGGCCCCTGCATTGCCAGAGTGATGTAAAGGAGTCTTATTATAAATGACAGTAAAGGAATCCTCAGCAAGGAAGATCTATTTGCTTTCTCACTTTTTTCCTGTGCCAAAGCGGCACAATGGGGTTAGATTATAGCTCAGGATTTATTTTACTTACCCATTTAAAAAAAAAGAAAAAAGACTTTGAGGGCAAATAAAGCATTTACCAAGCAGTCAATAAAATGTCAGGACAATCAGAACCAAGCACTTCCCAAAGTACCCAGCCAAGTCCAGGACAATGATTAGCAAAACTGTATGACTTTCATGTGTGAAAGTCTGAGCAATTTAAAATGACATTCTACTCTTCCCCACCGGTTTGGTATTCTGTAATGTAATTTAAATGAAAATCAGGATTATAACTGGAATGCAGGGTATTAGTTACCAAGTGTTTGTAACTTAACTTTCATGTGTTTAAGAAATGCTGATTAGTTATCGTGACTTTTTCCTGTATTGTAGTTTAAATAAATTACCAAAACTATTGAAACTGGTGTGATTATACCGCATTATTCTGACACATAAAATATGCAGAATTTTGAATTTTTTGGCGCAGAATCCCCCCCAGGAGTAGTATCTCGTAACTGAAGAAGGTAAACCTATTCAGTATGATAGTTTAAGCAGCAACTTAAGAGGAACCGTTTGGGCCAGCTGATGCCAAGAGCAGATCTGCATAACTTTAGCCTCTGCAGTCGAAATACTCTACCAACTCCTGCTGATGCAAATGACAGAGGACCTAAGGAGGTATGCAGGAAGGGAGGACAGAGAAAGATCTGGGCTTGGGAGGGAAGGGGAAAATTGCCCCCACTTCCTGTGGAGCTCCTCAGATTTGCCGGAGGGGAGATTCTCACACAAATCTTAGCAGGCTGATTTGGTCCCTCTTGCAAGACATTTGATGGAAGCATTCTCCTTCCCACCTTGGGTTGTCTCCGAGTTCTCTTCTCTAAAGAGCAAGGCTAGAAATGTACCTGTTTGTTTTTAAAAAGAGGACTCAGGTCTCCAGCCACAATTTGACATCCTATGATAAGCATGCCAGAGCTGGTAATCCCAATCAAATTTTGAAATTATACTTCAAATTAACAAAATGTAGGTGCTGAGCGCTAAGTCTCAACCACTATGTTTTCTCTCTCTCTCCCATCTTCTTTGTTTGGAATTTTTGTGGTGTGATACAGGCCACTCAGTTTATGTGTTATGAAGTGGCAAAGTTAGACTATCAACTCTGAACACCTATTTATAGGACATCCTATTCTGGAATCCCTTCTACAAATCACTTCAGATTTGGTAGTAATACCCTAATTTAACCAAGTCTCTTCTCAATGAATTTTGAGGTTGATATAATGTTATAAAAGTTTTTCTGGTTTTTAAAAGGAGGTCATAATCATAATTATAAAGAAGAGTCAGCTGCAACTTTAACTGTGGAGCAACTGCTGTTACTCCATAGCACTAGAGTATAGCAAACTCAGACTATCAGCTATGTAATGTACTACTCAGTGTTTTATACACAGTAACACTCCTGTCTTGACTGCTATTAATTAATTTAATCCTCATGCCATGTTGCTGTTTAGTCACTGATAGACAGACAGAGCGAATTATATTTGTTGCGTGTCTGTGTTAATGACTTGATATTGTTGAAATAAGAGGCTCAATTTAAATGATTTCATCTAAGATTATTAATCAGAGATAAGTACAGCACTATACAGAAGACAGAAATAAATACATTACTACCCTTTGTTTTCAGACTAAGAGCTGTACGTATATCTTACCTGCATCTGGAAGGGACATGCAGTTTTCATTTCCCCGCCCCCAAAGTTTTCATATCACTATCATTATATAGGATTTCAGACAAAGGAAACCCAGTTTCCAAGAATATTCTCCCAGAAACATATGTTGTGATGTCATTTCTATACATTCTCAGTTTACCTGACTCTTGTGTCAAAGCATAATTATTTACCGCTGAGGGCACTAACAATTCTTCAAGTTAATATCTCTCAGTGCATCCTTCTTACCCCACAATCATTCTTCCGTATTGATTCCCCCAACAGAAAACATCTGCTATGACAATAATCTCTTATTAGTTTCCCAAGTCTATATATGCTTATGTCAGCATTTTATTTTAATTATATATATATATATATATATGTATGTTAAGGAGATGATTTCCAAGAATATCTAGAGTTTTATAGACATGAAGGCACCCTAGAGTTATTAAATACATTCCTAAATAGGGTAACTTACTGGTCAAGGACCAGTGTTCTGGACTTTAGAATTCAGACATACTCTTTGTTGAAGATACAGATTCTAAAGAATAGTTAATATATATAAATGAATGAAATATAGAAAAAGGAAGAATTAAAAGTATTACTATTTACTAACCAGTACTAACATATTACATGGTGAAATTTATATTAAGATAGTTATTCTGTCAAATGAAAAATTATGTAGGGCAAAATGGATCAAAAACGTACCACATATATACAATTAATCTACAGACAAGCTATAAATATGTTAACAGTGAATACTGGAACAATGGTGCGAGCTGAAAATGTATTAATATTGAACGTTAGTCGAAACCATCTGTGTAATGTAGCACAACTAGATTTTCAAATCAGATCCTACCTTTTTGTCACCCACAGCATTGTCTTTACTCTGTGCAGACATCCACTGGGGAAGTTTATGATGTGGAGAAATCATTTTCAATTCTATATGATTAATTCTCCTGCATTTCTGTTACTTTTGTTCTGTAAAATTTAAGGGGGAAAAAAGGCAGTTAGTGAACAGTCGGTATATGAATGAGAGCTATTATTGCTGTTTCATCATTTTTAGTCCCCCAGGGTCTTCATTTTAGCTGATCACTTTAGGCTCAAGCAATCTGTCCGCAGGGAAGGAAATGTACGTGACCTAGGTAAATGCAAGAGTTCTTCATCAGAGTTTCACCATCTGTTACATGTATACACAAATGTATAAAAATACATGAAAGAAGAAAATCTCGAAATATCCTCCTGAGAGAGAATTCAGTAAAGTCTTTTGCACATTATGACAGCAACAACTAATTTAGGATGAAATGACTTCAGTGTATTTTTCCACTAAAATAATTCAGCCATTAACAGCTATGGTGCTAACATACCAAGCAACCGTTGGGATTTGTTTGTTTAACACAATCTAGTGATGCACAGTTTTGTTCTTTACCCAGCCTTCTTACTCAGAGAGTTACATGCAGTTCGCATAATTCATGGTTTGAAAACTCCCTTTGCAGAGAGTAGGAACACTGTTCTGATGAGAGCAGGTTGCCTCTGCTGTGAGGATTGGTCCTGAATGTTCCCACCCCACCAAGTTGTGTTGAAGAGGAACTCGTGGCGCAGCAACACACAACACTGGTCTTGCCACCTCTCAGTGAGGTTACACTGCCCACCGTGCTGTCTCCAGCAGTTCCAGTTCAACTCACTGCTTTGTTGCATGTCTAAGTTAATGACTCAAGATTTTTAAACAACGGGCTCAATTGGAATTATTTAATCTAAGATTATCAATCAGAGATTAGTCCAGCACTATACAGAATACAGAAAGAGATACGTTATTACCCTATCAAGAGCTGGCTCTGTCTCATTGTATCTGGAGGGAAGCGCAACCTTCACTCCCCCAGTGAAGTTCCCATACCAATATCATTATATAGGGTGGTAGACAAAGAAACCTTTTTTACCAAGAATATTCCCCAGAAACATATGTTCTGATGTCATTTCTATACATTCTCAGTTTACCTGGTTTATGTGTGAAGGCCTGATTATTCACAGCTCAGAAGACTAGCAATTCTTCAAGAGAATCTCTCTCAGTGGGTCTTTCTTACCCAACAATCATTCTTCCCTACTGAGTCCCCAACAGAAAACATCTGCTGTAACAACCATCCCTTATTACTTTCCCAAGTCTATATATGCTTATGTAAGCATTATATATATGCCCTATATGTATGTATGTATGTGTCTATGTTAAGGAGATTGTTTCCAAGAATATTTGGAGTTTTATAGACATTAAGATGCCAGAGATTGTTAAAATAAGGCATGATGGATAACATTCCCGCATAGGACCAGTGTTCTGCACCTTAGAATTCAGACACACTCTTTGTTGAAGATTTTAAAGAATAGTTAATATATAAATGAATCAAATAAACAGAAAAAAAAAGAACTAACAGGGTTAATATTTACTAAGAGACATTAACAGCTTCCTCTTGAGTTCTGTAGCAGAGACCAGAGGCAACACAACAAATGCACACAGCTCAGCACCCAAGAGCCTCAACAGCTTCCCCTCCACTGGGCCACCAGAGAGGGCAACACGATTGCGAGTGGTAGAGGAATGGCAGGCCAGTATTGAGATGAAGGAAGATTAACAACAGGAAAGAGGGAGAGCCTGGGCAAGGAGAGAGAAGATAAGATAGATCTGGTAAATGAGGAAGTGACAGGAGATAAAGGAGTACTTGTGGCACCTTAGAGACTAACAAATTTATTTGAGTATAAGCTTTTGTGGGCTACAGCTCACTTCATCGGATGCATAGAATAGAACATATAGTAAGGAGATATATACACATACACACACACACAGAGAACATGAAAAGGTTGAGGTAGCCATACCAACTGTAAGAGGCTAATTAATTAAGATGAGCTATTAGCAGCAGGAGAAAAAAAAAACTTTTGTAGTGATAATCAAGATAGCCCATTTAGACAGTTGACAAGAAGGTGTGAGGATACTTAACATGGGGAAATAGATTCAATATGTGTACTAACCCAGCCACTCCCAGTCCCTATTCAAACCCAAGTTAATGGTATCTAGTTTGCATATTAATTCAAGCTCAGCAGTTTCTCATTGAAGTCTGTTTTTGAAGCTTTTCTGTTGCAAAATTGCGACCTTTAAGTCTGTTACTGAGTGACCAGAGAGGCTGAAGTGTTCTCCTACCAGTTTTTGAATGTTTGAATGTTATGATTCCTGATGTTAGACTTGTGTCCATTTATTCTTTTGCGTAGAGACTGTCTGGTTTGGCTCTGTTTTGACAGATTGACAGAGCCAGAAGAGGAGTGCCCAGAAGTCACCTACTACAGGACAGGCCCAACAAAGAAAATAACAGAACGCCACTAGCCATCACCTTCAGCCCCCAACTAAAACCTCTCCAGTGCACCATCAAAGATCTACAACCTATCTTGAAAAATGATCCCTCACTCTCACAGATCTTGGGAGACAGACCAGTCCTTGCTTACAGACAGCCCCACAACCTGAAGCAAATACTCTCCAGCAACCACACACCAAAAACACTAACCCAGGAACCTATCCTTGCAACAAAGCCCGATGCCAACTCTCTTCACATGTTTATTCAAGTGACACCATCATAGGCCCTAATCACATTAGCCACGCCATCAGGGGCTCATTCACCTGCACATCTACCAATGTGATATGTGCCAGCAATGCCCCTCTGCCATGTACATTGGCTAAACTGGACAGTCTCTATGCAAAAGAATAAACAGACACAACTCTGACATCAGGAATCATAACATTAAAAAACCGGTAGGAGAATACTTCGACCTCCCTGGTCACTCAGTAACTGACTTAAAGGTGGCAATTTTGCAACAGAAAAGCTTCAAAAACAGACTTCAACTAGAAACTGCTGAGCTTGAATTAATATGCAAACTAGATACCATTAACTTGGGTTTGAAGAGAGACTGGGAGTGGCTGGGTTATTACACATATTGAATCTATTTCCCTAAGTTAAGTATCCTCACACCTTGTTAGCTGTCTAAATGGACCATCTTGATTATCACTACAAAAAAATTTTTTCCTCCTGCTGCTAATAGCTCATCTTAATTAATTAGCCTTTTACAGTTGGTATGGCTACTTCCACTTTTTCCATGTTCTCTGTATGTATATACACCTCTACCCCGATAGAACGCTGTCCTCAGGAGCCAAAAAATCTTACCACGTTATAGATGAAACTGCATTATAGCAAACTTGCTTTGATCCACTGGAGCATGCAGCCCCGCCCCCCGGAGCACTGCTTTACCGCGTTATATCCGAATTAGTGTTATATCGGGTCACGTTATATTGGGGTACAGGTGTATATATATATCTTCTTACTATATGTTCCATTCTGTGCATCAGAGGAAGTGATCTGTAGCCCATGAAAGCTTATGCTCAAATAAATTTGTTAGTCTCTAAGGTGCCACAAGTACTCCTGTTCTTTTTCCGGATACAGACTAACACGGCTGCTACTCTGTCATTATGCACGGAGATAAAGAGAAGGTACTTACTGGTGTCTAATGTTCTGAGTCACCTCTGTGCATTTGCACTTATGGGAGTTGCTCACCGGTGGCAAGCACACAGAACCTCCTGGAAGACAGCATCCACCAGGGTGGGGGGAGAAGGGGAGAGCACGCATGGGCAAGTGCCCTCTCATGGCATCAAATGTTCAGCAACTCAGGCTATAAGAGACTTCACCTCCTTCACTTCCTGTCCCTTCTCCTGAACCAGTGTCCTGATGTTATACAGGACTCTGAGGTGAAGGGAAAGATGGTCACTGAGTGTGAATGCACAGGAGATTGGTGGATAACCTCTCCTTCTTTGCAAGCCTCAATACCAGGGGTGGATAAAAATCAATTTTTTTTTCATTTAAATCGGATTTTTTTGATAAAATGCTTTTAGAGGAAAAAACCTATCTAAAGATCGTTTGAATTAAGATACATTATAGCTCAAAGATATCTCATTATAGAATAAGGATTATACATTCTAATTCTATAGTATAAGACAATAGTCATGTAATATTTAAGAAAAGTTTTGTAAATTAGTTCCAATAGTTCATGGATTAGGGACCCAATCTTATGGGATTGCAGGGGCTTCTGTATAGATTTAGATTAATCTTTCTATTTACCCAATGGGACTCAGTGCTCAGTCTAGAAGGTACCATCAGAGAGGCTTAGTTTTGCAGTTCTCAAACTGTGGATTTGTGTCTCCAGAGATAACATGCTTGTTAACAGCAAAAATGTTTTTAAATAAATAAAATAAATAATATATCAAGGTAAGAAATAACAGACCTCAACCCGATTGTCCCTCTGCAAATTTGTGTACACAGAGTCAATCCCTTACCTTTCTAAAAGTGCAAAGTTTCAAAAAGTTCAATAAACAGAAGATGGTTGGGGGCAGAATAGATCTGGACAAGGAGAAGAACTCTGGAGATAAATGTGAGAAGGGAGGGACAGGCAGTTGAAACAAAAGTGAAACTGTTTGAGCAGCATATTCCAGAAATCTTGAGGTCTTTGAGTATAGCCTTCATTGATTTGAGATCTACCATACCATTCTCTCACTAGAAGGGAAAACCTATAATGGCATCAGGCTGTAAAAATGACCCAGTTTGGGAATAAGAACCATTCAAGAAATACGTTTGCTGATAATGTTTTAAAGAAAGTCACACCAGTGAACTGATGGAAGTCACTTAAGCACTTGGATTCAGAGACTGTTGAAGTGATAATCTCACTTTTAACAGCAGTAGCTTCTTCTGCCGGTGTAGAAAGAATATTTTCTTCCTTTGGACTAATTCATTCCAAATTCAGAAATCATTTGGGACCTGAAAAAGCAGGAAACCTTGTTTTTCTTTTCCAGATTATGAACAAACAAGAAAATGAAAGTGAAGACGACTGAGTTAGCTGCAGACGCCAATATTTTAAGTTTCTCATGTTGACCTGGCTGACATAGTCGATTTAATTTTTGTTGTTGTTTTTTTAATATTTCATTTAACTATTTTAGTTAAACAATTTTAACAAAAACAAACCTGATTTTAAAAAACTTGAATGTTTAACTAAATTCAAAAATTCAGATGCTTGTTTTGTTAAAATATTTTATGTTTGCTGTTGTAGAAAAAAATCCAGAATACATAACATTGTTGTTTTAGTTAAATAAAACAATTTAAAATGTCTGTCTGGTGATGTTCTCTTCCTAATACAACATAGCAAGAAAATCCTCCAAATATTAATGATTAACCTGTTGAATTGGAGATAGTTCACCTCCCAATTACTTCATAAATATCTGCTTCAATTACCTTTGATAAATGAAATAACCAAACAAACAATCATTCATTTTCTGATATAGCTGTAAAACTAATCTGAAAAGTTTTCAAAATAAATCATTTAAAAATATATATAGTGTGTACCTTCTAAAAATGAAACCTACATCTATCTCTGAGTTGTGAAGAATATGTATTAAGGTTATAACAACCAACAAAAATGCACTTTTATGTAGAAATCCATGATTAAATTGAGTCTTCCTGACTCGTGATTTGAATCAAATCCACCCTGCTCAGTACATTCCCACTTGTGGGAGATTAGTGAGTGGTATTGCCCAGGTGGATGAGGAGCTCTTAGCAAAATACAAACGGCAACATTGCTCTCCCAAATTGAGCACTGGAGTGCCATGCTAAACACATGGAGTAGTGCCTGGTGAAAAATACATACTGGCCTTCAAGTTGCAGCTCTACAGATTTTCCCTACTGGGATGTACATGCCACAGAAGCCACCGGGGTTCCAGTCGAATGGTCCTCAACCCTTACTAGTCCTGGTACCCTCACTACGTTGAAATAGTTTTATACAGACCTTAATCCAATTAGATGATCTCTGTGTGGCAGGGTGGATTGATTTAAATCAAAGCAATTTAATCACGATATAATCAGCAAGCAGGAAACTGAGTTAAATAATTTATTTTAATCTTAGTTTGCTTTTGTACTTTTTATTTTTCTAAAGAAAGGCCGATTCTCACTGGTTGGTAAACATGTTGATTTGCAATTAAATTAGCCTTTACAGCTAAATTTGGGCATTCTTTTTGCTAATCAGGAGGATGCACTATATCTATATATATTTACTTAAGCAATTATATAACAATTTATATTTATTCAGATTTTTACATTTTTATTATGTTAGAAAATGGTGAATTATGCATTTCTTCTTTACTAGATGGTTTTTTATTCATGATTTTTATCACTATTTGGATGGAAATTCAATCACACAAAAACAGTCTCATACTTTTCTTTAATTAGTTAAACAAAGTTACTTTAAATGTGTTGGATACATAAGTAAATGTTTATCAAAACATGCTTTGCATTTAAAACTAATGATTAATTAAACAATAGAAGTATTATCTGTGGTTAGCGAATTGAATTTATTGTTTCTGGTTACCAGATACTTCAAGATTGTAGAATTAGTATGTCTCATCCTCTCACACCTAGGCCTTGTCTACGCTACAAAGTTAGGTCAATATAAGCCATGTTAGGTCGATTTAATAACGTATGTGTCTACACTACCAAGTACCTTCTGCTGACCTAAGTGGCCTGTAAAGTCAACTTCTGTACTCAGTCTCCGCGAGAGGCGTTGTGCTTGATTCGACATGGGATAGTGTAGACACTGCGTTGTGTAATTTGAATGAATTGGCCTCCAGGAGGTGTCACACAGTGCTCCGCTGTCACTGCTTTGGAGAGCACTTTCAACTCCACTGTATGTCAGCCAGGTACACAGGAAACAGCCACTCCCCTGTTAAAGCCCTGGGAACTTTTGAATTTTCATTTCCTGTTTGATCAGCGTGGAGAGCTCATCAGTACAGCTGATCATAGAGACTCAAGACCGCAAATGCACTCCAACATGGAGTACACAGGAGGTGGTGGATCTTATTGCTGTATGGGGAGAAGAGTCTGTGCAGGCAGAGCTCCAATCTAGCAGAAGAAACACTGACATCTATGCCAAAATCGTGGGGGGTATGGGGAGAAGGGCTACACCAAGGACCCACAGCAGTGCCGCGTTAAAATAAAGGAGCTCCAGCAGGCGTATCATAAGACAAGGGAGGCAAACAGTCATTCTGGTTCTGCCCCACAGGTATGCCGCTTTTACAAGGAGCTGCCTGAGATTCTCAGCGACGACACCACCACTACCCTAAAACTCTCCATGGATACCTCCCAGGAGCCCCAGGTGGCATCGAGCAGCAACGAGAAGGAAGAGGAAGAGGAGGAGAATGCAAGGCAGGCAAGCACAGGATCCATTCTCCCCGAAAACCAAGAACCATTTTTAACCCTGGAGCCCATCCCTTCAGGGGACCAATTGCTGGGGGACCATGATGCAGGGGAAGGCACCTCTGGGGAATGCACATTTCCAATCAAACTGTAGGGTTACATGCTGTTATTTTTTAAGTTTAATCTGAACAAAAAAGTAGGTGTAGTGGGTATCTGTGGCCACTCCAGCTACGCAGAGGGTGCTCTCAGAAAAAAACGGTTTATGTGCACAGGGATGGCCTTGGAATCCTCCACGGCGATCTCTAGGAAGCTTTCATGGAGGGTCTCTGCAATCCTTTGCAGCAGGTTTCTGGGAAGGGCTTCCTTATTTCATCCACCACAGGAGGACACTTTCCCACACCACTCCAGTATTAACTCTGCTGGCATCATTGCAGCACAAGGGCCAGGTCTGTACCCAGACAGCATCTGCTCCCTTTCCATCTCTGTTACCCTCAGGAGAGTGATATCGCATAGGGTCATCTAGGGGAAATGGGGGGAAGTTTTGGATGCTAGCCCTTAAGCCGCAAACAATTCAACAAGTAATCCTCCCCACAATCCACAATCACTGTGTATTGCAACCAGGATTTTTTTAAAAAGGGAGGGGGTGGGGGGAGAAGCTTCCTCTTTGTCTCCCTTCCCCCCCAACAACCTGGTGTCGCTTTTGTAAAAATCAAACTATTTGGGGGGCATTGGTACATTGGTACCTGTCCTCAGGGTGCTAGGGGAAAAGAGGCTTTTCTGAAATTCCAACCAGTGATCCCAAGGATGTGTTCACAAAAGCTGCAGCAAAGACCTCGTGCCCATACGCACCATGGCTGGAGCAGCAAACCGACTCTTGCAATAGCCAGTGGTTGTGATTACCTTGTGGCCTGCAGGGAAGTGCACTGAGGAGTATTTATTTCATAAAAAGAATTAACCTTGCACCAGAAACAATGCATGCACTGTCAATGCTACCCTTGTCCCTTGTATTCTTTGTAGCTGAAACCTTGTCTGTCGGTGCATCCTCCACACTGGGGCAGAGACTTTCCCAGATTAAAAGGCGGAAAAGAAGACTCGGGAGGACATGTTCAATGAGTTAATGCACGCCTCTGAGAATAATAAGACAGAGCTCAGCGCATGGAGGATTACAATGTCTGACAAACTGGATATAGACAGAGAGGACAGGAGAACATGCAGGGAACAAAAGCGTGCCAGGCAGGAAGAGATGCTGTGGATTATGAGGGGGCAATCAGACACGTTGAGGCATCTGGTGGAGGTTCAAGAAAGGCAGCTGGATGCTACAGTCTCTCTGCAGCCTATGCTGAACCTGCTGCCATCGTTGTCAAGTTCCACATCCTCCTCATCCAAACGTCCTAAGAGGTGGGGGTTCGGGGAGATAAAGAGTCCAATATTCCTTGCACTCCACACCAGGGGAGGGTACAAGGATTGTTATTGCTTTGTTTGACTGTTATTGCAGTGCAACTGTAAGCAAGCTTCCCTTGTTTCTCCCCCTACCACAGTGTTTTCAACCCTTTTGCCCCACTTTTCTTTGCTGTTTCTGTGTGTTTGTGTTCATAATAAAACTTAACGGATTGAGGAGAAAAGGCTCTTTATTCATTCAGCACACCGTGGTTAGTGGGAGTGGAATTTACATAGGAGAAAATGCAATGAAGAGGATAGCTTGGTAAGGAACAACACAGATAGGTGTCACATTACTGTGGATCATTGCTGAAACTGGTTTTCAAAGCGTCACAGAGACGTGGAGCCCCTCAATGTGCTCTTCTTATTGCCCTGGTGTCTGGCTGCTCAAAATTGGCTGCCAGACAATCTGCCTCAACCCCCCACCCCGCCGGAAACTTTTCTTCCTTTGTTTCACAGATATTATGGAGCACACAGCAGGCAGCAATAACAACGGGGATATTGTTTTCACTGAGGTCTAACCTAGTAAGCAAACAACGCCAGCAGCCTTTTAAATGTCACATTCTACCACCATTCTGCATTTGCTCAGCCTAGGGTTGAATGGTCCTTACTGCTGTCCAGGCTGCCAGTGTATGGCTTCATGAGCCATGGGAGCAAGGGATAGGCTGGGTCTCCCAGGATCATGATTGCCATTTGATCACCACCAATGGTGGTTTTGCAGTCTGGAAAGAAAGAACCTGCTTGCAGCTTTCTGAACAGACCAGAGTTCCTAAAGATGTGCACGTCATGAATCTTTCCTGACCATCACTCGTTGATGTTGGTGAAACAGCCCCTGTGATCCACCAGTGCTTGCAACCCCATTGAGAAGTACCCCTTTCGGTTTATGTAATCTTTGGCAAGGTAGTCTGGTGCCAAGATAGAGATATGCATTCCATCTATAGCCCCACCGCAGTTAGGAAACCCCATCGCAGCAAAACCATCCACTATGTCTTGCACGTTGCCCAGAGTCACTACCCTTCTCAGCAGAAGTCTGTTGATTGCTCTGAAAACTTGGATCGTAACAGATCCCACAATAGATTTACCCACTCCGAACTGATTCCCCATTGACTGGTAGCAGTCTAGCACTGCAAGCTTCCACAGAGCTATCACCACTCTCTTCTCCACTGTCAGAGCAGCTCTCATTTTAGTATTCTTGCACTTCAGGGCTGGGGAAAGCTCTTCACACGATTCCTGGAAAGTGGTCTTATGCATCTGAAAATTCTGCAGCCACTGCTCATCATCCCATAGCTGCATAACGATGCAGTCCCATGAGTCAGTGCTTGTTTCCTGGGCCCACAAGTGACATTCAGCTGTGTCAAGGTAATGTAGGACTGTCGCCAGCAAATGTGAATTGCTCCACTCTATGTCTTCCAGCAGGGCTACTTGTGTGGCATCACATTGTTCCACACGGCGGCTCCTGTATCAGCTGTGTAAATACTGCAGGATAAGGTGCAAGGTGTTTGTAATGCTCACAACAGTGTACAGCTGAGAGGAGTCCATACTTACCATGCTATGGCATCTGCGCGGGTAACCCAGGCTTATGAAAAAAGGCGTGGTTTGTTTGCCGTTGATTTCAGGGAGGGACGGAGGGAGGTAAGTGGGAGGCTAATGCCATGTTCCCATAACCACCCATGCAAATGTTTTGGTCCCATAAGGTACTGCAAGCCTAACCCAAAATTCCACTTGGCTACATGCGCTGTGGGATAGCTACCCACAGGTCAGCACTCTGCGTGTCAATGCAAGCCCTGCTAGCGTGGATGCACTCCGACGACACAATGAGCATAGTGGGGACACACAAGATCGACTTGCTTAAATCAGAGGCTCGATGTCAACTTACATAAAACCAACAACTTAGTAGTGGAGACGTGGCCCTAGTGTGGATTTATAAATTGGAGGAGGAAATTCATTGAACAGAATTAGTTGAATAAACTGAAATTAAGAAATATTCTCGCCATGCCTACAGAAGAGGCTACTGCTGTCAAAACCTGGTTATGCACTTCAACAAACTCTGATTCCAGCTGCTTAGCCAGTGACTTCCTCCAGTTCAGTGGTCTTTCTTTAAAACATGTATCGCTTAATATTTTTATTTAATGTAAATTATTTTAATATATTATAGTAAATTTAGGCATTAACAGATTGTCAATTTCAACTTTAATTTTAAATACTTTTAAAAATAAACCTTTAAATACATTTTAAAAATCTGATTTTTTAAAATCAGATATTTTTATCCACTTTGCTGAGTGAAGATTGGTATTCCCTGGCATCCCTTCTCAAATGTGACAAATAGCCCATTAATCTCTTGAAAGAGCTTTTATCTTTTCCAGGTTTAAAAAAAAACAACATAGGACTCTTTTTACATCTGCAGCATGGAGATATTTCACCCGGATGAGAATAGGTTCTGGGAAAGAACACAAGAAGGAGTAGATTTATATATTTCAGATACACACACACATACAATGTGGAAATTGACACCACTTTGGGCATAAAGCAAGGGCAAGAGTGAAGTGTATGAATCCCTTTATCTTTATGCACTGCTGTATAGGAGGGAGCAGCCATTAGAGCCTGGGGCTAAATGGCCCTCTTGCTGATGAGGAACGCTGTTGTCAAGGTCAGATAAGTACATGAGAGGTTTAAGGGAGGTCTCTTCAGCTAGCGTTAATATTAATATAGGACTCAGGTTCTCTGGGTGGCGGAAAGGAACCCTGGAGACCGTTGGGTATGAGAAATCATCCATGTTCCAAGGGACATCGTCAACATCTAAGGTTTCCAGAATGCTGACGAATCATGGTGTCACGTCCACTGGCCGGTTTACAGATGTGCTCTCCCAATGCCAGTATCAGAGCTGTGGGTTGTGGCAAAGCCTCAATCCAAAGGCCATTGCTGATGGGGCAGCCCCCAAAGTTTGGAACAGATAGCTTACATATGGCTACATCAATTAGAGCCTGGATAGGACTGTAGCTATACGGCCACATGAATAATTGTAATGGCTCTGGCATCAGTTCTTTCCAGGCACCAGACAGTGTTGGGCTGGCATGGGTGCCAAATGCCCCAGGAGCTGAAGTCAACACAGAGGACCCTTACAACCCATCTATTCTCATCCCACAATGGGGTAACCCTTGCTGGAGGCCTGGGAGAGAATTCTGGGATAGCAGAAGATGTGTAATGGGTTTGCCAGACTCTGCGAAGACGGCCTAGTTCTGCCACATGGTGACTGGGATGGGGTCTGAGGAATCACGATCAGGGACAACCCTTCTGTCACAGGCGCCGACAGGGTGAGAACAAACAGTGCTACTGCTGGGAGGCACCAGAGGATCCCACACCACAGGAGTGAAGAGTCTTAGCACTTCTCCTTCCTTTCTTAGGCAACTTCGTGGTGCTGGCATGCTTCCTCTTGTCCTCCTTTTAGGATCAATGTCTGGTAGCGAGCTTGGTGCCAATACGTCAGTGCTGGGGCCCGGAGACAAGGCAGAGGAAGCGGTAAGATTCTCCAGAGTAGGTTTAGAGGGAGCCTGGGGAGAGTCAAGTGCCATCATGCTTGGAGCCTATGGTGCAGCTTTTCAGTGGGTGCTGACAGCACAGCCTGGGCCTTTGCCTTGGCAACTACAGGGGTCTTCTGAGAGCCCATGCTGAAGCCTCTAGAAGAGGCAGGTGCCAAAGCCAAGGCAGGAGTTGCCTCTTGAGCTCTGTGAGGGTGGGCTTCAGCACCTGAGGGTCATTCCAGTCTTAGTGCAGAACTAAGTTCCTCTGCTCTCAGCACCTCAAAGCAAGGTAGGCTCAACACCAAAGATGGGGCTCTTGGCAGGCCCAAGGTGCAAAAGCCAGCAGAGTGCACACTAAGCTGGAGAATGTGCCTCCTCCAGGTACCCGATGTATCCCAGAATCTGATGCTCAGAACAGATACTTATCAGGCATGAGGCATACTTCCTGAACTCTCTTTTAGGGTGTGGCTTCAGCACCCAAAAACCCCAAGGGCTCCCAGGAGATTTAGAAAAAACTCAGTGAGTCTATGGAAGTATTAAAACTATACAACCCTACTAGAGAAACTAAGCTGTCCATAGATTTGGGAGGTTAAAACTCAAACAAGTGCCTCACTACAGACGCAGCAGTGGGTCCCTTCCGTTCTTTAAGGCAGCAGAAAAAGAACAGGTCCTGTTGGAGGAGTGCAATCTTTTATACAGAGCTCTGCAATCCAAATGCTCAATTTCAAGAGGATGCTCATGCATGCACTCCTAAGAGATGCCACTTTCAAGAGGGCTCTGTGCACCCATTTGCCAGGACGCAGCTCCCACTAGTGGGAACGCACGGATGCCCTCAAAGATTAACCTAGTTAGTTGAACACCTATTAGCCGATATCCCTACCTGAAAGATGCATCACCTACTCCAAGCCCACAGGGTGCTGCCCCAAGGGATCACTCAGTGAGCTCTTCACAGAATTATCAAAGTCATCTAGTTAGACTTTGACAATGCAGGATTTTCTTGTACATTTTCAAGACCCTGTCCCACCACCATCTGTCACTATTTTTAAAAAATATATAGATTCAAGCAATGCAAGTTCCAACACTTCTACTGAGAAACCATTCCACAGCCTACTAGATCTGTGTCCATGTTTTTCTGAAGAGTCAGCCAACATGTTCCTTTTCCAGTTATAACATTCACACCACCCTACATAATTTATCTCCTACCTTGGTGCTTACCTGAAAAATTTTGTAAGTGTTATGTTCCCTTCGCTCTGCATCCTTCCACTGGCTCCCTGTTCTCCATTTCATCAAATACAAGGTTTTCACTTCCAAGGCCTTTCACAGCTTCTCTCACATGCTATCAAGATCTCAACTCCCACCTCCATCCTGCCAATGAAGGCAGCCTTCATCACCCACTTGTTACACGTTAAACAAGCACCTTCAGGCTCTCTCTCACCATGCTGTACACACGGGATGAGCTCCACATAAATACCCTCAAAGCCACTTCATGGTCCCCTTTTCACATCTCTCCTTAATTCTCCTCTTTGTTGGAATACCTACAAAACTTATGACAACCATCGGGCAGCAGGCATGGTGAGCCCACTGCCTAGCATGCTAACCAGTCCTGACTTGTTTCTTTATGCTCCCTAGTCTGCTTGTCTGCATTCACCTTGTCCTAAACTGTAAGCTCTTTGCAGCAGGAACCATCTTTTGGTGTGTTTGTACAGCGCCTAGCACAATAAGTCCCTGGTCCATGACATGAGGTTCTAAAGCAAGGAAGAACCTCCTTCACAATTCAGTCCTGCCAGCCCACCATACAGTTTTATATCTTCTGCAAATTTAATTAATGACCCTTTGGTTCCTCTTCTAGATCTAGATCACTAATAAAGAAGTAGAATAAGTCTGAATGTATGATTCTACCCTAGTGCATTGCAGTTCATCACACCAAGGGTCTTATTCTCCCATAAGTCTAGTTCACACGAGTAGGGATATGATTGTCATGCCAATTTTTAAAACATTTCACGGCAGAGGTTGAGAAAAATAGTTATAGATCATAAAAAGAAGAAGACAAGGGGATCGGAGAGTGAGCCCACCCCATGCTCACCCTGTAGCAGTGGCTCCAGCCCCCTCTACCTGTCCTACACATTTGAACCACCATTCAGGTTTTGCACATCCACCCCTCCATGGTTTTGCACATCCACCCCTCCAGAGATGGAGGGACAGAGGGGTAAATTTGATTGGTGTTACATCCTAGCACATAGTTTTGATGCACAGAAAGTTGGCCAGAAATGGAGGGGCAAATATGCCAAGAATGAGTGGACTAGGTCACACTGCCACTTGGTTTGGTGGCATTTCATGGACTTTATTCAAACTCAGTTTCCACGACCACTATGACATCCATGACAAAACTGTAGCTTTACCCTCAAGCACTAAAAGTACTTGATATGTACACAAATCCCTGGGAGAAGAGACCTTTTATATTAATCTTATTGCATCAAGGTGCTTTTACAAACAACAAATTTGTCTTTTTAGTAAAAACACTATTACTGTTTCATCTTACAATTCTCACTATTTTGATGCAGAAAGAGGAACTGATCTTTACAGTACTCAGTTGTGTAAAAAAAAAAGTAAAACACAGCTGCCTCTAGCATAATAAATTGCCAATTGATTTAATGCCAGCAATCAAAAATTATTCTAGTTGGAAATAAGTATTAAGTTGGGTAAGTAAAAGATTTAGGCAGAGGCCCATTTAATCAGAATCATTCAACTTTTGGTCCAACCACCAGTATTAGTAATTACAATTTCCTTTATTTTAACAGGCAACTCTGGTATTTTTTTTTTTTTGTCCAAATCTCTTCTGTGATCATGATGAAAGCAACAAGCAGTAATCATCAATATGAAAAGCAATAAATATATCCTACAATTCAGTCAGCCTATGATGCGCAGAAAGTTATATTATTGCTAGTAAGTTGTGCTGCTTCCAATCAAAAACAATATTCTCAAATATTACATACAAATAATGCACGACTCAAAATATCTTCTGCCTGATCTCATTAAGGCTTGTTATAATTTCTCTGGAAATGTGACACCACCTTTTTAATGCAGATGCACAAGTTTGTTTATAACAAAAACATCTTTGAAAGACAAAAGGATGGCATTTTGCTAGCATTAATTTCTTTGCAGTTCTCTGTAGCCAATTATTTCATATAATTATTTCTGATGTGGTTAATTCATATGTAATCAATGTGTGATAAACAGAGGTAGATAAAAGTATAGGAATGAGTACAATAGTATTATAGGGGTATAAGGCTGACATATTTATGAGTCTCTATTAGGTATATAAACAAAGTAAGGCTAATACAAGATCTACAGCCTGAGGCCTGTACAACTGTAGGTTACTCATATTAGGCTTTAGACCTAAAGAAGGGTTGACATAACCCTGTACCAGTAAACTTACAAGATTACTGTAAAGAATGTGCCAATGGGTGATGTTCAGGAAAATATGCCACAATGTACCCATCTAAACGGCAAGGCACCTGATTGGGACATCAGGGAAAATACTGCAGCAACTGCATGTTGCCATGGGGACTTGTTGCCATAAATACCAATGAAAATAATGGGAATTAAGAGGATATCTTATGAAAGGCAGGGTACCCCACATTTTATGGGGTGCAGAAATCCCAGTAAAGAAAAAGGATTTGGAACCTTCATGCACGTGCATAAGGGTTATGGACGTGAGCGTAACACAGCACAAAAAGGGTTCCCCAACACAAATGGGAAGAAAGAATCCATCAGAAGACCCTCCACAGAGTTTATATCAGTATAACATGTTTCTGAAACACTACACTCAGGGGACAGCACCGATTTAAGAAGGTTCCCCCCCCCCCACACACTTTAGTTAAATTTGTCCAAAGACTGACTGTAGACAAGCATTTGTAGACTACTAATGCTTGTGGCATTTAATTTCTACCTATCTATTTATATAGCATTCACTGCTATTATCTTAGCAGCTGTGTTGACATATATACTGTAATGAACTTCAGCCAGGAATTGTTTTAACTGTGTTTCACTTTGAATTAATGTTCTCAGAAGTCACCTAAAAAAACTTATTTTTCTCCCTTCGCTGTAACAACTATACAAATGGACCAAAACTTATCAAAATGATCAGTCTGGAAATAGCATAGCTAAGTGATTTTTTTCTGTATTACCAGAGTCCCCTTTACAGAAACAAGTTAGTCCAGTAAGAGATATTACCTAATCTCACGCATCTTGTCCCTCTAATATCCTGGGACCAACATGGCTACACTTCAGAATCCCCTTTCACACACAATGCTCTCCCCTCTCATACCTCTACGTCCAGTCTGAACAGAAAGGCTGATTCTGTCCCTTACCTCCAGACCCAAACACCATAACACCTCTGAACATACACTGATGGGCAGAAAGCTTGATTTTTTTTAATCCACTTGCCATAATTTTCTTGTTATTCACATCAAGGGTGGAGAACGAGTGACATATTCTAAATACAGCCCCACCCAAAATAGTCGCTAGTGCAAAGCAAGCGCACATCCCTCTATAGAAATCAGAGAGTATGTAACAGTCCCCGCCCCAGTCATGTAGTGTATATTGAGACCCTCAATTGATAGAAGTAGCTCCAACCAACATGTGCTGCAGATGTGGAGTTTGGAAGCTAGAATTCTCCTATAGAAACATTTATTTTGCTTCATTTAGCTTTATTTGTGTGCGCACGTCTCCTGCACACACATGTATGCCTCCTAGTGGGACATGACCATTCTCTCCCTCTTACAGCTCAACATCCCTGCTCCCTCCTCTCAGCTAGGGACGCACAGCCTAGTCCCAACGAAGCTCCTGAGGTTCACTAGGCAAAACTAGAAAAGGACTGCCCAACCAGGACTCCTGTGGCCACAAGTCCTTGGAGTATTCTTGCCTAAGGGCTTGTCTACATTACCCGCATGACCAACAGGCAGCGATCAATCCAGCGGGGGCCGACCGCCAAACGCTCTCCTGTCAACTCCAGTACTCCACCAGGGCGAGAGGCACAGGCAGAGTCGACGGGAGAGCGTCAGCCGTCGACTTACCGCAGCGAAGACACCACCGTCAGGGTACGTCTACACTACCCGCCAGATCGGCGGGCAGGAATCGATTTAGCGCCTCTAGTCTAGACGCGACAAATCGACCTCCCCCGAGCGCTCTCCCGTCGACTCCTGTACTCCAGCTCCGCGAGAGGCGCAGGCGGAGCCGAGGGGGGAGCGGCAGCCGTGGACTCGCTGTGGTGAAGACACCGCGGTGAGTCGCTCTAAGTACGTTATTCACGCAGCTGAAGTTGCGTCACTTAGATCGACCCCCGCTCTCACCTCCACCCCCCCCCACACACACGCACGCACACCCCTGCCCCCCCACACACACACACCCCGGCTCCAGAGCCCGAGCCGGAACGGCCACACGGCGATTTATTGCTCGCTCGCTCGCGGCCGCCTGGCCAGAGTCTGGCTGCCCGGCGGGGAGACTCGCCCCCGGCCGCCGCGCAGAGCTAGCCCGAGAAGCCTGGGCTCCCAGCGGCTGGGCTGCCGCAGCTCCTGCGCTGCCGCAGCTCCTGCCCCGGGGCTCCCAGCTGCACTGGCGGCGCGGCCTCGGCGGCGGCCTCCCCTCCTCTCCTCTCCTCACGAGGGGCGGACCCGGCGCCGGAGCCCCCGGCCGGCCGGGGAGGCCTGGCGGCAGCTCGGGCAGACCCAGCTGCAGCATCCGCGAGGCCCCGGGGGGGCGCGCTAGGACCCCGGGGACCGCCCGCCCGCAGGGAGAGGGGAGGCCGGCGCCCGGCACTCTCCGCATTGGGGGTCCCCTGACCTGCTCCACCGCTTGCTACGCTCCCGCGACTCGCCCAGACCCGCCGCGCGCGGGCCACGTCATCAGGCCGCCGCCCGTCGCCCCGCAGCACGTCACCTCCCTCCGCCGGGGCTGGAAAGTTACCCGAGGGTAAGCGCATGCTCCGTGAGGCCCTGTCGCGGTGCATGCTGGGGGTTGGAGTTTCAGGGCCGGGTCGGTACCTGGGAGAGCGGCGCCAGCTCCATCCCCCGAGCCTGTGGCGCGGGCCCCGTTCTGCCGCTGTGTTTCTCGGCGGAGCGGAGTGGGCTGCGGGGCCGGCGGGGGATGCTCCTTCCCGGTTCCCTGCGGGACTGTGCGCGGCGGCCGGGAGCGGCGGGCGGCGGCGGTGGTTGGTGAAGGGCAATTGCAGCAATGGAGTAAGTGTCTCCCTTCGCCTAGCGACGGGGGCTGTGGGGAGGGGGCACGGGGAGTGGGGGTTCAGTGGGGGGTGCAGCGTGAGGGAGGGGGCACGGGGAGGGGAGTGGGGGTTCAGTGGGGGGTGCAGCGTGAGGGAGGGGGCACGGGGAGTGGGGGTTCAGTGGGGGGTGCAGCGTGAGGGAGGGGGCACGGGGAGTGGGGGTTCAGTGGGGGGTGCAGCGTGAGGGAGGGGGCACGGGAGTGGGGGTTCAGTGGGGGGTGCAGCGTGAGGGAGGGGGCACGGGGAGTGGGGGTTCAGTGGGGAGTGCAGCGTGAGGGAGGGGGCACGGGAGTGGGGGTTCAGTGGGGGGTGCAGAGTGAGGGGGCACGGAAGTGGGGGGTGCAGCATGGGGGAGGGGGCACGGAAGTGGGGGTTTAGCGAGGGGGCTGCAGCTTGTGGGGAGGAGTAGTCATGGGAAGTAGGGAGTCACTGGGGGGCTGCAGCTGAGGGAGGGAGGTTAGTGGAGGGACTGGTCTTCCATACCATGGCTTTTGGGTGGTTGGGGTCATCACTGGGAGAAATGGGGGTTTACCGGGGGCTGCATTCAGGGACAAACTAGAGGGCAGTAGAGTGGCAGGCTGTGGGGGATTACAGAGGACTGTGTGGCACTAGAGTGGGGCTATGCCGTGCCACCGAGTCTCCTGGGGAATCCCCCAGTCCTGGGGGCTGTAATAGAGGAGATTAGTGGCACTATGGGGGACAATTATTGGGGGGAGCATGACAGAAATGGGGCTATGGGGATGATTATCAGGAATGGGGGATTGTGGAGGAGGGTAGTAGTGATGGGGGCTGTGATGGGATGGTTATTGGAGAAGTTTGAGGGTGGCACATAAAGTGGAAGGATAGAAGCCATCCTGGAGATTGGGATCTCTTCCCATGTTGCTGAGCGTCATGGTAGAAGACCAGGATGCAAGCATCTTTGTGGGGAAAGTAACACTGAGCAGAGATATGTTAAGAAGCATCGCAGGTCCCGGACACAAATGTTATGGTCTGTGTCTGCTATATATTTGTTATTTCCAGCTGACTGGTAAAGATGGAGAGAGGGAGAGGAGGAGGAGGAAGGAGTGTGGGGGGCTCTGGCCTGCACAGAAGCATTTACTCCCAGTCTCAACAACAGTATCAGTATCCTGCCTCTTCTCAAGGGGGCTGCATGGAGATCCAGGAGCTAGCCTCCAAAAGGGTGGACATCCAGAAAAAGCGATTTTATCTGGATGTGAAGCAAAGTTCCCGAGGCCGCTTCCTGAAGATAGCCGAGGTCTGGATAGGAAGAGGCAGGCAGGAAAATATCAGGAAAAGCAAACTGACTCTCTCCTTGTCTGTGGCTGCTGAGCTGAAGGATTATCTGGGAGATTTCATAGAGCACTATGCCCATTTGGGCCTCAAAGGCAGCCATAGTCATAGACATGAACACAGTAATGGCAAAGAGCAAGATTTGAGAAGGCGGCAACAGCATCATCTGCCTTCACCTCCAGCATCTGTTGAATCAGAAGAGCATCCTCACAGTGTCCTGAAAACTGAGTATATAGAAAGAGACAACAGGAAGTATTATCTAGACCTGAAGGAGAATCAACGTGGGCGTTTCTTAAGGATTAGACAAACCATGATTAGAGGACCGGGTATGATAGGTTATTTTGGCCACAATTTGGGACAGGAACAGACTATTGTCCTTCCAGCCCAAGGAATGATTGAATTCAGGGATGCTTTGGTCCAGCTAATTGAAGAATATGGGGAGGGAGATATAGAAGAACGAAGAGGTGGGGGTGATGAGCCCCTCGAACTCCCAGAAGGGACTTCCTTCAGGGTGGACAACAAGCGGTTCTACTTTGATGTGGGATCTAACAGGTATGGCATTTTTTTGAAGGTAAGTGAGGTGAGACCACCTTACCGTAACACCATCACTGTCCCGTACAAAGCGTGGACAAGGTTTGGGGAAAACTTTATCAAGTACGAAGAAGAAATGAGGAGAATTTACAACAGCCATAAAGAGAAAAGAATGGATGTCACAGGTGACAGTGGTGAAGAACAAGAGGGTCTGGAATAGAGTGCATTGAACTGGTCATCAGGCAAAACAGAAAAACCTAAATTGGCTAGAGGTAATTGGAATATTTTGTAGTTTGAAGAAGTTGCCCCTCATTTTATGTAAGTCTTTTTCCTGTTGTTAGTGATAACTCAAGTATATAATACGTCTGAAGTCTGGTTATGTTAAATGACATATTCTTAGGGAAATATTAGCCTCCCAAGTCTAAATGAATCAGCTGTTCCAAGTGTTGAAGACTATGAAAGTATGCGTATCAGCACAAAAATCTGACATTCTGACCTTTAAATAGTCTAGGTTAGGCTTGTGTTGCACTCAAACATGATACAAAAAAAGCCAGACGTACCTTATGATGAAAAGTATTGGTTTCTGCTTATGACAGGTTTTCCAGAATTGAATATTGTCCATGCTGAGTTAAAATCTGAAAAGCGTAACTACAGGTCATTTACCACAAAAATTGACTTTGTATGCATTTTATCTACTTGTATGAGGAAAGGTAGAAATTTTAAATCAGTGTTCGCTAGTTACTGAATTTTAAGCAATGTTCTTTATGGGTAAAATCTCGATAGCAGGTCAAGCCTTTATAAAGGATTGTCAAAGAGTGGAATATTAATTTCTTAGCTTAATAATTCTGTGGTAACCAAATAATTTGAGTGCCACAGAAAAGCAAAGCTGTGTTTGAATTGTGATGGGTTATCCCAAATTAATGAAAATAATCCATTCTTCATCTACACATTACATCATGTAACGTTGAGGATTTTTTAATGTGTTCTCAAAATTTCAAAAACTATTTTTATATTGTTGGTGGTTTGGGGGGCTCTAGCAAGGAGCTGGGAAGTGGGCATTTTGGTGGCTGAATGATTGTTGCAAGTGGGTTTCCAGGGTTTTCTTCCAATTGTATGAGTAACATACTTGGTGTGATGTTAAAAGTATGAGGATAACTTCTGGTTTTGTCCTTCTACTTTGAGGAAAAACCTTTGGGAGATTTTGGTGCACCACTTAATTGATATAAAAATGCTTCTCTAATTTCATACTTATTGGTAGTGCATTTACAATGCTATGGCTAAAGCTGTGTCAGCATTTCCAGTATAAATTATTATTTTTATAAATTTTAGTATTCCAAGATAATATCTATGCCCCCACCTCCATCACTCCTTCCCCACCATGTTAAAACTGGGGCCATGATCCTGCAATTTGATTCATGTGGGCAGACTGTTAGGCCTGCGTGAAGTCCCCTTGAAGACTATAGAGCTACAACTTCCCCCAGATTCCTGCCTTGAAATCCAAATATTCTGCCTGGAAGGGAAATGTGTAGCATTATCTGTTCAGGAGGGTTGAGTTAGAAAGGGGACGTAGAATATTCTAAATGCTTTTGGATCTCAAAGCAAAAACCGATTTATTTTTATGAAGAAATTTGTCAGCGTTTAGGTGCCAGTTCATCTCTCACTGAAATCAATGAGAGTTGGATTGGGCTATAAATCCCTTGCTTAGAGACTCCATTTTGCCTACCTTTTTTATGTGTTTTTTTTTTTTTAAGGGCTACTGTATACATACAGAAATATATCACTACCCAAATCATGTTTTTAATCAAGTAGTTGAGTGTGCATGAGGGCCAGCTATCTTTTAATCCAAACAGTAAATTTTAATCTGTTTAAACACACTTATCTGCAAACAAAATTATCCCCAGTCTTAATTTTAATCTGCCTGCACGCTTAAAGGCCACACTAAATTCAAACACCTTATTATGTCTCTGATCTGATACCCCATTAGTAATATCAAGAAGGACTGTATGTGGGGATTAAGTGAATAATCTGGCCTTTAGTTTGGTTGATAAAAATGATGAAACTACAAAAAAGCTTGCACCAAAGTCACCAAAGAACTATTAGGAACATGTTACGCCTGTGACAGAAAAGAACAGATGTAAAGAAGTTAATTTCACTGTTTTAGGTGATTCCCTTAGAGTTAACAACCAGTTGGCCTAGTGTCAAAAAAAATACCATAAACTAATCACTAATGTATTGATTGCTGTTTCAGATATTTTCTAATCCAAAGCAAAATTTTCTTATTTGGTCACTTGAATGCTAATGGGCCGTTTGGGCCATGACCATGCAATTGAAGGTTATAACCTTAGTCCTAGGGCTAAACGTTCCTGTTGGATAGTGAAGTACTAAAAAAGAAAAAAAAGTTTTTAAGAAGTAACAAATCATAGTAAAATAACAATTTATACTATTGTTGGCTTGATAGCAGAATATTCATGAGTGAATCATCAATGCCTAAGTTACCATCTCACTGATTGCTGCTGTCCATCACAGTGCCTAAAGTAATGATGAACTTGTCAAAGCTTCCTGCAATCTGGAGTTATGAATGTAAGAACTTTTTATGCTCACTTCTCCCCTTGCGCCCCATCTTCACATGGATTTTTCCCTCTACACTCAGCATCTTCCAGTCTAAAATAATGTTTGCACCACTCGATATTAAAAGATCATTTGTTGGAATTATTCCTACGTAATATGTGCAATGCAGATAATCTTGCTTTCCATGTGTTCCTTCGCTCTGAATGGAAAAAAATATTTTAATTGTGCAAGTAATTAGTAATTTAAAAAATACATTTCCTTCACAGGTTTTAAAAAACAAACAGGTGCAAAGTGGCATTGTTATTGCTATCAAGTTGCCATTTTGGAGAATTAGAGCCAGACTACGTCTTAGCTATTGAAAGTGCTCCAGTGAAGATGTAGACCGGTATCAGTTTGCATCACTGCTTCTTAATTAGGTTTCCAGTATTTATTAATTGGCCTTCATAAATGCATTGATGTATTGTAACTATTACCCCAGGAAGTCAGTATCTGCTGGCTGTTGAACAAGCTCAATTCTCAGCTCTGATACACAGGTAAGTGTTGCCTTGTGTTTTGTAAAATCAGCTAATGCGCTTACTCTCACTTGGTGATACGTACCTGAGTATCCGGGACTACACTTGAGCCAGCCATCTACAGTTAAAACACTGACTACTGGTTTTCCATAGAAATGTAAAGCACTGATTTTTGCAAATATTATGATCCAAGCATAACACTAACAAACACAAAATGTAGCAATGCAAACTTAAAATGGTTACATTTGGAAACGGGTTCCTCATTATTTTTGGCAGTGTGTTCCCAGCTTTTGAGAGCAGCAGTATTATGCTGCTTATGTGCAGAAAGGCCCATTAGAACACAAAGGAATATTGAATTCCCAGTGCATTCTAAATAGATTGTCATTCTTTAAGCCCTAAAACTGCCTGACCCTTAAACTTGAGAAAAACACAAGCTTGTTTGCACTAAAGAGCATGGCCAAAAACAATTCTAAGAGGACAGGGTGAAAAGCATCAGTCTGAATCTCTTGAATTAATAGGTTCTCATGAGAGAATTTTACTTTAAAACCCTCACCTCTGTTTTAAAGCTGTGTGGTGCAGGCAGAAAGTCTGTCAGTTCTATAATTAAATAATAATGCACTTTATATTTTGTAAATAATAGAAGCACATTTCTGCTATTAGCTTTGTAGGATGTGCTTCAGTAATAGCCTAAATCTGTAAGGGGTGGTCTCCTGCATGCACGTCTGTCAGAGCTCTGTTGTAATCACTTGATCCAGTTCCATTGGTATGGTAGAGAAGGCAGGAGCTATTAAAAATCCTTTAAAAACCACAAGTCTGATTTTCTTCCCCCCCACCCCGAGGTAGCACCCACAAATCCCATTAATTTTATTTGGAGTTGTGAGTGCTCAGCATCTCTGAAAAATCAGCCTCCAAACATTTTGTAATGAATGTATAGATATGTTTTTGTATTCATAATCTTTATAGAGCTGGGTTCAGTAACTCCATCTCACTTAGCTTTCTGTGACACTTTGCTGTCACAGAAGCCCTCATAATCCCAGAAATGTTGATTTGGAGTAGTGAGGGGGATTGGGTGGGCTTCTGTGGTATTGAAACTAGCCAGTTTGTATTGACTCCAGCCATAGCGTATAAACTTTCTTTCTTGTTAAAGTACAAATTTTATAGTATGTTGTTGGTTGTAATAGTGCTATGAGAGAGTTGGAAAGTTACCTGCACTAGAATGGTAAGGTTCACCACCATGCCACTGTGTAGGACATCTCACCAACTGTGACCAAGTAGACTGCTATGTTTTCTGAATTTCATGAAGTTTGACAAAAAAAAATTCTTGATTAGGGACTTTCAGAAGCAGCAACATTTATTCCTGCATCTAAGAGAGTGGGGAAACTATTTTAATGCAACAAAACTTGAAAATTCTGTAAACTGCATCTCAAATGCAAATACATGTTTAATACAAATATCAGTGATATGTGTGTACTTTATCCAGAAAGAAACTTTCCTTCAATGTATTAGCAATCTACTCTTTATCATAAGTGCTTCATATGTGTATTTAATATGTATAAATCCAATATGTGTATATTGTAAATCCACAGTAGCTCAAAGTGAAATAATATATTTATCTGAAGTGCACAGTTTAAAAAAACTTAAAAATCAGTTTCTGCCTGGAACACAGTTTGGTTAAATGTGTTATTTCACTGAGAGCTGTTACATATATTATTTATTGCATCCCTTTTAAGATTTCTGCATTTAAATGTTTTGATGTATTATTTATTTAGAGAGAAGGGTGGAGAAGGGGATGGTATATGACTCTCAGTAGAGCAGAAGGAAAAATAGGAGAAAAAAAAACTTATTTCAAGGTGTCTCATGTGAAATAAGTAGTCTTAGACTTTACTGGCAGCTTTGTATGCAGGTTTACTGTTAGCTGCCATAGTGTTTCAAATCTGTCTTTAAATCCCCAAATGGTCCAAATCTTTAGGTAGGATAAATGTAAAATCCCAAATACACTGCTAGAAGAGTTTAGAACTGGTTTGTTTGTATAAAGCTCAAACAAAATTACCAAAAACAATTTTAATATACTTTTTCTGCTAAATGTATTTTAGTCAAATGGCTGCATCCTTTTTCTTCAGTGGCCTATTAAAATGACTTAAACTCTATGGGGAGGAGAATTAGGAGAACTGTTGCTTGCTTGACCGACAACCCTTTTAACCAAAATTGTAGTAATTTTGTGCAGTGGAAATGCATTTATTTTGTTGGTTGGTTTTACTGTACAGGGTTTTCACAGTGTGGAAAATGAGTTAGTAAGCAGGCTATAGTCCCATTGCAACGGTACATATATATGTTTCCTGTAAATACAATATATGCGGAGTCTACAAAATAAGTCCTAAAAAAACTATATATCTTGCATTTTATTTTCTATGCTATTTCCTCTAAGGTGAAAATATCTTAATCCTTCTGTGTCATGGCTTTTAAAAATCACTTTGTCTTTCCTATATGATTTTTAATAATTTAGATTTGGAACATTTTCTTTAGTTATATGAATGAAAAAGTACACTACATTTAAAATGCCAGCCACAAACAACTTGAGGTATTTTCTTATATGTACATGCTGTCAACAGAAATCCTAGAGTGAATTACAGCAAAGTACTTATGGATCAAGTATATGTGAGCATGTATTTGTAATAGTGTACATGTCAAATACATGGATAGGCATATTCACAATTTTAAATACAAATGAAGTTCTAGTCCTGCAACTTTTGCTGAAGCTGACGTAATCCCAATGCAAGTAGTCACATGACTAACGATTGCAGAATAGGGTCCATAACATAATTATTTTTGATGGTAGCTCTTTTGCTTTTAAGTTTTGTCCCATATCCTGATCCCATTGAGGCAGATGGGAATTTTTCTAGTGACTTCAGTGGCAACAGGATTGGGCCAATTTCTGAATACATCCTTATGCGCAGTTGGGTACTACAGTGTCAAAAAGTTATATTTGAATTTGGAGACCTTAATCTGCAGTTATAGTTGTACTGCATATTCTCAATTCAGTAATGGATATAGCTATTTTACATTATTGATACTATCCAAGGTAGTCTCTTGTGTTGACCCATTGTCCTTTTGCTTTCATCTGGAGTCATTAAAATTTTATTGTACTGCTACAAAAAATGAAAAATGATTATCGGACAGTAGCATAAGATTTATTCATTAGATTTTGTTTGTTTATAGAACCAAAACCTACATCTGACTAATATTTTTGTAAAAGTTATTGATTTCTCTTTACATGGCAAATGCTTGCAGTTCATTATTATGTTAGTAGTCTATTAGCACTATTAAATCCTAGTTTTTGACTTTGTTTATAATATAAAATCTTGCATAATGATGGCAGAATTTGTGGAGTCACAGAATAAAAGCATCCATGTTAGGAGACAGGGCATTCCTGGAATCCGGTATTTTGAAATATTAAAAACAGGCTTTTAGCCCCGCTCTTTTTAAAAACAAAAAAATACAAATCTGTGGAAGCTCTAAATGTTGGTGACAGCCTATTAAATATTGTGGGATTAATAACTCTCACTATAACAAAGTGCTTTTCATGAAAATCTTATCACACCTGAGATCTGTGTACCACCTGTATTTATACATATACAGGAAAGTAGTATTTTGAAAATATCAAGACCTAGCAAACTTTTATCACTGGAGTTTATGGGTTGCCAAGTTTGGTTGGACGTATTCCTGGAGGTTTCATCACATGACATAATGAGACCCCCAGGACAATCCTGGAGGCTTGACAACCCTGCTGGAGTTCCATTGTTTGTTATCCTGAAGTTCCATCTGTTGGCGTAACTTGAACACTTAACAAGTACAATTTTTGGTAAACTACAAAAACTGTTAAATTTAACATCATGTAGCTGAAAGGTTATGTTTCTGATAGAGTTCTACTTAATGAAATGGTGCAGCTTCTGGAATAGAATGAAATAGCCAGCTGAATGAATAACGATGGAGACATCCTGGCCCTAATGAAGTCAATGGGAGTTTTTGCCACTGATATCAGTGGGCCAGGATTTTACCCAGAATCAACAATTTGTGGTTCAAATACCGTCTAGTTAATGGGCATAACAAAGGTCATCAGTGCCCAGCTGAGGCAAACATTTAGCCATGGAGTCAAGTAACACTGAAAGCATTTTCTTATCTTGTGCTATGCATCATGTTTAGGGTATCATAGTTTCTTTATGTAAGAGGATGTGCCTGGCTGAGTTCATAAGAGGTTCTAAATTAAATCAGTGTTTTAAAAAATGCTAAAAAAAGCCTCAGCATCAATAACAGCTGGTTTTCTAAGAATGTCAAAGCATCAGTTTGAAGCATTGAGAACACTTTGATGTAAACACAGCATTTCAGTGGTTAATACAATTAAATAGTTGTACCAAGCACTGTTTAATAATTTTAAGCATATGGCCAAAGCCTGGCATGTTTTTTAATTTGTTAGAATCAAGACTTTTTTTACAGTAAGTTTATTTCTTACCTTTTCAGCCCTTTCTTGTCTATGGAATTATACACATTCTTATTCCTTTTTCCTGTTTGACAGGCTTCCTTCTGATGGAAACTGGGAGTTGTGAAATCACCCTAAAAAGATGCCCCTTTAAGCTTTTGCAAATACATCGGTTTTAAAAATGTATCAGACCTCTCCTACATTGCCTGTATTTAATATTAAACTCAGAAAATCATGCAGCTCATGTATTTGGGTGGTTAATTTAAGTACTGCCAATTAAATTGGCTTCTTAATCACTGGGTGAAATTCACCCAGTGGGTAGAGGGATGTTTCATGGCATAAGTATGTGAATTTCAACCTGTGCACCATATGGATCACAAACAAGATAATTTTTAAATGGATAGATTCGTCCAAGAGAGGAAGAGAAGTGTATATCAGTTACTCTAAGACTTCTGACTTTGAAGCTTTCCACCCCTCTACCCCCGCCCCCCAATAACATTTATAAAATACACAAACACACCAGAAGGGGGCAGGGAAAGAGTGTGTGTGAGATTGGGAGGGCAGGATGTTAACAATATGTCAATATTCAATAGTATGCTAAAAAGTCTAGCAAGTAGATTTTTTTTAATTAAATTAGATATGTTCGTACATATTGCAAATAGCAAGCTTTGCTTTAATATGAAAACATTTAATTAATGCAAAAAATGTATTTACACTCAGAATGGTGGGACAACAGGATCTCTATAACTGATTGATTAAAATATCAAGCAATATATGGACTCAGTATTTGGGGTCAACCTTAAACCCATACAAATACTTCTCAAGTTACATTCTTAATACATTCTGTTGGAGAGGAGCAGAGGGGGACAGGAACAGAAGCGGCCTGCTGGGGAATGGGAGGGATAGGAGAAGAAGGATCAGTGACCACTAGACCACACTCTCTCTCAAACTTGGAATTTGAACCCAGCATTCCTGAGTCTTAGCATTCTTCTATCTTTAAACAGTTATATAACCCATTGCAAAGTGTGTGTCTCATTCCCCTCTAATGCTGTAGTCCACATAGAGGATAACAGCCTACTACTGCTGCCAGTTACTCCATTAGCCCAAGTGGTGAAGGTCTGTGTGATGGATTTAAAAGTCCCAGCCCTGCTACTGACCCAAGCTGGGGGGTCAATAAGGTTCCAAAAGATGGAATTTGTTGGTTATTTAAAAAAAAAATTAGGCAATTCCATTTTTAAAAAGATCTATGTTACAAGAATGTTAAGAGTGCAAAATCAAGTACAAAAGTTAAGAAATGCCAGAATTAAGGTTGCATGTGCTAGTTGGTACTCTTGTGTGTTTACATTTTAATTACATGATCATATACATTTGCTTCAATAGGACCCCTGCTTCATTCAGTGCACAAGATGGACTGTGAACAGGGAATGAATCAGGGGTTTGCAGTGAAGGAGAATGTTGTCTGTAGGACCCATGCCTCATTTGTTGCAGAAGTTGGAAGCTGTGTAGTGAGTGAGGCAGAGGATTTCAGGAAGAAAAAGGATGGTCCTATGGTTAAGGCAGCTGAATGCTGCCTTTGAGGATTGGTGTCTATCCCTGCCTCTGCCAGAGAGTTTCTGTGCGATTCTGTGTAAGTCACTTATGCTAAACTTTTCACAGGTGGTCCTTAACTGTGTTCACCATTCTCAGGACGCCCACTGAGAGACACCTGGGGCCTGATTTGTGGAAGTGCTGAGCACAGTTGCAACTGAGGTCAATGGGACTTGTATTCTGAACATATAAAGTGCTATAACATTTACATCTTCTGAAACATTAATAAGAATCTCAAGTTGGATACTTAAAATTAATGAACACCTGACAATTTTGGCTTTATTCTGTCTGTGTCTCAATTATCTTTTCGTAAAATGGGAAAAAATATCTTCCTGCCTCACAGAGGTGTTGTGAAGATAAATTCATTAATGTTTGCAGAGCACTCAGATACTACTGTGATGAGTGCCAGGGAAAATTCCAAGAGGAATTTATTAATTCTGTATTCATTGCAGGGTCAGAATGTATGCAATAAATTAGGTGTGGAGTCATACATGGAATGATGAGTATAAAAACAATAGCTACCTCATTTCCAGAGCATGCTGTGCGCTGAATGAAGAAGAGCTTCTTTGGGGGAAAAATAGTCTGAGATTATGAATTAAAGACTGCATTCTACTGACTGTGCACAAGAGGGCTGAGTTAAGGTTGCTCAGGCTACCTTAATTCTGGTATTTCCTAGATTTTGAGCACTTGACTGTTCAACATTAATGTTCTTTTAACTGCCAATTTTATTCTGAGGAATACAAACCACAGCCAGAAAATGGTGCTTTTTAACAGTTTAGATCTCTTAACATAACTTAATAGGACAAAGAAAAGGCACTTCTCTAGCCTAAGGGTGTTCCCTGGCTGAATTTCAAAGACCTGCTGCAAACAATAGAGGTGTGAGAACCTCTCAAAAAAGGTGACGAGAATCTCTTATAATGGAAGGTGTTAGGCAAGCTAATTATATGGGTCCAGCTTCTTTTATTATAATGCACAAAGAAGGCTGTAGTTTTCCTAGCTGTTTCTCCTCCCCATGCTTTTCAGACATGAAGTATTTAATTTACCATGCTGTCTTACGGGTGTCAAAATGTTTTCACTTAACCCCATTTTTAACTATTTGAAGCTCATACAGATTGCGCCAGCATTCTTGAGCTCAGGCTATATTGCCATATTATCTATATGCTCTCCTCCTCAAATAGTGAAAGTCTTGTGTGAACCAGGAGTATTTCATGTGGTGAAAAAATTTATTCCTGTACATCAGCCTTTCCAAATCCCACTAATGAAGGACATGGCAATGATCTGACTGCAGAAATAATTAGGTTGGATAAACTGTATTTTCAAGACCTCAGAGAATTTCTCCAGCATATGAAGGAAGGTAGAGGGTAAAATGTGTCAATGCAATTTCTAGGGAGAATGTAAAGATTTGTGTGAGGACTTTTTTTTTAAATCTAGACCTCCTCATGTATGCCAAAACCTTCTAGATTATTTAGACTGAGGAGTAAACTATACAGTAATTTAGTAATCTGAAGGGCAAAAAAGGTTCATACTTGGGCAAGATGGTGGCTGCAACTCTTGAGTTTTCATGCAGGTTTGGAAGAAGCTAATACTGCTGTTGAAAAGATTAGCCTGTTGTTTTCTTGTCTCAGCTGGTTTTTGTTGACAGACTTGCTTGCTGGCTAGAAGCAGGTTGCTTGTAGGTGTTAAATCTTAGAGGTCACAAGATGTTGGATCATCACCCTTTTGTGGCCAGGTCTGGGGATGGAGAAATCACAGGCTTTCTTGTCGAGAGTGGTGGCATCACATTGCCCATAATCTAGAAGCAACAATTGCACATTTTCCCCCTCATTTTTGACGATGATGGCCTGGCTAGCTTCTCCCCATATACCTACTCTTTAGGAATTCATTGGCAACTTGTAATGGGGCACTTCCCCTCTTGTGTTACTTGCATCATCCATTGGTTTTTGGTTAGATCAGTTTTATGAAGTGAAGAATCTCCCCATTTCAGTTAACTGTTGGCCTGAAAATTCTGCAAGGTCAGTAGAGCTGCCAATGTATGGCCAATCAATCACTCGGCAGAGCCACAAACTCTTCCCTTGAATCTGCACCATTAAGGTCATGGGGAGCTTTGCCATTGATTTCAGTGGGTTTAAGAGCCAAGCCCATTCTGAGATACAGACAGACTGAGTCCATTCACATCAGCTGTTCTTGGTCATGAGATCCACCAAGATCCTTTTTTAGTACCATCTTGCAAAAATGTATTTAAAATTTTTCAAAAATAACTAAGAAAAATGCAAAGCTAGTATAAAAGTTAAAACTGAAGCATTCACTTCTGAGACCCCCAGCTTGCATTCACCTGGAAACAAATTTCAAACTTCTCTAGTTTCAAAGCTGCTGGTCATAAGAGAAAAAAGTTCCCAAGCAGACAACATTAGCTAATTCAGCTCTTCCATGTTCTTCTGGTATGATCTATAGAAACAGTATAAAAATAAACATAAAAATAAAGCATAAAAATAGTCATCCCAACTTAATAAAAGCCTTGCTTTAAGACAAAGGGAAAATGCTGCGGTCTTGGACCCTAAATATTCACAATTTTAGGTTCAGTTTTTATGTGAGTGTATTAGGTCTGCATACTGTGTGTTCATGGTCTATCTTACTATAGTTTCATTTTGCAGCATGTTTCATGTGTAACCCAGAATAGCCGGCAGTTGATTGAAAAACATGGTTGTGTGGGGGTGGTTATGCCAAGCAGACCCGCTCTTTGTAACTACTTTGTGGGAAACGCTGCCTTTAATGACCTCTTTGGAGATAGTCTTTTGTGTGCAGAGCTCCATACAATTTCATCTCAAATAACTTACATCTAACGCTTTTCTCTGCCTGTTGTAGTTTGATTTGTGCATTTTTGTTGTTGTTGTTGTTCCCTCGAGCATAGTCCATCTGTCTTTGAGTTGCTTGCAGTTAAGAATGTGATATCTTGATTGTCAGGAGCCTTAAAAGGGCATCTAACATTAAACCAACGTTTTTGATGGGGGGAAAAATTGTTTACTGATCTGTCAGAAAAGAATGATTTTTCTTTAAGAATATTGTTGTAACTAATTCAACATTTTCAAAGTGACCACACTACAGGCTGATCTGATTGAAAATTGGAAGCAATACACATTGAACTCATTGGATGAAATCCTGACTCTCACATAAGTTGATGGAGTTTTGACATAGGCTTCAGTGTGGCCAGGATTTCACCCATTAGCTTTCCAACTTTACAGTTGAGCCTCTGCTTCTTCCAAAAGACTGCTTTAGGCAACTCTTGCTGGGTCTCAAGTGATACACTGTGTTATGCTGCTTGTTCAAAAAGTTTTTGAAGTGCCCATCCAATGAGGTGATGAAATTTTTTATTTGAACCGGGGGGACAATTTTTTTGTTTTGGTTTTGGTTTTTTGGTGCTGGCTGTAATTCAACCTCCCAGAAAATCTAACTGTGTTGAAAAGTTGATTGGATTCTCCTCAGTCAAATTTTCATCCAGTCTGTGTAAAGCAAGGTAATGTGATAATGTAATGTAAATAAAATTAGATAAAATTTCCTTCTATTTGATACTGCCCTCATCACCATAATATTTGAGTGCCTTTCAGACATGCATTTAGGCATGTGACTGCATCTGTCACATGAGGACTGTTCATAGAATATCAGGGTTCGAAGGGACCTCGGGAGATCATCATCTAGTCCAACCCCATGCTCAAAACAGGACCAATCCCCAACTTTCTCTTACCCTGTCCCCGACTGTATGTGCAATATAATGTTTTGTATTTTTAATGTACACACAGCAACCTGGATATTTATATCAGAGAAGGCAGGATGAAGAAGTGCACCTTACACTAGTAGTGGAGATGGTGAGGTTTATGGTACCTGCTGGGGAATTTTATTCCACAGCCTGGGAATGGCCCCAAGAAAGCTCTGTCTCCTGCACAGATGAGCTTCATTCACCCGGACAGCTCCATTGTGTCTGAGGAGCGGAATGTCCTTCTGAAACTTTCACCAGTTCAAACATTACATAGAAGACAGTCTCAGTTAAATTGAAAAGGTTTGCACACCACTATTAGCTTCAGCAGTCAGCCTCTGCTGCTATAAGGTGACATCTGATTGTACAGCTCTTCTCTACTCTGTCTGCAGCAGCACTTGGATTCCGTAGGTTGCCACTCGTGTTCAATGAGCTGTTCTCATTTATCTTCTAATCTCCTAATGCATTACTTGTTAAAAATGGGCTTCTCTTCAAGTTCCAGTGGACTATTCACCTGTTTGCAGATTAGACACATCAGTTTATTTGTTTTGTACAAAAAGTCACAGATTTTCCATTTTGGAATTTAGTCAGATGAAGAGGGATTCACCTACTAAAAACTAAGGCACACAAAGGAACCTTGTTTCAATGTATACTTGTTAACAAAATAGACCTGTTTAAAATAATTTGTTTTCAGTGCATCAAAAAAAGCTACAATAATATAACAAAATATTTTTAAATGAGGCCCTGATTTCCCCCCCACCACCCTTTTTTTTTTAATTTGTTTTTAAAGGAAATTCATTGCGTTAAAGTAAAATGACTGAGTAATTGTGAGTGAAGCAAACCAAGACATTTAACTAAATTGTTCTCTTTAAATACTGTGCCCATAAAAATGTTAAGTTGGTGCAACAATTTTATCCATTTAAAAAGTTTTCTCTTGTTTTGAATCCTGTTGTTAGTACACGGACCATAATTATATAAAAATGTCTTGACTAGCTAAATGAAAATTCCTGAACTATTCCAACATGGAAAAGGAAACATTAAATTTTAGAAACACTTAATAAAATACAAAAAAAATCCTTTGAAGGAGATAAAGGAGAAACAAGAAAGAAAAGAAAAAATAGCTTTTTCTAAGGTACCTATCTTCTTTGTTCCAATCACCATGCTGATGGAAGTAGCTCATTTCTATAGCTGCTAACAGTTAGATTTATATATATATACATATATATATACACATATATAAAGAAACACATATTTCATTTGAGTGGTTCAATGTTCCAGTTAGGAGTTAGACTTTCTGTAAATGCATAAACCTGACTTAGAAATAAACACTTTAAAGAGAAGTTACTGTTCCTTGAAAATCAATCCTTTGAAGTTGTCATGGTACTAGTCTTTCCTTTCTTGGGTAGGACCAGAGTGCATTTTTGTTAGGGCTAAAAAAAAGTTATTTATGAGTGAACAAAGCATTAGTGCTCTTTGTACGCGTAATGAATTCTCCAAAGTCCTGGTTGGGGTTAGAACTTCAGTTTCACTTGCTCCATTTGGGGGTCTTTGCAATGCCTAAGACAGTGTTCTGAGACATGTACCTCCAAAGTCAGCTATTCTTGAGTCTTGCTAGGAAAAATTGTCTGTTTGCAGATTCACTTCTCACCAATAACTTGGCAACATTTTGACCTGTTGTCTTCCAGTGAAAGGAGCTGGCTTTTGGAATGTTTGTTCTTCAGAGGAACACCTGTGTTTCTCCCTTAAAAATGTGAGTCTCGGGTTGTTGATTTGTGACTGGCAGTGGCTGTTGGGACACCTTTCTGTTGTGTTTGTCTCAGTGATTTCAGTACTGTAGTGCTGCCTTTTGGGTAGGTTACCTGATGAGTATATACATTTTGTGTGTTCACTTGATTCAGCACTTGTAGAGAAATTGCAAGTGGAGTGTAAATATAGTCTAGAACTGACATTAATTTATGGTCTTCATTCTTAATAAAAACATTAAATGCTTTAAGATCATCAGGTGAAAGTCACTATGAGTACAAAGTACTGATATCATTTAGCTGCCACCAGACACCTCAAGAATGTGTCTTCTAGCATTGGAGGCAAATCTAAATGTCTAGCAACAAAAGTCTATCTATAGAAAAGACCAGAGAATATCTACAAGAACTGAGAATATATTTTTCAGCCTGAAACTGCTCTGACTGAGATGCACTTACAAGAAGTATTTTATGCCTGCTATCAGAAATAGTGAGAATGAAGGCTCTGAACTTGGGAGAAAATGCACTTCAAGTGTGCTTGGATGATTGCTGTGATTTGGAGTCACCATTGCCTCAGACCATACAGCAGTAGTGATGGTTGGTAGAGTCCACAGAGCCACGTAGCAATAATGATACCTGGGTTCCAGTGGTTGAATCTGTCCTTCAGATAGTAGGTAGGTCCTTGGTCTTTGACCAAGACTCACATGTTTACAAAGTCAAGGAGGCATTAACTGAAATAGGACTGGTCCATCAACTTTGTAAATAAGTTATTAATCACTGCACTAACGTTCCTGTGTGTGTTCAAGATATGAAGGTGAATATTGGGTATCCTCATGGCAGAAGCTTGTGTGCTGTTATTGCCTCTTCCAGTGGTTCACAGACAGTCCAGGGATGAATGGAAAGACATTGTTTTCAGTGCTGTGAGTGCCTTCTGCTATTCTTTTTTGCAGGACTACTGGAAAGATTCATTTTTCATACATTACTGATTTTCTGAACCATGTACAAAAATGGCCATTTTTTAATTTTTTTTGGCCTGCATGACGGTTATATTTGTATAGCTATAAAATGCTACGTTTGTCTTGTAGTATTTAAACTTTGCTGAAAATAAAAATGAAAAAATTATATGCCAACTTTAGAATTTTACTTATTTTTATGTATAGCTGGCACTTGCTTATTAAGCACATCTAAAAGTAATTTTCTTATGCACATTTTATTTTTTTATTCTCTAAACTTAAATTCTGAATGTCAGAATGATACATTGTAGCGATGCTAAATGTTGCATTTGACCACGAGCATCAGTTGAATCAAACATATTTGATTTACCCTACTCGAAGTTGAAAAGGTTCAAAAGTTCAGAGACAAAGTATACCCTCGAGTACAGTCATTCAGGATCATGAAGCATTGCCATTCTGAAAATGGATTAAGCGCTCAATCCCGCAAGCCCTCTGCCTGTAGAAGTGCTAATGAAATCTATGGTGAAGGTTTGCAGGATTGGGGCCAAGTTCAATTGCTGTAATGACTGCATCAAGGCACAGAGATTTACATTTTGTAAATAAACTTCTTCAAACAGAAACCTGCTAGGACTAGAAAGGATGGATAATTACCTCTTCATGTGACATCCTTACACTACAAGAAACATTTTCCATTGCAGTAAATTGCATGTAATTAAAATGGCCCCATAATCACTTATAAGCTTATGTCTTACCTTTTTACTATGTCCTTCATGCAGAAGGATCTCAAATCCCTGTACGCTCTACAATATGCCTTATGTAGGAATCAGTTTCCTCACCACTGAAACACAACATTTAGTGATGGATTGAAAAATTGAGTGATGTAGTCTGGTCCTGTGAAAAGCTTCTGTAACAAAGGTAACATGTTGCTGTTAAAATTGTTTAGTTTATTCCTGCTTTTGAGGACTGAAAAGGTTGTCTGAATAGCTGATAAAATTAATTGTCAGTTGATGCATGATTTTACTACTTTCTATAAAAATTAGCTCAGAGTAGAACTCAAGTTGAAAATGGATTTTAAGTGGTTTTGTTAGCACTTAACTACTACATCAATTTTGTGCTTAGAATCTTGGATGTCTACATCAGCTGTATTTGCTTCCCAATATATCTGGATAGAAAGCAGAGAGAAGACAAAACAGACGCTACTTCTGCTCACTTAATGGGAATTGATCTCACCACAGCGTAACAGAAATGTCTTCCTGCTAAAGTATTCTCTGAGAAAATTTGCAATAGTTCTTCTGGTGAGATAATGTTAAATGTTTAAAACCTATAACAAGATCACAGTCCAGAAGAGGGCAAAACAGCAAGAAAGCACAAACTTAGACAAAAATCTTTCCCTTGTAGTATTTTTCCAACATTATATGCTGGATAGGGAAATAATGCAACATGCAAGACCAGTGAAAAGAAACCTTGTGATTAACAAGCAATTTAGTTGACTTTTACTTTAAATAATTACTAATTGATAACCACAAGTGATTAAAATCAGCAGTTAGAAAAATTACTATGTGATCATTGTTGTTCTTTAAAAAGAATGAAAATGCAGAATTGGATGACGTTGATACCTTAGTTCTGATAGCAGTAAACCTTCATTATCCACGTTTGACTTTATTAATTTTGTTTTCAGCTTTCATTTTTTAAAAAAAAGGTACCAAATGTTATCTAAGCAGTTAGAACTGTACATTCCCAGCACCTTCTTATTGCTTAGTGTAACAGTCCAATTAAATATGTTACAACTATTGTGTGTTGTCTGTGGCAGATGTTTTGATTTCAGGTTTGCCAGGAAAATGCAAAATGCTGCCAATGTGGGTCAAGAATAGTGGCTCTTTTCGTAGGCTTTCTAACAATGAAATGTCATTACATTTCAGATTAGTATTTTAAACCCTTGAATGCTTCTTCAGTTGAGTTCATATGTGAGAAAGAATGGATTCATTAAGGTGTAGTGAGATAAAATCTTTATCAGCCTGGACTGGAGATGATCTTAGTGGTAAAGCAACAAATGAATTATGCAGATCAACCTAAATGAGTGCCAGTTACAACGTTTATACCATATCACCATGTATTTCATATATGCCACAATGCATACAACTATTTTGGAAATGTTTTAATTAATATTAAAAAATTATATCCAGGTTGGTTTTATATCATTCCACGTCCAAATGCTAGGTGACATAATTTCCATATGTCTAAAAGTGCAGGGCTCAGATGGAGCCATAAAACCTCTACAGACTACACTAAATAGCTCATCTACACATAAAATGTCACAAGTTTAAAGTCTACCATCTCACAGCCCTGCAGGTCTTGAAATGGGAGGTTTGTAACCCTGGCAATGGGAGATTCCAACTTCCCAATTGGGCTAGGGGTGGGGGGAAGGGCAGCACTTCCTTCTAGCTCTAGAAGGTTTCAACACCATTTAAAGTAGCATTTTAAGTATAGAATATGGATCATTCCCCTGAGTCTTGGGCAGGTGCAACTATTGGGGGAAAAAGAAGGAAATATTTCTATGGCAGGCTGACTTTTATTTTAACTGGTTACTGTCTGAGGCCTCCCAAGCGGTTGATATGTTAGAATGACTCCTCAGGGAAATGATTAGTGAGTAAAGTAGAAGAGGCAGTCTGAGGTGATAAACTACACAACCATAAAGAAAGATTAATCTGTCGGATGGACATCTTTACATATGTGATGTGTGTGTAAACATATGGCACAGTTAAGAGTGAATATATTCCCTGAATGGCTTGTGGTTTTATTACACTAAACATTTATATTTGATTTTCAAAGGCATTGAGCACGCACATAACTTAGTGAAGGCAAGAGGGAGGGCAACGTTTTTGAAAAATCAGACCCCTGGATTATACTGAAAGAACTGCCATACTTGTGGGTCAAATCCAGTGAGGAAAGGAACTATTTTCCTACTAGATGGCCCATTCCAACTCAAGAGCAAAGGCATTTTACAAATCTAAAAGAGATGCTTCGTTTTTCTCTTTTAGACCAAGCTCAGTTCCAGCTATGATGGTTTTTTAAAAAAAATTCTAGGAGTATACATGTCTTGCTACTTTAAAGATGAGGAGCCAAGTCCTTCACTGTCCAATAGTTTATCCTTTACTGTGAAGTTGCATTTTGTTTCCAATTTGCGTTTTTCCTAACTTCAGCTTCCAGATGGTGGATCTTGTTTTACCGCAACCTGTGTAGGTTAAGGCTACCTAATATCAGACGTCTTTTTTTCTGTGTAAATACTTGGACTATGATTAAGTTTCCTCTTAACTTTCTCTTTGATAACCTAAATAGATTAAATCCCTTTAGTCTCTCACTGCAATGCAGATTTTCCAGGTCAAAGTATTTTGGTATCTTTTATTAGAATCCTCACTGATTTATTCATCTTCTTTTTGAAGTCTGGATGCCAGGACTGGATACAGTAGCCCAGTTATGGGCTTACTAATGCTGTATGCATAGGTAATAACACTTCCCATCTCCAATTTAGTATTATCTTGTCTAAACTTCCAAGAGTTGCATTAGCTCTCCTAGTCCTGTTCAGATCTCATGTTCAGTTGGTTGCCCCCTATAACTTTAAGTCTTTTTCAGAGTCGCTGCTTTCCAGAATACAGTCCCCATCCTGTAAGTGTGACTTGCTTTAGTTGTTCCTGAATATGTGACAACCATGCTTGGTTATATTAAAACACATCATTTGATTGCATCCGGCTTACCAAATGATCCTGATTGCTGTGGATGAGTGACCTGTCCTTGTCCTTTTTTCTCATTCCACCAACCTTTTTGTCATCTGCTTCTCTAGCTCCACAACTTGATGTCAGGCCTGTAATTAGTTGCAGAAAACTACGAGCTACAGCACAGATGTGCCACCACAGAGTATCATCTGAGTAAGACGTTCAGCACTTTTAACCATGGCACAAGAGACATTTTCTTTTTAAGAAGGGGGAATGCTAGAAGAAAATGCAAAGCACTAAATCTGATTTTATGGCACAGCTGCAAATATGTTTTTATAAAGAGTGTTGTAGAACAATTTCAGTGTGGAGCATGTAAGCCGGGATTGCAATGGTTTGATGCATCCTTGTAAAACACTTGTTACAGTTATGTGTGATGCTTGCTGCATAGAATAATTTACATAAGTCAGTGGTGATTTGCGTTCACACCAACTGAAATTCACTAGGAGTTCAGGGCCTAGCTCCCTTAGGCTTCTTTGAAACCTCAACTGTAAGGAGTAACCTCTTTTTCATACACATCGAGCTCCTAAAACAACCCTATGTACTGCGTCTGCTGAGAGATTGTATTTGGTAAAGCAACACAGAGAGGGAGGGAGCTTTCCCTTAGAGCAGTGGTTTTCAACCTTTTTTTCATTTGCAGACTCCTAAAAAATTTTGAATGGAGGTGCAAACCCCTTTGAAAATCTTAGAGAGAGTCTGAAGACCCCAGTTTGTAAACCACTGCCTTAGAGCTATGAGAGGAAAGGGACTCTGACTTTGGTGTGTTTTTTTGTTTGTTTAAGAATATTAAAAGCCTGTTCCAGAAGGAAATTATCTGTGGCTTTTTGGACTGTATTGTCCATAATGCTGTATGCTCTCTGGGACAGGCACTGCCTTCCATTCCTTCTCAGCATGATGCATAGCTCAGTGAGGCACTTCCATTGGGGTTCCTAAGTGTCATGTAATACAAATAATAACTATCAAGTCCAAGGAGGCCATAAATACCAGTGGGCAAAAAGGAAACCCATAAATTCCAGAGCAGAGCTTCTCCAGCAGAGTTTAAGTAAACAAGCTCACTGCAGCAGCTTTTGTTGTACCCCGCCATTTCTTCTGCCTGCTGGGGCTCTGCAGCTCACAGAGTTACTAAAATGCCTGGCTCCAAGAGGTAATGCTCATGGGGGACCCTCTCTGCAAGTAGTTTTAATTAAATAAGAAATCCTTGTTGGCCTTGAGGTGATCATTGGTGCCAGCAAGGGTTCCTCTCCTGAGTGTAAAAGAAGGTGGTGGGCTCAGCATGCTCTATGGAGGGCTCTTGTTGCTCCCTAATTGTGCTTTAGCTTTTGGCAGAGCCCTTGGCCTGCTTTATGATTGGGCTCCAGAAGGGAGCAGTCAGCCATGGACACCTCTTTAAGACCTTTCCTTCTCTGGGTCCCTGGAGGTCTACCCTTCACATGCATGATGTATCTCTTTCTCAAGCCACAAAATTCCCCAGAGCCCAAAAGCTCTATGGCACAGTCAGGTATGGTAGTGTCACAGACTTTTCCCAGGCAGCTTCAGTTCCAGCACTGGGAGGCCATTGCCCCAGAAGAGTGTTGCTACTGACCAGCCTTTGTGGCTGCATAGCCTGGCAAAGCCTCCGAGGCACCAGGAGCTGCTGACAGTTTGAAGTCAGAGGTGAGGGACTGAATTACATTTGGCTTAGAGGAGAGAGTTTTCTGAGCCTTGCTTCTATTAAATAAACTCTTATTTCTAGATTTAGATTCAGTTTGCATTTTTTTGTTTTAAAATACAGCAGGCCGGTACTATTGTTTGAAACCCATGTATAGGAATAAGTGGGTTATGTTACAGTTCAATTAATTGAGTCTTAATTGGCATGACAAGTTATGTGAGCGTTGTCAAACTATAAGAAAAAAGACATTTACATTTATCTGTACTAGTAAGAAGTGATGATACCAGTCTACTGTATGTTTTTCATAACCCCCCGCCTCCAGATTACTTTCTCAGAAAGAGTGGTGGATCTTTTATGTATTTAAATGGCTGGTATTCTAGCTGTTAACTCATACTATATACACTTGTTTCTGTTCAACCTTGACTACTGATGTTTAGATTCTTGCCTCAGATGGTTTTAGACCTTTTACTTTGACAAAAGTGATTACAGGGAACAATAAAGCAAGCATTAAGAACTGAAGTGAAATACATTTTGGTCCACAGTGATGTTCACACACCATTTATTTGCAGAATATCTGATAAAAGTGATTTCCTGGGTGGATGCTGTATTCTTCAACCCGCTTCCAAAAATGTGTAAAATGCAGTAGTCCTAGAGATCGTCCATGCGATTACATGGGGGTATCACAGTTGTTTTGGATGTTGGCTTTTGTCACACTGTCTTCATGTTGTTTAATTCCTCACTTTCTCACAGCTATGTAGTATGAAGTGCTAGAAGCTCAAAGAAAATAACTGCTTATCAAAAAACATATTAGCTATGCTTTCCTTTGTAGAAATGAAGAGCTAATACTAAGAATTTCATTAAGATTGCATTCATAAACTTGTTGTTGCATTAATTGTCTTTTCACTGCTACAGTGGTCAAGAGACAATGTAAGTTTAATGCCTGTTCAGAAAGCTGAAAATATATAGGCTAACTGTAAGATAGTGTGAAAAAGGAGACAGTCTGTAATGTGACTCGTCTGCGAACTGCATGTCAAAGCATTTGTAAAGTTTGCTGCTGACATTTGGCAGGCTTTCCAGGAAAGCTTTCACTTGACTGTGAGTATCGTGGTAGCAAAGATTTGTAAATGTTCTGAAAGACTCTGTTTTTGTAAGTTGTGATCATTTCTTTCTGAATTGGTTTGTGCTAATGAAGTTTATGAAGTGTACTTTATTGTAAACTAGAAGATGTCAGTTGCTTGCTTGTGTATGTTCATTGGATGAACAGTGGCTTTGTGCATCTCTAAATGATGATGTAATTTGGAGCACTTTTGGTGTGGCATGTGCAATTTCAGTGCTCTCTACTCTTTTGATTTAGTCCCTAACTACCATACATGTTCTAACCAGGTTTTGGATGCTGAACCAAACCAACTTTAAAGCTAGCACTTTAAGTATTAGTAGTCATTTTGCTTCTGACTATATGGAGCACTGCACTTTTATAAGTACTATTAGCACTGAGTTTCAGGCTATTTGTTTTTCCTACTTTGTGTAGCCTATAACAGGCTGTATGTTTTAAAATATGTAGTGGCAATCAAAAAAGAATTTTAAGTGAACATGACCACTGTCTGGCGCTTTACTTCAGTAAATCATTTGTTAGAAATTATATAAATTAATGAAACAAAACAGTCCAAACATATGTAATGTAACTTCTATGTATTGTTATAAACTGAATCATTGATGTCCAGGAAAATGCGGTTGTCCTAAATTTTGAGGCAATTGAGTGCATACCTTTTTAAAAACACCAAAGATACAGGAGAAACCTTATGGGGGAGAAGAACAGTGCAAGACCCTGTATTTTATACTTTGCATTGCACAGACCACTGGCTGTGAAATAAGAAATATAGTTAAATATATGGCTATGTACTCTTCCTTTTGGTATCACAATTTTACCTTTGTGTCCACCAAGGATAGACAGGAAAGCAAATTAAAAACTATTCTTAAGGTTTATTAGATATCATTGTCAGTGCAGACTGTGCTTAAGCCATTGCAATAAAAGCCATTAGTGTGCCTCTATTGGAAGTTCAACTTAGACTTATTGTGGGCTTAAAACAAAAAAAGATCTTTTTCAAATGAAGGAACTACAGAATATTTGGAGGGTGGCATATTGGGCAGAATGACTGTTGGGTTTGTTGAATTTTTGGAGTGGCGTTAGGAATGTGAAGTGCATTGTGTCAGGAAGCCAGTTCTATTTAAATTTGTATGGTATCCAAATATGAAGATTTTGAGACTATCCTGGAAGAGACTGATTGGAAAGACACTTCATTGAATTTGATATTTTGTCACTATATGCTAAACATAATGCTAATTCTATATGATTTTGAAAACAAAGTGAAACCCTTCAGATGTAGGATGTACATATTTAACATCATATGCTGTACCCTATCAAGTCCTTGATGATGTTTAGCTTCTTTTAGAAGCGTTCAGTTTCTCATCTAGTGAAGAAGAAATTACCTGGTTGTGCAGGCATTTATGCTGTGGGTATCTAAATATCACTACAGGACATATATTTTTCCCAGTTTACTAGTTACGGGTCCAATCAATTCTTATTTTGGCAATACTCCTACTGAGAGTTCTTCTCATGTGAAATATGCTAGATAAGGCCCCATGCTCACTGTCGTAAATTGCATGCTCATTCTAAAGCGTGACATGTAAATGGGGTTTCATGTATCACTATTAACTAGTTGACACAGAAGAAATAACCTTGGAAGAGTATAAGCTTGATCAAATCTGCTTGTCTGTATATGGTGTATTAAAACTAAAAAGTAGATACATCAGTTACGTTTATTTTGCTGCAGCAATCAAGATATTTTTCTGATTATACCATAGATTTTAATGATTTCTTCCTCTCAGCTCTGATTAGAGCTTTCTATTGGAACAGAACTCTATATTGTTTTGGTATCTTGACTAAGTATTGAAGTGATTAAAAACATTAAATATTAGTGGCCAAATAGGATTATGCTTTTATGTTCTATATTTTTAGTTGTGATGCTAAAATAAAGCACAGGTTTTTTTCATAGCCCAATTCACTCTGCAAGTCCAGGTTTAAATCCATAACAGTTGGAAGTTTTGGCATGTCTTAGCAGTAAGGACCATAGCTAGTTACAGGGTAACATTTTCAAAAAGCACTTCCATGACTCAGAACTCTAGATACTATTGACTTTCAAGGCATTTGGACTCCTAAGTCACTTAGGTGCTTTTGAAAATTGAAAGTTCTCCATGAGCTAAACAGGCCGCAGTATGCCCTTGACTCAGTTAGCTCAGGATATGGGGAGCATGGATCAGCTTATCTCCAAAACAGGATTGTTGCCTCCCTTTACTTGACATCTCCTCCTTCAAGACATTGAAAGTAAACAAAGTTCTTTACTACATGGCACACATGACAAGCCCAAGTGTAATTTATAGCAAAGCACCTTTTTCACCAGAAGAATATTTCAAAAAGGAAGAAGTTCTTAAGTATTTTTTTTAAGATAGTTAAAGAATAAATTGTAATGGCACACAGGCAATGTTTTAATGTAATTTATCAGTGACTTTCTTTTTAACAACATGTAAGGTCACTATAATTATTTAGCATTCTTTTAAAATATATATTGAAGTAATTTCACAGCTATATACATTAATAGGATGACATTGAAATGAGTCAAGTTTATCAGAAACCTGTATATAGCAGGTAGTAATTTAAAACTATAGATATATAGAGATATATATATATTCCCCAACAGTACTCTTTTTTCAGTAAAATATTATTAACCAAAAGGTGTTTTAAAGTCATGGCATGAAAAATCTTAAATGTAAATCTGAGTACATTGTGATGCTAATTAACAGACTTTTCTGAAACTTATGTGATGCTTAATATTTTTCTTAATTTTTTTGTTTAATGTTAGATCATTGTTCTGAAGGATCTTGGTCCTACTGGAATTAAAATAATGGAAATAAAATGCATGTGTTAAAAGTGTAGAAATGGTGAAGAATTAAATGTGAACTTACTGTACGATACTGATTCTGTTTTCAAACAATCTGTTTTGCTGTTCAATAGTTGACATATAAAAATGCAAATGTACTGTAATTTAGCACTTTTCCCATTGGACCCTGTTCTCACTACGTCAGAGGTGTAAAGTGGTGTTGGTGTGGGACTTGCTTCAGGAGTTTACGTTTCTTGATGTGTATCCCGCTTTATGATGATATGTTGTGCATCAAGAATAGTAAACCTGTTAACTCTTTCTGTGTGTTTGTTATACAGTATCTTGCAGGATGCCAGAATTGACCTAAATGCAACTAACAGTTCAGGGTCTCTTTACATGATCTGTTTCTAGAAAGACATTTCATTGCCAGCTAAGTTGGTGTGTGTCTGTCTCAATAGTCAAACAGCTAGCTTTAGAGGAGTAATGTGAATTTGCCTTTAACCTCTTTTATCCCCAAGTGTACCTGATCAGATGGGCATGTCCACTAAAGCACTGATTTACATTTTCTGAGTCAAGACTAAGTTTATCCCAACTCTCATGGTTATCAGAATCCTCTATACAAGTGCCACAATAAAATGGAAACTAAAGTGACCCACATGCAATTCACTTTTCATTAATCCTGCAGTGGTTACTAATCCATTTAAACCAGGTTTTCTGTCCTCCCCCACCTTTATTGTTAGTAGCAGCAGTAGTGACCATTATAAGCTGGGAGTGCCCAAAGGCCCATGTTTAGCCCTGGGGGCTGTCCAGACGTAGATAAGGGGCAGGGATAGAGCACACGAGGGAATGAACCTGGTGAAAAATTGACACAGCTGTGTCAGTTAGATATTTTGTTTTAGGGTTTTAATGGGGACAGAGTCGAAGTGAGATAGTGTCAGGAATAGGGAGGTACAGGGGTGAGATGGCAGACACAGCTCACCCTGGCTGGACAGGCAATGTCGACATCACTGCACCGAGGAGAGTAAGGAAGCAGATGTAGTGTGGAAGGAAGTGATGTGGTCCGAGTGATGAGTTGGGGCAGCAGCATTCTTGATGTATGTGAGGGGTGCAAGGCAGAGGGAGTCGCAGCTGGAGGCTGAGGGTCTGATCTCCGACATACTATGTAGGAAGATGCAGTAGGATGTAGCCATGGTCTGCATGTGCAGGTCTGGAGAGAAGGCTGGGTCAGACCCCTGGTTATGGGCCTGCATGAGTGGGGGGATGGTGATCTCTGGGGTGACACAGGGAAATAGGAAGGGACTTGAGGGAAAGATCAAGGACCCAGCTTGCGGCATGTTGGGTCTGCAAGGGCAACTGGATATTGCAGAACTGTCATAGATGGCTGAGATACGGGGCTGGATGGACGGTGACGGTTTGTCAGTCAAGAGATAGATTTGTGAGCTGTGGGAGGGGGGCGGGTGTCAAGGTGGCAGCCAAAGCCATGTTTGGGGTAAGAGCACCTCCAGGTAAGGGGTGGGCAGAGGCAGAGCAGATATCACCAGAGGAGGAGATGGTAGCAAAAAAGGGAGTGGAGGCCTGTTGTGCAGGCAAGAGGGAAATGGGGACAAGAGTAAACAGTAGTGCCAGTGAGAGAGGAGCAATATAAGAATATGACTGAGTGAGACCTATTGGCCAGCGAGGAGGCAGCAGTTGTAGAGGCCCTGACTCTTTAAGCCCTGGTTGCCCAAGGTTCCTGCAGGTTAGTAGGTGATGTAGAAGGCAGTGCTGGCAGCAGGGTAATTCATGTGTTTGAACCTCAGGAATAGGGGGCTGGTTACTTCCTACTACAGCTCTTGGCCCTGTAGATCTGGCCTTAAGCCTGGCTCCCAGCTGCAGAGCAGGGCAGTCATATTCATCCTATACTGGGTAACATCAAAATGTTGAACCCCCACATCATGACCTCACATTCAGACTGAGGCAGGATATCCCACCATCCCAAGCTGCCCCACTCCATAGCACTCTTAGCAGTGTATCCACAGATCCACGTGGATGCACATTGGGGTGCTCCCTCACCTTCCATGTCAGTGTACTACTGCAAGGCCTAGATTTCAGGAAGGCTAAAGCTAATTGGGGTGGCTATAGCTCTGTTTTATCGGGTTATTTTGTGGTTCTAACATTTAATTTGTGTATCTTTATATTTGCAAAATATACGTTGGTTATTTGCCCATATTGAAACACAAACCAACAAATCTGGGCATGCTTTCTGAGGCCATGTAAATATCAGACCCTGAATTTTGAAGGTAGGAAGAAGGTAAACTAACCCTCTCACACAAGACATGTTTAAATCTACAGCCTATTCTAGTGTTAACAGGGTGCAAGGTTTTACTTGTCATGTACTGTACTAAAAGGGTTCATTGATCAGTGACTGTATTGTACTGTATGAAAAATCATAAATTGCCTTGTATTGTTTATAATAGACTGTACCATGTACCACACAAATTTCCATGTTCCAAGTTTTTTAATGATGCATGTTGCCAGTTAGGTCCTAAAATTATGGTGGTGCTAATTCTTCCATATCCAATGGTGCTTTTGCGGATGCTAACTGCGCACACGCTGAACAAAGCTTGAAGTTTAAAGTCTCTCTCATCTGTTTGTATGAAGTAAACACACTAAATGATAAACTTGAATTTGTTTCAAAGTACCATTGACAATCTACTGTTTTCTATGTGTGCTTTCTTTGGGTTCGGGATTGTTTTTCCAGAAAGTAGCTCTGTTTCTATAAAACACACTCTCTTGTATTTCTACTTGGAGATGGTTTAGCCATGTTCCTACATAGTTATAGCAAGGCCAAGAATCTAGGTTACTCCTCAGGTGTTTAAAACTCTTTGACCCTCAGCTGATTTTCAATCCACATTCATTTATATATATTTATCCATGCCTGGTAGGTCCTTATAACAGCTACAGGATAGCCAGGTGACCAGACAGTAATATAGCTCTCTTGGCCATTTCTAGATGTTTCATTCCTTGTGCCAGTAGAGAATGGGAATTCTACAGAGGCTGCCCACTCAGCCCTGAAGGGAAGAAAGTACGCTGCATCATACATCCTCTGGCCACTTCAGGAGCAGTGCTGACAGCTTGCTTCACTCTGCAGCTTGCAAGCATGGTATTCCCAATCCAGGGACCTTGCATTGTGTATGGTGAACACGGGCAACATGGAGGATTTGCCAAGACATATTAGAAATTGTTGCTCATTCCTTGTAGTATGTGAGCACTTGTGTAGCTATGTTAGTACCAGCTTTGACCCATAGAACACTGTCCATAGTATAATGGAAAAGTGCAGTTAACAGAAAGGCTAGGTAGATTTCTGCTAGCTCTAGATGTTCACACTGGAGACCATTGCTTGAGCATAGTATATAGAGTCAAATGAATTTCCTCAGCTCTTGAAAATTAGTTCCTCCATTTCATGGATTATTAGGATGCAAGGACTGTACCAGAGGCAGCTCCATCATAGCTGAACTGCAGATGACAAGAGAATTTAATTTTTAGAGCTGAATAGTCCTTGTTCTTTGTGAACATGCATTTTCCACAAATAAGAATTAGACACATCTGTCTAGCTTGTGAAATTGGTGCCTATCTGAGCACCCATGTAGCTGTTTGTTCCAGTTTTGACTACTAGAAAGTGCTCATTGTGTGCCGCCTCTTCTGTCAAAATAAAGGCAGTGTCTGCAGTGATAATAGATTTCTCCTTCTGAGTTGGAAGCCAGGAAGGAAAATGGTAAGTAGGCAACCTAGGCCTAGAAAGGAATAGGTTTGCCTTTGACAGGACATAGTGTAGATTTGGTCAATTCTATAAGAAAACAAAGCATTTCCATAGCATTTTTTCTGCAGTTGTTTGTGGGCCACGTGCATTTTACACTACTGTAAAATTAGTAGGAGCTGCAGGGAAATCTCCAGATTCCCCATAGCGCTTTCAAAACTCCCTGCCAGCTGAGGAGCCAATATTCTGATGAGTTATTTGGCCTGTTAGCTTAAAAGAAAGGAAAAAAAGAGCTGCTTTTTTGGAGAAAAAATCTGAATCTATTTTATATCTATTTGAAAACAAAGTCTGATATTTACCCCTGTTATCAATTGAATTTATATATTGTTTGCCACAATATTTGTTTGTGTCTTAAAATAAATTTGCTTACTTGTGTAGTCTTAACAGTCTGTTTGGTTTTACTTTTAGAATCTAATTTTATACAGGTAAATTTCAGGGGAAATTCATTGGGATGTGTCTTTCAGTCCTCTAACTTGGTTTCTTTCCATGAAAAGGACAAGGAAACACATCTGCCTGAGAAGGGGGAAGCATACCAGACTTCAGAGTTACCGTATTTGCATTTTTGGTATTCATTTTACTAGTTTTCCTCTTTTACTGCTTTTTCAGTAGCTTTCATCAGTGAACTCATCTGCACGGTAAGTGAAGTTGCACAATACGTTAATGAGTTAAGAGCTGATGTAGTTACTAAAAAAGTTCTTCGGGTTAAACAAATTCTAATCTTAATCTAATCTAATTCTTTTTTTGCTTTAGGGGTTAAATTATTTATGGTAATGAACTCACTGAAAGCAACATCAACAAAAAAACATGGACACTGCCAAGGAAAGATTTTGCAAAATCCTCTCTCTAAAATGCAAAGAGAGTACAATTGTTTTTTCTGTAGTAATCCCCACACAGAGGAGTTTTACAATCAATTGCTGAGGGAAAATCCACCATTGAAAGCAGTGCAGCCTGGAGTAATTCTTCGGGTCCAAATGATTTAGTGAACCCTGGCATCCCCTGGATAATGTGTTTTTGTTTTATAGGTAAACATTTTGGGGGGCCTAGAAGTTGGTGGTAGTGCGTACCCACTCCCGATGCTAACACATGTTACAAATGTTACAAAATTTTATCTAATATTCACTTGTTTAATTTTCCCTTACTCAAATACTTTATTTTCAGACCTTGTCTGTCCTAGGCCAGGAGCTTTGTTTACTGACCAGGAACCAGTTTGATCCAGTTCAGCACACACACAGGCTGGCAGGCCACTTTGGATGGGGACTAACCATGTCTGAATGTCCTTGGCCACACCACATCATTCCCTGGTTTGTTGAGGGCAGATGACCACCACAGAATGATGCAAGGGACCATGGTTGGTCACAAGGCTGGTCAACTAACCTCTAACAAGACCACAACTATGAAATAGCCATATCAAATGTATTATGATTTATTCTGCTTTCCTTCTCCTCTTCCTTTTTGATTTCTTCATTCATTTAACCATCTGTGTGAATCCTTACCATGATTCTCCCCTCCTTTTCTCTTTAAATGGCCTGTGATGAATTATTGAACCCACCTCTGCCTGTGTTTATCCTGCGTGCCCAGTATTCACATCCCTTCCACTTCCCCATCCTGAGTAGATGTTTCTCAGGAGGCTGCATTGTTACTGCTTGCCCAGGATTGATGTAGAGCTCTTTTCCCGTGGCTAGCCCATTTAGGAAGATTTGAAGGTTCCTATAGTTTCTTTCAACTTCAGCGGAACTTCTGCCTGTGTGAGGGCTGCAGATTTCAGCTCTCTACCATATTGAGCCAATGTCCCAGCAGACATAAAATCAAAGCAAGATTCTGGCCGCTCAGGACATTACTGTGAGACTAGTAGTCAATGTATGATGCCTTCACCTCAGCAGAAAGTGTAATTTATATATGGTGGAAATAAAACAGTGCACCGCACCTATCGCTTTAGGGGAACCATTACTCCATCTCCTCCTGTTAATCTGCTATATTTGTGGCTTTGGCATTCCAATGTTTTGCATGCCCTTCTCGTTTGAGTGTACATGTATGTTCAATTTGTTCCTTTCTTTCCTAAGATTTAGTTTGTCTCTCCATTTTAATGTAAATTAATCCTTGTCAGCAATTTTCCTCTCATGTTAGCCTAACCAGGTTATCTTCTTGAAGTCACCTGTGCTTGCTCCTCATCATATCATAGTTTCTAGGCTCTGCCGGGGACTTGCTCCCTGATCTTGAACAAACTAACCTTTCTTTTGCCTCAGTTTTTCCATCCATAAGATAGAAACAGTAATGACTACCCAGTTTGGAAAAGCACTCTGACATCCGCAGCAGGGTACTGCTAAGTACTGGTGGCTGATCTTCCAAGGTCCTGTGCACTTGTAGCCCCTGTGGGCTTCAGTGGCAGCATCTCTGAGAACCAGGCCATGTGCTGGTGGTTTTAGTTATGATCTTTTTCTATGCATGTGTTTTGCTTATGAACAGGGGTTGTAGAAATTTACCAGACACGTAATGGACAGAGGTAGGTATGGAAGATGCTGTTGGGGTTGTGACTTGCTATGAACTGTCTGTGGTCCATCAGAGTTATCAGCACAATTGACTGATCCTGCATTCTATGGGTAACAATTGTGTGTGATACTGCTGTGATGAGCACAGTATAAGACCTTACAGAGATCTAGTCTCTGCAAGCTCTTATACTGCACTCATCACTGCGGTATCAGAGAGCCTTCCAGTAATGCATTAAGCGACATGTCTAATATCTATCACATGTTTCTTCCCAGGGGGAGAAGCATGTGCAGGGAGTGTTGTTTTGCATTTTTTTAAATATACATGTCAGAGAAGGCAGGTAAAAGAAATGTGCCTAGCATTTGGAGTAGAGGATGGGGAGGTCTGTGATGGGTCCTTAGTTCCTGGGGGAGTTCAATCCACAGGCTTGAGCTGGCCTCCAAGAAAGCTCTTGTCTCCTGCATTTTAACATTGCTTTCAATGTCATACACAACTGTTACCCATTTAACCCCACAAAGAAAATGGTTATAACTACAGACACAAACAGGCTTCCACATAACTTGTATTCTAGCTTCGTCATCTTTGTCTATCAGGGACAACACTGTATTGAGAGCGCTGTATAGCATACACACAGACATTTAGTGGCTGAATAGTATAATTACAAGCGCACATCATTTACAGGTGGACTCCCTATAAGTGAAGCTCTGGGCAGTGTCCTGGAGAGAAGCCCAGCCCACTGCCACTGTCGGCTGCTCATACAGGATTTTTAACATTAAGACTTTAAGGCCGGAAGGAGCCATTGGGTCATCTAGTCTGGTCCGCCTGTGTATCACAGGCAATTACATTTCAGCTAATTACCACTGTATTGAGGCTAATAACTTGTGTTTAGCTAAACATATCTTTCAGAAAAGCTTCCAGTCTGGATCTGAAGACATCAAGAGAGAGAATCCACCACTTCCTTTGGGAGTTTGTTCTAATGGTTTATCATCCTCACTGTTAAAAATGTGTGCCTTATTTCTCATTTGAAGGTGTCTGGCTTCAGCTTGCAGCCACTGGGTTTTGTTATGTCTTTAAATACCTGGTATTTTGTCCCTTGAAGTCAATCATAGTATAATCAAGTCACCGCTCAGTCTTCTTTTTGATGTCTGTTTCTATACTCAAACCATTTTTATGGTTCTTCTCTGTACCCTCTCCAGTTTTTCAACATCCTTTTTAAAAATGTGGACACCAGGACTGTATACAGTACTCCAGTGTCACTCACCAATACCATACCCAAAGGTAAAATAACCTCCTTACTCTTCTACTGTTTATATATTGACAGATTGCATTAGCCCTTTTTGCCACAGCATCACACTGGGAGCTTGTGTTGAGTTGCTTGTCCACCATGAACCACAAATGCTTTCCAGGATACAGCTCCCACTTTCTGTAGGTATGATCTGAATTCTTTGCTCCTAGCTGTATGACCCTGCATTTGGCTATGTAAAAATGCCTTTTGTTTGAATGTGCCCAGTTCACCAAGTGATCTGGATTGCTTTGCACGACTGCCATGCTCTCATCTTTATTTACCACCTCTTTGAGTCATCCATCAGCAATTATTTTATATTCACTTTCAGATCATTTATAACAATATTGAATAGTATCAGGCTTCATACCAATCCCTGTGGAACCCCACTAAAAGCACCCCCAATTCAAGGATGATTTCCCAGTAACAAGTACTTTCTGAGATCTCCTTTAGCCAGTTCTTGTACCCTTTAACACGTTCCCTATGGATACTGTGTGGTGCTAATTTTTTAATCAAAATGTTGTGTGGTACTAATTCAAACACATAACAAAAGTCTAAGGATATTGTAGCTAAACAGCTACCTTTATCAACCAAACTTGTAATCTCATCAAAGAAAGAAAACAGGTTTTTTTGACAACACTCATTTTTCATAAAACTATGTTAACCAACTGGCATTAATTATATTCCTATCCTTTAATTCTTTTATTAATTGAATCATGCATCAGCTTTTCCATTATTTTGCCCAGGACTGATATCTGGCTAACTGACCTATAATAACCCAGGTCATCCCACTTGCCCTTTTGGAATATTTGCATAACATTAACACTCTTCCAGTCTTCTGGAATTTCCCCAATATTCCAATATTTATTGAAAATCAATGTTAGTGGTCGAGAGATCTCCTCAGCCAACTCTTTTAGGACACTTGGGTATAAGTTATCCAATCTTGCTGATTTAAAAATGCTTATCCCTAGAAGATGATGTGCAACATTCTCCTTAGTTACTGATGGACTGGAAAGTACTTTATCATCATGACACACGTACATCATCCTGCTTCTTTCCAAATACAGAATAACAGAAGTATTTATTAAATGCTTCTGCCTTTTCTACATCACTATTAATGGCCTAATGGATAAGGCATTGGCTTTCTAAGCCAGAAATTGTGGGTTCAAGTCCCACCTGGGGTGAAAAACTACTTTCCTGGGGGGAGGGATAGCTCAGTGGTTTGAGCATTAGCCTGCAAAACCCAGGGTTGTGAGTTCAATCCTTGAGGGGGCCATTTAGGGATGTGGGGCAAAAATTAGGGATTGGTCCTGCTTTGCGCAGGGGGTTGGACTAGACCCTCCCAACCCTGATAGTCTATGATTAATGATGGTATCATCTCTATCAAGTAATTGGCCGATACCATTGCTAAGATTTCTTTTTTTCCTAATGTATTTTAAAAACATCTTGTGCTTAGCCCTGCCAGCCATGGCTTTTTCCCTGATGTCTTTAGCTTCTCTTATCAATTTTCTACACATCATAACTTATATCAATTATTATCTATTTCTCCTTTTTTACATTATCTATTGCTTCTTAATTTCTGCCTTCACTTCACCACCAAATCTGGCTGGCCATTTACCCAACATTATCCACTTTCTTGATTGTGGAATTGTGGCTTTTAGACCATCTAATAAATTCTTTTTAAAGAACTCCCAATTATCATTCACATTTTTTCTGTCTAAATTTTTTTTCTTCTAATCAATTTTTATTGTCATTTTTCATCAGGTTTGGGAAATTAGCCCTTTTGAAGCACCAGGTCTCTCTATTACTGGTTAGGATGGTCCTGTGTTTGCTCATGCTGAATACAGTGAGGTTCATGGTCACTGCCCCTTTAGTTTGTGTGGGTGCTCCAGCTTTCAGCCTCTTGTTAATAGATGCCTGACATAGATGAAGCTCCATCCCCTTTTAGATGCTGGAAAGAGGAGGAAGTTTTATTCCTTCTCATCTCTCCAAAGTCTCCAGGCTGCTGTGAAAGGGGTGGGTCTCCACTACTCTACATCTCTACCAGTCTCCTTGTGGTTGGAGAGAGGGAGGAGAACAGGTCTCCACTGCTCTACCTTTCTCCAGCCTTATTCAGGCCACTTCTCCATGAATCATATTTACTGTACTTAGGGTTATTGCTAATGAATACCCCTATCTCTATACCTTGTTCTTATGCCCAGCTGTCCTCAGCAGCATGAAACTGACCTGTTTTGACAGTTCCCCAAGGCCTCCTGGTCCATCATCAGTGAAACTGACTAAAATGTTGTTAATTTCACTCTGCTGCTGCTGCTTGGCAAAACAAAGAGCTAAGAGGCGCTGGAGCAATCTGGCTGCAGTCTCCCTAAGATGACATATCAGTTCAGACTTGAAGCTTTTTCTTTGCAACCAGAAGCGCTAGAAACTTTTTAACAATGAAAATTTAACATTTCTCTTATTCGATGAGGCAGTCTTCCTATTGACCTGAGGCAACATAGGGACACTGCATTCATCCAGTCTGGCTAGTTCGACTCACTAACAAACTGCAAGGAACAACACGAAGGAAAGTTCAAAGTTTTACTCTGAGTTTAAGAAAATTGGTCTCCAGGTATTTTTGATCCCACTTTAAACCCCAGCAACCTGGGCTGTAATCTTGTAAATTACATTAAAACTGCCACATTTTCGTTTAATTAAAAAAAAAAAAAAAAAAACCTCCAAGGACATGTATTTGCAGCAGCTCAGACCTTCTATTTGAAAACTAAATAGATGGAATATTCTAGCTATTCTATTAAAGCCCTTGAATCTCCTGTCAAGCAGAGAGAAGTGGGGAACATAAGTCTGCCTGGCTGTATTAGGGATCCCTTAACTTTCTAGTATCCTTTGAGCCCAGTTGTGTGTGTGAGGGAACTTTGTGTCTAGCCTTAAAGGGACACAGTCAGATAAAGACTGATCCTTCCGTTTATTTTTTTTAACCTGTGATTACTAATATTGGGAAATTTAAAAGTCCAGTTTGCTTTTCATAATTTGTCTGCAGTCATCTTGTCTGTATAGCACAGGCCATAGAACTTCCTGGAAATAATTCTTTTTGAATAAGAACATATTAAAAAAAAAATCCACTTGATTTAAATATTGTTAGTGATGAAGAATCTAACACCCCCCCCTTGGTGAATTGTTTCAATGATTAATTACCCTCAGATTCTTTGTATATGTTTACATTTAGCTGTATTAAGATCCTTATTGCTTGCTTGCATCCTGCTTACCAAGCAATCCAGATCACTCTGTATCAGTGACCTGTCCTCTTCATTATTTATCACTCCCCCAGTGTACGTGTCATCTGTAAACATCATCAGTGATTACTTTATTTTTTTCTTCCAGAGCATTGATAAAAATGTTAAATAGCAAAGGGGCAAGAACAGATCCCTGGGAGACCCTACTAGAAATATATACAATGATGATTCCCCATTTACATTTTAGAACTATCAGTTAGCCATCATTGAATCCACGTAATGTGTGCCATGTTAATTTTGTGAGACAAGATGGCTGCGCCTCACCACAGAAGCATGGTACTTTGTTTCAGAAAGAGCTAGCTGAATCCTTCATCTGATGTAAGGAGCAGTTTACATTTCTCCTGACAAGGAATTGCTATTCTGTGATCTGGCTAGAGCGAGTATCCCAGCCTGCTACCCTACCCCAGGCTAAAGGCAGGGTGAGAGAGTGCTGTGAACCCTGGAGCTGCAGGGGGCCTTACTTAGATCATGGAAGCCCATTCCGATCCAGAAGAGCTGTCCGTGTTTGTGTGACCTTTGCGGCTCCAATGCTGAGTGCTATGAAGTACGAGTAGTTTTGTGCAGAAGGCTGCTCTGCGGAGACTCTCTCTTGGGGAGTTAGGATGTTTTTCCCATTTAGCTCTGGCTAAACCATATCCCAGGTTCTCCCTTTGTCCTAGTTACTCCCTATATACATCCCTCTTGGACCCACGGGGAGTTTCAAAAGCGCACAGCGCTGGCTTAACTCTGCTTCCAGTGTCCTTAGTTAACTTTCTTGACACTCCCCCACACCCTCCATACCATTATTCTGCCCCCCCAGGTGACACAGTTAGGATAGTTCAGGGCAGCTGGGATGGAGCTGTACACAGACTCTGAGTCCTGTATCTAAAGGCTCTTTTTGACGGTTTTGGAGGGGCATCTCAGCTTACCTTGAACTGGCTCTGCTTAGGATGCAAAGGACGATATATGCAAATCAGATCAAAAGCCACATATAAGGAAGTTCCTGTCTGCCATAGTTTGGAAGCAATGAAATTAAGGTAAGGCTTTTCCAGGGTTGTCAGTGTTACCTGCCACCTCCTCAAAGAAGAAATTATTTCATTTCTATATTGGACTATTCCTGGGAAGCCAGTGTGCTGCACTAGGGACTGTGGATTCCCACAGCACTGGAGAAAATCTGGGTTATGTAAAGGGCTAGAAGAGATCATCACTGAAATTGTATAGCTTTGTAAATGACTGATGCTCACTGCTGGCTCTTGCAGAAAACATTCGATGCAACCTAAGTAGTAGACGTTCTGCCTCCGGTATGAATGTGCTGTGTAAGAAGAGTTTTCATTCGTGCACACGTGGTCCATGTAGTCACAGGCCTCACACTTCCTTTTGGCCTTGGGTTCAATTACCGTTTCGCTGTACCTCCCTAGACCAACAGTAAAATGTATGACACTGCCCCCATATGTGATACTTCTCCATTAACAGCACAATCAGCACCATCACTTCTTTTTTGTTCCTTTGTAATTGTTTCCCTTAACTTTACTCTTGTGTAATCTGTGAGCGCAAACGCTATCGAATTTAATATTGTCATGTATAACAAACCCCTGTGTTATTCCTTTCCCAATCTTCTCTTTTAGCTCCCAGGGAGGATTCTCCACATGGGGGCTCCCCAATTAGATTTTCAGGGTAGGGGTTGGGGACCATAAATTTCAAAGGGACAAATGTATAAAATGTCCTTGTAGGGTAAGTGCTGGTATGTCTTATAAGACAGGATTCCGCCAGGGTGAGTCTCATTGCTCTGGCCCAGCCAAGGCAACAGTCGTACACTGAGCGATGAAAGGACAGGGTCCTGTACTGAGCATACAGGTTCAAGAGGCCTTTTAAAAAGTTTTTCACCAATGTATGTGAAAAAACAGATTTTCCAGTATCTTCAGTAATGATTTGCTGCTATATGTACCTTAACTGAGGGCAGAGACAACCCCATTAATTTAAGTGTAACAAATATCCTAAAATAAGTTGTACAGGAGCTGAAATTGGGCCAACACCTTTATCAGTCACCCATAAAACAAATCTTTTTCACTTGAACTCATAGCTTTTCTAGGGTGTAGCTTTCTGGCATTAATTAAAACTCATTGCCTCCTCAACCAAGTATGATCTTTCCAACTGTCAAAGGTCTATGGCCAGAGCTGCCAGAGGTAATGTTTGGAGATGTGGGTGAAAGATCTTCCCCTCCTGCTGGGACGGTAAATCTGTTGATAACTGGGGAATCTTGACAGGTTTCAGAGTAACAGCCGTGTTAGTCTGTATTCACAAAAGGAAAAGGAGTACTTGTGGCACCTTAGAGACTAACCAATTTATTTGAGCATAAGCTTTCGTGAGCTACAGCTCACTTCATCGGATGCATACTGGGGAAAGTGTAGAAGATGGCCCAATTTCAGCTCCTGTACAACTTATTTTAGGATATTTGTTACACTTAAATTAATGGGGTTGTCTCTGCCCTCGGTTAAGGTACATATAGCAGCAAATCATTACTGAAGATACTGGAAAATCTGTTTTTTCACATACATTGGTGAAAAAATTTTTAAAAGGCCTCTTGAACCTGTGTGCTCGGTACAGAACCCTGTCCTTTCATCAAATTTGAATTTAGTTTTGACTCATTTGTCACCATTTGAGCCTCTAGCGAGATGTTATTGGTTTCATCTCTCGCTGAAGACGGCTTTTATAATAGCAATTACTTCTGCTAGAAGAGTTGTGAGACATATACACAGTGATGGCAGACCCCCCGCCCCATACCACTTTTCATAAAGCTAAGGTGGATCTCAGAGCACACTCTACATTTCTTCCTAAAGTAGTTTCAGAGTTTCATGTAAATCACACTATTAAGTTGTCAGTATTCTTTCCAAAGCCTCAGTCATGAAAAGAGGAGGCCAGGTTAGATTCCTTAAATTCAATGAAAGCACTATCATATAACCTGGATAGAATTAAAGGCTTTAGGTCTTCTTCTAAAGTTATTTATTTCATAGGTGGCTAACTCCCAGAGCAAACCCATTTCATCTCAGTCCCTGTCTAGATGTGTTAGTACAATAAAGGATGTTATCGAGGAGTTTCTCTCCCCATTCTCAGCTCGCTTAGAGTTCATTCTACTCGAGTGATGGCTTCATCTATGGCATTTGCTAAACATGTTCCCCTTATTGAAACAGCGAAGCTGCGATGTGGTGCTCAGTTCACGCACTCACAAAACATTATGCATTGGATCTGGCATCAAAGTCTGATGTTCATTTTGGCAGATCAGTACTATTTAGTTAGTACTCCCCATCCATCCATTTTGATTTTATTGTACTGCTGGCCAGACTATCCCAAGAGTGGGAGTACGCTGAGGACACTCAAAGAAGAAATGAAGGTTACTTACTTGTAACTGGAGTTCTTTGAGATGGGCTCTGCGCATCCATACTTCCCACCAGCCTTCCATGCTCTTGGGGATCTGAATTTCAATATGTTGGTATTCTGGTTTAGCATTGCAAGGAACTGAGGAGGCAACAGGCACCATGCCCCCTTTTTACTCATTCCCCCAGAGTACACTCGAGTGCTAGGGCAGGAGAGAAGGGGAGGCCAGGTGGGTGCCCTAATGGGCACAGTTACCAGAAGGTTCTACTGTCCCGCTGCTCCAGTCGGCGCAAATCCCATGAGTGTGAATATGCAGAGTCCACCTCGAAGAACTCCAGTTACAGGCAAGTAACTGTCATTTCCATATGGGAGGAAAAACCCAGAAGGTGCAGAAAAACAGAGATTCATAAATCCATTTTGACCCATTTAGACACAGTGGTACTCCACAAAGAGCAAGGCTTTGCACAAAACAAACATAACAGATGGGCTGCGTCATGTGGAGAAGAATTGCATGTTGTCAAAGTACCTGTTCTTTCCCCAGTGTGAGCAAGGGGTTGCAGTGCATCAGGTACTGCTGTTGTTCTGTTTCTTCAGTGATAGACTGGCTCCCCCTCCAGTCAGAGTTCTCCATAGTTTGCAGAACATGGAAGCAAGGTAGCAGGAGTGGGAGGAGTCACATGGAGGAGAGATTGTGTGGAGATAGTGGGTGGGGCCAGATGGAGACAAGGTTACACGGAGACAAGGCGAGGTGGTGGGTGTGGATAGGGCCATGAGGAAGTGAGGTCACACAGAGGCAAGGTGAGGTGGCAGGAGTGGTTAGGATGGTGTAGAGGCAAGGTCACACAGAGGTCAGGTGAAGTGGGTGGAGCCATGAGGATTCAAGGTCCCAAGGAGGTGAGGTGGTGGGAGCGGGTGAGGCTGGATGGAGAAGGGGTCATACAGAGGTGAGGCCACAGGGAGCTGAGGTGTGGGAGCAGGCCGAGCTGAATGGAGACAAGGTCACACAGAGGCAAGCGGGTGGTTCCGCCTGGAAGCAAAGTTGGGGCAGAGGAAGGGCTACATGAAGGTGAGGTGGGGGAGGGGAGATAACATGGCATGGGTTTGGAAGGCTGTGTGTGTTCTTTCCAGGAAAAGTTGAAACATTATTGAGACATATCCCTCTGAATCTCCCTGTCCCTTTCTCTCCTTTTCCTACCACGCTGCAAGTAATCAGCTATCCTCTTCCTCTCCACTGAGGCTTCACCCTCCTTGTAGCGGTCCTGATGCAGCTTTAAGTTCTTCCCCTCCATTTCACAGAAGTGGTCAGAGGGCTGCTCCCCAAGCTCCATAAGATACACCACTCAGGACCACAGATGATTGTAGTGGAGGATTCCCTAACTGGTGACTGCTGGACTAAGCCATATGGTATCCAAAATGGTATAGGCACTGAGAGCCCCACCTGGCAGCTGATTCCTCTGAGGCCTGCACCCCTATTCCTCTGTGGAGTCCGCTAACTCCCAAATGTATAACCTCTGCCAAGCTCTGATTGGCTCAGCTCTCAGGCTGTGCCTATATAAGACATGCAAAACGGCTTACCCATAATGGTGACTTTTCTGTACATCTTCAGAAACAAGTACTGAGCATGCCCAGTGTCTACCACACCTTTCTGGATGTTTCTGGATCCCTGTATCTGAGTTACCCTGCCCTGCTCTCTTCATTTGTACAAAGATTCAGAGGCTATGCACAAAAGACTGTCCCCTTCCTGACTGCTTCTTGCCCTTTCTTTGGGGGAGGCGGGGAATAGATTGCTGCAGGATAAAGCACATGAGTTACACTCTCAGCGGAACAATGCCACTGTTGTGAGATAAGGTAAAGATGATGATGTCACAGGAAATCATGATAGGCCACATATAATTATATGACCTTTCCCTTCTGGGGCCCAGCCTAACCCCATGTGCCTCCCGATCCCCAGCTGGTAGGCTCACCTTGCCTAGAGAGGGAAACCAATAGGATTTTAATGGCAGGCCCAGAACCCTTAAAGCAGTTACTGATAAGTAGCACCACTCCTAGAAATGATACACAGTGAGAGAGACAAGGTGGGTGAGGTAATACCTTTAATTGGATCAACTTCTGCTAATGCAAGAGACAAGCTTTGGGGCTTCACAGAGCTCTTCTTCAAGTCTGAAAAAGGTAACCCGTGTGTCACAGCTAAATACAAAATCTGCAGCCATCTCTCCCTGAACTCCACTTTAATGATGCTTTTTGTTAATATGTCCTCTGCAGGCTGCAGGCACGAGAGAAGATGATTGGCTAACATTCCACGCAGCAGAGGACAGTGGTAGATGTGGGCTGATACACCTGCTAATGGGATTTTATAAACACTTTATAGAGCAACTCATCACACACCAAGGTGGAAATTACTTCTCTTAAGAAAGCTTTGTATAACGGGTCAACACCATATCACTATATATCATTACTTAAACAATTACACTGAAAGAAAAGAATTCAGTCAATTCTTGGCTAGAAAACTAGGAAGACCCTAGAGAAAGCATTGCATTTATCACCATGCATAACACGGTATGACTTAGACAAAGACAGCAGTGTAGAAATTATGTCTTTCTTCTGCAGGGTTGACTAAGCATGAACTCACTGCTACTGAAAATAAAGTCAGTCCCTGGATGTTTAAATAGCAAAAGCTAAGACAGGGCTTTTTTAACATGTTGTTGGTCTTTCTGGGGTGTCCACTACAGTAATACCCACATGACAGCAAGCACTTACATAGCCTTCCGTATTAACTAATCAGGCCTCACAACACATCTATGCAGAGGTGACACATAACTGCTGGGGGGGGGGGTGCAAAATTGAAAGGTTCTGTACACCAGCACAACATCAACATCGGTGCACTAGTGCAAATTTACATTCAGCCTGGTCTAAACAGGAAAGGTTTTTCAACATATTTTTCAGTATAACTATATGGGTATAACTAAACCATAAGAACGTTATCCACCCTGTTTTGTCTAAAGCAGCTTCAACATCTTCCCTTGTGAGTCATAGTATCCACACAGCACTGCACCTTTTAAAAATAAGCACATAGCATTCTGGACAGGTATTCCAGCGTGCAATCTTCTGTGTCTAGACTCGATGCATTATGAGATGTTTATTGTGGTGGATTATGGGACAGCTATCAGAACCCCTGGGAATTCTGGGACTTGGGGGTCAAATCCCGTGATTCCATCCACATTATGCCATGATTCATCTGCTTTTTGCTAGCCAGTGTGGTTTTCAAACTGTTTCAGTTTCAAATAATTTTCACACTGCTGTCAGACTGCATGAAGGGAATAATGCTGAGCAGTGTGATCCTGAGAAAGAGGGTGCTCCAGAGGTACTGGCAATCATGCAGGCAGGTGGCTTTAGAGACAGGAGATTACCACCACTGTAACATCATGTGGATACTGCTAGAGGATGAAACGGCATAGTTACTTCTGTATGATGTTTTCCTGGAAAACATCACCCAGTGGAGCAATGCTTCTGGGCCCAGCCAACCAGCACTAACTGGTGCGACAGGATAGTGCTGCAGACCTGGAATGGCCAACAGACTTGTTTGATTCTGCATTATGTCTTGTTCTCTCTCCAGTCAGTCCCTGCACTTCCTTCCCTCTCCTCACTCTCACCCTGCAGCATAAATCCTTCCCTCTACTCCTTCTTTCTCTTTGTTGTTTTGCCTCTGCTGGAACTCATTTGTGTTCCAACAAACATCTCCTTCAGCCTTTCTCTTCCCTTGGAGATTTGCCAGAAACTCAGCTTCATGTGGGCCATGCTATGCTAGGAGAACAGAGAAACCAGACACATAGTTACTAGACCAATGTTAGCCACCATGCCAACAATGGTAAAATGTTACTTCTCTCCGGATGGTCTCAGTTTTGGAAATCCACTGTCTTGTGCTCTTCCCAGTCTGGGCACACTTAGAGATAGTAAGACTCTTTAAAGTTATTTTCCTTCTAATGGGGCACCTGCACCATTACCTATGTACAGTGTTTTTGGGCGCGGAATGGTGTATTCCAAGGGGCAGGCTAGTAATCGCATGTGCACTCCTGCAGGTTGTCCTTACGGTAAAGGATATTACCCTGAGGCACGTCCCCAAAAGGCAGAGATCCTGTTCAGAAAGGCAAAACGGACAACTGGGAAGATATGTAGCATTGTTTGCCCCCCGAGTTGTTGCTGGACTGAAAGGGAAACACTACCTATATAGATATTCCCAGGAAAGCAGCATTGCCTTGTAATGTGCATGACAAACTACACTGCTATCTCTGCCTAAAATTGTCATTTGATACCAGCTGTTCAGTGCAAAGTGCACTCCAAAGTCAATAGAACCTGTGATGCCTGCTCTTTAATGGGTTTAACAATGCAAAATAGTGCAACAAATGAGTATTTGGTGAAAAGCTCGATGTCTTTTATAACCCTTGCTACTGCAAATAGGACCTATGCAACATGAAATGCCTAAGAGAATCTCTGTAACCTAAGAGGCCAATTTACCTCATCTAACTTGACCTGTCTGAAAATCTAAAAAAGCTCAGGACTGTTGGACACTGCTAGGCCTTTCCCTTCCCAGGAATAGTGCTTCTTTGCGGGTTCCTCCCGGTACCTGCCTGGTTTGAGACGTCCAATTCCGGAATCTTTGGTAAGTATTTAAACACTAGCTTTTATTACAGAAATGAAATCATAAACACTGGAACTCTATTGGTCAGGCAGAGTCACAGTGGGGCAATCTAGCTAGCAGATAACTCCTAGCCAGACAACTCCTTACCTTCTAGCCAGATAATGCCAAAGAACCAGTAACACTATACAGTATATATATTAACAACTGACCAATCAATACAGAGCATGAGGGAGTTATCGATAGGTAAACAGATTAACAAATCAGGAACTGTTGCTGGGTAAACTTGTAACTGTTGCTGGCCAGAGTAAGACTAGTACCCTTCACAGGAATCATAACCATAACAAGACTTTTGAGACCCACACTCATTAGGCCGGGAGTCACTTCTGCACATGTGCAGATCCACAAAAGTCACAGCGCGGATATCTTAATTGACAACCCCTAGGCTGCACTCACTTTACTGGCCCTATACTGTTAGCGCAGCCTACAAGGACAGTGATCAAACTGGCTTTATGTGCACTTTCTACTGGGGTATCTCTTGCTTTTTCTTTTGGTATAATAAAATTGCCTTGGGTGCCATGTGTTGGTCTTTGCCGTTGTGGGGAAGACAGAGGAAAGCAGAGATGGTTGAGGGGTAGAGATAGGAAGCATCAACCAGTGGAGTGGTAATGGTACATTTTGGTCTATGGGATTACATTTTGGGGGGGGGGGGGAGAGCTGTTCCTTATAGTACAACAGATTGCACCTGGTGGAGGATGGGGACGGGACATCCTGGAGCAATGGAGAATCTCATAGGTAACCAAAAAGAAAAGGAGTACTTGTGGCACCTTAGAGACTAACCAATTTATTTGAGCCTAAGCTTTCATGAGCTACAGCTCACGATGAACTGAGCTGTAGCTCATGAAAGCTTAGGCTCAAATAAATTGGTTAGTCTCTAAGGTGTCACAAGTACTCCTTTTCTTTTTGCAAATACAGACTAACACGGCTGTTACTCTGAAACCTGTCATAAGTAACCAGAGAGGCTAATCCAGATGTGAAGCAATGCAGCATGGGATAGTAGTAGGGACTACCTGAAACAGTATAGTTAACTTGAAATGGGGCTGTGTCAACACAAACCTCAATGTGGTAGAACCATAAATTATGTCACCCAAAGTGGATTAATTACAGCAAGATAAAACACAAGACAAAATGTAAATAAATCTTTTGTGTGTGGATGCAAAGTAGTTTATGCTGAAAAAATTAAAGATACCAAAAAATTCTCCTGTGTACACAAGACTTTGTACCAGAATAACAGGGAGTTACATCAGTAACTGTATTAGTACAGGGGTAATACTTTCCCATGTAGGCAAAACCAGGGCCTTAATCTCTCTAGATGTGTGCTGGGATTCTGGGAGTACTGTTAAGAGCGGCTGTAAAAAGTAGCCAGAAGAGTCATTTGCAGCTCACAACCAGTACACACACCACCAGGAACTCGGCTATGTGTACTTGAGTGCCATCTACTGGCACTTTCGTAATTATTTACATACCCTGCATATAAATATCCAGTGCTCCTGAAACATCTCTTCCTGCCTTGGAAACGGAGTAATACACTAGACGGTATTTCAAACGACTGGGCAGCTTCTTCACAACTCCTCCAGAGTGTCTGTTTCCACTCTGAGCCCTTTTTTCTGCCAGATTTTCTGGCATCACTTTTACCAGCTCCGGAGGGTCGCCAGTCTTCCCTGCATGTGCACACATCCCTGGGCGAGGGGCCTCCCCCGGGTTATCTCTCAAGAGCAGCTGCTCCCTGAGTGATTGTAGGAAAGGACGGTCGCGGTGGCACAGTTGTCCTTGTACTTCTGTCCCTGTAATGACCGCGGGTCACATCGCTAGGCTCCAGCGGCACTCCTCCTCCTTGCTGTCCTGCCTGAGAAATGTGAGGTGAGGGGCGCTGCAGAGGGGGGGCGCTGGGAGCAGAGGGATGTGAGGGGGCTAGGTGGGGGGTTCAAAGGAGAGGGGGGTGAGGTGGTGGGTGCAGTGAGGGATGCAGCAGGCAGGGTGTAACCGTTTGTTTCCATTAACCTTCCTTGCTATCATCAGAGTCTCTGACCTTTGTCAAACCATCTTATGCTTGTTTTCACGGGAAACAAATCTAAACGCTGGGTGGCCAGGGGAGCTGGGGTCTAAGGCGGCACTAGCGAGCTGTGCGGTGCTGTTCCCGTGGGAACGGAGCATTAGTGGGTCAGGGGCGGGGCACCCCAGGGGGACGCGGGGGTTGCAGTGTGCAGCTGGTAGCCTGCGGGAGTGGGGGCGCAGCAGAGAGGGGGTGCAAGGGGGAGCAGGTGCCGTGGGGTGACACAGGGGGAGGTGCACTGGGGATGCGGTGGGACGACCCCGGGGTTCAGCAGCGGCGGGGCAGTGCGGCAGCGGGGCGCCCTGCAGCGGGGAGGCCGCGGGCTAGGCGGCCGGACCCCTCCCGCCCCCGCTCTCGCCCTGCCCGCGGCAGGGCGGGCGGCTCGGGGTTGCTGCGCCGGGCAGGAGCTGCTGGCAGCAGGTAACGGGATGAGGGAGGGTCGGGAAAGCGGTAACCCCTCCCCCCCCGCCCCCGGGGCTGCCGGGCGGGCCGGGGGACGCAGAGCCGCGGGTGGCGGGAGGAATCTCGGGCCCGGTGGGGCAGGGCCGGGCTGGCCGGGGTCCCGGGATGCGGAGCGCGTGTCCCCCGGGGAGCGGTGCTCTCCCTCCCGCAGGCCTGCCGCCGAGCGGCTCGCTCTCCCCCCCGGCCCGGCCCGGCCCGGCCCGGCGCCCCGAGCGAGTCTCCCCCAGTGCCCGTCCCTGGACCAAGTCCCCGTGGGAGGGGTGACACGGGGGGGGTGCAGGGGGGTGCAGCGGGGAGAGGGTGACGGCCGGGGGTGCAGTAAGAAGGGCTGACGGGAGGTGCAGCAGAGAGGGGGTGACACGGGAGGTGCAGTGGGGAGGGGGTGACTCGGGTGCAGTGGGGTGCAGCAAGAAGGGGGTGACACTGGGGTGCAGCAAAGAGGGGGTGACGCGGGAGGTGCAGCGGGGAGGGGGGTGACACTGGGTGCAGTGGAGAGGGAGTGATGGGCAGTGTATCGCACTGGGTTGTGACCCAAGGATCTCATGACGCCAGCTGGCGGAAGGCACAAGTGTGCATCTGAGTTACAGGGATTCCCTGGGTCTGGTATGTACATCCTAGTTGTTCACCAGAGAGCTTCATGTAAACTTTGTGCTGAAAGCCTGTGTCACACTGCTCCTTGGCATCCGTGCGAAATGCGTGTGCGGTTACTGGGCGCAGTGATAGGTGTGTATATATACTGGAAATGCAGGTTACCCAGAAGCAGATACCTTAAGGCAAATTTCACCAGGCAGGAGGTAGGGTCCCCTGGTGACCATTGTGTATTGTGTGGCTGACAATCAAAGTCAAATACTAGTGAAGAGATTGCGAGGACTTCAGAAGAGACTCTGAATTTCTGGAAGAGGTGAACAACACAGAATGGGGGCCCCTGTTTTCACGTGAAGATTGAAGGCCTGGTTTTGTATATCTGGTGTGAGAAATCCTAGCGTCCTTCAGTTGTGAAGTCAAGCTGCTAGTGGGCTTCATCTTATGAAAGGAGGGTCTCTGACCGCATCCTGGTTGAAAAATTTGGTGGGAAAGACTTTGGGTGAGCAGTACCTTATTAGACAAGAGGCAGGCATCTTGTTAGTTAAATTTAAGCTCTAGGATGTGTGTTGTGATATAATTTTATGTGTAAGCCTTTGTTTCCATTAATCTTACTTGCTGTCATTTGAATCTGTTATTTGTTAAATAATCTTATTCCTGTTTTCACTGTAAACAAATCTAAGTGCTGGGTGTTAAGCGTAGCTGGGGTTTAAGGTGTAACTAGCTAGCTGTGCTGTACTGTTCCTTTGGGAGCAGGGGATCTGGGAGTTTGGGGAGTGTCCAATGGATCAGGGCCTGGGCACTCCAGGAGGATGCTAGAGGACACGGGCGTTGGAGCTTGCCTGTCAGTAGCCGGTGTGAGGGACATTGGAGCCCACAGGGGCTGAGAGGGGAGTATGTGTGCTGTCTGTGGTCGGGGTGCCAGGGAGCTGACCCCTGGCAAGCCCAGACTAGTCTCCCCCACGCTATGGGCAGGTGGTGGTGAGGTGCCTCACAACCCTGGGTACCCCAGGGAGTGTCACAGAGGTGTGGTAGGTGGGCCAGGCCATATCTCCTTCCAAGGTGGGTTGCTTTGGGTCCCACCCTGATTTCATTCACGTTGTCCGCAGCATGGTGGTGGTGGTGGGGGGGGGGGGAGGGTGGTTGTTAATGGGCTGGGGAAGGATTGGAGGAAGCAGCAGCCTCGCCCCACAGGGCTGCCAGCTGGGCTGGGGGGTGCCAAGCCTGGGCATATGGGGGACAATCCTGGATCCGTTGTGCTGGCCAGGGTACCCTCACCTGGCGGTGTGACTCCCCTTGCATACTCCGTGCCCATGGAGTGACACCCCCCTCCATGTCTGTTGTCCCTGTGTCTAGTGTGACCTTCCCCCCATACCTGCTTTGTGCCCCTGCCCCCGCAGACCCGGCTCTGGAGCTACTCCCCTGTGTTCCTGAAGCTGCTTCCTCTGTGCCCTGGGGAGGAGAGTTACATAGGCATATGGGGGTTGATACAGGGTACAGTGCAGCAGGGAGAGGGTAATATGCGGGCTGCAGTGAGGGGATGCCATGACATGGAGGGTGAGGTAGGGAGGGGTGTCGGGGGCCCTATGGGCTGAGGGGGTGCAGTGGTTGTACAGCAGGGAGGGATGCAATGAGGGGGTGCAATGGGGAGGGGGTGCAATGAAGGTGCAGTGGGGTGACATGGGATACAGTGGAGGAAGGAGCAACAGGGAGGGGTGGGGTGGGACGACATGAGGTGTAATGGGGTGACAGTGCAGGGGGGTAGGTTGACATGGGGGTATGGGGGAAAGGGTGCTGTGGGCTGACAGGATTCAGTGGGGGAGGTGCAGTGGGGCAGGTCCACTGTGCCCTCCCCGTGATGTGTCTCTCTGGGCCTCGTGCTGCCTGCCCCGCTCTCACACCAATTGTCAGTGGCATGCGGGTCACTGCTGCCCCGAGTGTGCTGCGCCCGGCAGGAGGTGGCAATAGTGGGGGAGGGGCACACAGCTAATGGGCTGGGGGAGGACTGGGGAAGCAGCAGCCCCTCCAGCAGGTCTTGGGGCTGCCAGGTGGGCTGGAGGGCGCAGAGCCCGGAAGTGGGGGGGCTGAGCCTGGGTCCACTGGTGCTGGTGGCTGATACGGGAGATCCTGAGTGACTCCATTTTGAGTCCCTGGCCTCCATTTTGAATGAGCAAGAGTCACTCCACCCAAAGGCGCCGACTCCGTGGGTGCTCTGGGGCTCAAGCACCCACGGGAAAAAATAGTGGATATTCAGCACCCACCAGCCACAGCTGTTTGGCGGCTGGGGGAGGTGCTTGGAGAGGGTGGAGAGCAGCGGGTGGGAAGGACCTTGGGGGAAAGGCAGGGGCGGGAAAAGGCGGAGTGAGGGCAGGGCCGTGAGGGAGGGGACGGAGAGGGGGCGGGATAAGGCAGAGCGAGGGTGGGGCCCCGGGGGAAGGGGCGGCGTATGGGCAGGGCTGTGGGGCTGGGGCATCCCCGGGAGAAAATAAAAGTCAGGGCTGTGACTCCACCATTAGATGAAACCTGTAGGTCAGGGAGGGAGCACTAGAAATTGGTGGGGAAAAGGTGATAAACAACAACGACTCCGCAGATCTTAACACTGTGAGGAAATAACTGTTGCGAGTGTAAAAATAGAATTGTCAGTTAGCAAAAGTAAACAAAACGACTGTCAATCAAGCCTGTGTGCAGCCTATATATGTGGGTGTCAAGAGTTTCTCGGTGTGGTGCGGTGTGGTGTAGTGATGACAGACTCTAGACAGAGAAAACAGATTCATGCGACCACAGCCGGTACACCTTGCCAGACCACGCAGCCGCGGGGTGAGATTTAACTTACTTGCTAAAAGAAAAGGAGGACTTGTGGCACCTTAGAGACTAACCAATTTATTTGAGCATAAGCTTTCGTGAGCTACAGCGGATGAAGTGAGCTGTAGCTCACGAAAGCTTATGCTCAAATAAATTGGTTAGTCTCTAAGGTGCCACAAGTACTCCTTTTCTTTTTGCGAATACAGACTAACACGGCTGTTACTCTGAAACTTACTTGCTGTCATTGTAGCCTAGGATCGAATATTTAGGTCCTATTGTAGTTTTCAATAAATTGTTTAAACCACCTGCTCTTTCTCGAACTCGACTGAATTGCTCTGGGGGAAGGGCAGCTCATAACACACAGACATACCCCGCAAAAGTTTAATGTGTAGAGCCAGGATAGTGTCTCTCTCTCTCACAGTCACACACATTGACACAGCCATAGGTCAGTATTGTTAAGGAAAAGTTAGCACATGTGACTCCATTTTGGTTTGGGGCCCACCATTGTTTAAATGCCAGCACATCATACACCAGGAGGAGTAATCCTTAGATATTGAATCCCTGTGAAAATCCTCCTCCTTGTCTCCAGCCTGCCTTGACTCCCAGTATCTGGTTTTTGTCATTCTCTAACTCCCTGTCTCTTGGCCTTGATGTGAGGCCTCCCATCCTGATAATAAAAGTTACTGATGCATGGCTTTAGGACCATGCTGTGTAATTAACATACTGGTATAGCACGAGGAATGCACCAAGCAGGGATAGGTGGTAGATAAGACAAGGGTTTGTTTATTGGCTAAGGTTTCCGATGCACGAGGGCAACATGCTTCGCTAAAAGGTATATAACCTTTGTATAATCTGCATTTAGGGTCCCCTCCTGGCTAGCAGGGGGGCACCACGCTCGAGCGTAATAAACTTAGTGTCTTTTGGGAACTCAGCAGTTGTGGACTTTGTTTCTGTGCCTCAGCCTAGATTCGAACTGTGCGTGACCTATCAGGTATAATTCGCAGCACTGGTGTGCGTGTCCTATCAGGTATAATTCGCAGCACTGGTGTGCGTGACCTATCAGGTATAATTCGCAGCACTGGTGTGCATGGCCTATCAGGTATAATTCGTAGCACTTGTGTGTGTGTCCTACTGGGTGTAATTCGTAGCACTTGTGTGCGTGTCCTACCGGGTGTAATTCGCAGCAGTTGTGTGCGTGTCCTACAAGGTGTAATTCGTAACAGTATGTATAGCTGGGATAGCCAGGCTGACATACACACACAAGCATGTGTACACATACACAACCAAGGGTCACCATGTATATATCCAGGAAGGTCTGTCTCTCTCTCTCACATCAGCATGTGTAGCTGGGCTGTATCACACATGCACAGCCAGTGTATACCCCAGCTAGCCAGGCTGTTCTCCCCCCTCCCCCAGCCCCCATAGTGTAGCGAGTGTATCAATTCTCTGTATTGTTCGGAAAAAAAGCGTACTTCCATCATGTGGGTGACTTAATAACGTGAGACCTTTGGCAGTGCCATTTTAGGGCTCAGATCCCATGATAGTCATTCATGTTTTAAAGGCACATGTGGACTTTAAATGATTTAGTAGAACATGTTTCATTCCTCAGACAATGACCTGTATTCCGGGGTGAAAGTAACTTAAATGACTTACCGGTACGCAGGGCAGCCAGGGTCCTGGGCAAGGTGTGGCGGAAGGGAGCATGGGCGGAAGGGGTGAGGCTGGGGCCAAAATCCCCCAGCCAGCCCTTCAGCGTTCCCTGGCCCGCTTCGCCTGGAGCTCCAGCGGTGATTTAAAGAGCCTGGGGCTCTGGCCACTGGTGCGGTAGGCAGCAGCAGTTGGGATCCCGGGGCCCTTTAAATCACCACCGGAGCCCTGGGGTAGCAGCGGCATCAGCTGGGAGCTCTGGCAGCAATTTAAAGGGCCCGGGGCTCTGGTTGCTGGCACAGTAGGCCCGGCCTGGGGCTCCCCAGGGCAGCTGCTCCTTTTGCCCACTCCCCTCATCAGCGGCCCAGCCAATACAGTCGGCACTTTCTTACCAGTGCGCCCGTACCAGACCATACCGGCTTACTTTCACCTCTGTCTGTATCTCTTTCAATAGCCTTTTGTGTGATAGGAATGTAGTTATCAGTCCCAGGGCCTCCTGGGCTCCCTTCGGCTGGCATTGAAAGTAATTTGGCTACTGGTGTCATTGGGAGGGGGAGCCCAAACAGTTTTCAATAGCGTTACTATTACAAAAGGAAAAACGACTCTCCCTAGGTTTTCACTGGGTATTATGAGTCCCTCATTCTGCCAGCTGCTGTTATATGTAGACTGCACAGTTTACCCAGTCTTGGATTTTAATGTAAATATATTCAAAAAAAGCATGCTTGTGAGACTAACACAAGATTGAATATAATAAAGAGACAGTTGGCTGCAACATTTACCAAACCCTGGGAGAAATAGACCCTGGTAATATAAAGTTTGCTGAATTGTTATTTTTAAGTGGAATTTACATATTTTAATTTTTGTGTTGTAGTGATTTAAAAATAGTTCTCACCACATGCCACATTCTGCCGGAGGCTATTTGCATATGCAGTAGATCTTCACTAACTCTGTTAATCTGCAACCCCGAAAATTTTCCTTTGGAAAATGTTTAGTAACAGAGAGGTCTCCACGTTAATATTTCTCTAGCACCTTCCATCTCAGGCTGTCAAAGCACTTTACAAACAATTAATTTGGTCACATAACCCCTTGAGGTAGGGAAGAATTATTATTGTCTTAATCATTCTGTGCCTTAGTTTCATCATGTGCAAAATTAAGAGGTTTGCCTAAGAAAAGGGCTGGCAATAGAATCCAGATCACCTGACTGTCAGTTTTGTGCACAAAAGATCATCCTTCTTATTTTCCTGTTGCTAAGACTTAGTTGTTTTTATGAAATATTCTACAGTATATTTATTAATGTACTGTGAGGTATTGGTAAGAATATTCATACCTAAATTGTACTTGTTACAATAATTAAACCATGTACATCTTGTTTTTTTTAAATTGCTTGCTTTACTTGCTAATATGCAAAAATAGATAACTTTCAGTAGTGTGAATTAATGAAGTTCTTCTGTGAAAAGTGGGAGCCAGCAGCCTACTATCTTTTATTTGTGACTCACTTTTTCATCTGCTGATGTAGGGTTCACTCCCAAACTCCTAAAGTCAATGGTGAAACACCTATAAAATTTATGGAGAAGGATTTGGGGGCCTCCTATGTTTGGCGGGGAAGTGGGAAGAAGAATGAAGAAATGTATGCAGTGGACTCCTATAAGTACCTGATCCTGCAAAGAGTTCCATTGATTTTGAGGGGATTCTGTGTAGAAAGAACTCTTCAGGGCCGAGGCCAAGCAGAGGAATTGAGAAACGAAATGGTCTATTTGAGAAGATATTAATAATTTATCCCAAGGTAGTGTTAAGAACCCAGAGGAGTTGTGAATTTGTTGACACATGTTCCTTATAACTGGTATCCTCAGATTCTTTTTGAGGGTGCAGGCAAATTAGGGCCCAGTTTTACTCTGTAAATTAGTGGCAAAATTTGCAGTGACTTGAATGGGATTAGCATTCTGTCGTCTGATTGTTAGACTACATTGGGTCAAATTCTGAGCAGTGTTGAGTTCTTGCAACTCCCGTCTTAGAATATAGCTCAACACTTTTCAGAATCTTATCTACGGGAAGCAAAGGGTTTTGTGTGCTTTAGATTACAGGCTAGCAGAAGTATCATGTGTGACTAATCCTTGAGGAATGATTTCTGTTTTTTCTAATACTTATCTAAGTAATCACTCCTTAATTTTGGCACTGGCATGTATGTGATTATCTGTCTAGGTGCTTTCAGAATTGCCATTTAGGAAGTTGATTCAGATGTTGGTACTTCAAATTTGTCTAGATGAAATCTGAAGGATAAGAGTAATCTTTGTTACTTGAAATTAATATCATAAGGGGGGAGAATAAATCAGAAACTAGGCAAATTTTCATACTTTAGTATGCCAGACTTTAAGAACTAATGGTAGTTTTAAAGTTAAGTTAAGGTATTTCCTGTAGTGCAATAGGACCCTTATGTCTGAAATGTGCAATCTCTAGTAAGAAGGTAATCTCTGATTATCACCCTATAACACTAATCCTATCTGTTCCTGGGGTTTCTTTAATTAGTACAGCTGAAAAAGTAACAGAAAAGGCAGACGCAGCTGTTAACAGCGTAGCAGTGAATAATATGGTCTAGATTTAAACTTTTCATTTTTGCTTGTGTTCGATAGCTTAGTGCTCTTTGTGTCTCAGAGATGCAAAATTATTTATAGACTTCTAAGGTTCACATTCAGGTTTAATGGTTACTGCCCAATATGATACTTTGAAAAGAGAGGGGAAAAACAGAACCTATGCAAGTATATAATTAGTTCATGATAAGTGTTAACCTAGTGTTAGTGCACTGAGCTGGTTAAAATCTTCCAGAATACAGCGTTTTATAGTCATGCTAATCTTTATTGTAGAAATGTATTAGCAGTTAAACTGTCAGAAGCAAATTGTCTCCTGTTGAGGTATGCAAAATACGGATTGTGTGCTAGATACAGTTAATGCAGGTGTCTCTACTGACACTGGGAATGTGATGTATAAAACTAGATGAGAAAAAGTACGTAAGTTCTGTGGTTCTACAGTGGAATCTGGAATTTTCTGTCTGTCATAAAGGGAAAATAAATATGAGTGGAACTGAGCTCATAATTTGCAACAGGGAAGATGTAGCCACTGCAAGATCATTCTCCTGATTGGTAACTTATTGACCTTTCTGTATTATGCTGACTTTACTTCCCATCAATAGATCAACTGAGCCTGTTTATCTGAGATCTCAATATACTTACTGTCAAACCCCAATAGTGGACACTTCCCTGAGAAAGTACCTCAAAAACCCTTCCTGGCTAAAGAGAACATGATCCTCCAGCTCTAATTCAAGCAGGCTCTCCTATTGAACTGTGTTGTAATCTAGAAGATCTTCAGTATATGACTTTTGGGGGGTGGGGGTCTGGCTTAGTAATCATACCAAAATTTATCTAAAGCAAAGGCAGATCTGTGTTTATCTGTGCCCGAGAAAAGTTCCTTCCAAAAGACTGTGTAAGTGTAGGGTTTATTCATCTGAGTGGGTATTAGCACAGCCTTGTCTTCACTAGAAAATTACATCATTAGACCATGGCCTTGAGGGAGTTGTGTTAATTAACCTGGTGTTTACTACACTTTAGCACTAAATATAAACACAGAGAAGCAGAGGTCAACGTTAGTTGGAGGTTAGTTAGTACACAACCTTGACAAGTTATATTAACTTTGGAAACTTGGACCTGAGTATCTTGAGTAATGATAAAAGGGTACTACTTTTCTCTGGTGTATGAGGTACTATTCTTCTCTAGTGTAGGAGGACCTCTGGAAAATTCAACAGGCATGAAGATATTGGTGCGTCCTCGCTCCCCGCATGGAGGGACAGGATGTTATAGTGAATCCCTGGGTGTGCTGTGTTAGCACTGTAGAACTATCACTGAAATGTCACCAGCTTTTTAGTGTATGCATCGGTAGAAAAAATTACTTTTATGGAAACTATGAATGTAAAGCTTTATTTTATTGCAGGTCAGAGGATGCAGGCATTTTAGGGATCCATGTTCTAAGTGTTACCCTCTTTTCCTTCTTCCTTTTTCTTTCTTGCCCTGTCAACACTGTCCATGTTCCTTTCTTATGTTCTCATTCTCTCCCTCTTTGTTTTCCCTTTCCTGTCTTGCTTCTCCTAGCAGCAGCAGAGAGGAGCTCTTGGACCTTGTAGTGAGCAAACCTGCAGCTCTGCCCTCTGGTGGCCCCTCCTCCCTCTTTTGTGCTGCCTTTTGGGTACGACTACACTGCACTAAAATACCTGCAGCACTAAGCCCAAGTCTGGCTCAGCTGACTTGGGCTTGGGCTGAGGAGCTAAAAATGGCAGTGTAGATGTTTGGGCTTGGGCTGGAACCAGGTCACTGAGACCCACCTGTGGGTTTTCAGAATCCAGGCTCCAGCCTGTGCATCTGCACTGCAGTCTTTAGCCCCACAGCTTGAACCCCTATGAGCCCAGGTCATTTAACCTGGACCAGCTGTGTGGCCATGCCGTGGGTCTCTTAGTGCAATGTAGACATACCCGCTGTGACCACAATCACAGGTTGCAATGCTAGGAGGAGCCAGGCTAAGGAGCAGGCGCTGGCAGGTAAAATAAAGAGAAGGGTTAGTCTCCTGCTGCATGAACCAGAAACTTTAGTTTTACTGCAACGTAAACTAAGTGAGGTCACCCCGGTTGAGGGTATAGTGCTGACGTCATCTAGCTACCTCACTTTAGACACGGCCTGGTCTGTGATACAAAGTTAGGTCAATGTAAGCTGCCTTGCATCGACTTAGTTGTGCACATGGCTACGCTTATATTTGTCTCCCACTGATGCAGTCACACCACCTCCCCTGTTAGTTTTGAGCTGTCGGTGTACTGTAGTCGACGCTGCAAGCGTAGACGCTGCATTACTTATATCAGCTAAGGGCTAGTCTACACTGGTAACGTTAAAGCGCTTTAACGTGGCTTGTGTAGTCGCAGCAGAGCGCTGCGAGAGAGCTCTCCCAGCGCTCTAAAAAAACCACCTCCATGAGGGGTGTAGCTACCAGCACTATCTACAAAGGCGCTTTACACCGCTGAAACTTGCTGCGCTCAAGGGGATGTTTTTTCACATACCCTGAGTGAGAAAGTTGCAGCACTGTAAAGTGTCAGTGTAGACAAGCCCTAACAGTCCTCCAGCAGCCGTCACGCAGTGCCTGACACTGACGGCTCTGGTCACAATTGTGAGCTCCACTACCCAGGGGTCACTGAGACCGGAAGGCACCCTCCCCTTTAAAGCCCTCCAGATTTTTGAAATGGAGGAGGATGGGCAACGTGTGAATGGGGGGTCCAGCATTTCCGCAGGCTAGGACTTGTTTGAGACTCCACTGCAGTGCAGTCAATCCTGGCAGCTGAGCACGAGTGAGCCCAATGCATGGGAAGGAACCTCGGGTAAGTGTTAAAGATTTCCACTTAGCAAAGTAGGTTTCTGTTTGCTTTTGGTTTTGATCTAGGAAATTACACTCAAAAGGTTGGTTTCAGAGTAACAGCCGTGTTAGTCTGTATTTGGAAAAAGAAAAGGAGTACTTGTGGCACCTTAGAGACTAATCAATTTATTTGAGCATAAGCTTTCGTGAGCCACAGCTCACTTCATCGGATGCATACTGTGAGTATCTTTTTCTTTTTGCAAATACAGACTAACACGGCTGTTACTCTGAAACCAACCTTTTGTGTGTAATTTCCTAGATCAAAACCAAAAGCAAACAGAAACCTACTTTGCTAAGTGGAAATCTTTAACACTTACCCGAGGTTCCTTCCCATGCATTGGGCTCACTCGTGCTCAGCTGCCAGGATTGACTGCACTGCAGTGGAGTCTCAAACATGTCCTAGCCTGTGGAAACGCTGGACCCCCCATTCACACGTTGCCCATCCTCCTCAAAAATCTGGAGGGCTTTAAAGGGGAGGGTGCCTTCCGGTCTCAGTGACCCCTGCCACAAGTACTCCTTTTCTTTTTACACAAAAGGTTGACATTAAAAGATCATTAGGATTGCAAAGTCAAGCACTCAGAAGTTGGGAAAGTCAGAATTGAAGTTGCCACTGCAACCTGGATTCAGCCCTCTCATGCATATGCATTATGGGCACACACTGTTTTTCCCACAGGATTCCCACCTCACTCAGTACAGGTGATGGATGGTGCTCAGGGAGTGAATCAGGACTGTGCAGTGAAGGAGGCTGTTGTCTGTAGGACCCCGCATTATTTGTTGGGGATCTGGTGGGGGACATCGAGCAGAACCCCTGACAGTGCCCACTTCTCCCAAAGGCCTCCAGGGAGTCAGTGGACACCACCCTGAGGAACTCTGCTTGGAGGTGTGAATGAGCAAGGGACCAGAAATAGGCCAGCACCAGAAGGAGGCTGACGAGCAGGTCCCGCTACTTTGTGGGACCACAGATGGGATGTGCCAGGATCAGGAGGTGCGGGGAAAAGTGAAGCCAGAACCTCAGCAAGAAGTTCTAGAGGAGCTGGAAGAGGGGCTGCAGCCTGACACACTCTACACAGATGTGCGCCGGGGTCTCCTTCTCTCTGCAAAAGGGGCAGGTGTTCGGGGAAGTTCATGAATCACGCCAGGTACACACCTGTGCTCACAGATCCATGACGGCGCCACCAACTAATATAGGGCCACATGAAATCTGCGTTAACGAGAACACAGATGGAATCAAAATAATAACATGGAATCCAGCGATTTAAAAAAAAATAAATCCAGCAATATCCAAATAAATAAATAAATTAAATAAAAGATGCTTTCCCACCAGCCCTGGGGCCAGAGGATTCCTCTGCCTCTCTGCTGTAGCCCTGGGGCCGAAGAAGACAGAATTAATATTTTTTAAAATGGAAAAGAATGAAATCAGAAAATAATAAATACAAAATCCACAATAATAAAATGGATTTCATGGGCCCTACTAATATCTCTGGTGGGCCATGGGACTACAGTAGAGTACAGACTGGCCCACCAGGGTTCCTTGACCTCTTTGGGTGGAAACAGGTCCTGCGACTTGTTGTTGAGGTGGGATTTGAGGGCGAGGAAGTGAATAGTAGGGAGCATGACCACATACAGATGTTTCATGGGCACGATTCAGAGGTGGACAGGCTGGGTATTGTGAAGCGGGCTCAGGCGGTGTGCCAGCGGTGGCTGGAGAGGTTCATGGGACAGGGGCCAAATAGCAAGTTCTGGAGGGCCAACGGTAAGAGCTGGGCGGGGAGCACCCTGCCATAGGACTTGCTCAAGGAAAGCAAGAGAAGCAGGAGGCAAGGCTTCCCTCACCTCCTGAAGCATGTGACATGAGACATACTGGGTGGACAGCCTTAAGCAGCATGGGGTCCACCCAGTCCCTCTGATTGTAGTCCAGGAGGTCTCCGACTCTGGTGGTACGAGCCAGGACCAATCTACGGTGCACCAAGAAAGACTCTGCTACCTGCACACTTAGATGTGGCTTGTGTTGCCTGGGCTCCACAAGGAGGTCCTCCCCCTTGGCAGCTGCTACAGACCTGGTTGCCGAGATCAGCTTCCAGGTCCCAAAGAGGTCCTGGTAGAAGATCAAGGGCTTAGAGGGGTCTCGGGGAAAACCTCTCGGGTTCGGAGATAAAAGAGCTGCTGGTTATATCAGAGCCCATGGAGGAGGGGGAGGAAGGAATGTGCCAGCACGCTCCATGCCGGATTACCTGCACTATAGAGGAGTCTCTGCAGGGGCTGAAGGTGGAAGGTGTAGACCTGTCTGCCCACCTCCAGGGGGAGGCTCAGGACCCTTGCAGAGACCCAGTGCAGCCTCAGCCAGAAAAACTCCAGGGTTGTCTTCTGGAGACTGACCAGGGTTCCCAGGGGCAGGCTCAGGGTGTTGAGCTGGTGCCAGAGTGTCGACAGGACCAGTTGGTTAAGGCACCGAACATCCACCTCTGCAACCACTCAGCCATCTTGGCTATAGATTGCTCCGATTCTCCAGCAGGGAGTGATTGGTGGCAGAAAGATACATGCTCAGATAGAGCAGTGGATCCACTCCCCATCGGATGGCCTGGAGCGTGGGTGGGAGGGGGCCCGAGCTCTTAGCCCAGTTGATCCGGGTGGACGAGGCTGCTGAATAGATAGCTTGGCAAGCCTTCACACTCACCAGGTCTCCTAGGTCCTGGATGGCCTGGAGCACATCGTCGGCATATGCTGACAGGACCACCAGCAAGTCCAGCTCTCAAAGCACCAACCCCAATGCTGATGGTATACAGCTGGCTGGACAGTGGGCCGCCTTGACTTAACCCTCTCCTGAAGGTGAGAGGTTCAGTCAAGGCCCAGGTGAGCTTCATCAGACTCTCAGCAGAGATGTACAGCAGCTGGAGAAAGCCCGTGAAGCGGGGCCTGAAGCTGACTGCCCTCTGTGTGCCCACAAGATACCTCATGATCCTTCCTGATCTTCTGGTCCAGGGACAGGAGTGAGCGACGGGCTATCCCTACACGCAAGATGAAGTAGGTTCTGGATCAGACAGAGATTATTGACGATGGTTTGGCCCGGGATGGTGTAGGTCTTATAGGGATGGATCACGTCTGCCAGCACAGACCCCAGCTTCAGTGAGATGGCTTTTGCTACAACCTTGTAGTCTGTGCTGGCGAGTGAGCCTGGTTGCCAGTTCCTTAGGTTGCAGAGGTCCTCCTTCTAGAGCAGGAGAGCAAGCATGGCCCGCTTGCATGACAGTAGGAGTATCCTGCTCCCTAAGGACTTGGCCCAGATGGTGATGAGGTCTGTGTCATTGGAAGATGTGTAGTGAATGAGGCAGGAGAGGATGGTTTCAATGCTGTCCTGGATAACTGGATTCTAACCCTGCACAGAGTTTCTGTGTGGTGCTGGGCAAGTCACTTAAATCAAACTTTTCATAGATTTGAAGGCCAGAAGAGAGCACTGTGATCATCTAGTCTGACTACCTGTGTCACACAGGCCATGGATCTTCCCCACAATAACTCCTAGAGCAGTTACTTTACAAAAACATCCGTTCTTGATTTTAAAATGGTCAGTGTTGGAGAATCCACAAGGACCCTAGAAGTTGTTCCAATGATTAATTGCCCTCACTGTTAAAAATTTACTCCTCATTACCAGTCTGAATTTGTCTAGCTTCAGCTTCCAGCCATTGGATCGTGTTATACTTTTCTCTGCTAGATTGAAGAGTCCATTATTAAATATTGGTTCCCCATGTAGGTATTTATAGACTCTGATCAAATCACCCCTTAACCTTCTCTTTGGTAACCTAACTAAATAGATTCTCCTTGAATCTATTGCTGTAAGGCATGTTTTCTAACCCTTTAATGCATAGATTCCCAAACTGTGGGTCATGACCCCAAATTGGGTCATTCCATCAGCAGAAGGGGCGTGGGTCCAGCAGGCCAGTTTGGCCCATGAGACGATGTTGTCTGTCCCTGAATGTGTCTGGTCCTGCTCCACAAATGCCGCACCAGGAGGCCACCATTTTGATCTGCAGAGTCTGCCATTTTGTAGGTCAAAATGGCGGTCTCCTGGTGAGGTGTTTGTGCAGCAGGTCCAGACACACTGGCTGTGTGGTGAGGGTTGTGTGGACGCCAGTTTGGACATTTGCACTCTCTGGCTTTGTAAGTATCACCCGAGGGACTTGAATGCAGAACATCGTCATCTGTTGGCAGCAGCCTCATCAACCGAGCATCCTGTCTGCCTGAGCTGGTAGAAGCCTGTGCTAGCATTTTCTGAGATAGGAAGCTGCAGTGGCTTGTAAGGCAAGGCCCATATCTTCTTTTGTGGCACCCTGAGTACCTTGTTGCCACTCAAGCATGAAGAATCATTGTAAGTCGCTGTGCTGTCCTAGTATCACCACACAGGGCCTTCCTAAGTCCTGGCCTCACTTGCTTAACAGTGAATTCGTTTTTCTGACTTGTGCTCACTTATACCCTAAGTTACCATTAATTTTAGTTCTCTGATCACTTCCTCTGTCTGTCAAGATGAGGTCTAATGTAGAATTCCTCTGTGTTGGATGCAACACTTTTTGATTTAGGAAATGGTCATCTGTTATATTTAGAAATTCTAAAGGTGGTCACTGATTGTGTGTTCCTCATTTTTTGGGTTCCCAATGTAAGAAATTTGAGATCTGATTTGCAGAAGTGCTGAGCAGTAAGAGCTGTGATGGAGGTCAGTGGGAGCTGGCTCTGAATATATAAAGTGCTCTAAAATGCTGTTCTCTGAAAAGTCAAGCCCTAGGTGTCTCAAATTGGGTAACCAGAGTTAATGGACACCTCTGACCATTCTGGTTTTTATGTCTATGCCTAAATTCCCCATGAGTCAAATGAAACCAGTAATCCCACCCCACAATACATTAATTAATGCTTGTAAAGTACTAAGATATTAAGATGAGTGCACCATAGAAAAGCAAATGATGAAATTAATAATTATGTCTTCAGAGCAGCATTTTGATGGTGTTAAGTAAATAATGCAGGAGGCACTGAATGATGAGGATAAAAAGAAATATTCGGGGAGAACACTGTCTGTCCTGTGCACTGAATGAGGTAGGGGTCCTGTGGAAAAAATCGGATGTGATCCTGTGGTTACAGACTGAATTATATAATGTAGATGCACAGGGGGCAAAATTAAGGTTGCACATGGGTAACCTTAATTTTATTATTTCCTAACTTTTGAGTGTTGACTCTGCAACCTTAATGTCCTTTTAATGTAGGGGTTTTTTGGTGGTTTTTTTAAATGTAATTTCCTGTATTTTTTTTTTTAAAAAAAACAACCTTAAAAATTGGAAAAACAAAAATTTCATCCAATGGAACCATATTGACCCCCCCCATGTGGTGGGTCATCAGCAGGATGGGATTGTTATATCCATAACACAGTCCTGTACTACTTGAGCTAATAGAGTAACTGGTAGCAGTAGGAGGTTGTTATCTTCTATATGGTCCTGCCACTAGATAGGAGCTGGAGAACCATTTTCAGGTCAGTTGATTTCACAGACCTTATGAACACCATTGTACCAAACATGAGGGTTTTTAGACTGTACCCCAGAATCTAAAGATTTCTTTACAATTTACAAGTGATGAACCTAGTAAGAGGCATATGTCATAACTTTCTAAACTGCCTTTAGAGAAGTTTTTGTTTGTTGTGGGGTTTTTTGTTTATTTTTTGTTTTCATATTGTCTAATTCATTTAGGCAAAACTTCAGAACAAGCAACCTGTATTTTTTAAGGGTTGGCATAGTATATCTCTTAAACACTGTAATGTCATTTTTATTTTAGTGGACCTATTCCCCTTTGGTTAAGGCACAATCAAAATGTTTGAGAGATGGGGTGGGAGCAGGCGATGTGTTAGAGGTTCAGGTCTAAAGGCACTGTACAACTTTGAGTTTTATAAAAGGGAAGGAAATTTTCTTTGGGGCTACTTCAACGTGATAAATAAAATGTAAAAAAGTATTTGTTTTGCCGATAGCTCCATAAAATATTGCTACAAAAGTAAAGAGGATGAATTTTTATTATACAATGGGGCTTTTTATCAAAAGAAAATAAAAGCTTTGGGCTTGAAGTCTTGCACTGCTGTGGCTGTACTTTTTAGGTTTAATGTTTAGTCACTGCTGTTCTTTTAGGGTCCAATGTGTGTCTTGGGATACTAACAAACAAAAGCTCTTGTTGCTTTTTGAGGTAACCCTATAAACTGTCACCAAGGCTGTAGGAAGAAGGTTTTTGGTTATATTTCAGAGTTTTTCATCTCAGTCAGAAATGACCGGTCTTGCAATTTTGACCAATATGGGTACTCATTCCTCCTGATGCCTTTGTAACTGTTATTTACTTGACATGCGTTTACCCTTGTTAATGCATGACAACTAACAATGAATGTATACAAAAATGTTCTTCTAAATAAAGATTTCAAACTTTTGTTAGAATGGCCCTAAAAATCCAGACCAACTCTTATCCTCATGCTCTGTTTTTTCATGTTACCTTTAAAAGTCTGGCCACTGTGTCATAACAAAATTTTCTTAATATGCAACGCATCTACTGTCCCTCAGATAATAAAATATAATCTTCCCTAATACGTCATTCCCATTTTATTTATTTATTAAATCCAAGTTTAATTAATTTAGTTAGTCTACATTCCATACCTTAAATACTGACAGGTTTATCTTAACAAAAAAGGTATAGTTTGTGGAAGAAGTAGTGAAAAGTTTTATCAACTCTTTTTACATAAAATAGTTTAAGCTAGGCCTGCATTTTATCTCATACATGGATGTATTAACCAGTTTTACACTATTAGATTTGTTAGTACCGGTTAGTAAATATCAGTCCTATTAGTCCTTTTCTTTCTGTATATTTGATTAAGTTATATATATTAACTATTCTTTAGAATCTTTATGTTATTAACGAAGAGTGTGTTCAATTCTAAGGCTCAGAATACTGGTTCTTAACCTGTAAGTAACCCTATTCAGGAATTCTATGCATTACGCTGTATCTCGTAATCCGTGGCAGCTCCATGTCTATAAAACTCCAGATATACTTGGAACCATTCTCTTAAATATATTATATGTAAGCATTTATAAACCTGGGAGATTGATGAGGGATGATTGTTACAGCACATGTTTCCTATTGGGGACCCAAAGGGAAGAATGATTATGGGGGAAGAAGGACCCACTGAGAGATATTATCTTGAAGAATGTTGGCCCTCTCATCTGTAAACAATTATGCCTTCACACATCAATCAGGTAAATTGAGAATGTACGTATATTTAAAAACCCAACATCATAACATATGGTTCTGGCAGAATATTCTTGGCAAATGTGTGCTTTTGTCTAAAATCCCTATATAATGACAGAATTTTTGGAACTTAGTTGTGAAATGAAACCATGCATCCCAACAGTTACCATGAAAAAGGGACACAGAACCAGTTCTTCATCTTATATAAAGAGTGGTAATGTATCTATTCTTTCTGTATTCTGTATAGTGCTGTACTAATCTCTGATTTTTTATTAAATCCAATTGAGCTTGTTGTTCAACAATCTCAGATCGTCATTGACTTCAGACAGGCAACAGATTTCCTTTGTTAGGCTGTGTGTGTGTGGTATAAAATAATGCTGAAAAACAAGTATGAACATGTGTGAATGACTTATCTATAGAACAAAAATCACTTGAATGAATACTTGAGGCAGTTTATAAAATAGTGTACAATTTGGTATGAACGTATGCTTAATTCTTTTGGGAAAGACAAGGAAAGAGTGGATGTTGGTGCTTTTTTTTATTTGTATTTGTTTATTTTTTTGTTAACTTTTTAAACTTTGTCATTTTAAAATGTTACAACATTTAAGGTGCCTCTGATACAGCTCAGGGGTGAAAGTAAGTTAGAGGACTTACCGGTACGCCAGAGTCCTGAGCAAGGGGTGTGGCCTCAACTGGAAGAGGCGTGGCCTTAACCGGAAGAGGCAGGGCCTTAAATCCCCGGGCCCTTTAAATCTTGATTTAAAGGGCCAGGGCTCCAGCTGCGCTAGTGGTGGCTAGGAGCCCAGGGCCCTTTAAATCACCCCTGAGCTACCAGCTGCAGAGGCAGCTGGGAACCCTGGGGCTCAGGGGTGATTTAAAGGGCCCAGGGCTCCAGCTGCCACAACCGCAGTGGCACCCTGGGCCCTTTAAATCACTGAGGAGTCCTGGGGGCCCCCAGCTGCCACCACTACCCTGTGGCTCTGGCAGAGCTTTAAAGGGCCTGGGGTAGCGGCTGCCGAAGCCCCGAGCCCTTTAAATCCCTGCCTGAGCCCTGCTGCCCAAGCTCTGGGGTAGCGGTGGCCGAGCTCTGTCGGGGATTTAAAGGGCCCCGGGGCTCCAGCCACCGTTTCCGCCCCAGTCCTTTAAATCCCCTCTGGAACCCTGCCGCTGCTCCCCCAGGGCTTCGGCAGCAGGGCTCAGGTGGGGATTTAAAGGCCTGGGGTGGTAGCGGCGGCTGGACCTCCGGGGCCTTATAAATCCCCGCCAGAGCCCTCCCGCCACGACCCTAGGGCTCGGGCAGCAGGGCTCAGGCTGGGATTTAAAGGGCCCCGGGGGTAGTGGCAGCTGGAGCTCCGGGGCCCTTTAAATCCCTGCCTGAGTCCTGCTGCCCGAGCCCTTGGGTAGCGGCGGCGGGGATTTAAAAGGCTGGGGCGGTAGTGGGGCTGGAGCTCCAGGGCCCTTTAAATCCCTGCCAGAGCCCCGCCACCGCTACCCCAGGGCTTCAGCAGCAGGGCTAAGTGGAGATTTAAAGGGCCGGGGTGGTAGCAGTGGCTGGAGCTCAGGGCCCTTTAAATCCCCAACGCAGCCCCACCGCCGCTACCCCAGGGCTTTAAATTGCCGTCTGGGAAAGCCGGTCCCGGTATGGTGCACCGGCTCTTACCGGTACACAGTACCGGGGGGTACCGGCTTACTTTCACCTCTGATACAGCTTAAGCTAATAGTAAATATAAAAGACTATGAAAAAATACATTACCTTGAGTAAATGGAATAAGGGAAATGGATATAAAGGTTAGGCATGTCTTTCATAAGGGTCTATCGTTTTTTAAAGAGAGATGCTAAAGGAATTACATAGAAAGAGGAAAATTTAATCCTGGTCCAGAATTCAACGGATAAAAGCCTAACTACTAAATTTACTTAGATTTTGTAAATAAAGGAATCTGCATGCCTGCTCCTTTGAAGGGTGGATCATGTTTTTTCAGATAAAAGTTAAATATAGGGACAAAAAAAGAAGGGGGGCAATATATGCCAGCATTCTTATCTCTGTCCTTTAAACAATTAGAAACCCTTGGCTAGTCTCTTTAAAATTGTTTTTATTGTGAATTTAATATTCAGATATGTATACTGTTTGCTTTTGTAGGTTTTGTATATTCACAAGCCCTTATTTTATCTCGACCCTTTGAAACTTTAGAAAGCTATGACACGTTGTGACGTTATGAGTGTAATGTAATATCTCATTGAAAGGTGACAGGGCCAGAAAGAGTTAATTAGCTCAAAAAAAAAAGGAGGACTTGTGGCACCTTAGAGACTAACAAATTTATTTGAGCATAAGCTACGCTTTCGTGAGCTACATCTCAGTATGAGCATAAGCTATGCTTTCGTGAGCTACACCTCACTTCATAGTGAGATGTAGCTCACAAAAGCGTAGCTTATGCTCAAATAAATTTGTTCGTCTCTAAGGTGCCACAAGTTCTCCTTTTCTTTTTGCAGATACAGACTAACACGGCTGCTACTCTGAAATCTTAATTAACTCACAGACTGACCTCACTCATGGCTCAACTTTAGAGCCTGGTTAGGAAGATATGTAAATGAATAGAGCTTTGAAATGCAAGCCTGCATTGTTAGAGATAGAAGGGTAGATGTTTGCTCAGGTCTTGTGATGTAAGTAAACAAGTCTTGTCTAGTGCTATAGCTTTGATTCAAAGATCCAAAAAAAAAAAAAAGGAGTATTAGTATTTAGGAAGATACTTGAGTGAAATAGTATTATTGTCTATGTCTCTTTGAAGGTTGTGATAACCTGTGTCTGAACTGTTTAATGGATAAATTATCCTGTGCTAATTGCCGCGATGTCTGGAAGAAGGAAAGTCAAGCCTATTGTTTTCTCAGGCCAAAAGGCTGCTGGAAATGTATAAAGACCTTGGGACACGATCCTTCTTCAACTCAGATCTGCTTTGGGTTTCAAGACGGGGAAACCCTGAGCCATAGGGATTGAGATCCCCAGTCACTGACTGGAGTCACCCTGCATATGGACATTGGACTATAACTTATGGACTATTTCTAAAAGGACTTTTGGCAGCTGCAAGCTCATTTCTGCTATGTATCTGAACCTCAAGAATTGAACTCAAGTCTGTGTGTGTATTGATCTTTTAACCAACACTCTCTTCTTTTTTAAAAAAAATTTTGTTTAGTTAACAAGAATTGACCATGAGCGTGTATTTGGGTTAAGATGTAAGTTATTATTTGACCTGGGTCTGGGGTTTGGTCCTTTGAGGTCAGGAGAACCTTTTCTTTTCTATGATGAAATGAGATTTTCAGAATTTATCATCCTATGTTTGACCTGTGTGTCTGGATGGAAGCCTGAGGCTGGGTACTTTAAGGGGACTGCATTATTTGGACTTCTGAGTACCCGGGGAGGTGCTATAGAAGCTGTTTTGGGCTGGCTGGGTAAATCTAAGTACTGGAATATCCACCAGCGTTTGGGGTTTGTCTGCCCCGTTCTGTTTGCAGTTCACCCTGATTGAGTGACCTCAGCTGGCTCCCACAGGCAGCGTCATCACACATGGCTTTTTACATTTTTTTAAAAATCCTTTTGTAAATGAGGATTTTGTACGATATTAATATTCCCCAGGAACCTAGTATAAACTGTGTCTGTGTAAATTATTTTTACAGGGGGTTTTGAACAATCTGCAGTTTGTTTAGGCAAAACTTTGCTACACTTGAGGTGTTTGAAGGGCCTGTCTCTCTATTGCAGAATGATATATTTACTTGATTTCCATAATTAAATAATTAACAATTTCCTGTTCTTGGCAGATATTTAGGGTGTAATGTAACATATAAAACACATGCTTAATGTTATTTTTAAAATTCTGGGACTATTATAGTTTTTAAACATGTCTAATTTTATTTAATTTTAATGCTATGAGTAAAATATTCTTTTGTTGAAAAAACTGCAAAAGATGACAGTTTAGGAGAAAGGAGGAGGAGGGTGTTGTGGGGGGACATAGTTCTTCAGATAACAGTGTCAGGTGGGATTCTTTACCACTTGCCTTCATGCAGTTGCAAAACTATAGCTTGTCTTTTCAAACTTTTATGTTTTTATTGTAAAATTCCTCTGTAAATAATGGGGATATTATAGTGATCCCCAAAATCTTCACACTTTACAAATGACATCCTGTAAACTGGTGTTACAGAGTTTAAAATAACAGGCCCCTTGCAGCTAAATCAACTGGAGTTACTTTTCAATAAATATAAAAGATTATGAAGATATACATTACTTTGAGTAAATAGAATAAGAGAAATTGGTATAAAGATTAGGCATGTCTTCCTTTAAGGGTCTGTCTACCATTTTGTAAAGACCAAAAGCTAAAAGTGTTATGTAGAAAGAAGAAATTTGATTCCTGGTACAGAACTAAAAACAAGGAAAGCTAATTGCTAAATTTACATAGGTTTTGTAAAAAGCCTAAGAAAGAAATCTACATGCGTGGTCCTTTTGACTGATATTTTGGCTCTAATTTACATTTGCATAGGTTACAACGAATGAAGCGCTGTATTCAGGAAAATGTGGGTCAATTAAATATCAGTGGATTAAATTCATGAAATGCTTTGCTCAGTGAGACTCTGGAAAGTGTGATCCATTTGAATATTCTATGCCAGTGTGATTTCCCCAGGAAGTCCTGTGGTTAGAGAACACCTTCTGCTTGGTAAAGTATACAAAAGTACATGGCGTTTCTCAAACTGGGGGTCCCAGCCCAAAAGGGGGTCACAAGCATATTGTGGGGGGTTGTGGTATTGCCTCCTTTACTTCTGCTCTGCCTTCAGAGCTGGGCAACTGGAGAGCAGCAGCTGCTGGCCGGGTGCCCAGCTCTGAAGGCAGCGCCGCCACCAGCAGCAGCACAAAAGCAGGGGTGGCATGGTGCGGTATTGCCACCCTTACTTCTCTGCTGCTACTGGCCTTCGGAACTGAGTGCCCGGCCAGCAGCTGCCGCTCTCCACTCTGCCTTCAGAGCTCGGTGGCTGGAGAGCAACGGGTGCTGGCTGGATGCCCAGCTGTGAAGACAGTGCCACCAGCAGCACAGAAGTAAGGGTGACAAGGTTGGTATGGTCCCCATGTGCAGGACATCTTGGGAAGCACAAGAGACAGTCTAGGATCCTGGCCTAGTACTTTTGGCCAGGGTCTTTAAGGAAGTTGAGAATTTATGTGCATCATGACCTGAATGCCAGTTAACAGCCCCTCAGGGAATTGCACAGGCTCCACTAGTACCCCTCTCTTTGGTGGATGCTTCCTTTGAAAGAATATGAATTGACATTATAGGCCCCCTCAAGAGGAGAGCCTCTGGACATAAGCATGTATTTGTCATCATGAACTATGCCACCAGACACCCGAAAACCATACCACTGTGGTCTAAGAATGCTAAGACTATCGCTAATGAATTGCTGAAGGTCTTCACATGGGTACGGTTTCCCGAAGGGGTCCTGACTAGGGGACAAATTTCACATTCTGGCTGATGAAAGAAGTATGGGAACTATTAAAAATCAAATTATTGTGCACTTCTCTGTACCACCCATAGATAACCAAGTAGAAAGATTCAATCAGACACTTAAGATGATGCTCAAGAAATTCATTACCCAGGATCCCCGACATTGGAGCCAACTACTCCCAGCCTTACTCTTTGTCATCAAATAAGTGCCCCAACCACAACAGGGTTTTTCTCCCTTCAAACTGCTATATAAACAACAACAAAGGGGCATACTCAACCTGGTATTGCAAACCTGGGAAAGTCAAGCTCTGAGGGCAGAAAACATAGTGCAGTATGTTTTAAAGTTACATGAGAGGCTGGAGGGGCATATTCTAGAGAAAATGTCAAGAAAACACAGGACCAACAACAATGACAGTACAATAAAGGAGTATGGATGTGCGTCTTTCAGCTAGGCTGTCCTGTCCTGTTGCTTCTTCCAAGCTTGGAATCAAAGTTAATGGTCAGGGCCCTTACGAGGTGATAAAGAGAGGACTGTGGACTACGTAAGCAGACAACCAGGGAAGAAAAAGAAACAAATTTACCATGTAAATTTACTGAAGCCCTAGAAAGCCAGGGGAAATCTTTTTATCAGACTGTATCTTGAGGAACCGGAACTCCAACTCCAAGTTAATGACTGCTTAAAAGGAGGCTCAGAAAGAACCTAAACCATAAGCAAAAGGAATAGGCACTGCAACTGCAAACTTTAGCAGTTTGGTGGTATTCTCAGCTTTGCCCAGGAAGATGTTCCTGGCACAACACTGCCTTAATACGGAACCCAGTAAAGTAATATGGGAAAGGCTCCAACCAATCCCCAACAAGTTGAGGGGGCCATCGTGAAAGATCAGGACCATGTTACAACTCGGGATGACAGAAGAATCCCAGAGTGACTGGAGGAATCGTATTGTACTGGTCCCAGTGCCTGATAGCTCACTACGTTTTTGTATAGATTTCAGAAAAGCAAACACAGTTTCTAAATTTGATGGGTTTCCCATGGCATAAGTGGATGAACTCTTAGACCAACTGGGAGAAGCCTAATATACCACCACTTTGGATTTGACGAAGGGGTATTGGCAGATCCCTTTAAGGCTGATTTCCCAGGAGACAATGGCTTTTTCTACACCACTTTGGTCTATATAATTTTAACACCAGGCCCTTTGGGTTACACAGGACAGCAGCTACTTTTCCGTGTTTGGACCAATTACTCCCACAGCACAGTCAATATGCGGCAGCATACTTGGATGACGTAGTTATCTATAGCAGGGGTGGGGCAAACTGTGGCTTGTGAACCGCATGCAGCTCTTTTACAGTTAAAGTGTGGCTCGCGAGGCCTCCCCCCCCACCTATCTACCAGACTTGGACAGAGGGGAGCTCGGGACCTCCTCCTTGCAGCAGGGTGGTGAAGTAGGGGCTTCTGCCCAGCGGAGAGGGGGGGACTCGGGGCTTCAGCCCCATGGGATGCACCTGCCAGGGCTCAGGGCTTCAGCAGGAGTGGGGCTGAAGCCCTGAGCCCCAGCAGGTGCCTCCCGTAGGCCAGAAGCCCTGAGCCCTGGCAGGCACACCCCAACTCTCAAACTTCTGAAGATTGTCTTATGTGCTTCGAGGGTAAGTAAGTTTGGCTACCCTGCTCGATAGCAAGGACTGGGACTCCCATCTGGACAAACTAGCTACCATTTTTCAGTCACTGACAGAAGCCAGGTTAACGGCAAACCTCACTAAATGTACAATAGGAAAGGATGAAGCCTGTTACCTGGGGGACAGAGTCAGTGGAGGACAAATCTGCCCCTTAGTGGATAATGTTCATGCCTTACAGGTATACAAGGCCCCCATGACCAAAAGGCAAGTGTATGCTTTCCTAGGCTTATCTGGCTACTACTGCCAGTTCATACCCCATTTTGCCACCATAGCATTCCCGCTATTGACTTAACTAGGGATGCCACCCCAAGACAGGTGTTGTGGACCTGCGAAAGTACCTTTCAAAAACTCAAGACCATACTCTGAAGACGCTTAGTGCTGTATAGCCTGAACTTCAAAAAGTAATTTGTATTACAAACAGACACACAGGCGGTAGAACTAGGGGTGGTCTTTTCTCCAAAGATAAGTGGAGAAGAACACCCGATAGCCTGTATCGGGCGAGAAACTCTTCCCCCTGAGAAATATACTCAGTGATCGAAAAAGAGTGCTTGGCTGTCACATGGGAAATAGAGGGTCTGCAATACTACCTCCTAGGAAATGAGTTCACACTAGTTACTGGTCATGCTCTCTTGTGCTGGCTAAATGCAATGAAAGAGACAAACCTGAGAACCATGAGATACTACCTGTCGCCACAACCATACCATGGAACCTGTCACCTTTTGGGTACAGCAACAGGCAGAAAATTTGCTTCTTAACTCTGATTTTCTGTCTAGGTAAGTAGCCTATACCAGCCAAGGCCCTACCTCAGCCTTGTAGGGAAGAATATATAATGGGGTCTACAACCCCATACAGAACACAGACAGCTGGGGGAGAAGAGCCTTTCCTGTTTATAAGCAAGTAGCTTGATCACACCCCCACACAGCTGTCAGTGCTACCTATCATGGAAGCCTGCACTCACAGCTGCAACCACTAGAGAAAACAAGGCCTGCTATAAAGGCAAGAATATACAGAAGGGGAGGCAGAAAAACTTGGGCTAGCAAAGGGGTGACAGTCCTGTATCAGGCTGCTACCAAGAAAACAGCCAGGAGACTAAAGCTGACTGCAAGCCATAAAATTGTAGGGTTGACAGACTTATTTGGAGGTGAGGGTCCAGGAACTGCCCTGACTGAGAACAAACTAAGGAGGGTCAGTCAGGAGAAATAGAGACCCCCAGCCCCAACAGGACTAAGTATTATCTAGACTATTCCTGACAGGTGTTTGTCTAACCTGCTGTTCTATATATATTAACACTTCTTTATTCTGCTGTTACTAAGATTTTGTAAACTATGTAATGACTTTAAAAATACAGTAAATGCTTGAAATAATATTTTTTATAAAAATGAATGATTCTATATATGCATTAAATGCTTCTCCTTTGACCTTAAGGCTTTATTTAAAATGGACTAACTGCATATGAAATATTTTTCTCTAAAAATGCCTGCTATCATGTATGTATTAACACTGTATTTTGTCATTACTAAGATTTTTGCAAATGTAGTAACTTTATTTAGAAATGTATTGTTAAAACTATTTTTCTCTAAAAATGCATTTTAACACATCTCCTTTAATCTTCTGTTATTCAGACTTTGTACAATAAATGGGTAAAATGGACATTTTCCCTCTAAAAATTAAAAGGTGTGAAAGCTATATTTATTCAGTTCTTTCTAGTGCACCCAATAAAGATAAACTTAAATAAAAACTTCTTAAAAAATTCAAAGTGGCTGACACCAAAAATACTGGTCTCCAAAAGGCCAAAACGCAAATTTATATGATGAGGGAAAAGGTAGAGATACAACTACTAACCTCAAATTATAAGATCAGCAAATAAATCTTTCGGATAAAGATGTCTTAAATCTTTCGTAACACTGTCCCTTCCTTTCTTGTTTGAATGTACTCCTTCAAGGAGCATATGTGTTTTGTTTTGTTTCTTCAAAGGCTTTCTGGTGATGAGCTAGCTCATTAAGTCTGCACGAGCAAAACTCTTAGACATTACAGAAGAACAGTCACTGGACATGTAAACTTCTGTTTAAAAGTTTTTCCAGCAAGAGAGAAACAAAGATATGTGATAACATAAAGACAACTCCTTTTGGGGGAATAATCTCATAGAGAATTCTTACATCACCAGCCGCGGAGACATGTAAAATTCTAAGTGACAAAGATCCTTTGTACAGTGTATGTAATCATACTTTAAAAATGTGGAAATAAAGTGCTGTATGATACACTAGCAGAAATGTTTCTAAATAGAATGGTTTTCAGAATTTTCTTAGAGGAGGAGGTTGGCTATCAGTTGGCTATTAATAACATATTAATTGTAGTGTGATCGTGCCTAGGTACTCCCTTAGCGGATCAGGGTCTCATTGTGCTAGGTGCTGGACAAACACGCAGGAAGGAAGAGTGACATGGAGATTAATTAAACTTGTACAGTTCTTGGTCCTCTATTTCCCAGAAAGCATAAGGATATAGCGTCGGAGGAACTTAGTAAAGTTAGGGACTTCTGGATAGAAAGTGATACCTTAGTTGGCTGCTAAGTAGGTACAGTTTGATGCCTCGCTGAGCACACAGTACAGCTGGGAGGATGAGATGACAACATAGATAGAGTTGAGCAGAAAAGCAGAAATACCAATGGACTGTTTCTTAGGTGGTTACTTACGGCTTTCATTACTGTTTTAGGCTGGCGACAAGATGGAAATGGCAGAAACTAATAGAATTAAAGTGCAGAAACAAATAAGATCAAATGAGAAGCCACCACGCATGACAGCTGTTGGTGTAGAAACAAATCCTTTGAAAAAATTTACCATCCCTAAAATAAGGAGGACTGCTGATAAAGGTACGGTAAACTGGTAACAAAAATCAAAACTGAGCATTTTTATCAAGTGAAAATTGTGCATAACTGTGTGTAAGTGATGTATGTTATTCCAAAGATCCATCAGTAAATGGTAACACCTCAAAGCCTTGAAATCAACAGACTTGTTTCATATTTAGCACCTACCAGATGTTGTGAACCGAGCTGATTAAAGCTCAGAAAAACCTGCTTGTTACTTCAATCACCCTGACATCTGCTGGGCAATACAGAGAGTGTTGGGGACAATTTCCTGGTGCAAGTGCTGGAGGAACCAACTATGGGCCGTGCTCCTCTTGATCTGCTGCTCACAAACAGGGAAGAATTGATGGGGGAAGTAGAAGTGGGTGGCAACCTGGGCAGCAGTGACCATGAGATGGTTGAGTTCAGCATCCTGACAAAAGGAAGAAAGGAGAGCAGCAGAATATAGACCCAGGACTTCAGAAAAACAAACTTTGACTCCCTCAGGGAATTGATGGGCAGGATCGCCTGAGAGGCTAATATGAGGGGGAAAGGAGTCCAGGAGAGCTGGCTGTATTTTAAAGAAGCCTTATTGAGGGTGCAGGAACAAATCATCCTGATATGCAGAAAGAATAGCAAATATGGCAGGTGACCAGCTTGGCTTAACAGTGAAATCTTCGGTGAGCTTAAACGCAAAAAGGAAGCTTATAAGAAGTGGAAACTTGGACAGATGACTAGGGAGGAATATAAAATTATTGCTCAAGCATGCAAGGGTGTAATCAGGAAGGCCAAAACACAATTGGAGTTGCAGCTAGCAAGGGATGTGAAGGGTAACAAGAGTTGCAGCTAGCAAGAGATGTGAAGGGTAACAAGAAGGGTTTTTTCAGGTATGTTGGTAACAAGAAGGTCAGGGAAAGTGTGGGACCCTTACTGAATGGGGGAGGCAACCTAGTGACAGATGATGTGGAAAAAGCTAATGTACTCAATGCTTTTTTTGCCTCTGTCTTCACAGACAAGGTCAGCTCCCAGACTGCTGCACTGGGAAGCACAGCATGGGGAGGAGGTGAGCGGCCCTCAGTGGTGAAAGAACAGGTTAAGACTATTTAGAGAAGCTGGACATGCACAAGTCCATGGGATCAGATGCAATGCATCCGAGGGTGCTGAGGGAGTTGGCTGATGTGATTGCAGAGCAATAAGCCATTATGTTTGAAAACTTGTGGCAATCGGGGGAGGTCCCCAATGATTGGAAAAAGGCAAATATAATGCCCGTCTTTAAAAAAGGGAAGAAGAGAATCTGGGGAACTACAGGCCAGTCAGCCTCATCTCAGTCCCCAGAAAAATCATGGAGCAGGTACTCAAGGAATCCATTTTGAAGCACTTGGAGGAGAGGAAGGTGATCAGGAACAGTCAACGTGGATTCACCAAGGGCAAGTCATGCCTGACCAACCTGATTGCCTTCTATGATGAGATATCTGGCTCTGTGGATATGCGGAAAGTGGTGGATGTGTTATATCTTGAGTTTAGCAAGGCTTTTGATACGGTCTCCCACAGTATTCTTGGCTGCCATTTAAAAATGTATGGATTGGATGAATGGACTATAAGGTGGATAAAAAGCTGGCTAGATCGTCGGGCTCAACGCGTAGTGGTCAACGACTTGATGTCTAGTTGGTAGCCAGTATCAAGCGGAGTATCCCAGAGGTCTGTCCTGGGGCGGTTTTGTTCATCATCTTCATTAATGATCTGGATGATGGGGTGGGTTGCACCCTCAGCAAGTTTGCAGGTGACACTAAACTGGGGGGAGAGGTAGATACACTGGAGGGTAGGGATTGGGTCCAGAGTGACCTAGACAAATTGGAGGATTGGGCCAAAAGAAATCTGATGAGGTTCAATAAAGACAAGTGCAGAGTCCTGTACTTAGGACGCAAGAATCCCATGCACCGCTACAGGCTGGGGACCGACTGGCTAAGCGGCAGTTCTGCAGAAAAGGACCTGGGGATTACAGTGGATGAGAAGCTGGATATGAGTCAGCAGTGTGTCCTTGTTGCCAAGAAAGCTAACGGCATATTGGGCTTCATTAGCAGGAGCATTGCCAGCAGATCAAGGGAAGATTATTCCCCTCTATTCGGCATTGGTGAGGTCACATCTGGAATATTACATCCAGTTTTGGGCCCCCCACTACAGAAAGGATGTGGTCAAATTGGAGAGAGTCCAGCGGAGGGCAACAAAAATGATTACAGGGCTGGAACACATGACTTATGAGGAGAGGCTGGGTGAACTGAGCTTATTTAGTCTGCAGAAGAGAAGAGTGAGGGGGGATTTGATAGCAGCCTTCAACTACCTGAAAGGGGGTTCCAAAGAGGATGGAGCTCGGCTGTTCTCAGTTGTGACAAATGACAGAACAAGGAGCAATGATCTCAAGTTGCAGTGGGGGAGGTCTAGCTTGGATATTAGGAAACACTATTTCACTAGGCAGGTAGTGAAGCACTGGAATGCGTTACCTAGGGAGGTGGTGGAATCTCCATCCTTAGAGGTTTTTAAGGCCCGGCTTGACAAAACCCGGGCTGGGATGATTTAGTTTGGCTTGGTCCTACTGTGAGCAGGGGGTTCGACTAGATGACCTCCTGAGGTCTCTTCCAATCCTACTCTTCTATGAATTTATGGTTATTGACTATAACGAATATCTTGAATTTAAAATATATTTTTTTAGTTTTGTCCAGTTTTGCTAACACATCCCGAAAACCCTTCCCAAATGTCATGACAATACATGGAGTTAAAGAGAGAGAGTTTGTCAGTTTCTGAAATAGAGGAGATGTTTTCTGTTGGAGTCAGGTGCCACAAAGTGGTGACTTAGAACCTTTGGCCTGAAATGTTCCCACAGGGTCATGGACCATGGAAGAAGGTGTGACCGCATCCCCCTCAGTTATTTTCTCTGCCTGGCATTGAACCAGGAGTGTAGAACCATTTCTTGTGGGGGCTTTGTGTATTTGGTATTGTGTTGTTTGTTTGTATTGTGTAGAAAGGTTTAATTTTAGCTAGTTATGGCAGTTAACACATTTCAAGATGGCTATGGTGAGTGAACTGTGTCGCCTCCTGTCAGGCTCTTCCTGGCCTGCCAGTCATATAGTTCAGTTTGTCACATTGTGCATTATTCAGTTGTCCTCTACCTTTTCCTGAATTTAGCTCAATCTAGTGGAGCTCCAATCCAAGGTGCACTCTTCACTCACTCTATTAAGCAGCATGGGGAGTGGGGAGCAAGCAGATTCGGCTCTGTGGGTGCCGAATGGAGAGTTTGGAGGAGCTGTGGGAGAGGAAGAGAGAGGATTCCTACTCCCTCCCAGTAGTCAGGAAGAAGGGAGAAAGCCGAAGACTCAAGGTGAAAGGAGAAGTGGGAATAACAAGTCCCCAAGCCTCCCTAGTCTGTCGAGTAAAGGAAAACTTTGTGTATGTTCTTTGCTTATGTATTTACTCAAGAGTCTCCTTACTTGTACCTTCCAGCTGATTTTCCTATTCTGTAATTCCTCAAACCGGTATTGAACTCTCCTGTACCAGGGTATCAAACGTTTGGCACCCAGACCCTTTCTCTGGCCCACAGCTTCATCCTTCAGAAGGGTCAGACCTGCAGTTGCTCGGCATGGTAGATCCTCGCTCCTACTGAGTGCCCAAATTACCATACCTTTGAAATCACCCTCTTCCTGGGAGACTGGCCAGGGGCTGCTCCCCTTCCTAGCAGCTGTGGACTTGGCCACAGGACCTCCAGACCTGATTATTGTAACTCACTGCACCTAAGAGTGGAGCTGCCAACCCTGAACATGGTCCTGTTAGTACAGAATGCAGATCCCTGCCTACCTAGGACACCATGGATGTCTCAGCCCACTGCTCTGCTCTCTGTGCTGGCTTCCTGTTGATAGAATATGGACCATACATTTAATGCTGATATTCTAAACCTTCCATGGGATTGATCCTAGCTACCTGGGAGATTCTCTTTCCTCTCTATGAGCACCATCTCTTACAACAGAAACCTTCCTTAAGAACAATGAACTGTACCATTACGTGAGACATACAAGACAGAACTTTCTCAGCAGCTAAGCCAAGACCCTTGGGCAAAGTAATTAGCATGACAAATGGTCTCAGAACAGACAGCAAAAGCACACTATTTTAACGTATCCATTGTGCCATGCTGCACACCTTTGGTTAATGTTTGCCATAATTAATTTAACAGACTTAGAGCTTGTCTACACATAAACCACTACAGCTGTCGTGCTTCTGTGCAGACACTACCTATGCCGACAGGAGGGGTAATCCATCTCGCTGAGAGGCAGAAGCTAGGTCGACAGGCGAATTCTGCCATCAACCTAGTGCTGTCTACACCGGTGGTTAGGTTCGTTTAATTGCATTGGTCAGGGATGTGGATTTTTCACACCTCTGAGCGACATAGTTATACTGACCTAATTTCATAGTGTAGATCAGGCCTTAGTGAATTTGCTGTCAATGACATCTACTTATGTCAGTCTGCAAAGGGTGCTGGAAAATGCGTCATATATTCACTATTTCCTTTGTTGTGTTTCTAGTTTCTTTAACACCCTGCTACACTAATCAGAGGGAGTACAGAAGCATCAATCATACTCTGAGCCAGTCTTGTCTCAACACAGGATGTGACTTGCAGTTGTCGTGGCAGTTTGGTGAGATAAAACTGGTACACAATGAAGATCTGGAAAAAAAATTTGCTTCAAAGAGGTAGGTTATTGCGAAATGAATGGCAGTGAATTCACCATGGTGACTTTTCATGACTTTTCCCTTTGCTCTTAATATTCATTCATCATTCCTTTCCATTGTGAGACCAGCTTCCTCCAATGGCAAGTCAGGGATGCTAGCGCTACCGTGGGACTCACTTTACAAAGTGTCCTTATGGGTCATTTGTTGCTGCGTAATACGACTCCCATTACTTTATTTGTTTTAAATCTCATCCCAGCTTTTCCTGCCTCCTTTCTTTATCTACCTACATGTTCTTTATTTACAAGGTCTTCAGGAGACCATGAGCGAGGTTCTCTGTCCTGCTACATTCCCTATGCAGAGTCTGGCCTTGTCTCCTGATCCTGGTGATTCCTACGGGTGTTGCTGGCAGACCTAGAACTGTAATCTTCCTGGCACCTCCAGGCAAAGGGAGCATGTTGGTATAAAGGAATGGAGAGATTGTGCGACAGTCTGCAGACAGTCCCTTGGGCACCATCCATCAACTGTTGCAAATAAGAGCAGACCCCAGGCTTCATTAACCTGAGCCAGGTCAAGATTCAGGGAGCCGTAACTGGCTGTGAGAGTTTTTCCTCAGCTGCAGCCCATCTCCTTAATCTTTGAAAAGCATAGGCAAGTTATGCTATGTGATGATTAATTAATAATGTCTTTGGTTTTTGTAGTTTCATGCCAAACATTTAAAAGCATTTAAATAGAATTAAATCTACAAAATATAATCTATGATAGGGCAAAGCACATACGCATAACGGAGGAGAAGTTTCCAGTTTTTTCCTGTTACTTGATCAGGTAAATTGGCCTATCTGCATGTGACGCTTCTGTTCACTGGCTGGAGGTGAGGATGAGACCAGCCCTGAGGGAGGTCAGGTCTCATAGGGAGTCACTGGGGATGGAAAACTGCTTTTCAACACAGCCTAATTGTCAACAAAATACATCTGTGATTACCTTGGATTTTACTATTTATTAACACAAGTTGGAAGGGGGTGAGACATTTCTTTGGTTTATGATGCTCATACATTTCAGCACTGCTATCTCACACACATACGTGCTAAACACTTCTAGATCCGCTATTGTGGGTGGGTGTTTACAAGTGAGAAGCATTAGGAAGGCACCATTCTGATGATGAAAAGTTCATTATATTAACAAACAAAAAGCTTTGTGAAGCTGTTTATTACACACACACAACGTAACTGATGCAAACCCATAAAAGCAAGGAAATGGAAAGTTAGACCACCTACCAGCGTGTGCCTTCTCCTCCTCCACCCCCAAGCACGTGCCTTACCATTACTGCAAATGCCCAGTGCCACACACCATGGACTGCAACTGGGACTCTGACACTCTGCTGCCCTTCTGCATGTGCCCCTTTATCAGGCTCCTTCCCCCGTGCTCACAGTTGTGCTTGTTTGGGGTACTAGTTGGTGGTTCTTCGCAGGTCTCTCTGCCTGGCTCCCTGGACCTTTGAAAACCTGCATGTGTTGGGGAGTGTGTGAGGCTCTCACATGAGAGGGACGTCATTGTCCTACTCTAAGGGCTTGCACCCTACATCTGCCTGAGCACCACCTGGGCCAGTGCTGCAGGGGGCAGAACTTGCCTTCCTGCCTCAGCTACCTCTTGCCTTCGTCTAGCTTATCATCATCATAGCTTTCCTGTACAGGAACTCCTCACTTAAAGTCGTCCCGGTTACTGTTGTTTTGTTGTTACGTCGCTGATCAATTAGAGAACAGGCTCGTTTAAAGTTGCGCCATGCTCCCTTCTAACGTCGTTTGGCAGCCGCCTGCTTTGTCCACTGCTTGCAGGAAGAGCAGCCCGATGGACCCAGCTGGTGGGGGCTTGGAACCAGGGTGGACTGGCAGCCCGCCTGTCAGCTCCCCACTCCCCTAAGTGCCCGGTGGGGCAGCCGCCCAACAGGCTATCAATTGCGGGCAGTTCAGCTGTCCCTCCCCCCGCTGCCCTGTGCTGCTCCTGCCCTCTGCCTTGGAGCTGCTCCCAGGAGCCTCCTGCTTGCTGTGCAAGGGGCGGGAAAAGACGGGTGCTAATGTCAGGGTGTCCCCCTCCTCCCCGCTCCTGCCCCCTGCTACTTTACCCCATTTCCATAGAGCTGGGGTGAGGGCACGACAGAGCTCAGGACAGAGCGAGCTTGCTGGCAGCAGCTGCTGTCTCAACTTGCTGATCTACGTAAAAAGGCAGTGTACTTAGAGTGGGGTCAGCGTACTTAAAGGGACAATGCGCGTCTCTCTCTCTCACACACGGGGTGCGTGTGTCTGTCTCTCTCTGCCATGCTGTCTCCCCTCCCTCCGTTCCTGCTGCCTTGTAGAGTGTGAGGCTACATTAACAATGTGTTAACCTTTGAGGGCTCAGCCGCGTGCTAGTTCATCATTTAGCAGTAAGGCATTCCCTGGGAAATATCCCACCCTCTGACCTCACCACCTCAGCCAACCTTCACAATCATCATTGCTGTGTACCAGTATTAAATTGTTTGTTTAAAACTTATACTGTGTGTGTATGTGTATAAAATATAGTCTTTTGTCTGGCAAAAAAAGTTTCCCTAAGCCCCCCTATTTACATTAATTCTTATGGGGAAATTGGATTCACTTAACATCGTTCCGCTTAAAGTCGCATTTTTCAGGAACAGAACTACACCGTTAAACAAGGAGTTACTGCAGTTAGTTTGTGTGGCATAGCATAGAATGTATTGTGCCTAGCTTGCTCTTCTACCAGGAGCCATTGGCCCCCCACTTGGACCATGTCTGGTCCCAAGCCCGTAAAGGCTTTGGAGGTGTGCCTCCTGCCCACTGCTTATATATACCAGACATCAGCACCCAATTCCAGTGCCTTGTATGTCTGGGCGAGACCTGCTTCACTGCACGCTTTCAGCTGCTTGACTCTGTGCCTGTACCGACTTCTTCGATCTACTTCTGGGTACCTTTGACTCCTTCAACAACGAACCCGGCCGCTCCGTCAATTCGATTCTTCCCCACAGTAAGTGATGCAGATCCAGAGGCAGTATCATGGTTCAATTAAGGACAAACCCATTTTGTCTCACCCTACAGTCTTCAGGTTGCTTAAGGGTTTGGTAAATGTGTTTGTCTCTTACCCCTACCCCCATTAAGGAGCCCATGTTTTAATGGACTTTAATCTTGCACTGACAAAAGTGATGGGCACTCGTTATAAGCCTGTTGCGGAAGCCTTTCTTGAGCGGTTATTGATCAAAAATATCCTTCCTGGCAACCGTTACATCTGCTAGGAGGGAGAGTGAGCTCAGAGCTTGGATGCGCCTTACACTGCACCTTACAGTGGCTCCACAAGGACAAAGTCACCATGAGGCCACATCCAGGCTTCATGCCTAAGGTGCTTTCAGATTTCTACCTATGCATTTCTCTGCCCATGTTGTTTTCCAGATCCCATTCCCTCCCCGGGGCAACTTGCTTCTGTACCCTAGATGTAAAAAAGGTGCACTGCTTTTATCTGGAAAAGACCAGGCCCTTTAGCAATTCTGGTCGGTGGTTCTTCAAACATGTGCCATTGTGGATGCCATGAGCTGCACGTTCACCTCATGCGCAAGGCTGGAGTTTTTCAGACTAGATGTGTCCGTTGAGGCTGCACGCGTGCCTTATGCAACTTCATGCTCCTGCACAAGGACATAAAGGGCAGCACTGTTCCCTCTAAGCTGTGCGCGTCTGCGCACGCACACTGTGAAACACTGCACACACAAAAATTTGCACAGAAGCACAGCAATTTGCACAGAAGAAATTTTTTGCACACATGGCCTGTCAAAAATTAGAGGGAACATTGAAGGGCAGAAAAACCTGTTACCCTCTCTCAGTTCCCTTTTTCTGCCTCTGGCAGTGAATGAAACCTGTTGCATGTCCCACCTGCTGGTTCTTAGCATTGGCTAAATGTCCTACAAACAAGGGCTGTTGATTAATCACACTGGTAAACAACAGAATACCAGCTGAAATGTATTACATATTTTGGATGTTTTTCCACATTTTCAAATATGTTGATTTCTATTACATCACAGAATACAAAGTGTACAGTGCTCACTTTATATTATTATTTTTGATTACAAATATTTGCACTGTAAAAATGATAAACAAAAGAAATAGTATTTTTCAATTCACCTCATACAAATACTGTAGTGCAATCTCTTTATCGTGAAAGTGTACTGACAAATGTAGATTTCTTTTTGTTACATAACTACACTCAAAACCAAAACAATGTAAAACTTTAGAGCCTACAAGTCCACTCAGACCTATTTCTTGTTCAGCCAATTGCTAAGACAAACAAGTTTGTTTACACTGATGGGAGATACTGCTGCCTGCTTCTTATTTACAATGTCACCTGAAAGAGAGAACAGGCGTTTGCATGGCACGTTTGTAGCCGGAATTGCAAGGTATTTATGTGCCAGATATGCTAAACATTCGTATGCGCCTTCATGCTTTGGCCACTATTCCAGAGGACATGCGTCCATGCTGATGACGCTCATTTAAAAAAAATGTGTTAATTAAATTTGTGACTGAACTCCTTGGGGGAGAACTCTATGTCCCCTGCTCTTGGCTGTGAGCTGAACTGTTCAGAGTCAAGCCTCCCACAAGGGGAGGCAAAGCAGTGCCAGTAGGACCCTGGGATAGTTATAATATTTACTTGTATTGTCTATGCACGTCTTTGCAGCCTGCTGGCTGTGTTAGCTGTCAGAGTGTGTAACCTCTTTTTATTTCATTGCTAGGGCCAAGATGCGTGAAGAAGGGAGGCAAGGCAGAGAACTTGAGGAACATTTTTGCTTTTTAGTGCTGCCTTGGGATGAGGCCTCAAAAATTTACCAGAGTGGAATACATACCAGCGAGTCTGCGATGAAGGAATTAGGAAATCCCCTCCTTGGAGTTTATTTATTCAGACATGTTGATGTTGCTTTGAATTATGCAAATAGATTGATCAGTGCAGAAAACATCCTGGTTTTCAAGGTAGGTGCCATGTAACGATTTAGGGGGAACATTTTCAAAAGTGCACAAGTGCTCTAGGCGTCTGTAACAGGGCAGGCTCCTCTCCCACCTTGGGGTCCTCACACACAGCCTTGGATGCCTCTTGATTGTCAACACCTGAGTGAGTGTTTATTTGTTACCACTGTCACAGTACCCGTGAAGCACTTCTAACTACCATGTCCCACTATTGTCACGATCCCCGTGAAGCACTTCTAACGACCGTGTCCCGCTACTGTCATGATCCCCATGAAGAACTGCCACGTTCCGCATCCTTTTGCCGCCATCAGAGTCCCAAGGCAACCCTTCTATCTATGGTGTCCTTCTGCCTGCAGCATCCTTCCTACAGACCCCGTGTAGCACTGTCACCTGCAGCATCCTTCTGCCCTCAGCTGCCATCATGATCCCCGTGCAGCATGTCTGCCTGCAGCATTCTTCTGCCACCGTCGTAGTCTCCATGCTACACTGTTACCTGCAGTGTCCTCCTGACACCAATCCAGTCGCTGTGCAGCACTTCCGCCTGCAGCGTCCGTTTGCCACCGTCACCGTTGCCGTGCAGCATGTCTGCCTGCAGTGTCCTTCCGCCCTCAGTCGGTGTCACAGTCCCATGCAGCGTGTCTGCCTGTGGCATCCTTCTGCCTTCGGCTCTTTCTGCTTGAAGAGGAAGCAGTCTCGCCAGCCAGAGACCTGGCTTCCCCGGGGATTTGCTAGTCTTCTCTCCTCCCCTTGTGCTTCCTTCTTATGCTTTTTAACTACCTTCTCATCTGATTAGATAATTTTCTCCTTAGCTCATCAGCCCACAGTCTGATTATAGTCTTCTGCTCCTCAGTTAGGGCTTCTCTGGGGGGAACTAGTTGGTGTCTAGTGACCAGAGTGCTGGGTCAGCTGCTGGCTCTCAGCATTCAGTCACAGAGCCTAAATCCTATTTTCAAAAGTTACTGAGGAGCCTCATTGACTTTTAGTGGGAGTTAGCTCCTAAGTGCCTAAGATGCTTCTGAAAACGAGACTTGGGTTCCTAGATCACATAAGCACTTTTGAAGATTTTACCTGGGTGAATACTATTTCAAGCTAATAGCTCTGTGGTGCTCATGAGTCATTTGCCTCTTATTTAAGCTATGTTATTTGGAAACTGATGCACTGTTAGTGATATATCCCTTGTATTTTGTACATTCCACAAAGTGTGTAAACAGAAGAAGTTATGGCAATAATTTAAAATAAGAATAGGTGTGCAGGTAGTACCATTTCTAAGTATCTGACAATATGCTGACAATAGAAGCCTTAAAAACTGTTTTATTTTTTTAATACTTATATTTCCTTAGATAGTTGTTATTTCTTGGAAGCCATTCCCTTTTGTTGCATTCATAATTTTCCTGCTTTCCTCTGGAAGTGGGTAGTGTATGTTTGCTTAAATGATAATAGATTGATTTTGGCACATCCTTGTTGAAATCTTTTGCTTTATTTGAGCAGGTTCTCTTTGGAAAGGTAAAAAAAATTCAGCCTCCAATGGGTAAAAAGAAAGTTGCTCTGGATCCTACACCAAACTTTGATTGCCATATGTCTAGAATTGCTCCTACACTTAAAGACCCAGTTGATCTGCAGGCCATTGGCTCATCGGTATGTTGACCTTATATTTCACTTGGTTTGTTTATACATGATCTAAATAGAATTGTATATATCATCTTTCCTTGTTCCCACCCGGAAGCACAATATGAGAATAAAATGCTAGGGCCAGATTAACTGATACTCTGTCTGCTTTGTGCCACTCAAAGTAACCATAAAGTCAACTTGACTGGATGGTTAAGATGGGTTTACAGCCTGCTTTATGTCACTGGAGTAGTGTAACGTAGCTGGACAATACCAGTAAACGTGGCCTCCAAATTCTTAGGAATGGTCTGAAGCATTAGATTACATAAATAATAAATCACTGTATAAAAAAGTATGGTGATCTGTGTCATGGCTCCATAGGATCGGTGTTATGCCCCCAGCTTGGGACAGTCTCTAGGAAGAACCCCTTCAATGTGCCAGCCCCCCTTTTGTCACAATCTGAAATGTCAGGAATTTGGTCCCTTGTTGCAAAGCTGACAGGCAAGGGGCTGAAGATCTGGCTCTACATCTGTCTGTCTGTATGGGTAAGATAGTGCTAGTCGAAGTTGAGGGCCTGGGGATTTTCCAGATGAAATAGAAATTGATGATGGAGTCTGGTATTCTCTTTGCAGCAATCTTGTTTATTTATAAGGAATGTTCAAAGTTCTGCTTCTCCTAATGGAGGAGGAACCAAGAACAAAAGGAGCAGTTTCTTAGCTTGCAGCTCCAAGCCTGTTTAGCCAACAGACATATACTCACAGGCTATTGCCTGACTTCCTTGCTTTTGCCTCTGCCTCCCTTTTTTCTATGTGATCTCTCTCATCACACACACACACTCTCTTTCTCTCTCCACCCCTGTCTCAGCAACCTGCCCCCCCCCCACACACACACACTCAGTCCAATCTTCCTGGGTGGGTTCACAAGCTCCATTTGTCTTAGGTGGGGGCTTTCTGATTTACTCATCCTGACAGTTATGTTAGTTGAACGGCTCAGGAGGTGAGTGCCCCCTCGCACCCCCCATCACACTGTTCTTGTGTTTTGCTTACAAAATGCTATGCTTTTCCATTGGATAGTGTGAGCCTCTTTGTGTTTGAGGAGTAAATATACTTTACAAGGTGAATCATGTAGTATGTATTCTGTGAGTTGTTTCATAAAACCTTTGTGATTGGTTTGGTGTTTTTCACTGGTGCTTTTCAGTTCTTTTGGAAAGTTAGGAAAAAAATTTCTACAGCTTGAATATTGATGTGGACTTTGCAAAGCTGAAGAAACCTTGTTTTTTGCCTGTTGATGTCTGTAAACTCAAGTTCCCAACATGGAAAGCTTGATTGCTGATGGCAGTGACTTCAGCTCAAAGAGTAAGCAGGCTTCAGGCTTTAGTTCAGTGGTTTTCAACCTTTTTTTATTTGCCTACTCCTAAACAATTTCAAAGGGAGGTACGGAACCCTTTGGAAATCTTAGATATAGTCTGCGGACTCCAGGTTGAAAACCACTCTTCTATGGTAACAACAATCTTTCACAGACCCTTTAAATATAGTCTGTGGACCCTCGGGGGTCTGTGGACCACAGGTTGAAAACTACTGCTTTAGATAGTGACTGCATGACTCTTAGTTAAATACTTACAAAAAACTGTTTAAAACATTATTTGGGTTGCAAAGTCAAGTACTCAAAAGTTAGAAAATGCCAGTTTTATGCTCGTCCATCTGTGACACGAAGCGCCTCTCTTTGCACACCCTACACACTATTATAATAATCTTTGTACAAAGTATGCACTGTGCTGTATCATTTGAAAACTAACAATTCACTGATCATTAATATTCTTGTGTGATGTATGTACACGGCATATTACGAGTTCAGGATAGATGCTAGAATTATGACTGAAGTGTTTAAACCAGGCATGCTGGGGGAGTTGGTAAACAGGTCTGTACTAGGCAAAGGAATCTGTATTTGATTCTCTGATCAGCCTGATTGTCAGGCAAAGATAATGAAGGTCTGTATGTACATGTAAGCAGTAAAGAGGACCATCAAGGCAACAGGGGGAAACTAAGGCATAGCTGGATAGTGCTGTCATCCAGAAACTGCTGGATGCAATGAAGACTGTGGCACAGCTGGGAAAGCTGTGGGCCAGAACTCCACTGAGAGCAGGGCAGACTAAATGGTAAGAGAGCTGAGTAAACACCTTGAGGGTGACAGAACTCTTTAGGGCTTGGGTGACCCAGATGATGTGAAGCAACCGCTGGCAGAAGTATGGATGTTAAAGGTGATGGAACGATGCCCCTTAATCTGGGTTTAGGATGGTCACTTCAGACATAATTAAACATATTGAGGAGTTGGAGAACAGTGGGTTCTAACTTGCTGCTCCAGGTCAGCCAGAGGTTAACTCTCCTACTGCTTTGTAAGAGGGGAGGTGTGACACTAAATACCCCTGTACCCCACCCTACACACTATTGTAATAATCTTTTTGTACAAAATATGCCTTGTGAACTATCGTCTGAAAATCTGTAATTCACTGAGCATTAATATTCTTGTGTGAGGTATGTACGCGGTGGATATTAAGCATTATAGATATATGCTACAATTATGACCAAAGTGTGTTTAAATCAGGTGTGTCAGTGGTGTTGGTAAACAGGTCTGCACTAGACAGCTCAGAGTACTTTGAAAGACAATGAGAATGGAAATGCATATCACGTAAACAGACCCATCTAGCTAATAAGAGAGTGGAGAAAAACCTCTTGCTAACAAGTGGCATGGCAACTACATCTACCAGGAGAGAGAAGCTTGGTCTGGTTTTTACTTTTCAAATAATCTATTGCAAAGGTTTACTATGGTATCCAAACAATCGGGCTGAACCTCAAGTGATAAGCAATTGAATCAAGTGATTGTATACAATATTACTATATTAGAAAAGTGTATAGAGTGAGGGGTTTTTCTGAAAGCAAATGACACCCTGGTGATTAATATCATTGTGAAATGCATGGGGAACACTATATGAGGAAATGTGTATACTTAATGATATTATGTTTTAAAGTCTGTGGCCAAAGAGGGAGGAACAGGTTCCCTCCTAGACAGGAGGGAAGGTAGCTATTTTCCTGTCTCCTAGGTAAATTAAGCATGGTAGAATCAAAACAATAGAAGTCTCATTTACATACAGGGGGAAGGGAAATCCACAGGAAGAAAAGAACAATATGAGGTCATCCTGCCTCTTGAAACAAAATCACTGAACTTTGGAAGATATAAGCAAAGACAGGAGCCATCTTGGGCATCCATCTTTAGACAGACACAAGGGAACAGAGCTCTTGCAAGCTGAGAAAGATTGGTCCTTCAGCCAAGGGGAGGTTGGCACCACTTTTGATGGCAATTGGCTATTCTGGAATGGGTCTGTCTCAGTTTTTCCTACTGAAGCTGTTTGACTTTGTATAAAATACTTGAATATTCATTGGGCCAGAGAGAGAGCCAGTCTCTGGAAACTTAATATAGGTGAGAAACCATCTTGAACAAAGCCTGTACCTTGTTAGATTAAGCATTAGACTTTTAGTTGTGTGTTTTCAGTTTAATTGGCTTGTATCTATTTCTGTCTTTTTCTCTTTTACTTGAACTCACTTAAAATCCTATCTTCTTTTGTAAATATATTTGTTTTACTATTAATCTAAACGAGTGATTTTCAACCTTTTTTCATTTGTGGACCCCTACAAAATTTCAAATGGCAGTGTGGACCCCTTTGGAAATCTTAGTCTGCAGACCACCAGGGGTCTGTGGACCACAGGTTGAAAACCACTGATCTAAACCATCAGTGCTGTGTTTGAATTGAAGTGAATGTTAACTCCAGTTAATATGGCAAGATGGTGGGTTTTGTCTTTAGAGGAACAAACAAACCTTATCGTACCTCTGAACTCTCCAAGGGAGAGCTGGACATTACAAAGCACATGGTTTTGGGAAAACTTGGAACTGGGAATGTGTTCAGGTCACCCTGCAAGTAGTAACCAAGGCTGGTGGAAGCCAGACTGGGGCTGTAGACAGGCTGCTGAACCAGATCTGTCTAAGCACACAGACACTCAGGGTGTGACCTACGTGCTGGCAGGCTGGTTGTGAGCCTTCCAGCTTGGGCGCTACAGCAGCAAAGCATTGTGAGGCTCTCAGGCTTACAGAATAGGTGGTGACACAATCCCGCACTGGTCTGGATTGCCCCTCCCCCTCTAACTCTGTGACACACTGCAACCTAAACTCTGTCCCCTTGTGGATCCATCCTGTGCACTGAACGAGGAATAATATGTGAATGTGTAATTAAAGATGATAATACTTATGCTCAAAGGGGCAGAATTATGGTTGCAGAGCTAACTTTCAGCTGCCCAGCTTCGCAACCTGTTTTCCAATTCTTTTTTTTTAAAGAAGGAAAAAGGTAAAAACAAATTATATTACATGCAACTGTAAAAAGAACTTCCTGAGCAAAGTTTGAATCTTCAGCACAGACTTCTGCACCTTGATTGACATGACTTGACTACAATAGCTGGCAGCAGGAGAATGCTGCTACCCTGGAGGGTGTGATGGCTACTGGGGCCACGTGCTGGGTCTGGGGCAGGGAAGATGTCGCAAAGAGCCTGGCCTGGCTCTTTTTCCCTTCTCTGCTCTTTGCTCCAGCATCTCCCATGGTTCCTAGTGCAGTGGGTGGTGATGGGAGGTGATGCTGCTGCTCTGGCATTAGCATAGGCCCAGCTGTAGAATGGTTGGGTGCAGGCTGCCAACAATTTTCTGAGGAACACAAACAATAGAAGGGAAATGGTGATATTTTTTTTAAACTGTTTATAATTTAACTAAACCTGAACATGGCAAAGCGAAAGATACATCTCTAGCTCCAGGGCATTCCCTGCGAAATTTCTCCACAAGTTAGATGTTAAGGGTCCCTTGGTTTTCATTGGGAGTGGATGAAAAGCCTTAGAATATCCACTCAACAATTTTCATTTGAAACCAATATAACAGGTCAAATTAAACAACCCCCTACAAAAGAACGATAGACCCTATTAATTCTGCTATTGAAACCTGATCTGCCAGCACCTGAAGGGTGGAAAATTCTTCCAGTGGGGGTTACAGTGGTTCCTCTTGCCCCCTCCTCTACTAGTGGCCTGAAGCTGGATGACACAGCCCCGAAAGTGGGTGTAGCCAGTTTGAGAATGGGGGAGGCCAGTTTATCCAGGAGGGTTCAAGCACCTTCTGTAGAGCCCCATCTGAAACCTCAGGCTGTTCTGCCCCAACAAAACCCCTTGGTCCGGTGGTGGTCAATTCCCACGGAGTTGCAGTTGCCCTTGCCTGACTGGTTCCAGGTGGTAAATCTCCAGTCTGTGTGATACAGGTGACTGTGACTGGATCTCTCTCACTGTTATATTTTAGGTGTCCTGAACCCATTAGAGAGTGTTCAGACCGCATTGGTCCCAGGCCTGGTGTGTAGGGACAAGGCAGTTCTCTTCATACTCTTTGCAAAGCAGCATTGCTTAGCTCAGTAGCAATGGCATAAATATGAGTTTGGCGTCTCCATGTTTCTGCACCTGTTTCTGGGCTGTGAGTGACACAGCTGTCCTATGCACTAGATTTTTACCCTGGGTTGCTAGTTTTGTGTCTTGTCTGAATAATAGTTTACCCCTGTCTGTGTAAAAACCGACAAAAACTAAAAAGATGTTCTTATCATCATTGCATTCTGTGCCTGTTAGGCTGGATTGTTGTTGCTATTTATTGCAGATATGTACAAGAAGTTTTCTTCTTTTCCTTGGGAAGTTTTAGAGAGACTTCCCTGGAGTTTTACTGCAACCAAACTGGTGTCTCATACAACTCTGGAGAGTACAAAGGACATATAATTCCTTGTTTATAGGAGCAATGGATGATGGTAGATTTCTGATTGCCTGTCCACCTTCCCTGCAGTTAGGGGGGATTTTTTTTTCTGAGTTTTCTGTTCTTTTCTTTTGCTGGGAATAAAGCAACTGAACGTTGAGACAAAGGATGATCACAGTCTCAGAAGCGGGCAGTTGTATGCTGCCCCAGCCCTAATGGGGGTGACATGTTAATGGCTTAGAACTGGAGTAATAGGAGTTTCTTCGCTGTCTCATGTTGGGACAATCAACCCGACTGTGAGGCTCTGTTATTACTGTCTTCAGAGGGTGGGAAAGACACTGCAGAGACTGCCCATCACGCTGACCAAGATCGTCTCATTGTGTCCTTGTATTCCACCATCAGTCTGCATCCGTCTGGTATGTCTTGTCTTATATTTAGATTGTCAGGTCCTTGGCGCAGGGACTGTCCTTTTTGTTCTGTGTTATACAGCACCTGGCAGAGTGGGGTCCTGGTCTGTGACTGGGGCTCCTAGGTGCTACGGTAATACACAAAATGGTGGTGATGATGACAGGTTGTTTGCTTATCTAGTTGATGTTGCCTCTGTTATGCTCTTCTGTAAGAAGATTTTGGCTACTTAGTATAGCTGTTTTTATAGCAATCCTCAGGAGCATTCTAGCCTCCAAAGCCTAGTGCTCTGTATGTTAACTAGAACCAAAATAGCTGAATTGATTTTAATTTACAGTTTTTGTTATTTCAGTGCAAATCTCTATGTGGACCCTCTTAATCTAGAATAAGAGCACCCACACAAAGATTTGCACCAAAATAATGAAAGGTGTGAACTAAAACAGATTTAGTTTTTCAGTTCCAATTTGTGGATAGAATCGTGGGGCTATCTGATCTCATTTACACAATAAATTCAGAGTAACTCCACTGATTACTAATCTGTGTAAATGAGATCACAAATTGGCCCCCAAAATCCATGGTAAGAAAGAACAGGTGGCTAGGTCAGTTGCTAACCATACTTCAGCATTGGGTGTGCAGGAGTTAGCTCAAACTTTAAATCAAGGGATGGGGTGAACCAGTCACAATTGCTGAGCAAAAAACCAAGCGTGGTGATCTCTGGTAGCAACTATCTACAGAAAACATTTTTTCCCTCCATCTCTTGTAAAAATGTTCAAGTTTAGTCACAATACAGACCTCATTACTTTCCAATTATGGACAATTAATGATATTAATCATTAAATTATCATGGTGGTCTTAAAAAAATGAAATTGAATAATAATAAAAAGACACACCTCCCCCTGTGTTTATATTCCATTGCCATCCATGTTTATCTATGCCTCCTAGCAACATAGGGGCTTCTATCTTCTCTGAGGGCAGCATAGCTTCACTCTAGATTCAGTGGGCAGTCTAATCTTTCTCTTGCACAAGTAGGGAAATGATGGCCTGTGACTTCAGCCCCATTGCGTATAGTGGGAGATGGTAGCTGCTTTGGAAAGAGTTCTCCCGATGAGTGCCTGTGAAGATTTCAGTTGCCAGCATGTTTTGAGACACAGACTTTCAGTTAGGAAGAATAAAGGCAAAAAGGACCCTACTCCTAAATATTTCTTTTCAAAAATTACCTGTTGTCCCAGATCTCGTTGGGGTTTGCCTCTGCTAGTTGTTCTATAGATACAGTGTTGCTCAATATTTATTATACAGTAGTGCCTAGTGGAAGGCACAGTCCCTGCCAAGAGGCACGTACAAGCTACATAGACAAAACGAGGGATGGGAGAGGACATGGAGGTACAGAGAGGGGAAGTGACTTGCCCAGGCTCACCCAGCAACTCAGTGGCAGAGCAAATAGAACACAGGTCTCCTGACTCCCAGTCCAGTGCCCTATCCTGTGGCCCATGTTGTCTCTCCCAAGCAGCTTTTGCCCCCTGCACTCCATTTAAACAGCTCTCAACAAAGTCTCCAACCACGTCTTCCCAGTGAAAGCTCACGCTCTTTTTCAACCTCTTGGCTACCTTCAACTATGCAGCCTTAGAAATGCTGATGATGGGTTCTGTAACTTTTTAAAACTTCTTATGTTGGTGGTATGTGTATATCAAGTATTGTGGGTGGCTCAGGTAGCAACACCTATTGTTATGGACTTTTTAAGAAAATGTTTTCATGAGGACCTGTCTTACAAGAGGCGATTGGAAGAGCTTGGCTTCTTTAGCCAGGCTGAGAGGGGGCCTGTAAATACGTAGTGGTGGAGGGAGGGTGAAAACCTATTTAAGGTGAAGGACAGTGTTGGCAGAAGAACAAATGGATATCAACTGGCCATGAGCAAACCCAGGCTGGCAGTTAGAAGACGGTTTCTAACCTTCAGAGGGGTGAGGTTCTGGAACAGCCTCCCAACAGGAGTTGTAGGGGGCAAACAACTTAATTAGTTTTAATAGACGGCTGGACAAATTTATGGGGGTGATTATATGACAGGGTTGCCTGGGTGGAGGGAAGGGCTCAGCGGCCCTGGGGCTTGTTTCCAGTTTGTCTTATGTTTCTAAAAGCTGATACCTCAGGGTTTCAGCTGACCACCTGCAGGAGTCAGGAAGGGATTCCCTTCCCCTCAATGCATTCTGGGTTGTTTTTTATTCATTTCCTCCTTCTGAAGCATCAGGGATGGCCACAGCTGGAGATGGGACATTAGACAGGGAGGGCCAGGGCTCTGAGGTGGCACCAAGCATTCTCTTGCTCAGGTGCTTGGCTGGCTGGTTCTTGGTCACATGCTTAGGGTCTAACTGATCACCCTGTATGCGGTCGAGATGGAATATTCCCCAAGGTCGGATTGGCAGTGACCTTGGGGGTTTTTATGGTCCTCTGCAGTGTGTGAGTGCAGGTCACTTGCCAGGATTATCTGCGTGTTTCTCACTTACTCTTTTTCCTCCCACTGCAGGGGCCTCAATTTCTGGTACACCTCAGCCCCTTAAAATCTCTGCCTATGGCACATAATAGTCTAGTCTTTTGTGGGCTGTAATACTTTGGTCTAATTTTGGTAGCTGGGTTTAGTGTATGGGTGCTGGATGGTGTTGGTGGCCTGTGATATACAGGAGGTCCGACTAGAGGATCTGGTGGTCCTTTCTCGCCTTAAACTCACTTACTCTAAATTTAACCTCCCTTCAGATCCCTGTAGCATATAAATTACTGAATTCTCAGACTTGAAAACTTTCTCCTCTCCAGATTCTAGCAAAATGCATAGCATAGCCTACTTCTGAAGTTTATTAATAATATTATTTACAAAAATTTCCTTCCACAACGCAGTGACCATTGAATGTATTTCTGTTGTGTCCACTCAGCACACCATCACAATAACTCAACCACACCAATATGCTAATAGTATCTCTAACACACTTTCCACAAGAACTGACAATTGCTGCAGCATACAACCTAAACTCCAACCTCTTAATTTGTTTAGTTACTTAATGCATTGTGAATATATGTATGATGCATGTATGGATTTCAGTATTTGCAGACAGTTTTGTTTACTGCTCAATAAATCAGTTTTTTATACATAATGTGATCAAATTCAGATTTATATTTGGTTGGACAACTTTATAATGAAGATATTTATATTTTAAATTTGAAGAATAGTGCTCATCTTTTAAAAAGATTGTTTCCCTTCCACCTGTCCCCTCGCCCTTAAATTATCAGGCATTTTCAGCATAATAGATTTGAGATCAGGGTGGAACAGTTTAAATCAAGGTGATTAAATCACTGATTTAAATCATGCTGAGGCATTGTAAAATCGATTTAGAAAATTTGTGTTATTGTAGCTTCAGATTAAAATGTAATGAATTATTGTTTTTGAAATATCATATATGGTAGGACATCTTATGTGAATTTCACAAAAGTGCTGTAGGCAAAATACAAAATATGGTAAATTGAGGCCCTGATCCTGCAAACACTTAAGCAGGTATGTAACTTTACACACATGAATAGTCCATTAATTTAAATGGGATGACTTGTGTGCTTAACATCAGGGTCTATTGTTGTATTTTTATTAACATAAGAACGTAAAAAGAATGGCCCTACTGGGTCAGACCAAAGGTCCATCAAGCGCAGTATTCTGTCTTCCGACAGTTGCCAGTGCCTGATGCCCCAGAGGGAATGAACAGAACAGGTAATAACCAAGTGATCCATCCCCTGTCGCTCATTCCCAGCTCCTGCAAACAGAGGCTAGGGACACCATCCCTGCCCACCCTGGCTAATAGCCATTGATGAACCTATCCCCCATGAATTTATCTAGTTCTTTTTTTAACCCTGTTATGGTCTTGGCCTTCACAACATCCTCTGGCAAGGAGTTCCACAGGTTGACTGTGCATTGTATGAAGAAATACTTCCTTTTATTTGTCTTAAACCTGCTACCTATTAATTTTATTTGGTAACCCCTAATTCTTGTGTTATGAGAAGTAGTAAACAACACTTCTTTATCTATTTTCTCTACACCAGTCATGATTTTATAGACCTGAATCATATCTCCCCTTAGCCAACTCTTTTCCAAGCTGAAAAGTCCCAGTCTTATTAATCTCTCCTCATATGGAAGCCGTTCCATACCCCTAATCATTTTTGTTGCCCTTTTTGAACCTTTTCCAATTCCTATATCTTTTCTGAGATGGGGCAACCACATCTGCATGCAGTATTCAAGATGTGGGCGTACTATGTATTTATATAGAAACAACATGATATTTTCTGTCCTATTATCTTTCTTAATTATTCCCAGCATTCTGTTTGCTTTTTTGACAGCCACTGCACATTGAGTGGATGTTTTTAGAGAACTATCCACAATGACTCCAACATCTCTTTCTTGAGTGGTAACAGCTAATTTAGATCCCATCATTTTATATGTATAGTTGGGATTATGCTTTCCAATGTGCAATACTCTGCATTTAACAACATTAAATTTCATCTGCCATTTTGTTGCCCAGTCACCCAGTTTTGAGAAATCCTTTTCTAGCTCTTCGCAGTCTGCCTGGGTCTTAACTATCTTTAGTAATTTTGTATCATCTGCAAATTTTACACCTCACTGTTTACCCCTTTTCCCAGATCATTTATGAATATGTTGAATAGGACTGGTCCCAGAACAGACCCCTGGGGGACACCACTATTTACCTCTCTCCATTCTGAAAGCTGACCATTGATACCTACCCTTTGTTTCCAATCTCTTAACCATTTACCAATCCATGAGAGCTCCTTCCCTCTTATCCCATGACAGATTACTCTGCGTAAGAGCCTTTGGTGAGGGACCTTGTCAAAGGCTTTCTGAAAATCTAAGTACACTATATCCACTGGATCCCCTTGGTCCACATGCTTGGTCTTGGTCTAACATCTTTCATCTTAATGACACAAAATCCTTGTTGAAGGGTTAATGTCTAGCTATTCCACCTGGAAGCAGGCGGGGCACACCCTGACTGTTTCCTAGGAGCAATGCACACATTGCTCTATCCAAGGACAAGGGCTAGATATGAACCCTGAGAACTTGATTGTTTGGACAGCAACTGTGGGAGGCTTTCTTTAGCCTGGGCTCAAGGCCTGAGAACCAGGATTGTAGTAGATAGAGGATGGTAACTAAGCATATGAATCAACGTCATACATTCCTTTGTGTAGCAGTGTGTAATGCTTAGGGGGAGAAATATAATAAAAGGAGAAGGTGGAAGGCGGGGGGCAGAACAGCCCATCTCCGCTGACCAGCCTGCTTGCTTGCATAAAGCTGTGCTCTGTCTCATCACTGAACCGCAACACCTTGTCACTTCAAACACAATTGCTTCAGTGTTAACAACATGTAAATAACTTCTTTGTTTAGACCTTCAAGATATTAACAAAGTTAACAGGAACTTTTTTATACACAAAGGCCAACATGTGTTTAAAAATTGGAGCTTAAAGTTAAGCACCTATGGATGGGATTTTCAAAAGCACTGGTGTACTATAGGAACACAAGTCATGGCTTTAAACCTGATAGAAGAGTATAGCCCGGTCAAAGCTTTTTTGATGTGTAGAAGTTCCATACATTGGAAAGTGCTATTGGTTGAAAATGTAACACAGGCTATTGACTCATCAGTTTTGTGTGTAAGTTTGTGGCGATCTCACAATAAGGATGTTATTGAGGAGCTGGGTTTCTCATTTTCAATATAGATGAACATTTTAAGTGTGAGAATGGCTAAACAACAACTGTGAAACTGATTCTACCACTTGGGAAACTAATTAAAGAAACAAGTGCAGAAGATCCACTTTAGTGATCTAAGACTAGAAAGTGGGAAGAAAGAACTAGCAACATGGAAATAAATCCAGTTTAAACGTGATTTAATATTTTAAAAATCTTGTTTTTAATCCACTCTGAGATTAACATTTTTAGAAGAGGTTGTGCAGGGATTATAGTACTGTAATACAAAATTACTCAACATAGTTAAGTCCAAAGCAGACTGTGAAGGGCTACAAAGGATCTCACAAAACTGGGTGGCTGGGCAAGAAAATGGCAGATGAAATTCAATGTTGATAAAAACAAGGTAATGAACATTGGAAAACATAATCCCAACTAGACATGTAAAATGATGGGGTCTAAATTAGCTGTTGCCACTCAAGAAAGAGATGTTGGAGTCACTGTGGATAGTTCTCTGAAAACACCCACACAATGTGCAGTGGCAGTCAAAAACGCTAACCATGTTAGGAACCATTAGGAAAGGAATAGATAATACAGAAAATATAATGCCTCTATATAAATCTATGGTACGCCCACACCTTGAATACTGCCTGCAGTTCTGGTTGCTCTATTTCAAAAAAATTATATTAGAATTCCAAAAGGTACAATGAAAGGCAACAAAAATGATTAGGGGTATGGAACAGTTTCCATAGGAGGAGAGATTAACAAGACTGGGGTTTTTCATCTTGGAAAAGAGATAACTAAGATGGGATCTGATAGAGGTCTATAAAATTTTGCCTGGTAGGTAGAAAGTGAATAAGGAAATTTTACTTATTCCTTCATAGAATGCAAAAATGAGGGGTCACCTAATGAAATTAATAGGCAGAAGGTTTAAAACACGCAAAAGGAAGTACTTCTTCACACAACAAACAGTTAACCTTTGGAACTCATTGCCAGGGGATGTTGTTAAGGCCAAGGCTATAACAGGGTTAAAAAAGAACTAGATACGTTCATGGAGGATACATCCAGCAATGGCTGTTAACCATGATGGTCAGGAATGCAGCCCCATGCTCTGAGTGTCCTGTTTGCCAGAAGCTGGGAATGGACAACAGGGGATAGATGACTCAATGATTGCCTGTTCTGTTCATTTCCTCTGAAGCATCTGGCATTGGCCACTGTTGGAAGACAGGATACTGGTCTAGATAGACCACTGATGTGACCCAGTAGGGCCATTCCCATGTTCTGTAATAAAATGCCACGGTTCATGCAATTTTAGCTGTTGATAAAACAAACCACTTACCTTTTGTGACCTCCTTCTTCTTTAAATTTCAGGTTTACTTCTATGAATACAATATACACTCAAAACCAGTGGATAAGCCTAGGCAATGCCTTCCATATGCAATAATAACAGTAAGATTTATTGGTCAGAAGGTGGAAACTGACCCTCTTATCTCATCTGTGAGGTTTCTGTCTAAAGGATTTCCTAAGTATTCTGGTAAGATTCATTTAGCTACATGTAGTAAGTGTAGGATGTTAAAAGGGATATGTGCATTGGGGAGCTAATACTCTAAACAGCTGTATGTTATCATTGTTCTCCCTCTACAATGGATATCTTACCCCCTAATGTCAAAATTATGCTTTGCAGTACTCCATGCTACCACTTCAAAATGGAACAATATATTTCTTCCAGTTCCAGCTACTGATGGCAGCAAGTATGCAGAGGAGAAGGGAGTGCTTCCCTTCAGGTTCCGGGAGCGTTGCTGCATGTGTTATCCAGGGCAGTTGCCTAATTCTGAGAGGAGTGCTCAGCCTTAGTATTCCACTGTTCCTGCACAAGACAGGCCAGGATTTTGCCTTCATACTTAAGTATTGATTGCCAGAGGAAATCTATTCCAAGAGCTTTAGCTACAAATAAGTTAACTTATTTTTTATTGCTTTTATCATCGCAAATATCAAATATTGATTTATTGTCTTTATAAGAGAAGGTGAGGCTTATTCTTTAACAGCTTGGATAGAAGTTAGAGATAGACTTCTAAGAGTTAAAAATTCAAGTTGCTGTTCAAATAAATGGAAGCGTCATCAAATATTTAATGCTAAATATCCAAAATATGTAAAAGAACTTGCTGTAAAGAATGGAAGACGCTGAGGTGAAAACTGTTTCTGAAATTTGGAGGTTCATGTAAAAAGATTGTTTCCAAAAGTACGTTTCCCCTGGGGGATTCTCCTGTGCCTGTCATGTATTTCGGCTGATTTCCTTTATGATTCTCTGATGAGATACTTTTGTGTTACTGCTCCTGTCTTAGCCATAATTATCTTTCACTTGGATCTTAGACCCTGGGCTCTGGAATTACTGTGGAAAATAATGAAAAGGCAAAATAAAAGAAGCCAGTTGAGATGTCTTTCCTTCCATGGGTTGATGCTACCAGGGGCTAGATTAGGTGCATAACTGCCACTCACAAAGCTCCCACTCAACTACCTGAACCCTGGTAGGCACCTAAACTCGCTTGGCATCTTAATTTTCATAGTGAAAATCCCCTAAACGCCTGTGTTTTCAGCCTTTGTGTGCGCACTGCCGCCCCAGGCCAGGCCTCTGGATGCTGAAGGGCCAGAGTGATGTGTGAGCCTAACTCACCTGTGGAGCCCGATCCAGTAAGTGTGCTCAGACCTTGCCTACTGGAGTGGGAAGCCCCTACAGAGAAGCTTACACTAAACGTCAGGAGAAGAGGAGGATGACTTTCCTCATAATTCATAGCCCAGTGGCTAGGGTATTCACCTGAGATGTAGGAGACCTCCCCCGTTTAAGTCCCCAGCTGCACATATGGAGAGACTGAGGGAGTGCCACATCAAAATACCCCATAACCCAGTGGTTAGAGCTCTCCCCTGTCAGGTGGAAGATTCTTGTTCAAATCCCTTCTCAGGTGGAGGGGGAACTTGAACCGTGGTTCTCCCACATCTCAGGTGAGTACCTAACCACTGGCCTAAAAATAATGAGGGACCTCCTTCTCCTCCAACAGTGTGGGCACCTAACACCAAGAGAGGGTTTGCAACTGAGAGTCCCAAGCAGAGGGAGGCACTACCCTGCAGCCCGGACTTAGGTACCTCTCTTTGTTAGTGGGGTGAGGGGTTGGCGTCTCCCACTGGCTGTCTTAGGCAAGGAGCTGCCAAGTGTGCTGGCCTTTGTGTATCCGATTCTGAAGCACCTATCTCTCCCCATTCATTGTAAACGGAGCCTAGTCCTACACTCAGGCTTTGTGAATCCCTGTGATTTTTTAGGTGACTGAAAGTTAGGCATGGCAATAGTCAGCATCATTACACCTAAGTTTCTTTATGAATCGAACCCAAAGTGTGGAGGGGATCCATCTTTGGTTAAGTATTGAGTCACTGATATTTGATGTTGAATCCTTTATTGTTTTATAGAAGAGATTAACAAAAACTCTGACCAAAGCAGTAACTGCTTTTGGAGTTGGATGCATAACTGTATTTGGTAGTTGCAAGACTGCAATTGTCAAGAAATTACTTGCTTAAGTGTACAACATAAGAAGCAAAGTGCACCATTAGACACCATTGCAATTGATGGGAGTTGTGCATGCATATGCGAGGGCAGAATTTGTCCCCAAATGTAATGGAGGTGCACCTTTTTGCCTATAATTTTAAGCTAGAGACTTATGTGGTGGTGAGGAGAAGGGGACTGAACTGGGTTCACTGATCAGTGACTGGTGACAGTTGAGGACTTCTCTCCAGCAGGACTGCAAGCACTGTGGTTTTTTTTTTAAAGACTTAAAGGATATAGAAAGCATATTTAATGTATATAAAGGTGATCTTCAGTTCTTTTAAAAATAGTATTGTATGCTCCATGCTCAATAACCGAGTAAGAGGGACATTCAATATGTTAACATAAATTTGCCCATTTTCTTTCTTCAGGATTATTAGATGCACACTCACCACAGATTCCTAGCTCCTGCTGATCATGATCTCTGTCTGCAATGCACCTATTTAGTGGTATCTTAATGCAGACAAAAATTACATATGTGAACAAGTAGTCCACAGGATTGCATTCTGCTTCCCTTTCTCGTAAAAGCTGTTGAGGTGCACTTATATTACCTGAGGCTATTTTTAAATCTTTCTTCTTCCTCTTTTGTAATTTCATTTCTGCCCATAGCGAACTGGTCCTGGTTTTGTATTGGGAAAAACCCTGTCAAAAAGATAAGTCTTACATCTTGATCTAAATGTGATGAGATCCATTGTCAGTCTATGTCTGGTGGGAGTTCTACCACAATGGGCTGGCTGCTTGGGTGTCTCTGACCACCGCTTCCACATATCAAGCTTATCACTAATAACTTGGGGGGGGAGGGATAGCTCAGTGGTTTGAGCATTGGCCTGCTAAACCCAGGGTTGTGAGTTCAATCCTTGAGGGGGCCATTTAGGGATCTGGGGCAAAAATTGGGGATTGGTCCTGCTTTGAGCAGGGGGTTGGACTAGATGACCTCCTGAGGTCCCTTCCAACCTTGATATTCTATGATTCTGTGAACTCCATTGGTCTAGTTGAGTGCAACCAGGTCATTGTAATGGAGAGAGCAAAATGATCCCAGGGAGAGGCAGATTCCAAAAACCCTTAAAGCTCAGGGTTTTGATTTAGATCTAGCAATTGATAGGGAGCCATTGCAGGATGCAGGGAGTCAGGATGTGTTCCCATTGTCTTGTGGTGCTCTGGGGACTGGCTGCAGCAGTACTCTACGTGCTATGGTGGTGACTCTTGAAGAGTAATGGAGGCCAGAGCAACCTGCAGGGATAAACGTAACAAAGTGTATGTGGTTAATAGCTTGGATTTGATTCTTAAATAACATACGTATACGTGTAAATCAGGAGTAGCTCCATTAAAGTCAATAGAATTACAATGTTATTTAACTGATGTAAGTGGGAATTGGGCCAATGGTATTCTTTTAAATTTTTAATATTCTTATTTTATACTTACTTATGGCAGTAGCTCTCAATCTTCCCAGACTCTTATGTCCCTTTCAGGAGTCTGGTTTGTCTTGCGTACCCCAAGTTTCCACTCACTTAAAACTACGTGCTTACAAAATCAGACATAAAAAACCAAAAGTGTCACAGCACACTATTATTGAAAAATTGCGGACTTTCTCACTTTTACCATAAAATAATAAAATAAACCAATTGGAATATAAATACTGTACTTACATTTCTGTGTATAGTACATAGAGCAGTATAAACAGGTCATTGTATAAAACATTAGTTTGTACTGACTTTACTAGTGCTTTTTATGTAGCCTGCTGTAAAACTAGGCAAATATCTAGATGAATTGATATGCCCCCTGGAAGACCTTTGCATTCCTTCAGGGGTACACGTACCCCTTGTGGAGAACCACTGCCTTATGGAACATGAAGTAAGAATATTATCACTGTTTTTTTAATCTGGGGACTACCATACTTCTGTAGGGAACTCCTTCTCCAGTGCTCTCCACTGATGGTGGGTTTGTCACTGTCAGAGCAGGACCTTCTGGAGCATCATTGTGAGTAGGTGTAATCTGTGGCCTGTGGTTAGTCTGGCCTTCACAGACCAGTAGAAAGAAAAAAGTTTTAAAATTGCTGATGTACTTAATACCCCTCTGAAATCTCTTTGCTGAGTGTGCACCATATTGTGTTAATGTTGTTCACTTTATGCTTTTTCACATTTGTTAGGTCACTTTACAATCTTAACAAGAGTTTTAGCTTCCTTAGTAGTGCCCCTCTGTTCAGCTCAACAATTTTGCTTTGCCCCCAGTAAGAAATGTTTGGCTGTAGATAGAAGCGGAAGCAGAACTGCTATCTGACATTTTGCAAAACAGAAGGGTTTTTTTCTGTGATTTGGCAGGGATGGAGTGTTTTTTGCTGAGTCAGGGGACTGTCATTTACAGAAAACTCTGACTCTACTTTAAAGAGGAATAAGAGGAGTAACTCTGGACCGCGGTTTTGGACATGAGAACAATATAATCATTATCCAGTAGGATTTGTATTTTGGATAGCTTCTTTCATACAAACTATATTCCAGAATGCTCTGCAGAGTTAAATAATGTGTAGAGTTAAAAAATAAACAGGGTGAGAGAAATTGGGATACTAGAGGAACAGGAGAAAAGAGAGGTTTTCAGATGGGATTTGATGGTGCATCACTGAGGTGGAGAGATGCAGTAAGGTTGTTTTCAGTGGCATGTGCTGCGGTGGCTTTTGCCCCAATATCAGAGATACTGTATGAAGGGATATAATAAAATAGGCGAGGAAAGTGTGAATGTACAGAACTAGCTTCCATCCGCTCGTAACCTGTGGTATGCATCTTAAACTGAGTTGCAATTTGTTCAATGAGTCTCCCTCAAAAAATCTCCTAAAGGATGTTAAACAGTAGCTACTAAAGTTAGACATTTTTAAATAAGCCGCTGCCGATAACTTACATCCAAGCTTTATAATAAAGAGCTGAATGAGGAGTTTACTGGACCATTAATGTTGATTTTCAAGAAGCTTTGGAACACTGGTGAAATTCCAGAAGACTGGAAGAAAGCTTATGCTATGCCAATGTTTAAAATGGAAGGGTAAATGGAATGACATAGGCAATCACAGAGTTGTCAGTCTGACATCAATTCTGGGCAAGATAATGGAGTGGCTGATATGGGACTTGATTAATAAAGAATTAAAGGAGGATCATAAGGATTTCACAATCAACATGAGTTTATGGAAAATAGATTGTGTCAAACTAATTTGACATCTTTTTTTTTGGATGAGATTATAAATTTGGTGATAAAGGTAATAGAGTTGATGTAATTATACTTGACTTCTGTAAGGCATTTGACTTGCTACCACATGACATTTTGATTAAGAAAGTAGAATGATATAAAATTTATGTGGCACACATTAAATAGATTAAAACCTGGCTAACTGATAGGTCACAAAATATAATTATAAATGGGGAATCATCATGAAATGGGCGAGTTTCTTGTAGGGTCCCACAGTGATTGGTTCTTGATCTTATACTGTTTAACATTTTTATCAGTGGCCTGGGAGAAAACATAATATCATCACTGATAAGTTTGCAGATGACCTAAAAATTGTGGGAGTGGTTAATAATGAAGAGAACAGGTCACTGACACAGAGCGATCTGGATCACTTGGTAAACAGGGCGCAAAGCAAACGAGGAAGTTTGTGTGGAAGGTTGGTTTTTTATGAGAGTATCCAGTTTTGAGAGCTCATTCTTAATCTTTCCCTGTTTGCTGTAGAGGATGTTGCTGTAGAGAATGCTCTCAAATGTGGATACTCTCATAAAAAAACAACCTTCCACACAAACTTCCTCGTGGCTGGACTTTACAAAAACTAGACAAGCCATTTACAACACACACTTTGCTTCTCTACAAAAGAAAAAGGACACTAAACTATCTAAACTACTACATGCCACAAGGGGCCACAACAGTGGTTCCCTTAACCCACCCAGCAATATTGTTAATCTATCCAACTATACTCTTAGCCCAGCACAAGAATCTGTCCTATCTCGGGGCCTCTCCTTCTGCCCCTCCACCCCCACGAACATGATACAGTGCTGTGGTGACCTAGAATCCTATTTCGACGTCTCCAACTCAAGGAATATTTCCAACACACCTCTGAACAACATACTAACCCACAGAGACCTTCCTACCAAGACTACAAAAAGAAGGATTCTGGGTGGATGCCTCCTGAAGGTTGAAACAACAGACTGGACTTCTACATAGAGTTCTTCTGCTGATGTGCACAGGCTGAAATTGTGAAAAAGCAGCATCACTTGCCCCATAACCTCAGCCGTGCAGAACACAATGCCATCCACAGTCTCAGAAACAACTCTGACATCATAATCAAAAAGATTGACAAAGGAGGTGCTGTCGTCATCATGAATAGGTCGGAATATGAACAAGAGGCTGCTAGGCAGGTCTCCAACACCACTTTCTACAAGCCATTACCCTCTGATCCCACTGAGAGTTACCAAAAGAAACTACAGCATTTGCTCAAGAAACTCCCTGAAAAAGCACAAGAACAAATCCGCACACAAACACCCCTGGAATCCGACCTGGGGTATTCTATCTACTACCCAAGATCCATAAACCTGGAAATCCTGGACGCCCCATCATCTCAGGCATTGGCACCCTGACAGCAGGATTGTCTGGCTATGTAGACTCCCTCCTCAGGCCCTATGCTACCAGCACTCCCAGCTATCTTCGAGACACCACTGACTTCCTGAGGAAACTATAATCCATCGGTGATGTTCCTGAAAACACCATCCTAGCCACTATGGATGTAGAAGCCCTCTACACCAACATTCCACACAAAGATGGACTACAAGCCATCAGGAACAGTATCCCTGATAATGGCATGGCAAACCTGGTGACTGAACTTTGTGACTTTGTCCTCACCCATAACTACTTCACATTTGGGGACAATGTATACCTTCAAATCAGCAGCAGTGCTATGGGTACCCGCATGGCCCCACAGTATGCCAACATTTTTATGGCTGACTTAGAACAACACTTCCTCAGCTCTCGTCCCCTAATGCCCCTACTCTACTTGCGCTACATTGATGACATCTTCATCATCTGGACCCATGGAAAAGAAGCCCTTGAGGAATTCCACCATGATTTCAACAATTTCCATCCCACCATCAACCTCAGCCTGGACCAGTCCACACAAGAGATCCACTTCCTGGACACTACGATGCTAATAAGTGATGGTCACATAAACACCACCCTATACCGGAAACCTACTGACCGCTATTCCTACCTGCATGCCTCCAGCTTCCATCCAGACCACACCACATGATCCATTGTCTACAGCCAAGCTCTAAGATACAACCGCATTTGCTCCCACCCCTCAGACAGAGACAAACACCTACAAGATCTCTGTCAAGCATTCTTACAACTACAATACCCACCTGCTGAAGTGAAGAAACAGATTGACAGAGCCAGAAGAGTACCCGGAAATCACCTACTACAGAACAGGCCCAACAAAGAAAATAACAGAACGCCACTAGCCATCACCTTCAGCCCCCAACTAAAACCTCTCCAACGCATCATCAAGGATCTACAACCTATCCTGAAGGACGACCCATCACTCTCACAGATCTTGGGAGACAGGCCAGTCCTTGCTTACAGACAGCCCCCAACCTGAAGCAAATACTCACCAGCAACCACACACCACACAACAGAATCACTAACCCAGGAACCTATCCTTGCAACAAAGCCCGTTGCCAACTGTGTCCACATATCTATTCAGGGGACACCATCATAGGGCCTAATCACATCAGCCACACTATCAGAGGCTCGTTCACCTGCACATCTACCAATGTGATATATGCCATCATGTGCCAGCAATGCCCCTCTGCCATGTACATTGGTCAAACTGGACAGTCTCTACGTAAAAGAATAAATGGATACAAATCAGACATCAAGAATTATAACACTCAAAAACCAGTTGGAGAACACTTCAGTCTCTTTGGTCACTCAATTACAGACCTAAAAGTTGCAATTCTTCAACAAAAAAACTTCAAAAACAGACTCCAATGAAAGACTGCTGAATTGGAATTAATTTGCAAACTGGATATAGTTAACTTAGGCTTGAATAGAGACTGGGAGTGGATGGGTCATTACACAAAGTAAAAGTATTTCCCCATGTTTATTCCCCCTCTTCAGCCCCCACTGTTCCTCAGATGTTCTTGTCAACTGCTGGAAATGGCCCACCTTGATTATCACTACAAAAGGTTCCCCCCCCCCGCTCTCCTACTGGTAATAGCTCACCTTAAGTGATCACTCTCATTACAGTGTGTATGGTAACAACCATTGTTTCATGTTCTCTATGTATATAAATCTCCCCACTCTATTTTCCACTGAATGCATCCGATGAAGTGAGCTGTAGCTCACGAAAGCTTATGCTCAAATAAATTTGTTAGTCTCTAAGGTGCCACAAGTACTCCTTTTCTTATAGCTGCATGGGAACAAATATTTAATAATGGGTTCTTCGGTCTAGCAGAGAAAGCTATAACATGATCCAAGTGCTGGAAGTTGAAGCTAGATAAATTCAGACTGGAAATAAGGTGTACATTTTTAACTGTGGGAGTAATTAGAACCATAGAACCACAGGGTTAGAAGGAACCACAAGCATCATCTAATCTAACCCCCTGCCAAGATGCAGGATTTGTTGGCTCTAAACCATCCAAGACAGATGGCTCCAGCCTCCTTTTGAAAACCTCCGGTGAAGGAGCTGCCACGACTTCCCTAGGCAGTCTGTTTCATTGTCCTACTGTTCTTACAGTTAGGAGTTTTTTCCTGAGATTTAATCTAAATCTGCTATGCTGTAGTTTTAAGTCATTGCCTCTTGTCCTGCCCCCTGTGGCAAGAGAGAACAACTAGGGCTGATATTCACTTCAATACAAACATATAGCACTGTTGGTTTAGATTAATAATAGAACAAGTTTATTAACAAAAGAAGATAAAATTTTAAATGAGTTCAAGTATAAGAGATAAAGTTTAGAAAGGCTTACAAGCAAATTAAAGTGAAAACACACATCTAAAAGTCTAAAACTTAATTTAGCAAGTTTTGGTTCAAGGCTTTGTTTCAGATGGCCTTTCTCATCCATCATTTTCCAGCAAGACAGTGGCTGACCCTCTCCTTGGTCAGGATCTCTTGCAGAGGCCCAAAGGTGCTTTGCCATCTTAGGTGAAAGAGAGAACTCGGGTTCTCTGCCCCTTTCTTTTGTATTCAGCGTAGTTGTAGCTGTGCCAGTCCCAGGATATTAGAGAGACAAGGTGCGTAAGGTAATATCGTTTAGTGGACCAACTTCAGTTGGTGAGAGAGACAAGCTTTTGAGCCACAGAGCTCTTCTTTAGGTCTGGGAAAGGTATTGGGAAAGATACTCCACTCTATTGGGAAAAAGAAAAGGAGGACTTGTGGCACCTTAGAGACTAACAAATTTATTTGAACATAAGCTTTCGTGAGCTACAGCTCACTTCATCGGATGCATTCAGTGGAAAATAGAGTGGGGAGATTTATATACATAGAGAACATGAAACAATGGTTGTTACCATACACACTGTAATGAGAGTGATCACTTAAGGTGAGCTATTACCAGTAGGAGAGCGGGGGAGGGGGGAAACTTTTGTAGTGATAATAAAGGTGGGCCATTTCCAGCAGTTGACAAGAATGTCTGAGGAACAGTGGGGCTGGAGGGGGGGAATAAACATGGGGAAATACTTTTACTTTGTGTAATGACCCATCCACTCCCAGTCTCTATTCAAGCCTAAGTTAATTGTATCCAGTTTGCAAATTAATTCCAATTCAGCAGTCTCTCATTGGAGTCTGTTTTTGAAGTTTTTTTGTTGAAGAATTGCAACTTTTAGGTCTGTAATCGAGTGACCAGAGAGATTGAAGTGTTCTCCGACTGGTTTTTGAATGTTATAATTCTTGATGTCTGATTTGTGTCCATTTATTCTTTTACGTAGAGACTGTCCAGTTTGACCAATGTACATGGCAGAGGGGCATTGCTGGCACATGATGGCATATATCACATTGGTAGATTTGCAGGTTAACGAGCCTCTGATAGTGTGGCTGATGTGATTAGGCCCTATGATGGTGTCCCCTGAATAGATATGTGGACACAGTTGGCAACGGGCTTTGTTGCAAGGATAGGTTCCTGGGTTAGTGGTTCTGTTGTGTGGTGTGTGGTTGCTGGTGAGTATTTGCTTCAGGTTGGGGGGCTGTCTGTAAGCAAGGACTGGCCTGTCTCCAAAGATCTGTGAGCGTGATGGGTCGTCCTTCAGGATAGGTTGTAGATCCTTGATGATGCGCTGGAGAGGTTTAAGTTGGGGGCTGAAGGTGATGGCTAGTGGCGTTCTGTTATTTTCTTTGTTGGGCCTGTCCTGTAGTAGGTGACTTCTGGGTACTCTTCTGGCTCTGTATTCACTGCACCTTCAATGGTCCCTTAGAATATGTGCTAACTTCTTATGCTAAACAATCTGTTCTACCTTGCATTTAGCTGTGATGCTTGAAGTACCTTTCCCACAACTGAAGGAGAGCTCTGTGTGGCTCGAAAGCTTGTCGCTCTCACCAGCCGAAGTTGGTCCAATAACAGATATACCTCACCCACTTTGCCTTTCTTTTTGTAGTCCATTGAAATTTTTAAATAGATTTTTAAAATGAACATTACCCCTCAAAGTAAAGTCTATTCAAGCTGTGAGGAAGGCAACATGGAGTCTTGTGATGAAGGAAGCTCTGTGCTCTTTCACTTGTGTTCACTGAAATGCAAATTGTTCTGTTTCCTGCCATCTCATACCCTTGCTGTCTTGATGATCCTGTTTACTACTGCCATGTAAACTGAGGTAAACACACATTCCTTTGTTTAGGATAGGCCTGTTTAACAACTTTTGCCTAGGCAGGGGAGTCTGGTTTTGAACATGTGCTAATAATGTCATACAGAGGGATTTCATAACTTTATGTATAATTTTTCTCCATACATTTCACCATGGTATTATTGACCAGGAAGTAATTTTTCAAATGATACCTCACAAGGCATATTTTGTACACAGATTATGTACACCGTAGTGTGTAGGATGTGAATACAGGGGTGCTTTGGGTCACAGTGGGCCCATAACTGGTTGAAAGATTATACTCAAAGAGTAATTATCAGTGGTTCACTGTCAACTGAAGGGCATATCTAGTGGGGTGGTACAAGGGTCTGTCCTGGACCTGGTACTACTCAATATTTTCATTAATGACTTGGATTATGGAGTGAAGATTATATTTATAAAATTTGTGGATGACACCAAACTGGGAGAGGTGGCAAGCATTTTGGAGGACAAAATGTACTTTAGAATTCAAAATGACCTAAACAAATTGGAGAATCAGTCCGAAATCAAACAAGATAAAATTCAATAAAGATAAATGCAAAGTACTGCATTTATGATGGAAAAACCAAATGTACAAATATAAAATGGTGAATAACTGGTACGGCAGTAGTACTGCTGAAAAGGATCTGGGGGTTATCATGGATCACAAATTGAATATAAGCGAACAATGGGATGCAGTTGCAAAAAAGGCTAATATTCTGGATGTATTAACAAATATGTATGATATGGGAGGTAATTGTCCCGCTCTGCTCAGCACTGGTGAGGCCTCAGCTGGAGTAGTGTGTTTGGTTCTGGGTAACACTCTTAAAGATGTGGACAAACTGGGGAAGTCCAGAGGAGAGCAACAAAAATGATACAAGGTTTAGAAAACCTGCTCTATGAGGAAAGGTTAAAAAACTGGGCATGTTTTGTTTTGAGAAAAGAAGGCTGAGGAGGGGACCTGGTAAGTCTTCAAATATGTTAAGGGCGGTCATAAATAGGACTGTGATCAATTGTTCTCCACATCCACTGAAGGTCGGACAAGAAGTAATGGGCTTAATCTGGAGCAAGGAAGAATTAAGTTAAAAGTTAGGAAACTTCTGACTTTACGGGTAATTAAGTTCTGGAGCAGGCTTCCAAGGGAGGTTGTTGAATCCCCATCATTGGAGGTTTTAAAGAACAGGTTAGACAAACACCAGTCAGGAATAATGTTAGGTATAGTTGGTTCTCTCCCAGTACAGAGGGTCTGGAGCCCTACATTTCTGTGATTCTATGTTTATGGGGGGGTTCCTCTCATGTGTGATTGGCAGAACAGAAGAAAGCGCAAAGGTGCTTGTTTCAAATATAACAAGTGGGTGATGGAGGCTAGTATCACGGACAGAGGAGAGATGTTAGTGGATTCACTGTTAGCAAATGAGAGGGAAGTAAGGTGGGGATGGGCCATGAAGTGAAGACAAGGAATTTGTGTTTGATGTGATGGAAAAGAAGGAGCCAATGGAGGGATGCAAAAAAAGTGTTGACATGATCAAAACGAGGAACAAGGGAAATGACTTTGCACAGCAGTGTTTTGAGTGGATAAATGCGAAGCTTTTATCAAGGCCCAAGGAAAGAATGCTGCAGTAATAAAGATGTAAGATGACAAGGGCCCGGATGAGAAAAGGCATGTCTTTATTTAGGTGTTAAAAAGCCACCCCCTTCACTGATAACCATTTTGAATTCTCCTATGCTTTAGGCAGAACATGAAATAAATTCAGATTAAAAGTGTTTGGGCTTTTTTTAAGTTAGAAATGGGTCAACATTGTTCTTGCAGCCTTAACTGTGGAGTATTGTCACTTTTCTCTTCTTTCTTTCACAGGAAGACGAGGCTCATGGAAAAACTGTACAGTAGCCAAAAGGATCGGTAAAGGTGCTCAGGCTACAATAATCTATGAGCATTTCAGGAAATCTGTAGATTTTCTTGCTTTCAGACCTGAGGAGAGCTCTTCTTGCAGTGAAGTAAATTCAGAGGAGAATACTTCTGGCCCAAAAGTTTCTTCCTCCTGTGAAAATACACTGAACAGGAATGGTTCTGTAGCTGAAGCCAATGATACCCAAGTGGAACATAACATATCTGGAAGGTGGGATTCATCACAAGGGCAAGAAAATGAGTCAAGTCTGCCACTTGTGGCTGGTGTAGATACCAGTGGAAGCATTAGTAGTGACCACAAGGTGAATCTAAAATGCATTATTTCAGATGATAATTTTACCACAGTTTCTGCTGCCCACAGTAGTAGTGGCTCAAGTACTGTAATTACTTCAAGACTCATTATGGATCCAAGACTAAAGAAAAGAGAAGGAAACTCAGGAAAACAAAACACTGAGGCAGTTTTTCATGAGAATTCAACATCTGAGAATGGGCTGGAATATCTCAACTCAGAAATGAAAATATCAGCCACTTTAAATATACCTTCACCTGGAGAACCTCCTCTGCTTAATGACCCAAAACAAGGTCAACTTAGACAGAGACATGAGGAGCAAGCATCACGGAAAGAGACAGCTTTCATAAAAGAGTTTAAATCCACAGTGAATACAGACAAAGAACGCACTGTGGAAAACAAGCAAGTGGCTGGTAGCGTAACAAAACTTCGTAAAGGAATGGTGGAGCCATTTGCATTGCAGGATATTCACACACATGCTGCTTCAAAAACTGTTATTGAAGAAAAGCACATCACAACAAATGAGAACCGTCTCTGTGATAGAAAAGACTTGAAAACGCACCAGATTACTGTGGGAGAACAACTGAGGAAATGTTCATCTTTTCCATTTGGGGATACAAAACCTGAGATAGACTTGCAGGAGAGTTTGTCCATGAAAGACAAAGCAGACCACTGCTACAAAGAAAAAAGTTCCAATCTTCATAAGAACAATATAAAGCATTTACCTGTTCACGATAGCAAAAAGAACTTAAGTTTCACTAAAAAGTTAAGGCATAATGATCCTCCTCCTGATCAAAAGTGCTCATCTGTGTCAGTTGGAAAGTCAGTTGCATCAGTGCTACCTGCTAACTTTGCCTGCAACACACACTCTGAAGCCATGCCTCACAGCATTGCAGATTCAAGCAGCTGCCAGTATTCCAGATCTCAAAAGGATTCCAATCACCATACGCCGTCAGTGGTAGGGAATATTTTCTCTTTCTTTTCTGTAGATTGTCAAAACAAAAATTCAAAGAAAGCACCTCCAGAGGACCTCAAAAAAAGAGAAAAACAAAGGTCACACTCATCTCTGTCTCATGCGTGGAGGCAGGGCAAAATGTCAGTAGCACAGAACAAAAATAACGCAGATAAAAAATCTAAGATTTCCCATCGAGTGTGTAATGGTCTTTACCCACTTAAGAAACATGATAAAGGGCAGGGTTCAGCACAACTGAACCATTCTAAATGGGATAAATATGCCTCAGTGAAAGGAGGGCAGAAATTTAAGGAATCACAATCTATTAATTTAATAGTACTTGAGGATAATCAAATACATACTCCTGAACAGTCTTTGCATGATGATAAAGGCATGAACATAGGCATCCAACATCCTGAAAATATTAAATCTCATGAAGGCAAGACAGAATATACTGGGAAAACGCATAACCAGTTACAAGAAAATAATTATACTTCTGCAATAGGAAACAGTTCAACAGATTCTTACTTAACATATGCTGAAAATACTTTGACCTCAAACAGTGAATATGAAGTTAATAGTGAGGGTTTTGATACACAGGATTATACTTTAGGCAGTGGTGTCCATGGAAAAATGCATCTTTTTAAACATGCTATGAGAAAACAATATGCCAAAGTGGAAGAGGACAAGTGTGTCTGTCATCACGTTGCTTGTGAATCTGTTCCTAGTGATCAAATGGTTGGTGAAGAAAACTTTCACCAAAGTAAGCTTCAAGACACTTTGCTTTCTGAAAAAGCCAATGTTGATGAAGGCCCTATAAAGGCCCATAAATTAATATATTCAGCAACTGAAATTACAAACAAAAATTGCATAGGTAAAAGAGAAGATGCTATAAAAGAAGTAAAAGACAATTCTTCCATCAAAGAAACAGTGAATGACCAGATATATTTGTCTCATGCTATCTGCAGAACTGACAAAGTATTGAGAGGTTGCTTCAATAAAGAATGCTTATGTTTCCATGGAGAAAATAAGCCAGTGTCATTAGACAAATATTTCTGCAGGGATAGCAAAGAGAGTGATGCTTCTGGAGCTGCGTTTTTAGATGAAGAGCAGAGTTGGATCTGTAATCAGGAAATGGGGACCGATATAAATGTTCATGATTTCAATCAAATGCACACATGCCAACTTGAAAAAGAATTTAGCAACGTCCCAGGAGTCTGGCTGGAAGTTTGTGACACTCCTCATATTCTGGATTTAAAAAGATCAGCTTCTGATTTAAACTTAATTTTTGAAGAAGGATGTGCATTAACAGGAGCATATTTGATGGAAACAGAAAATATTACCACTTCTGTACAGGAAAAGGGAATGATTCCAGATAACAAAAGAGAATCAGAAGAGCTGTCTGCCACAGCAGAGTTTTGCAGATCTATAGCACTGCCAGAGGCTCATCAATGGGAGGAGCAGAATACTGTTATGCTAATCACCACCATTTCCATGCCTTCTGGAAATGTGGAACACGAAGAAAGGGGATGTTCCAAACCGCAGGAAACACATGTTTCTGAGAAAAACTCATCTTGCCCTGAAAATAGTGTGCAGGAAATATTTAAACAGATGATGGAGGAGAAATGTGAGGATATTTTTCTCCAGGACTTGGAATTTGAAAGTGAGATTGAAATTTCTCTGGAGCAGCATGAGGAATCTCTCTCAGTACCACAAAATCCACATAGTCATGAAGGTGGATCTGATGAGGAGGTTGATTCACTGTATCAGTACTTGACAGATCGTATAGACTGGGAAAGTTTATCTGGAAACGCTAGCCAGAAGATATTAGAGAAAAGTGAAGATCATTGTTCGTCAGGGAAAAAATCTTGCACAAAGGAAGATAAAACAGAATCTTTAAGTACAACTGTGTGGCCTGACTTACAAATTACAGTAACCAACATACTTAAATCAGGATTCAGCCCCCCCAACATTGGAATTGCAAGAGAGATGTGGAGATGTGCAATTGAATCTCCAGGATTAGAAGTCAATATGGAATTGTCAGGAGAGCAAAGAAGTGAAGAATATATACAGAATTTGGATCTTACAAATAAAATGCAAACATGCCTACCTATCTGTGTTCATGAAGCAGACAGTCATATGCCTGAAAAAGAAAGCAAAACTTTCACTGCACCTGTTACTGTTTCTGATGTATTGAATAAAGTAAGTAGCTTTTACGGTACAAAACCAAAAGATAATAGTAATGAATTTAAGAGTAAAAAAGGTGTGCAATCAACAGTTAAGAGAAAGCATCCACATAATAAATCTCTAACAAATAAAATGAGGCCTCAGAAAGCTTCAACACGTTCACCTATATACAGAAATTCAAAACTTTGTGGTAAAAAGAGAGAACACTATTCATCTGAAATGTTTTCTTTATTGTTTGAGGGACGAATGAAAACACTTGCACAGTCTGAAAAACACATTAAAAATGTTCTAAATACTCTTTGTAGTGAAGCATCCTTATGCAAAAGTAAGCGTCTATCCAAAAAAATAGATGGTGCTATGTTTCACTTAAGGAAAGCTCAGAGGAGAGTTCTCAAATCTCTAAAAATTGTAACTAAAGTTGGAGAGAAAAGACAAAAGGGTCCCTTACCAAAATGTTATGAAATAATATGTAACGACTTATGGGAAAGCTGTGATCTTGAAGGTCATAGTTTCTTGACAACTGGGAAGTATTCTTCTGCTCACTTTTCTCAGAAAAGAAAGTATAACATGAAGGAAAATAAACGAACTGTAGCGTTTAAGAAAGCAAGTGACACAGTTACATGTATGCCAATAAAACAAAGGTTTAAAAATAAAGGGGATAAAATGAGAGAAATGGTTTCAGAGGAAGACATGCATGCAAGGTCCACTACAGGTTGTGCACCGGTTGTGTTGAAAGATATTATAAGTCAGATGCATCATTGTAAATCTGACTTACCTGTGGCTTCTTCAGTAACTTGTAGTCAGTTTTCGGCTGCTACATGCAAGGCATATTTGGCTTTTGAGGGTGACAATGTGAGAGATACGAGAAGAATAATGAAACTTCAAACAGACTCTGAAAACTCTCTAGGTTTAGACACCATTGGGCTAGAAGATACGGAACTAACTAATAAGGAGCACAAGGTTTTTGTAAATGTTTCATCTAAAATTCATATTCAAGGGACTGCTGGAAAATGTGGCAGTGTAACAGGACAAGACCATATCTCTGAAGCAAATACATTTAACAACAAAAATATCTCAAGACCTTTGAGCTTGCCTGTCGAAAAGGATGATTCTGTAGAATTTTGTACAGACAAAAGAAAAGATGGAGCTTGTAAGACTAATGTAAAGATGAATGCTGTCATACATACATCACTATTAAAAACAGCTGCAGAGAGCTGTTTAAATGCAAACACCAACAAGCAAGATGTTTCCACACTCTCCGCCACTCACAAAAACCTGGACAGTATTCTTTCTACTGAAAAAGAGACTATGTTTTCTGCTGGCAGTGGGGGTATTTCCACAAATCAGAGTGTTGGTATTGGAAACTTTTCTTCAGGCTCAATGAGGCAGATGCCTGCAGCAGGAGGAAAACATGAGACCAGTGTATCTCAAGTTCCATTAGATCACGAAATTATTAGTGCTAAAGCTGCATCTTTGAAAATAAGCGCAAACATTTCATCTGAGAGAATTTTAGAAACCCATTCTTTTGAAACACCAACAGTACCTCTCAGCGGACAGCTGCAAGATAGAGGCTATGACAGAAAAGAAACTTCAAATTCAGACATGCATTGTCTGAGTAATTGCAGTAAAGTAGCTGAAAAGGAGGCACATGTTACCGAGACTATCAAATTGGAACCACTGGCAAAAAATGTATATAAGAGAGAAAATAATATAGAGACAGAGAACTATTTAAAGAATGTATCTTCTGAGTCATTAGTATACAATGCTCTGACCCCATTTTCAAATCAATACATTGCACAGGAAGTTGGACAGAATACATTTCCAAAAATAAAGGAAACGGGGCTAGTGGAAAGCAAAGTGAAATCACCTGTAAATCTGTATTTGCTAAAAGATGTACCTGGGAGATCCTCTGCTAAGGTCGTTTTGGAACAAAAGAGCATAACACACAGAGAAGGTCACTCTGGGTGTAATAAGGAATCCAGATGCATTCAGAGTTCTTCAAACAGCAGCAGTTCTTTCACTGCACCTGTCTTAAGGAAGCCAATTGATAAGAAATTTGCCAAAAGAAATGAAGATTGGAAAGAAAGCACTAACAAAGATCGCCAAATTAACTCAGAGTTGAAATCAGGAATTATGGCAAAACAAGGTATTCCAAACATTACCGGGGTTTATGATGCCTCACCAAGCAAAACACATCAGCATCTTACAGCCCATATGGCTAAACTGAATGCAGATAATCTCTCAGGTGATGGTCCTAACAAATGTAAGGGCCTCAATAGTAAAAACAAGCATAGAGGAGTTGGGACAGAACTGAAATCTCTTGCTTTCATAACTGAAATATCAACTATTTTACAAAAAGCAGATGAAACATCATCTCTGAAAATGTTACAGGAACAGATTACAGTTTGTGATAACCTTCTTCCTTCATTTGTTAAAGCTTTTGAGGAAAAGCAAGGGAGCTCATTTAAGCACATCTTGGTTTCTCGAGAGTTACTGGTTGAAAGAAAGCTATGGACTAACTGTAAATCGAAGTTAAAATCACATGCTGTAGATTCGCTGGTGGAACTCCAAATGATAATGGAAACAATTCAGTTCATTGAAAACAAAAAGTGCTTTCTAGAAAGGGAGCCAACTTTCCGAAGTTTGCTTTGGTATGATGGTTCACTGTACGGGGAACTGCTTGGTAGGCCATCAGGGTATCAACAACAATCCAGTTTCTTTCCAGCTTTCCAAAGAAGGCTGAAGTACAATGTTTTTCGTGAGCTTCAGAGCTACCATAGACAGTTATTAGAGCTCTTTGACAAAACAAGGTGGGAAAACAAATCTTACTATGCATTCTTGAAATTCAGACGAGAGATTGATGAGTGTGAAGCTGTGGTACAACAGAATTCTGATTGCTTAGATTTTTTCCTCTCTGTGCCTTTTACTTGTGGAGTTAACTTTGGAGATACTTTAGAAGATTTGGAAACTGTAAGGAAAAGTGCTGTGGAACTGATAAATACATATAGGAACCTTCCAGATGCTCACTCCTATGCAGAAAAAGAGGACCATCTGTGGGTTATAATGGAAATTATCTCCACAAAGATAAGCTTTATAAAGGCCTGTGAATCAATGAATATGAAAGCTTCACTCTTTGGCCTTGAGCATATATTTTTTGATGCTGCTAAAAGTCTTGTATGGAAAGACAGACATCTGTTGTTAAATAAAGCCTCTCCCGATAAGAAAAAACAACTTCTGTGCCAAATAAACCAAGATGCTCTCTCCAGGCTGTATGAAGTTTATGAATATGTGGCAGAAGAGTTTAGAACTGAAAAATCTAACAACATTACTGAGAAGAAAAATGATACAGAAAAGTCAAAATATTGGGAAAACAAAGTCAAACATGGAGATGAAAACACTGACTTCCTCAATGTTTTGCTTTCACATCCTGATATTTGCTGTGTTGGAGAAATATTAGATGAAGCTCAGTTTGCAGACCTCAAGAAGTTACAGCAGCTAATGCTCAGATGTACAGAACATTTAGAAAGCTTAAAAACGTATTTTCAGATTTTGCAGGAGGAGGATGTCAATAAAATCTTGATCACAGAGCAAAATGTGCTAGACACAATGAAAAATGATGGCATTAATGCTATAATTTTAAAGCCTGAAGCTGTTGAGACTTACATTGAAGTACTAATGATGTATGAAACAGTTCACTTCCTTAAAAATTCAATAGCAAGAAAAATAGATGAACAAAGATTTCGAAGCTTGTTGTGGTTTGATTTATCGCTTCTTCCTGAATTGGTACATTGCCAAAAGAAAATGTCTTCCTTTTCATTTCTGAAGGATAATTCAATGGACAACCTTTGTAAAACTGTAGAGTCTGCCATCTCTGATCTTAAGAGTGAACTGGACATTATTTGCAACTATGCAGAAACCATAAACAGCTCTTATGCACTTCATCTTCTCACCAGAGAACTTTCAGAACTTTCAGAAACAAGAGAATTAATACAAAATTCGAAGCCTTCTATCTTCACGTATGTTGAGTGTGTACCTTATACCATATCTGTAAACTATGGGAATACTGTGACTGAATTAGACTACAACTACAACCAGTTTTCTTTGTTGCTTGAAAATTTGATGTTGGCTGCCAGGAAAGATTTAGGAAAAATGGCTCATATTATGAAAATCATGAAAACCATTGAGCTTATGAAGTTTGCTTGTGCCAAAAAAGGTAAATCCGTCCTCTCTCTTCTGATATATCAGATGCTAAATAATTGGAGAAAGACCTGCCAGTTGAAAAGAAAGGGAGATATGAAAATGCATCTGACTAAAACTAAAAAAAGTATCTGTGAAACTCAAGATGCAGTGTATGTCATCAAAGCTAGTTCTCCGCCCCAGCAAAAAAGACCTAGTTTTGTGTCCTCACATGGAGACACTCCTGAGTATACAGAAAGCTCTTCTCCTTCCATCTGCAAAAAACAAAAGGTAAGATCATTCCTTAATACTTCAAAATGCGTTATCTTTAAAAGAGAATTGTAGTGCTAGTTACATACGGGTACTGAGTTAAGGGCAGAGGTGTGCATCAGATTGTGCTTTGTGGAGATGAATGATTCCAGGTTTGAATTTAGAGCAAAAAAGTAAACTCTCTCATCTATATTATTCCCAAGGCTTAAACTGATCTTAAAGAACTGACGGGTCTGTCTTTGCCAATGAGGAAAGGTCATTAGTTTATAACAGTGTTTTTGGGCTAAGAAATCTCTAATGCTGTTTTTCTTTCACCCTCAAAATAAGATTTTTTTTTTACTAGATAAGGGAGAGTCAATTTTAAAAAATCTGAATTTACTACTTGTAGAATGCTGAATCAGCATCAGCCTGCTAGGCTAGCTGAGGACTCTCTCAAAGCACAGAGTCCAATATGATGATCCCCTGTCTTGGCAAAGCCAAGAGTTCAAAAACTAGAGCACAAACCAAAATAAACACCTGAGCTTTATTTACAGCCTCAAATGCAAACAAATCCCACTCCTAGTGCATCTCACATGCCTGCTTTCCTAGTTTCACTGGAAGTGGGGATGATCAGCTAAGCTCCTTGATTGCCATTTATGGAATGCTCTCTCTTCTTTGGAAGGCGAAATAGATTGTGGTTTTGAGTCTGTCACGATAAGGCATGTTTTCAAATCCTTCAGTCATTCTTATACCATTTAAAAAAATGTATCCTCCTAATTTTAATGGTATCCAACTATTGTTTTGTGTGTCTAAAGTACTTTTTAATATTTATATCAGTGTTCATATTTCTCTTGCATAAGACCTGTGGAAAATCCGAATGTGAACAATAAATCATAAAAATGGTATTTCTTTACCACCTGATGTCTGTAAACCTCTAGATGCCTATTAATAGCATACTTTAAATCAAATCTTTAAAAATATGTTGTGACCTCATCTATAAACCCCAAAGACAGGGAGTTGAAAACAGGAAGTATGCAGCACCATTGTTATACTGTAGGTCAGTCTGTTGTGGTCTAGCTCTGCCCCCAACCTCTCGCACTTGGTCTCTACCTTTGAGAGACAGTAGCTGTATCTTGTGTTTGCTGTTCAGCTGCTACTTTATTCTTAATGAATGGGCTGTGTGCACCTGTTGTAGAATTGGAAAGCAATCAGTTGTTGCTGGGAGCTGCAATTCTAAGCCCCATTCCTCATTTGGGCCCCCAGAAATTCTGCCTCCAGTAGTGGTACAAGTTGGGGGTTCATCTTCGAGAATGGTTATATGTATTTGTTGTCTGTGCAGTAGAGATCTCTCTTTTCCCTCTCTTCTGCTGGGAGGTCACTGAGCATCGAGGCCTGTGGGACCTCTCTGGTTCTGTATCTCTCTAGTCATCTTCCTCTGCCTTCTACCTCTCCCCACAGCAGCAGAGAAACCCTGCAAGCATCAAGCCATGTCCAGGAGCTGCTGTATTTATAAGGCAAGCTTTTTAGGAGCTTCATAGGGTGAGCAATGCCCTGCTGTGGCCAACCAGCTGACCCTTACCCTGCCAGGGCACATGGATTTGAATTAGACTGGCAAGTCAGGGCCTGGTTGCAGCTTCCTGCAGGGGAACTGTGCTGTGGGAAGGTTCAAGCAGGAGCAGTGTGATTTCTCTGGGAAGGAGAACCCCAAACAGCCCGCTCTGGGATAAGTCTTGTAAAATCCAGAGCCTCCAGGTTCCCAAAAGACAAACCAGTGTCCCTAAGGATTTGTGAATTTTTAATAAGCAATTAGTGTAAAAAATCCCCATCCTCCCCATTTTTGAGGACATCACTGAATCTGAATGGGGGCTTCTGGGTGAAACTAAACTGTTACATAAACACAAGAAAATTTCGCAGGTGATGAGAATTAGTCAATGAAGAAGACCTAAGACCAGGGCAGTAGTAGTTCCACCGGGTGCAAGGCATTGTTGTCTTTTCAGAATGGGACTTACTTCCAAAAGTTCCCACAGACCATAAGAGAGAAGATACTCTAAGCAGACATTTGAAAGCTCAGCTTTGATCATTCAAATCAAAAAGATTCTTTGTAATTCATAAGGAAAAACTACTAAGTGGCTTGTTTGTCTAGGGGTATGATCCTTACTGTGAATGTGAGAAGTCTGGGATTCAGATTCTGGCAAATTCTTGCAGCAATGTGTAAAATATTGATTCTTGGCAATCTTTTTTGGAAATTGATGTGATTTGTGAAAAGAGTAATGGCCCTTAACAAGGAAGCTGTGTTTATACCCTTGAATAGTAGTCATTGCAAAGAGAGACCCTTAGCTTACAAATTTATAGGTGACGCTGTTTGGGGAAACATGAGGGAAAATAGGAGCTGACAATGCAGGTCAAAGTCACCTCTCATTTCTCAAATCCAGCATAGCAAACCCCTTAGCCCCTACCAACACCAAAACCATTTAAGAAGAGACTCTGCCCGCACTCCCACCCCCACGAGGGAGTAAACTGGATCAGAAGCTCAGAAAAAGTCCTAGATATAATTTTATCCTGAACCACAAAATCCTTAGAATGCATATTTATGTTTGGAAACTTCCAGTTTCTGTAAAAGATCCTTCCATTCAGTCTACATTCTGAACTCAATCTGAAATGGCTTATAGTGGTTTTAACAAGGCTCAGATTGCAAGTTTTAGAGGATTAAAGGATAAGAGAACAATTAAAGGATTAGAAAACATGCTTTATAGTGATAGACTCAAAGAGCTCAATCTGTTTAGTTTAACAAAGAGGTTAAGTGACAACTTGATTACAGTTTATAAGGATCTATGTGGGGGACAAATACTTAATAATACTCCTGACAGAATGAGGAGTAAAGATCTCAAGTTGCAATGGGGGAGGTTTAGGTTGGATACTAGGAAAAACTTTTTCACTAGGAGGGAGGTGAAGTACTGGAATGGGTTACCTAGGGAGGTGGTAGAATCTCCTTCCTTAGAGGTTTTTAAGGTCAGGCCTGACAATCCCCTGGCTGGGATGACTTAGTTGGGGATTGGTCCTGCTTTGAGCAGGGGATTAGACTATCTGACCTCCTGAGGTCCCTTCAAAACCTGATATTCTATGATTCTATGAATAATAGACTCTTCAGTCTGACAGAGAAGAGTAAAAAAGATCCAATGGCTGGAAGTTGAAGCTACATAAATTCAGACTGGAAATAAGATGTACATTTTTGATAGGGAGGGTAATTAACCATTGGAACAATTTGCCACGGGTTGTGGTGGATTCTCCAGCACTGACAATACTTAAATCAAGAATGGGTGTTTTGCTAAAAAAAATCTGCTCTAGGAATTATTTTGGGGAAGTTCCATGGTCTATGTTATACCAGAGGTCAAACTAGATGATCACAATGATCTCTTATGGCCTTGGAATCTGTGAATAAGGTGACTCTCAGTCTTGGGTATCCGAGAACCGTCACGATGACGTACCTTCTAAAAAGTTAATCTCCAAGCTATATAAAGTTATCTTGAAATACAGTGGTATGCAGACCAAGGCATGAAAGGGCTTGGAATAAATATGTGGGAAATGAAATCCATTTGGTTTATTATCATGACTGTTCTGTCTCCACTACCCCATGATACAAACTGACATGTTTTCATTTTATACATGGTTAATTTAATTACCTAGCCTACACCAATTTTCACTAATCATTCAGATAGGGTGACAAGTGTAAAATATACAGAAGATATTCTCTACTTTAAGACTCCAACTGTCTGAATAAGATGCATGGTTATTAGTGAGATACTGTAAATTACAGTGTCTTATATTTTGCAAATCTTAATTACACCTGAACCAGAGGGTGTTTTTCTTCCTTCAGAGGCCCTTTCAGCTGCATGTTTTCCTTTTTAAAAGCAAAAGCGTTATTTATGGATGATATTTCACTTGAACAATCATGACCTAACTTTGGTCCAAAAGGACTTAGGCAGATCCCTGCTACAGCTCCACTAAAGTCCCTCTTAGCCTGGCAGGTGGGGCATTTAACACATTGGACTACAGTTTAGGAAATACTAGTTTAAAAAATTGACAAATTTAAAAAACACCAACACCACCATCAAACAATTGAAAGAACTAGTTCAATCTTACTGGTTTTGAAGCTTTAGGTTTGTGTCTGCCCAGTGATTTTTTGGATTTAAAAAGGGAGAGATTCAGTGGGAAGGAGACACTTTATATTGATAGACTCAAGGAACTCAATTTATTTAGCTTAAAAAAGAGAAGATTAAGGGGTGACTTGATTACAGTCTGTGGGTACAAATATTTAATAATGAGCTCTTCAGTCTAGCAGAGAAGGGTATAACATGATCCAATGGCTGGAAGCTGAAGCTAAACAAAGTCAGAATGGAAATTAGCTGTACATTTTGAACAGAAAGAGTAATTAACCAATTAAACAATTTACCAAGTGGTCGTGTTGGATTGTCTATCACTGACAACTTTTAAATATCCAAAGACCTGTTCTAGGGATTATTTTGGCCTCTGATATATAGGAAATCGGACATCTATCCTTGGAATCTGTGAATCTATAAGTTACACACACACACATTCATGGACAACATCCCAATCAGAACCAAGCCTAGAGAAGCAGACCCACTCAGAACTTGCCAAATGCCAGAAATGCTTCCAACCCACTGGTTATTACCAAAAGCCAAGAACTTTTTGAGCCGAGCATAGGGAGTTGCCCACCCACAGGCTGCAAAAGGCATGGCTGTAGTCAGAACTTTACCACACTGGAAAAGATTTATAAAGATCCAAAGCCTCATTGCATCAGTGTTGTCCCAGCAGCAGTTATCAGTAGTGCAGTGTCTTCAGCATTGATGATTGCTTTTGCCATGAACCAGTGTCATCCCTCAGGGGATTCCACATGAAGTATCTCCAGAAATTCCTTTCAAAGACATGAAACCACTTGCTAAATGCACTGCAGAATTGGGCATCTATTCCCAGATCACATGCAGATGTCCTGTTTGTGGGTAAATAAGTACAAAGAACATGCTGAAACATAATTTAGACCCTTGCATACCCACTATGGAAGCAAACCTCACACTGGGGGCAGCATGCATGAAGATGACACAACCCTCATGTAAACAAATGAAAGCATCAACGTTCTCCAGCTTATCTCTTGTGTTCTGGACTCTTCCAAAATCTCAGCAGAATACATCCTTTTGGTTCACTTTGACAGCACTACCCAGCAGCATATCTGGGTCCAAACATGGGAACTGCCGTATTGGATCAGACCAGTGGTCCATCAAGTTCAGTATCTGTCTCTGACAGTGACCAGCACTGGCTGCTTCAGAGAAAGGTGCCTTTCCACCATAGCTCTTGTGAATCCCTCATTATACAGTAACACCCAAAATTCCTGGATCTCAAGGATAGTGTTTTACTGTGACTGTAATACAAATTTAAGATGTTAGTCAAACAAAGGTAAGCATTTACATTTTGAAAATAGCTAACAGGAATAGTCTGCACAAAATAATCATTAAGAGTATAAGAATTTCACATATAATGAGTTTATTTTCTCTTAGGTTGGTGTTCTGATGGCAGCAGCCTCAAAAAATGGAGCTGAAAATGAAACATGCTGCCACATAAGGTATATTTAGGATTTAAAATAGTAAAAACACTTGTGCAGAAAAGCTCAAGATCTGCTGAATAATGACAGGAAAAAGAGTGACACCTTTCCCCCTTATTTTAATACAGCACTACTCAACTTGTAGCATTAGAGGTGCATTTAATTCCTAGGGGACTTTTTTAGAGTCCACAGAGCACCTCTTGCTCAACCTATTCTCAGACCTAATGTGTGGTGTTCCAATCACAGTGGCACTCTTTGCACTTCCTGGCACATGTGAGGCCGGAGGCAGAAGAATTAAGCCATGTATCAGAGTTGATGGGACTCCTTTCAGCCACCAACAAAACAGTAATGGAAAAGAGAGAGGTTACTGTGTCAAATTAATTGATCAAGTTATCATGACGTCACATCCTGACATTGCTTAGTGATGTTTCTCTTGTCATTCTTCATCAGCATAGATGACACAGCATCACTGTGCAATGTTAGGATGTCTCAGAGAGAATATTGTATGACTTCACAGCTTCTTTCACCCCAGCTCTTCAAGGTTGTTTCTATGTGAAGGTCTGTGGTGTAAGGTTGTATGACAAAAGAAAGTTCCCAAAACAACATTGCAGGCTTTTTCCCTCATTTTTCTCTAGTGTCATTTAAAGTGTCTTCACAAAGCATTCTGCTGACTCATTTAATTCAGAATGATAAACAGTTTACCTACTCTGTGATGCAAAATTTCTTTTGAGGAAAATCTGAAATCCTTCAGTAACTGAAGACCACTGTCTGAAGCAATCTCTTCAGGTAAATCATGTGAGCATATATAGTCCACAGTGCCTCAACAATCTTGGTAACAGAAGTGATTGCCATATGTACTACTTTATTCCAGATGTTCCAAAGCGTTAGCTACAACTAAGTTATTTGGTATTCTTCTCTGCAGAATCAATGTCATCTTTGCCAAATAACCCATTTCCAAGGATGACAAGAAGCGGTTTGTGGCATATTTAGGTGACTACTGCGTAAAGCACATTGAATAGTTTTTCCTTCATTATCTTCAGTTCTATAGAGGTTCTTATACCACACTCATCACCACAGTGGCTGAGTGCTTTTCAGTCGTGCTTTGAGCCATGTGACTAACATGTCAGAGTTTGCGAGCATATGTACTTCTGTGGGCAAGTTAATGATAGAACGCTAAGGGAGATGTCTTTTGATTAATAAAAATTTACAGAATCATAATTTCAATAGTATCACCCTCTGCAGCGTGGCATGGGGGACTCACTCCCCGCTAACCCTGCTCCCAGGTCCAAGTACTCCGGTTGGTGGAGATTCTGTTAATACAGTGTCAACGGAAATGCGTTCAGTTGGGTATCATTCAAAAGCCCTTTCTCCCAAGAACACAGTTGTACCAAACAGGACAAACCTAGAACGATTAAGTAGATATACATTCAAGAAAATGTTTAAAAATCAACTCTTTTTAATATTATACTTTAACATAGGCACGTCAAACATGCAGCCCTCACAAAGTTTAAATTGTGGTTCTCAACTGACAGTACCACCTTATCAGTTAATGCTCAGGACAAACCTGATTAATTTTGTTAATGTTACAGGTTACTGTGAATGGAAGGAGTGCTTCAAGTTGATTTGCCAGAATCAGCAAAAAAGAAGTGGTTCAGTGGTATTGATTGTCACCTTCATTTATTGTGCCAAAGAGTAGTAATTAGGTACTGATTAAGATAGCAGCATCCAGCCATAAATTACTGGAATCCATCCACAAATGGTAGGCACATAGTTACATAACATACATTACATAACATGATTAATTACTATCTCAAAGTAATTTATTATAAAATCCTTTCCTGGGGGGAAAAACACCACAGCACCCACCATGGTAGCATTTAATTTCAGAAAAAGGAAACTACACAAAAATGAGGAAGTTAGTTAAACAGAAATTAAGATACAGTGCCAAAAGTGAAATCCCTACAAGCTGCATGGAAACTTTTTAAAGACACCATAATAGAGGCTCAACTTAAATGTATACCCCAAATTAAAAATGTAGCAAGAGAACCAAAAAAGGCCATTGTAGCTAAACAACAAAGTTTAAGAAGCAGTTAGAGGCAAAAAGGCATCCTTTAAAAAATGGAAGTTAAACCCTAGTGAGGAAAATAGAAAGGAACATAAACTCTGGCAAGTGAAGTGTAAAAATATAATTAGGAAGGCCAAAAAAGAATTTGAAGAACAGCTAGCCAAAGACTCAAAAAGTAATAGCAAAAAAAAATTTAAGTACATCAGAAGCAGGAAGCCTGCTGAACAACCAGTGGGGCCACTGGACGATCAGGATGCTAAAGGAGCACTCAAGGATGATAAGGCCATTATGGAGAAACTAAATGAATTCTTTACATCGGTCTTCACAGCTGAGGTTGTGAGGGAGATTCCCAAACCTGAGCCAGTCTTTTTAGGTGACAAATCTGAGGAACTGTCCTAGACTGCAGTGTCATTAGAGGAGGTTTGGGAACAAATTGATAAACTAAACAGTAATAAGTCACCAGGACCAGATGGTATTCACCCAAGAGGTCCAAAGGAACTCAAATATGAAATTACAGAACTGCTAACTGTGGTATGTAACCTATCATTTAAAGCAGCTTCTGTACCAGATGACTGGAGAATAGCTGCTGTGACACCAATTTTTTAAAAAGTCTCCAGAGGTGATCCCAGCAATTACAGGCCGGTAAGCCTAACATCAGTACTGGGCAAACTAATTGAAATGACAGTAAAGAACAGGATTATCAGACACATAGATGAACATAATTTGTTGGGGAAGAGTCAAGAGGATTTTTGTAAAGGGAAATCATGTCTCGCCAATCTACTAGAATTCTTGAGGGGGTGGACAAGCATGTGGATAAGAGTGATCCAGTGGATATAATGTACTTAGATTTTTAGAAAGCCTTTGACAAGGTCCCTCATCAAAGGCTCTTTAAGCAAAGTAAGCTGTAATGGGATAAGAGGGAAGGTCCTCTCATGGATCAGTAACTGGTTAAAACATAGAAAACAAAGGATAGGAATAAAAAGTCAGTTTTCAGAATAGAGAGAGGAACATAGTCATGTCCCCCAGGGATCTATACTGGGATCAGTACTATTCAACATATTCATAAATGATCTGGAAAAAGAGGTAAACAGTGAGGTGGCAAAATTTGCAGATGATACAAAACTACTCAAGATAGTTAAGTCCAAAGCAGACTGCGAAGAGTTACAAAGGGATCTCACAAAACTGAGTGACTGGGCAACAAAATGGCAAATGAAATTCAGTGTTGATAAATGCAAAGTAATGCACATTGGAAAACATAATCCCAACTATACATGTAAAATGATGGGGTCTAAATTGGTTGTTACCACTCAAGAAAGAGATCTTGGAGTCATAGTTGATAGTTCTCTGAAAACATCCACTCAATTTGCAGCGGCAGTCAAAAAAACTAACAGAATGGTGCGAATCATTAAGAAAGGGATAGATAAGAGAAAATATCATATTGCCTCTATATAAATTCATGGTACACCCACATCTTGAATACTGTGTGCAGATGTGGTTGTACCATCTCAAAAAATATATATTGGAATTGGAAAAGGTTCAGAAAAGGGCAACAAAAATGATTAGGGGTATAGAACAGCTTCCATGTGAAGAAAGATTAATAAGACTAGGACTTTTCAGCTTGGAAAAGGGGGGATATGATAGGGAGCTATAAAATCATGACAGGTGTGGAGAAAGTAAATAAGGAAGCGTTATTTACTCCTCAAAACACAAGAACTAGGGGTCACCAAATGAAATTAATAGGCAGCAGGTTTAAAACAAACAAAAGGAAATATTTCTTCACACACTGCACAGTCAACCTGTGGAACTCCTTACCAGAGGATGTTGTGAAGGCCAAGATTATAACAGGGTTAAAAAAAGAACTAGATAAATTCATGGACGATAGGTCTGTCAATGGCTATTAGCCGTGATGGCAGGGATGGTATCCCTAGCCTCTGTTTGCCAGAAGCTGGGAATGGGCGACGGGATGGATCACTTGATGATTACCTGTTCTCTTCATTCCCTCTGGAGCACCTGGCATTGGCCACTGTCGGAAGACAGGATACTGGGCTAGATGGACCTTTGGTCTGACCCAGTATGGCTGTTCTTATGATCATCAATGGTGAGATGAAGGGTACTGACTAGTAGCTGAATCTTTGGAGAATACTCCGTGGAGGACTTGGTTAAACACAGTGCTCTGTGGCACCTTACTTGCTATAAGAAGTGCACCCAATAACTGAATTTGGCAAGATGGGAAAGGAAGTACATTGAAGATCAGCAAAAAGTTAAAGTATTTAGTGCCATCTGTGGGCGAGACTCACCTTATACGAGGTCCCAAGGCATACAGTTCAAGAAGAACACCTGCTTCTTCTGCAATAAACTGGAAGTCCGAAGACATTCATTAACCACAGTTTCAATACACAAAGCAGATGAGAAACTGTATGAAGCAGTAACTCTTAGCAAGAATGTTGTGCGGTAAGAATGCATGGACCCAAAATGCACCCAAACATAGATACTGTGTATCACATCAAGCACTGCACTAAGTATATATATATATATATATATATAATGTGTTGTGTTAAAAGGTAAAAACAACAGAAACAAATATTGATTTTACTACTGCAAACTGCAACTCAGCTGGAGTTTATAAATTGCCTCATGAGGGCTCTAATGGATGGGAATGTGGTGGTGATGGCCAGTGCAGAGGCTACGTACAGAGACGTATGTGCTTTGAATGGGGTTGAAGAGGAACACATACTTAGCAGAAAGGCTCTTAAAGCACTTATTGAAGATGAACTGTGGGATATGGACCTAGTTTTTAGCAGTCCTATCCCCAGAAATGAATCACAGCACTTGTCCTTAAGCTGCAAAAGCCATGGTGCTATCAAAAATGGAAGAAAGGGCTGACATCAATGGTAATATGAAGATTCTCTGTTTGCAACTGCTACATTTGTATGGAAAAGCAATTTGTCCTACAGCATTGGGAGTTTCTGGGATCCGTAGCTGATGCCTAGAGTGACCAGATGTCCCAGTATTAGGGGCTTTTCTTATATACGCACCCCCCACCCCAAAAGTGTCCCGATTTTTCACACTTGCTAGCTGATCACCCTACTGATGCCAAACCTGAAAAATAATACTGCGTAACCCATACTACTTCCTTAAGTAGTGCATTGGTGATCACCATGACTTCAACACCAGCAAGTATGATAGCAAGTAATAGGAGCACAAGGCTGCCATTTTATCACAAAGCCTCTTGTACAAGTGCTTGAGTGAAAGTCAGGTTTCCAACACATACATGACAACGGTGTGGCATATTCATAATCTACAACTACAGGTGGCGGTTGGTTTAACAATTCATTCCCAAACCTGTGGCAAATTCCTCGTACAGCTTATGGGAAAATGTGAGTTTTCTGTGGTACCATGATCAAGGTTTAAGTGCAATGAAAGTATGGCTATGTGCCAGATGAAAAGCAAATTAATGCACATCTTGCATGATCTTCCCCAAGCCAGCACCTATTGACAATGTGACTGGTATCTTATGCCAGCAGAGGCTGTCCTGCTTAGAAATCATAGAGGATATGACTGAAGCACAACAAGCTCTTGACAAATAAGAAACTGTTAACACTTGAGATTTGCGTTCCAGAATCAGTCCTTCAGCTAATCAGTTTCTCGTGTGCAGAGACCAGATGCTCACTACTCTACAAATGTTTGGCCAGCAGCCTGCCTTGTATGGAGATGTGACATATGGACAGACACTTGTATGGACAGACACTGTCCGTGCAACTGTGTATAGCAGTGGTGCCCTAGGCAGAGACAACAGTAATGATGACTTTGATGAATACATGTTTTCAGTCCTACATGTCAAGTCTAAATTCTCTAGAATTACCAAAGATCTGTCTTCTTTTTATGCAAGCAATGCATTCCTGTGTTAAGTATAATTAAAAATAATTGATTTTTACATATTTTCTTGATTATACATCTGCATAGTTTTTTTAGGTTTGTCACATTTTGGTACCATTGTAGTTGTGGGAGAAAGGTCTTTCGAATAATATTCAACTCGGCATGATGACATTATATAATCAAATTTTCCACCAATCAGAGGCATGGAGCTGGGAGAGTGGGGGGCAGTGAGTCCCCCCGGCCATGCTGCAGAGGGTAACACAATTGAAATTATGATTCTGTAGATTTTTCCAATTAAATGACACCTCCCTTACCTTTCTATCATTGACTTGCCACTGAATGAGATTTTGCTACATTATGCTCCCAGACTGCACATGTGGTTCATTCTTTCTCTCAACCTCTCCCGTAGGGGGAGAATTGTGTGTGCAGTGCAGTTTAGTGTTTTGTTCTAGTTTTAGGGATTTTTTTGAAAATGGTCACGCTACTCTGTGTTTGTGCTAAGTGGGCCTGGTGAGAGATGAGTGCCTGGCACTTGGAGTTGAAGATGGAGAGGTTTGTAATGGTCTGTAGTTCCTGTGTGAGTTCATTCTGCAGAATCAGATTGACACCTTACAAAGCTCTCTCTCTCCTCTTGCTCTGTGGTCATGAAAAATAAATTCTATCCAAACTTTTCGTTTTCATTTTACCTTCTTGATGGCAGTATAATTTAACCACAATGTTAGCGTGTAAGTTTTTGATATTACTACTCTTATATTCCTTAGCTAACAATCATTCTTTACAGACACATACATTTACCAAGAGCATAGTTTCTCACGTGTGGGTTCGAACCTTCAGGAGGTAGCATAATTTAAAGTTAAAATTTAAATATTATCAAAGATTCAGAAAACAGAAATCTAACACCTAAATATCTGCAGATAGAGAATTGTTGACATATAATTATAACATAGTTGTTTCCTATTCAAATTTATGGAAGTAATGTATCTTGGATACCACAGTGTGGTAGTAGTTGATCAGCATTGCTCGCTCTTGTTATTACGAGTCTCATAGAATCATTTGATTACATGAGAATCTCAGCTTTCATTTTTTTAAAGTAAGTTTCTAGCCCTCATGATTCCGGAGAAAGCCCTAAATATGACCCCCTAAAGGCTTGAAAACCAGAAGGCAAATAAAAAGAACCTGAAATTTATTATTTTTGTAAATGATGATTTTTAAGCCAGTCCCATAACTTTCTGAGCCCTAATACATTTCAGGAAGAGAAGGGGTGGAATCTTCCCCATTTTCTTCAGCACATAGTTGTTAGGGGACAGAGAAAAGCAAGGAGCAGAGTTCCTTCATGATTTCCTCAGGCATAAGATGTGTGATTTGGACCATGGTTTTGTTCAGTTTTGCTGAGGTGGAATACTTCCACACTGGACTGCACAGACTATACATTATTGAGGAATTCTAGAATAATGTCCAATTGAAAAAAAATAGTGTAACATTGAATAACATATGCCTGGACTATAAAATACAATAAAATTGTGTGGAATAATATTCTACAGTATTACATCCTGTAATTATAAAATAGCATGGACTAGTGAGTTGTTAATCCATATATATTTAAAGGATTAAAGCAGATGGTTTATGCATTTCCCTTATAAACAATTATTTTACTACCAGTATTTGATAGTGATGTATATATGTATTCTTTATTACCAGTGGGATAAAAAGGAAGTGTGGATGTACAAGTATATAATTATGTTTTGCTCTTTTTAGAGAGAATACAAGAGTTAATCCCCAAAATGAAAAAGATCTAGCGTTGAGTATCTCACCGGATAATCTAGGAAACAAGAGGCCTCTAGAAAAACCTGTGCAAGACCAATTACCACGCTCACCTTTGCATTCAAAAGATTTGGAAGCTGTTTATTGCTCTGCACATGTTAAACGTACACCAGATGCTTCAAAAAGCTCATTTGTTAATTTAAAAGGTTTAACCAGCCAGCAGAGCTCAGCAGACCTAAAGCACATGGTCAGAAGAAAGAGTAATTTTTACAAAAATGCAAGAAAACATCATGAAGGTTTTGCACCCTGTGACAAGAAATGTGAAAATGCCCATTTGTCTTTAGAAAAAGAGCCACTGCTTCAAAAGTCTCTTGAGAATGATTTATGTTCAACACAGAAATCTGTTAGGTCAACAACAAAACTAGGTGATAGTCCCTCTGCTGTGTCTGCTGCACTAAATCTACAGCATGTGCAAGAATCAGATGCCAGAGGAAATATATCAAGATCCAGTTTACTGGCTGAATATCGTACAACTAATAATTTAGCCACAAAACCTGATAGACAAGAAAAGAAATATGAAAAGAACTCAGAGTCTCCTAGCAGTGTGACTGTCAGTACTTCAGATCCTCTTGTGATTATGGCAAATAAAAATACAGAATCACCATCAGTATGCTCTCTTTTGGAACCACATTCCAATGAAAAAGCAAAAAGCCCTGCTGAACATTCTGCCCTCTTTCAAAATGAACTTCCACCATCAACACCTCCAGTGCAAGGTTCTTTAGTGCAGGCTCCTGAGACATCCTATCCTTACTATTCTTTTTATTCTTGTCATCAAAGTGATAGCAATGGTAGTTCCGTAACCCAGACTTACCAGCAGATAACTTATGAAGTGCAACAGTTTGCTCAGTCTGGCACATCTGCCATTGCAAGTAATGTGTGTAATGCACACTCTAATATGTTTTACTCCCAGTCATTTAGCTATGCTGCTCTTGGGGAGCTACAAAGGCCTAACTATGCTCAAATGTATCCAGTGCATGGATATTTTAGTTCTCAGATGCCCCTTCCTTACAGCTCTCAGATGCCATCTTTACCACAATATGCTGCAAATCAGCCTTGGTCACTAGGTCCTTTTCCATATCCTTCCAATACCGGATTATCTTCAGAAGCTGTTTGGACCAGCAGTAAGTGCATGGCTACTAAATTCAGTATTTTTTTCATATTTTTGTAGCAGTGACCTCAGGTGTTTAAATCTAGACATTGCTTTGCTGCCTCAACCTCGGATAGAACAAATACCATTAAGTTTTGGGCCTTGATCCAATGATTTTTCAAATGATACACTGTGCCACATGCAGAGGTCTAAACTAGACTCTCTTAGAATCAGTGAGTCACCTCTGAACTTGGCTCAGTATCTTTCAAACTGGGCAGCGCATCTGTAGTAGTTTTACCCATGGTTTCAGTCTTCATAAACCCATCCTCATTTAGTGTTTCACTGTGTTATGACATAGTGCTAACACTTTCCTTCTGGGATTGTGAAGTCTCTTTCAGTCAGTAAGTAGAACAATTGTTGAATAATGCAATAAGCACTTTCTTACCTAAAGGCTGGGAGCATGAACTCCGCAATGCCCCCCTCCAATGAGTGTCTTTCTGTAAAAATTAATAAAGCACTAATCATTTTTCAGCCATTAGATATCGAGACTAGTTGAACATTCCTAGCCTTATAATTTTCCTAGCTGTGAGTGTCTAATGCTAATGATCTAGTTGTGCATTCCATTTGAGTTATTAGACTTACATTTTAATTAGGGCTCTCAATGAATTGCAGGTAACTCACACGATTAACTCAAAAAATTAATCCTGATTAATCACAGTTTTTATCGCACTGTTAATAGAATACCAATTAAAATTTATTAAATATTTTGGATGTTTTTCTCCATTTTCATATATATATTGTATTCTATGTTGTAATTTAAATCCAAGTGTATATTATTTTGATTACAAAAATTTATTTGCACCGTAAAAATGATAAAAGAAATAGTATTTTTCAGTTCACCTCATACAAGTATTGTACTGCAATCTCTTTGTTGTGAAAGTGCAACTTACAAAAGTAGATTTTTTTGTTACATAACTGTTCTCAAAAACAAAATAATATAAAATTTAAGAGCCTACAAGTCCACTCAGTGTACTTCTTGTTCAGCCAATCACTAAGACAAACAAGTTTGTTTACATTTACAGGAGACAATGCTGCCCTCTTCTTATTTATGTCACCATAAACTGAGAACAGGCATTTGCATGGCACTTTTGTCGCTGGTATTGCAAGGTATTTATGTGCTAGATATAAAAATTTTATTAAAGTTAATGTTTAAAATCAAATTTACACAAGTTAAGAGGGAAGGTACTGTACATCTGGGATCAGGCTTGGGTTATGGGGGATTGCAAGTATCGGTTACAAGGTTCACGAGGTACATATCACATAGAATCAGAATATCAGGGTTGGAAGGGACCTCAGGAGGTCATCTAGTCCAACCCCCTGCTCAAAGCAGGACCAATCCCCAATTTTTGCCCCAGATCTCTAAATGGCCCCCTCAAAGAGGGGGTTCACAACCCTGGGTTTAGCAGGCCAATGCTCAAACCACTGAGCTGTCCCTCCCCCCATAACCAGCATAGATCCAGAGTGGGGTGTGGCAGTTTTTAAAGCGTCAGTGGATAATTGGGCTCAGGTGCACCATCCATGGAATGTATTAAGAGTCCAAGTCAGTATTGGTGTAGAGAATAAGTTCATGGGTGGGGTGCGTCCCTCTGTTCATCAGGGAAGGAAGTGGGTTATTTCCCTGGTCGACGTTCTCGGTTACTTGACCTGTTACTGGCGGTGTCCCATGATGTGTTCTGTGTAGATGTCTCTGGACACACCTGATGGTCTCGGATACCATGAGCTGTCTTATGAGCCGGGTGCTAAATGTTCGTGTGCCCCTTCATGCTTCGGTCACCATTCCAGAGGACATGCTTCCATGCTGATGCCGCTTGTTTAAAAAAAATGCGTTAATTAAATTTGTGACTGAATTTGGAGGAGAATTGTATGTCCCCTGCTCTGTTTTACCCGTATTCTGCCATCTATTTCATGTTATAGCAGTCTCGGGTGATGAACCAGCACATGTTGTTCATTTTAAAAACATTTTTACTGCAGATCTGACAAAACTCAAAGAAGGTACCGATGTGAGATTTCTAAAGATATCTACAGCACTCGACCCAAGATTTAAGAAACCAAAGTGCCTTCCAAAATCTGAGAGGGGTGAGGTGTAGAGCACGCTTTCAGAAGTCTTAAAAAAGCAACATTCAGATGCAAAAACTACAGAACCTGAACTACCAAAAAAGAAAATCAGCCTTCTGCAGGTGGCATCTGACTCAGATAATTAAAATGAACATGAGTCGGTCTGCACTGCTTTGGATTGTTATCAAGCAGAACCCGTCATCGGCATGGACACATGTCCCCTGGAATGGTGGTTGAAGCATGAAGGGACATATGACACGTAATGTCCCTTTAGCACATCTGGCACGTAAATATCTGATGCTGGCTACAACAGTGCCACGAGAATGCCTGTTCTCACTTTCAGGTGACATTGTAAACAAAAAGCAGGCAGCATTATCTCCTGCTAATGTAAACAAACTTTTTTGTCTGAGCGATTGACTGAACAAGAAGTAGAACTGAATGGACTTGCAGGCTCTAAAATTTTACATGGTTTTATTTTTGAATGCAGGTTTTTTTTTACATAATTCTACATTTGTAAGTTCAACTTTCATGATAACGAGATTTCACCTAATACAAGTACTGTAATGCATTGAAAAATACTATTTCTTTTGTTTTTTACAGTGCAAATATTTGTAATCAAAAATAAATATAAAGTGAGCACTTTGTATTCTGTGTTGTAATTGAAATCAATATATTTGAAAATGTAGAAAACATCCAAAATATTTAAATAAATGGTATTGTTATTTTATAACAGTACAATTAATTTTTTTAATTGCATGATTAATCACGATTAATTTTTTTAATTGCTTGACAGCCCTAATTTTAATGTTACACTAGAAAACAAATGCACTCTCTTTATTTAGTATTTCTGTCCTTATGGAGTGAAATTCTCTCTTGTGCACCATTTAAATTCTTCTCACCCCTTATTTTGAGGACTTAAATGATGCACAGGCCTTGTGCTGACCTTCTTTAGAGGGGTGAATGTCACCCCCCTGGTTCCCTGAGGGTGCTGCTGTTCATTCTGAAACCAGTCTCAGTCAGTTATAGAACTACTTAATTGTGTAACCAAAGTGGCTATGTAACCAAGCTCTTAACTAGGCTAACTGACTTAGGGTCAGAGCTGGTGTAGAATGAAATTAGAGGGTCTGCACTATTGACCCTCTCTAGAACTGGTTCCCCTTCTCCTCCTTGTGCCTGTACTTACCCCTCCATCCCTTTCCACACTTGGTCTACCATCCTCAGACTCTATCATCACAATGAAGAGTGTGGAGATAGGTTGACTGGATTTTTAGCCCCTTGTGATTGCATAACTAGTCCTCAGGATTTGGCCCTTGGTCACATAAGTGAGAATTTGGCCCAGTATGCACAAATGCTGCCAAGCACCTGTTTGCAACATTTGAAATGTATTGTACGAACACCTTACCTATGAGTCCGTGGCTCTGGGTTGAAGAGTGGTGCAGGGTGGTGCTTACCGGGGGGGGGGGGGCTTCTCATAAGGGTGATAGCAACTCCCCTCTCTCAGCTCCTAGCTCCATGTGCTGCGTCCGCCTGCAGGCACTGTCCCCAAAGCTCCCATTGGCCACGGTTCCCAGCCAATGGGAGCTGCAGAACCGAGGCTTGGGTCGGAGCAGAGACAGCTCGTGGAGCTAGGGTCTCTGCTTCCCAGGAGCTGGATAAAGAGCCTGCATCAGACCTGCCAACCCTCCCCACAGCACCGTCCTGGGCTGTGCCCCCCCCAAGCACCTGTGGTGCCCCCTAGGCCAGCTCCCCAGCACCCCCGGTCCCCCCTGGGCTATTACCCCCCCACGATGCCTCCCCAGGCCGCAACTCTCCCCCCGCAACCAAGCATCCATGGCACCTCCAGGGCCATTGTCCTGAGCCACCCCTCCTTCTCAAGTTTTAGTCAGGGAAATATAGTAAAAGTCATGGGCTGTGAAATTTTGTTTACTGCCCGTGACCTGTCCATGACATTTACTAAAAATACCCTTGACTAAAAAGTAGTCTTACTTGTGATTTATAAGGTATTTGGTTTTTATATTAATTAAAAATGGTATTTGCCACAAATGGATAAGAGTATAGGTGGGATTTTTCAAAACCAATTATTTGACTTAGAAGCACACATTCCGCTGACTTTCAGTGCAACTTGTGCTCCTAAATCACGTAGCCGTTTCTGAAACTCCAACAGATTGTCTCCATGTATAGACGCTCATGCAGAGGGACTATGGTAGTAGTTGAAGCATAGGACTGGGAATCAGGCAAACTGTATTCTAACCCCAGCTATTCCACAGACTTGTTATGTGCCCTTGGTACAGCAGAAAGTGGTGTTAGGCTTAACTCATAAATATTTATAAAGCCTGAAATTCACGCCTACACAGAAGGACTTTGCATTACAGGACTTTAAGGCACATAGGCCTTTTGCTGTCCTCTGCACAGGGTGAAGGTCAGTGCTTCAGTCTTTGAATGCTTTCGAAACCTTCTGAAGATGCTATAGAAGTGCAAAGGCGTGGTGTTTGGTGGGCTTTGGAGGGTTGAAAGAGGAATCTATATTTCCCGTGCCTTAATCCTATTTTTCTTTGTTTCCAGCTCCCTGGCAGCAGGCACCTTTTCATCCCGGCTATTGAAACCAGTTCCATGACAACATTCTGAAGAGTAATCACTTACCTCAGAAGGCAACATAATTTGCATTTTTCAGAACTATTACATCAAAATTACTCCCTTTTTTAGGACATGAAGACAGTTGGAGTTTTCCTAGTGATTTCTGTGGGTGCAGGATTGAGTCCTTAGCAAACAGCAAGACTTACCTAACCAGCTTAAAAAAAACCCAAACACACACATGTGAAGGGACAAATGTAACCCCACCTCAGTTACTACTAAGGGCCCTCTGACTGTGGAACCAGCACGGTTCTGCAGTACAAAAGGCAGTTTAAACCACTGGATAAAGTAATAGCTGTGAAGAGGCTCTATGGCTTTGGCCAGGAGCAGGATTCTTTTTCCTCTGCCTACTGGAGATACCCAGTGTACGGCCCTTTAGCCTCACTGGGTGTTGTGTCTCTGGATCTGACCCTAATGTGTCAAGTTTTTGGTTAACTTTTAGTACTGTGATACGATGGTGTTTATTTGACATCTACTAAAAAAATGAAAACAGAACTTTTTACATGTGATTATAGAGTTTTTAGCTTTTAAATACATTTTTTGAACAAAGGCTCTGCCTCAGGCTGTCAAGGTCTATTGTCAATTCTGAATACTTGAGTGAAATTCACCCAAGTGCAGTGGGCCAGCACAAGAGTTACACACCACTCATGTCTGATTTTGCAGAAAATGTG